>NC_067292.1:9640000-10312500 GCF_020740795.1 Apus apus | reverse complement strand
CGGAACCATGGTCTATAATGCTGCTGGGCTTCTTATTTCATGTTGATGCTATGGCAAGACCTTGAAGATCCACACAGATGTCACCTTCTCCTTGGCCAGGTGTGAGCAGGATGAAAACAGCAGTTTTTCTGAAGAGACCTCTCAAGGTGGGAGCTGCTCTTGCTACCACCAAGCCTGACACAAGAAATCCTCTCCCTTTCAGGGGAGCGAGCAAACAAACCAGCAATCAGCATCAATACTGGCTCCTTCCACTGAAAGAAAATGACCCACACAAGGAAATGTGCTCCTTCTCCACCACCAATAGGGCAAAGTCCATCGTGAACAGACTCTAGGACAGTTTAACAAATAGCAATGTCTATAGACTGTATCCCAGAGCTTAAGACAGTGGTGATGTGCTTTCACTGTCTCTGCTGCATTTTGGAAGACTTGAGCTGTTCCAGGGTTATCTGAACTGAAGGGAGTTTCATTTTCATCGACATCCAAGTATGAACTAGGACACCATGAACAGATGGAGGATGTATCTCTAACTGCAGGATACCCAAGTGGAGCTTTACGTAATACAATAGACATAGGCCAGACTGCATTGCATCAGTACAGCAGCAAGGGAGAGAGAAGCCATGACAATTGCACTGTACTCAGTGCAGGCAGTGAAGGCAAATATCCACCTGTACTGGCTGCCCTCCCACACCTCCATAGGGGTCTGGACAAAATTGATAGAGCTAAAAGACTTCACAGGTGCTGCTGCCTCTTTGCTTCTGATAAGCGAAACATATTTGGTGTGTGTCACAGGTAATGACAGTGGCAGGTGATGAGGTTATTGGATGACAAAGCTGGTCACACAGGTCTAGTGAGATTCTTGCCCTGTATGCTGTACCCAATAAGGAGGTGCAGCCAGCATTTGGGTCCCTATTGTATGTACACACAGACAATATGTTGTCTGCAAGTGGGACATTTGGTCTTGGAGTGCAATTCTGGAAGATGTTTTTCTCCTTGGGATATTTCTGAACTGCAGTCAGCATGCTCCCCACTAGAAAATGACATGTATGAGCCACTCTCTCTTGTTGAAAACTTGGTAGAACGTCTGTACAATATTATGGTCTCCAAACTATGTCTAAACCTAATTGGTTGCATGTGGGATTGATTGCTTTAATATAAAGAACTGAATGCACTGAAGACCTGCCAGAGGTTGTGGAAAGGATCAAAGGAGGTCAGATAAAAGGCCAAATGTAGCTTTAGCGAGAGCAATTGTAATTGCTCTCAGTGCCCTTCAGTGGAAGGGCACCTCCCAGCTCCGAGCTGTGGCAGTGATCTTTTGTTGGATGAAGATAGGCCTCAATAGGGCCCACACTTGACAGCCATGTCCATCATCTCTTGGAAATATTATGGTCCAGGCAGCTGTATGGTTTCATCTTCAGCTGGAGCAAATAATTCAGTGTAAGGAGCTCAAATGTTTCAGTCCTCTGGAAAGTAAAAAGCTCTCTTGAGAAATTTATAAATTAAATGTCTTAAACAATTGTCAGAAACTCCATAAAAGTGTCAGGAAAGAGGCACCAACCTTCCTGGTAACACTGCCACCCTCCCATTTCCCCAAAGACTATAACCACTGCAGAGCTGTTACCATCATGTTGTGCCCCCACACAACAACCCCACTTCAAGGCCAGGAATTTACTGTATTGCAAAGAGAAACCATTACAGTTCAACACAAAGCCCCCAGGGTGCAGAGCCCTTGGGGCCTTGCACAGGACCTCTCTTACCTTTGGAGCCTGCTAGTACATAATTGCATGGCACAGCCCCAGAGAACTGCTCTGCCAAGTGCAGATCCATTTGGGGAGGGACTCAGTGGAATCCTGATAGAATATTTGCATGAATGTGAGAGAGGCTTCCAGGCAAAAAAAAATGCCATTAACTTATTTTTCCATCAGCCAATTTTATCAGCTGTTCATTGTTCATTTGATGCCATTTCAAACCTCTCTGGTTGGTGTTCAAAAGCAGTGAGTGTTGCTGAGTCTGGAACAAGGATGGTTTTAGTAGTGTTTCAGTGCAGAACTTCAGCAAACATCTCAAAGGAAGGCAAAATCTCAGTCCCTGCCAAAGGCACAGCTGGGAGAAGCTGTCCTCTCTGCAGGGCTGCACATTACCTGGCCAAGGGCTTAAACAAGATCCAGTAAGCTTTTGCAAGGCTCAGTCTGTACAATGAGGGATGCAAGATAGAGCTTATTAGACAACACAAGATGTTGCCATTAGGCATGCACAAGGCGAAGGATCAACTCCCACACATGGCTTGATCTCTATGTAAGTTTTTGCAGCCATAGCCTCAATGGTCAAGAAAGGGAAAGGCAGTGCACCTCTAAGCAATGTAGCTATGATAGCAAGAAGCCTTCTGTAAACAGCCAAATCTCCTCCTTTATGTTGTGCACCCCAGTGGCAGACTGGGGACAGTCACACAGGAGCCCTCTCCAGCATGGCAGGCTGAGCCTGTCATTTTCAGGTTGGCAACTTCAAGCTTGCCAGGGTGTCCCTAGCTGAGGGAAGGCAAGGAAGAGGGGCCACAGTGAAAGCTGGAGTGGCACTGGACAGCCTCAGAGAGAGCTTGCCTCTGTCTCTACTCCTGCTTTGTCAGGAGTCACCACTGAGACCACAAAGAGGGTAAGGTACAAAAGCAGTATCTTGCCAGACATCAGTTTTGATCTGCACCAGATTTTCAAAGGCTTTTGGGGTTCTTCCCATCTTCCCAAAGGGCTCTGTGCCTGGCCCTGGACATTTTAGGGCTGGTCTTCCCTGATGTGCTATGGGTGAATTATCCTCTCCCATTACGCTTACGAGGAACTCTTGAGATATGCCTAAAGACAAGCCTTATAATTATGTGTGTGTATGTTAGCAAATGAGACCAAACTGAGCCAAAGGGCCTTACCAAGATATTAGATGACGCTGTGTTGCTATGCTTGCTTTCTGCAGCTACCTGGTTGGAGAGGACACTGCCACAAAGTGAAAAGCTTGGCAGTGTGCAGGGAGGGCAGCTGACTGGTCACAGTGTCTACATCCCTGCCCAAATCCCCTCAAGTTCCAGGGAGATAAAGTTTGAATGAAGTAAGATAATTTAAACACAAGCACCCCTGGATGGATTAATGAGCACATTTTAAAGCCTTTTATTTCCTCAAATAGCAATGTAAATTTAGACACCTGTAAAAGGGCTATGCCTACTTGGCACTCACCATCCTGCTGTGGCTCATTAAGGGCTTGCCTGGACTCCTGGCAGAGGCCAGGGCTGGTGCTGAGAACTCCTGAAATTCCTCTCTGACTCAGATTCTGTTTGTTTTATCTTCTTTGCAGAACAAGCCATCTAAAGGCACCTTCTGAAGGGGCCCGTATTAAAAAACACCAAATACTCCATAGCTCTAAGTAGTGACTCAAATCAGTGATATTTTTTCCCCATGAGTTGCTTGGGTAAGTCAAGGCAGTGTGGCTGGAGTGTCCCTCTGACCTGTGCTTGTGACTTTCAATGGCTCCAACCTTCTCAGCACAGGGCAGAGATGCCAGTGCCTCTGCAGTGCTGAGAGAGAAGTCTATTATGAACAAAAGCCATGAATTTGTCAGCCCTTTTAAAATTAATGTTTCATTAATTAGTACTAATTTAGCAAATGACTGCCATTATTAGTTTGATTAGGACTAGAACAGAGTGGAAGGTATGGGATACTGAAGCATCAGCTCTGGTTTAAGTGGGGCTGGGGAGCTGCTGTCCTGCAGAGAAGAAAGATGCAGCTCAGTGGCTCCCATGAGGCTGGCTGCCCGTCCTTTGCTGTGAGCAGGGAGGTTGGGATGGATTTGTGTTCATATAGAACACAGAAGAAGCTGGCAGAAACCTTCTGGAGAGGTGATTCCTGGTTTTTATGGTGGAGATATGGGAGCCTGAACCACTGTCATGGAGATTTGAATGTGGTGTCCTCTTACAAGCAAGCACAGCTGCAGTGTCCTTGTGACTTTCCTCATCCCCAGCCTCTAGCTGCTGCTGTCAAAACCCTGTGCCCTTGACACAAACACCAAGATATCTCCCGCTTAAGTCCCAGGCTAGACATTTAAGTACAGTAATTGCAATGGCCTCTTCCCACTGTGCTGTCTGATTAGAAAAGATGGCAACATCTCTGCACGGGAGCTTGGACACATGCCCTCCAAAATTTGACCACGAAAATCTGTTCATGCAGCTGGGGTGCTTCAGGCCCAAGGCAAGGGAGCTGGCACCCTGGTAATGCTGCCTGTAGGGTGACCCAGGCCCCACCAAGAGATACAGCCCCTCCAGTGCCACTGAACCAAGTCAGATCCCCTTGAGCAAATTGTCCTGTTTCCATTACAAAATATTATCACAATGAAGAGCTGTTTAGTTGATGCTGCATGCATCTCTTGGACTGCTTCAAAGTCCAGTTAGACTAAGAAATTGCTAGCTGAAGTAGTGGTCCAGAGGAAGCAGCAATTATGGATCTATTGTCTGATGGCTGCTTTTTTGCAGCAGGGATGACTCCTTGACATTAGGTCTATGGAATCTGACTGTTAATAGTAGTTTTAAATGGTCAAGAGGTTAGAGCAGTAAGGAATGTTAGTAAAAAATGTCTCTGTGGAGTTTAAACAACCAGTATTTTAGGCAGGGCTTGGTGGGTTACTGTCCCTGCACAAACAACTAGAATGTGAGAGTCTGGGCTGGGAAATACTTAAACTGTTTGGAAAAACTTGTTTTGTGCAGCTTGAGAGTGTCCCTGGAGGCTGTGGCCCAATGCCATGACTCCTGGTAAAGGCTGGGCTGCAGTAACAATAAAGCTTTTATGGGGAAGCTGGAGTACAATCAGAAACTTTTTGGTCCCAAGGGATTATGGGGAGGGGAGTTCCTGGGTTCAAGATGTCTGGCACATTATGCACATTTCCACCAGGATTTGGGGGTGTTCTATGGCATGCAAGGTATGTAAATTGCTAAATGTGTTTTCAATTTTGCTGTGTTGTGCTGTCTTTGTTGGGTGATCATTTTCTCTTCAGTGTAGCCAGAAGACAAGATGGGTTCATAGCACGAGAGGAAAAGTGTAGTTGTCTCACAAGCAGTACTGACCTATGAAGAGCTTGTACTTTTGGTTCTCTAGCATGCTCCTAACTGGATGGCCACAGATTATTCACTGGTTAAACTTCCTGTAGTAAGAAGTGTCCTGAATGGAAAGGCATCTTTGATGAACCACTCCTTACCAAAGTGATCAAAAGTGTGCACCTAGAAAGGATCTCGTTCTCTGTTGCTATTTCTTAACATTAATCATTTGCATGCTGTATTTCACAGATGTCAGCAAGAGGTCTAACAAGTTACTGAAGTATCCGGTCAGTCAGCATTATAGCATCAATTCAGATTTTCTTCGAAGGCATCACCCTGCTGTTAATTAATTTGAGGGTTTTGTTACAGGAGAGGAGGTGTTTTCTATTAGACATAGATTTTCATTATTAATGGTGTTAACTGCTAGAAAAAACTGGGCATGATGGGCCCTACAAACCAAAGGAGAAGATAAGAGGCTGAACTAGCACAGCCACCATACATCTGTTCCTGCATCTGGTCTGGGAGCACTAAATCTATTAAATGCCCATTGAAATCAGTGAAAAGATTCCTGCAGATTTTGGTAGACTATGGAAGGGACCATCCAGAGGCTGAGGAGCAGCTAACCCAGCACGGCACGAAGAGTTAGCTCCTCAGGGTGGGCTAGGATGGCCATGCCCTGTGCCCTGCACGCTCCACACATGTGCCACACACACCAGGGCAGCACAGGGCTGGCCAAACCTTTGTCCACTTGGGCAAGGGCAACAGGCCTCACACTAACAGAGCCCAGGAGTGGAGAGGTTGGAAGTAAATTCTTTTTTTTTTTAGATTACAGAAATGCAGTTATGAAGCTGAGACTGTACAAAGACTGTAAGTTTTGATGGGTTTCGTTGCTGCTGTCTTTCCTGTCTCTGGACTCTCAAGGCAGTGTACCAGTGACAAGGAGGCTGGCTTGCTGATGGGGTCCCCCTGCCAGGCCCCCCTTGTCCCGTGTTTTGTGCATCTTTTCCCTGTGTTTGCGGAGGTTTAACCTTGGGCCTGCTTCCAGTTTGGAAACATTGAATGGCTCTTATGACAGCAGCACAAACAAAACCCTATAAAGGCAGGATTTGTGATTTACATTGGGTTAATTACCACAACAAGCATGTTTATTCACTTCTCTAATAATTCCTTAAGATGGTAACAAGTACTAGCTTGACCAGATTCATCCTGTGCATATATTTTTCTTATAGCTATTTTTGCAAATCTGTATGTGCAGGATAGAAAGAGACAAAATATCCCTCATCACTTAGGCAATAATTAATGAGCTGTGTGCTTTTCCACCTGTAACAGCATCAGCATTTATTTCAGATCTGGTACAAAAGAGTCTATAATTACTTTTGCTGTCTTGCTTTTTTTTTTTTTTTTTTTTTTAAGAAATGAGTAGATCATAAATGCATATGAACTACAGCAGTGTGATCTATTGCTCTTGCCACAGCAGGAATGTGAGGTCTACGTTTGTTTCTGCTATGCTAACAAAACCTGATCATTATATTCATGAGGTTAAAAACCTGCAGTGACAGGTGCTGGTGCACAACCAGGCCCTGTGGTGTGAAGCTGTGCTTCTGTGTGGAGGTCCTATGAAGTCCATGATGTGCTTAAATATTCATGCCATCAAATTGAACAAATTGCTTGCTTTCATCAATCTGATTTAGAGTAAATTGATGTAGGGAGGTGACTAGTGGCTTTGGGAGCATCTGGTTTTAGGTGATGGATCACCTGAATGACTTTATGGGGGCCAATATTGTTAAACATTGCCCCCAAATCAATTGCATTCTGTTATATACAAGTTGCAAAAAGATTTTCTTTGGCTGTTGATTCAGTTTAGCTTTGGCCGCCTTTAGGTTTTATGTGGCTACACGTGCATAGAGTTGACTGCAGTGTCCCTGATTTGCTAGAAAAGTATTTGTAATGGCTCAGTGCTGTATCGGATGGGGCCCTCTGCCATTCTTTAGGAATTTGTGTCAGACAGAACATTTTGTACAATGCAGAAGATTTTGTCACCTTGATTTGAAGGAAGTTGTTTGTGTTAATGCTTAAAGGTAATGTGAGACAAGGCAAGCTCTTTGCTTTAGAACACACGTTGTGCCATTGATGTGCACAGTACGGTAAATATAACAAAGAGTCCACTGTGGTGGTATTTACACTCGCTGCAAATGCATTTGCAAAACAGGATTATTTGCAATCCAATAAAATAGTACTGCTTTTAGGCAGAAACCCTGTGTGTTCAGTGAAGTGCAGTCCTCAACTTTTCTTACCAGTTAGCAACCCAACACATTCCTCTCAATTTTTTTTAATGCCTTCCATTAATAGTTAAGAAAAACGCAGGGAAAACAAACACTCTATTCCTGATTGTTTATTCACCAGTCTCTTAGGAACCATAATTACGTCTCCCAGGAATTGTGTGTTTTATCATACTGTATATCTTAAAGAGCCACTTTAGGTAAAATAACAAGGAGTGCCTTATGAAGGAAAACTGGATTCATTTTAAGACTTTTTTAACCCTCCAAAGAATGGCTCTTTGTTTACTTCTTTAGTGCATGTGGCAACTTGCCCAAGTAAATACTACGCTGCATAAATACCAGAGATTGGTATTTATGATATTACATAAACATACTCTGAATAATGACTCATTGTTGCAATGAAGAAGAACACAAGCAATATGCATTGCAGTCAATGCATTATTTCTTGTCACAGTAGTAAGTGGCGCTGAAGCATTGTAATACAAAATGATACTGAGATTGGAGAGGAAAAGTCCTGTAGCATTGTTTAGCACATCTGAGTTTACTAAACAATACAGAAAACAACCAAAACAGGAATTTGATGAGGATAAGAAACACAGCAAGTTAATCATCAATATGCAGGGGTGAGGAATCAGTGGTTAGGTATATTTTAGGGTTGACTGGCAAAAGGTTTATTGCTCTTTGAACTAAAAACTCTTCCAGTACATTGGTACTGCTGTTACAACAAGGCGCTGACCCTTAGGGTTCATACTCCTGGCCTGCAGTGATACTTACGGATCTTGAATACCAGTTTTTCACTCACGGAGCCATGTTTTCATGTGACTTCATTTCTCAGAGGCTTAGTTTACCCAGATACTGTTTCATTAAACATTTACCTGCTTTTCAGCAAAATTTTGAGTGTGCAAGGACTTGTGTGAACAAAAATGTCACTGTGCCACACTTTCCATTACTGCCAAATGATGGCTCTCCTGCTGCATGGGATTCAAATTCAAGAAACCAAAATCCCCAAAGGAAGATGTGTATGCCAACCCTTCTCTTTTACAGCCAGTGGGGTATTAACAAACTTTATTTTTCAAATTCATGATTGTAGTCTGTCTTGTCCAAACAACAAATATAAAATACACTCAAATCCTCAAAGGGCTATTGAACCACCCCTTTAAAAAGGATGATGAAAATTGTCACCCATAATAATGCACTAGCTTAAAAGTGTGATTTATTTTAATCCTTCTCTTTCCCTGAAGAAGCCACAGCCCTTCAGGAACAGTGGAGTAATCCCAAAGCCAGCGCATATTGAAAAAGTGGGTGGCTGATCCTCCTGAAATGCAGAAGTTTAGGGGTGCCCTAAGCTAGGTGCACACTACTTCATGAATGCAGGTTTGCAGATTGTGACCGAGAAGTGGCTCATGTTTGCTGTGATTTATCATCAGAAGACATTTCCTCCCTAGGTGAGAATAAAGGGATGAATTGAGGAGTACCCCTTTTTTCCTCCCGCTCTCTCACCTGAGAAGATAGCACTGGAAGTTCCCAGCAGCCTTGCAAAGTTCATGGGTTTATGGAAACCTCTGCACTACTGCATGGTTAGTAGCTGTTTATTGTGGTTATTAAACTGTACCTTATTCCTCTAATTTTTACCAGTTCCTAGTTTTACTTCTTTAGCCAAAACCCACCACGTTTGGGCACAGCTGTCTATGTGCTAAACCACCTCGTGTGTAAGGTCTTACTGGATAAATGGAGCGCTCATTGACTTTTTCTTCTTTGTGCTTCACGTTTTTTTACAGAATAGGAGGGAACACAGATGATGGGAGAATAGAAAGCTGCTGTTCTGCAAGGAGCAGTGTTGGAGGTTGTGTCCAGGCCAGGACCCAAGTGCATGGCAATAGTTCACTGAGGCTCTGCTAGCAAGCCTGGGAATGACTCTGATGCCCTCTGTGCCACGCTGCAGGTCCAGGCAGAAGGCTGCACCTTTGAGGTTTGTCCTTATCTCTTATTTTCCCAGAAAAAAAAAAAAAAAAAGAAAAGAAAAAGAAAAGAAAAAGAGAGAGAGCAGTAATGTATATCAGTAAAGTTGAGAGAACAAGAAATACGGTCAATTTTCAAATTCAATCACAGTTCTATTATTAGTATTTTTTTAATTTTTAAATCCAGGGCACTGCCCAAAGCCTCCAGTTTTATGGTGTTTGGTGCTCTTCCAACACATGCTGGGATATCATGCCAAGATATCACTCCTTTATTTGGATTTTGAGGCCATGCTTCACTACCAGTTATCTCAAAACACATACTAAAACCTGTCCCAGGCAGCTTTAACCTAAATTCTTTCCTCATGTCATTTGGGGTCTGCTATTCTCTCTTCCTGGGAGCCTGGGAGATGGGATGGCAGACTGAGGTCAGTATCAAAGCTAGATAACAAGCAAGCCCCATCCAAGCCCCACAGAAGTCAGTGGGAAGGCTTGGGTGGACAGCTGTGGTTTTGACTCGGACCCAGAGATACTAGAAAATAACAAAGGGGACAGAAGGAAATAGCTTGGTCAGTTTTGGGGGTTATTTCTCCAGCCTTTTAAAAGGAAAAAAATACATGGTTTCTGTTATGAGTTTCTGTGAGAAGTTGTTTGTGCTTCTAGTCAGCCATGTCATACCAATGTGTCTGTGTGATAAAGGCAGAGCAATTCTGAGCTTAGAGGTTTAAACATCCTTTTTCAGTACAGTTCATTGCAAGGAACTGTGAGTCACCAGCCTCCTAACATGCTTGTCTACTCTGCATAAAGGTATTCATAACACTTTGCATAAGCATGAGGGTCACACTGGCAAAGAATGATAGCACTGCTTAAGTAGTTGAGTTGGTTATTTATTCATTTAAATGTATGTGGATTAAGACATTTTTCTGTGATCTAAAGCAGCTGCCAAACCTCTGATTAGTTTGTAACTCTTACAATGTCTTGTCTTGTTCTTTTGTTTCAAACAAAAGGATGCAGACAAAATTTCACTAACAGTTGCCTTGAAAACATCAGCCCTCTGTAGCACTTCCCAAGAAAGAGAACAGTCAAGAAACTGCACCTCATTACTTAATTTCTGCAAGAGTAAACAGCACACCTGTGATCTCAGCACTCACTGTGCCTGTAGAAATGCACAAGAAAAGACTGTTTCAAGCAAAATGCCCCTATGTGGGCCCAGTCCAACTAAAAATCAGGTTAGGTTTTATGCTTTTCAGAAGTTCAGCTATCTAAACAGGGCAATTATGTTTTGGTTCCTTCCCCTAAATATTGTTGCACAAGTGAGCACCCATGTGATTGCAAAAGGTAGAGAAGGATGAGGCAAACTCAGCATATAACATTTCTTGAAATGGCTTAGAAAAAGATCTTGTAACTTGAAGATGCTGTCACAGCCATTAAGTGGTGTTGCTTCTTTCTGCCACTCCCCACATATGCAAACAAAGCAAATTCTATCTCCTAATTTCACCCATTGTTGTTTGTACAATGATTGGTGTTTTTCAGATATATTTAATATTATTTTTCAGAGTCCTTTTATATTATTTTTGTTGATCAGAAAGCAAGAAGATAAATATATCTGCAAACCAGACAAGGTCAAGTGTTAAAGCTGTCTGACAGATGGGTAGTCGACATACAATTACCAAAGCAAGAGATTTGTCTCTTTTCTCAGACAGTTCAGTGTCAGAGTTTTTTGGGCCCTGAAAAATATAACTGCAGTGCAGAAGAATGTATGTCTCCCCTGCATCTCAGCTATCCTGAGGGGTCAGAATGGTTTGGAGTAAGGATTCTCTATTCCACAGGTAATGTTTGTTTGTAATTTTTTTTAAAATTCTCAAATCAAAGGGATGTATGGACCACATCCACAGACATCTTACATTAAGACAAGACAGAGCTATAGCTGTATGTAGACAGGAAAAAAAATGCAAAATTATTTCACTGAACTTTGCACAGATCTGCACAGTGTTAAACCTCTTTACAATTCAAAATTCCTTTTTGATTCTACAGTTCAGTAGATCACCAGCAAGGCACACTCTGCCAGCACTGTAGTGTCCCCAGAGGAGCTGGAAATTATCCCAGCCAGAGAGCAATGGCTGCAAACGAAGTGCAGGCAGATCAGATGGCATTGAGAAAGTGTGCACAGATGTGCACATTTGCCCCATCTCGTTGATGCGGTTCACCTGTCCAACTTGAATCCATTGTAAGAAATTTACTGGGGAGTACCTGAAGAAAAGCTTAGCACCAGTGCAAAAGGCATTCAGTATCTCTACAAAAGATGTGGTGTCAGAGGTGTCTAAGAGCAGTCACAGCTGGATAATAAACTACAACAGTGGCCTGGATTCTCCTGTAGTTGATACAGTTGATACTGCTGAAAATACCAGCACCTACAGCCTCTGGAGAGCTGTGTTCAGTACCTAGATGCTACTGCATGCAATGCCAAAAGTATTAGTGGATTTAAGAATTACATATTTAGTGTGCTTAGGTGTGTTATCCACAGAATTTTTCTTCAAAATCACTAGTATAGAAGAGTTTATTTTAGAAAAAAATAATAATCTCAATGTCCTTGTCAGATACCTCCAAGTGAATCACCAGTCATCCCTTCTCACTGAAGAAGTCAACTGATTTTTTTCCTGTTGCAAATGCTCTAAACTCAACTTGTGATCTGAAGAAAACAGGCAATGTACTTTCTTTTGTTTGCATCACTGTGCTAACAAAGATTCTGCAATCGGATTTTATCTGACAAGATTATTAATTGCATTGTTGCATGAGCGCAAGTGGAATTCAGGTCCATCTCCCATCTCAGCATTTGGCTTTCCATGTAGTAAAGGGATTTTAGTTTGTTTTTAAAAACACAGTAAATGCTTGGATTTTGTCAAGTATGCAGCTTTGACTTGAAACAGGGTCTGTTGATCAAATTCCATTTTTTACCACTTTAATCCTGTAACCTTAACTATCTTTTTTTAAGAAAACTGAGATCAGTCTCATTGATGATGAGTCAGGGATGTGTCAGAGACTAGAAGTGTGATAGCTGTTCTCCTGCAACCACAGGCATCCAACTAGTATTATTTATGTACCATTGACAATGGGACATGCTCAGACTTGAAGGACTAGTGCTGACCTTCCCTTGCTAATCATTTATACACTCCTTGTTTTGAGTGCTCCGCCTTAAGGTTTCTCATGACTCACTTTCTCTCTGGAGTGAACAAATAAATCCTGAAGGACTCTGTACATTTCCAAGTGTGTAACCTGTCCCTCGTACTCGCCTTGTTCTCAGCAACAGAAGCTCTCCAGGCAGTAGTGCTATTTATTATGGTGTGACCTCAGAGCTGTAGGACTTCAAGTGCTGAGAGCATGGGGGTTGTTCAGGTTGTTTCAGGCTTCTCCTGCTGAATGTCACTCCAGTGCTCTCACAGGTCCTACAAGGAAGGAATAAAGCTCCTCTGCTCTTTGGAGACAGGGAAGTTGGACATCTAAAGTTCAACCTCAAAAGAGGGAGCCTTAAATGTTCAGATAAGATACCTTGACTATAGTCAAAGGCTTACTGAAGCAAAATGAAACCTGATTATATCTCACAGGGATGTATATCTATTATAATACATAACAAACACAATATATTTAATATCTACAATATAATATATATTATTATTATATATTTGCAGTTCTACCTTATATATTCATTATACGTTACATGAGTATGTATGTATGTATATCCACATATACATGAGCCTATATATATACACATGCATATGTATATACACACATGTGTGTATTTATGAGCACACATGCATTTTTTAAACCATTCTTGCTCTTAAGGTGACCCACTGAATAAGCACTTGCAGACACTTTTTTATCTGAAGGGAACAGTAAATTGAGGAGAGCTATTTCTGGTTTGTTCAGACCAAAAGGCCTCATGCTGGACACTCAAATGCTGAGGCTGCTGCTACTAACTCTTATCCTCGCTGTATTGACTGGTCCATCTGCTAAATGGGGCTGCTGGTGCTGACATCTGCATTTCCCTTGCACTGCTTCTGAAAGAAATAAGCAGTAAATAGTTGCAAATGCTTTGAACATACAAAGAGTGTACAAGGCTGAAATTATGAATAGTACAAATGTTATGGAATACAGCAATAATGGAAAAGCACCAATATTGTCATTAATGAGACACGCAGCAGTTCACAAACAATAGAATAAGCTTGAGAAACAATAGAAGCATAGAGGAGAGAGGACATAGGTACAAGAGGGTGCGAGGAAATACCATCTTGTCTTTATCCTTTCCTTGTGTAGCTTTCCCCCAAGAGGCATTGCAGGGAGGTGGGATGGGTGGGAAAGACCTCCCCACTGAAGGTTTGTTGGAAGCTTTGGAGAGAGCTTGTCTGCTTGGGGCAGGGTTGGCTTGGCTGTGGGGTCAGAGGTGGAGGGAAGGGAAGAGCATTTTTGGCAGATATTTTGGCAGAGGCTGTGGGCTGGAACTTAATTGTAAGGGCTTGGAATAGGCCAGCAAGGGTGGGGGACACATTGTCATCAGAAAGAAGGAGGGAGGCTTGATCTAACACTGCTGCCCTAATGGTCTCTGGTCGAGACACATCTAATGTGATGGAGCTTCACCACAGCAGTCACAGGGGAGCAGTGTAAGAAGGAGGGCACTATGGGTTGGTCCAGTGTGAGAGAGTTAACTCAATCTGCAGGGCTGTGATGCAGAGAAAGATGTGGTTCCTTTAATTCCTTCCCCCTTGTCCCATTGTTTCCTTCCCAGATGCACACAAAATCTTCCTCTGCCCCTCCCTCCCAGCTCAGCTTTTCTCCTTTTCAGCTTTTTGTCTTTTCCCTGTTGTAGAGCCAAACTCACCAGTATATACCCACACCCAGTGATGCAGGGACTTTGCCACAGTGGGTTAAATTTGCCTTCTTTGGGCTATTTTCCCCTATCTGGGACCCAGATGTCAAGCAAAGCAATTCTAAATGGGGTTAGTTCATTACTTTGGAATGGAGTGGCAGGGGGCAGAGACAGGAATGGATTCTTCAGAAAAGGTTGTATTTCACAGCTGTGCCCATTAGTTGTGCTGGTGGGACTTGTTTTCATTAATTTACAGAGCACAGTCACACCACAAAGCAGTACATGGGACCCCAGATTTTAAGTCTCCTCCCTAACAGACAGGAAGATGCTAGGAAGGTCTGGGAATCATGGGCGTGCAGGCAGGACATAAAGGACGTGACCTCTCCTGCCATTAGCTTTTAGAGCCAAACTCTCCCTGGCTTCAGAAGATGCTTTATGTGTGTGTAAGGAACCACAGCAAGGTCAGGGCTAGATTGCTTCACATCACCAAAATACGAATTCATACATTCATCCTAGAGCAAGGCTTGTGCAACAAGACAAAATGGAGTAACATAAAAGCTGGCAGGCAGAGTGTGCTGCAATGTCACTGGAGAAAATACCCCAACAGCCTCACAGGAAGGCAATGCTGAATCTGCTGTCAGATTAATCACAAATTTTTAATTTTTTTTTACTGCACACATGACCTTAAAGCTTTCATTTGCATGCTAGAGATGCCACCTCTGACACTGAGAGGTGCAGTGCAGTAGAACTGCATCTTTTAATGGAAGTTCCCAGGCAACATGCCAGTACTCTGCAAACAGATAAATTTATGGTCTTTCAGGTATAAAAAGGCATGATGTGGTTCTTTCTATTCCTTCTCTCCATCCCCTTCTGAGCCTTCCAAAGCACACATGAACATAGCCCAGCAATGTAATCTTCTCAGGGCTGGTAGACAATATTCCTATTTTAAATTACTTGAGTAACTTCACCAAAACTAAGTAAAATTTCCACAAGCATAGGCTATTAATAATTCTGCAAAATCCTAGGCTAGCTTCACTGATACAACTCAAGAAGGCCAGTAACTGCAAGGCTTCTACTGCTGAATCTGTGCTTTTTGTTACTGATGCCTATTTAAAACTTTCTAAATATTCAACAGTTTGTAAATTGGGAAAAATTCCTCTGTCCAAATGTGAAATATATTTCCCTGTACTGATCTTGCACCAAAATAGGTACCATTCACACTGGAAGAGGACCTGATTCCAAGTCCTTGTGCTGTGCAGAAAAAGTGCATCTCTCCAGACAGGTGCAGACAGCCCTGAACTTGCTTTGCTCAGGCTCTGAGGGTTGGACACGGGTGGCTCCGCAGCCGTGATGCACCGCCCGGCACTCAGCCTGGCCATGGGCTCCCTCCAGCACCAGGCAACTGGAGAAACACCTTTTTCAGACACCTCCTTGGGTTTGACAGTGAAGAGCATGACTGCTCTGTGGTCTTGTGATACATGTGACAATATGACCATCCTCAGATGTGCAAAGCCAGCTCCCATCTGGGTTGCTGTATTAAAAAAATATATATAAAAAATTAAAGCCATATTATATCCAGCAGCAAATAAGGTGTGCTGGGACAGATGTGCCCAGTGCAGTGATTTATAGTGAAGCAGCAATTTATAGCCCTGTTCTTTTGACTGTTTTCTGTCAGCTAGCTCAGAGAGAAGTATTTGTGGCAATCTTGTTGGGCCCACAGTTCATGGCATTATTTCTCAGGAACTGTAAACAGGACAGTGCTTTTCATAAGTTTGGCTACTATCTAGGGCTTTTTTCCTGTAGTACTAATATTTGTCTTGTATTAATAATAACACAGTCTGTGTATCAGGGAGGGAGAGGAGGAGATCCAGAAACTGCTGTATGCACAATAATATTTATGAAGTCTTGTGTTCAGTTATTTCTCTACCTGCGTGGTTTTGTTTGCTTCCTCCATTCAAGGATCTTAAAAATACCTTGTAGACCTAATTGGCAGGGAGCACTAATATGTTCATTAGATAACTGATAAAGAAGCAAGCTTGTAGGTAAATAAATGAACATGTTTTGAGGCACAAAGGCCTGTTTCCATTCTAAAGTAATCTTCAACAGAAGCTGCAAGTTTCAATGATAAATATGGACTAAGAAGTGCTGTAAGTTGGGGTAACCAGTGCAATGTCCTTTTGTTCTCCCAGGCTACAGACAGGCAGCAGGTGTCTCATTGCTGCTACAGCAAGGCAGACTGAAGCACTGAGTGGTGGGGTTGGCTTCTCAAGGCCATGTGCCAGTTTTGGGAGACTGTGAAAGTCCTGATCTTCCAGTCTTTACCAAGTCAGTAAAACCACTTTTTCTCCTCTTGTGCCTAGTATTGTCTCAACAATATTTTTGACTGCTCTAATATAAAGCCCTTTTTGTCCTGGGATGTTAATGTTGGCGTATGGGTGTTTTCTATCACCCTTCTCCAGGTTGCCCTGGAGAGGACATTAAGTAAGTAAAATTTACTATAGTTTAAAAAAGCCAGCACTTCAATGCATACCCCCAAAGGAATGCCTTGTGACCCAAACTGTCATTGCCTATCCCTGCTTTGGAAACTCTTCCTTAGTCAAAGCCTTTCCATGTTTCTTCCTAGGATTTTAACTTTGATTTAATCTTCAGTTAGAACATCTAGTGAGATAAAATTTATTTTTAAAAACAGGTTGAGTAGAAGGTTATTTATCTTGCATTTTTAGTGGTATTTTTTGAGCACTGATGGTTATGCAGATTATTGGTTTTGTTTCCCCTCCAATAACAAGGACAAAATTTGCAAGTATTTCATACTTGGAAGAAGAACAGGATGTCTTGTTCCCTGCATAGGATTCATTCTAAATTGTTATTTCCAGGTAACATTTTCATCTGGCTCTTTATTCTGCTGTCTCCCTAGCTTTATGTTGTTAAGCCAAAGATCATTAGAGATAGTTGCAAGCTGGCTCAAACGTTGCCATCCTAAAGCTGAGCTGGTGGAAGTAAATGACACTTCTTCCAGCTTTCTCAACAGGAGCGCTGCTTGCTGTTACCTCGGCTGCTGTGTCCTTAAGCCACAAACCAAAACATTGCCAGAGTCTGGCATCCTTCTCTAAGGTCTCCCGAGCCATGGCTGTGATGGCAGGACCATTGCTTGGTGGTACCAAGCTGAAGAAAAGCTACCACTCATCTCACTGTACAGACACATCAGACTTTGGCTACGAACAGCAATGACTATCTCCATGGCCCCACGGAGAAACGTGAGTAAGATTCGTGCACGTGCAACAGCTGCGCCTCAGAGGGCTGCAGTCCCCTCCTTAGCAGGGCTTGGGGTGCCCTCTCAGTTTGGGGGACTCCTGCAATCCCAGCCAAGATGAGGCTTTAGAGTGGTAGATGTATTTTAGAAATAAGGGTTTCAAATTATTGGTTATCCCAAACTTACTGCCTACTATAAACAGTCCTAAAGTATAGGTAGGTAGAGCCTCCTCTATCACTGCCCTGAGTACAAAGAGCATTAACCTGGCAGCAGGAAGCCTGGGTCACACACAGCACTGCCACTGTCACAGCATCCAAATCCCTCCCAGGTGGTGGAGCAGGGCTCCTCTACCTGAGCTTGCCCTGAAGCTGTGGAGCAAGGGGATCCCAAATGTCATTTCAAGGGATATTTTTATTCATAAGTGACCTGCAGTAGCAGCAGCTGTTACTTGCAAAGCAAGCTTTTTCTGTTGTGGATTTTTTTCCCCCTTTCTTTGTATTTCAGCTAAAGAAATTGTGGATCCAAGTGTACACCTGGCACTGTGTAAGAAAAAAACACTGTCTGCTACAAGACAGGGGCTGCCCTGTCAGTGCTGCCTCCCAGCCAGGGCTGGCTTGCCTGCAGAGCAGCACATCCCCATCCTCAGCCTCACAGCAGTGGAGCCACCTGGGGTGCTTTGGGTCAACCCCAACTCCCTTCAGCTGCTGCTCAAACCCTTGCAGGTCCAGTGTGATCCTGGTGTCTTGGGGAGAGCCCTCAGGGAGGTGGTCTTGAGGATCCCAGCACACGCCCCTGCCGAGGCTGGCATCACCCTGCCGCCGGCCTTGGCCATGGGCGATTCCCGGCAGAGGTGACACATGGGCAGGGAACGCGGTGAGGGCCCTGGCACATGAAACACTGCCTTCATCCCCTGCCCCTGCCACCTTCCCCCAGGGTCCTAACTCCTGACTTTGTTTCTCTATAAACATAATAACAATAATTATTCTCTCATTGGACACATAGCCATCTTCTTTGTTTGCAGGCTTAGATAAATATCATTCAAATCAAGGAGTCTGATGCATGAGTCAGGACAATGGCAGCCCTCCAAAACCTCCTTGCCCGTGGAGAGTGTGTTTGTGTGAGAAAGATAGTTTCACTGTATAAAGAGTAAGAAACTGGAAGCCAAGTGAATTAAATACAAAGCAGATAATTATGTGTAATTCATTTACTGACTAATGATTGCACCTGGTATGGGGGTTTATGAATTCATTTAACTCTGCATAGGTTCTCAGAAACAATCTCCCTGCTACAAGATAAAAACTAGGCTGACATTTCTTAACAACAGTGTTTACATTAGTTTCATTGTAAGATTCTGCCTTTTTGGCTCATTTTTATTTTATCTCATGATGTTTCACATTTCCTGGGTTCATGTGGTGTCTCTTTGACAGTGAAAATTGCTCAGTGCTGGTCAAGGCTGGGTGTCACTGCAGAGTGAAGCCATCACTCAGCTCCTGAAAGCCACGCAGTGCAATTAGACATGGTACTTACCTTCTTTCTGCTGCAGCCAAGCCTTGCCACAGAGCCTGTGCCTTTGGCAGGGTGTGGCAGGTCATGCCCCCCCTTTCCCTTCTGCTGTAATCACCAGCAAATAGGTACTTTTTTCATGGTGTCACCCATTTGTCACCACAGCCTGATGCCATCAGCTCCTTCCAGCTGAACACCAGCAGACAGAACCAACCTTCACCTGTTAGCACTTGGGTTGATTTCAGCTGGAAGAACAAAAGACACAGTCTTTAGTGGGGTGAAAAAGCTTTGTGCTAACCTGCTGAAACCCAGCAGTGATGTCTCAGTACTGATGTCAGCCCTAAGACTGCAGCCTGTGTGACACCACTTGTGCCTGGGTTGCTCAGCTCCTGGTGGCCTGGGCACTACACCTGCAGTTCCAGAGAGGAGGTCTGAGCCATCCTGGGCAAAGGCAGCAGCAGTGATGCTTCCCAAGGTGATGTTCTTACCAAGTGGAAGAAACAAAAGAGCTTTTCCAGTTGTGTTCCAAGTGCGTTCATTAGGCAGAAGCTGGGGCCCCCTCTCCCAGCCTGTTAATGTGCTAAAGGCAGCTAACCTTGACCATCCCTTCCACCACGCTGTCCCCCCACCCCCCCCATAATAAAACTATACACTCAGGTAATTGCTCAGGTCCTCTGTCATAGTGGTTTGTCAAATCAACAGACATTTGGCTGTGTTTCTTGCTGAGACTCTCTGGACCCACCATATAAATGGGATGCATTTGTTATTAGCCAGTTTAAGCACAGGGTGCAGGAGAGGTAAATGTACAGCATTTGTGCACAGGGGAGGGCTGGGTCTCCAGGCACTACAGGAATGCACACTTCTATGAGATGCTCTAAAAGACTGACTGTGGGAGCAAAAGAATGACATATAAGGGAAATGGGAAGTTATCTGGCAGTTTGAATAGAGATTACTTACAAAAATCAGGAGATTATCACACTAAAGGAAGAAAACCCAATAAGCTGATTACACTTACATACACTTTCTAGCGTTATTTGCCACTGAGTGCCTACCGACACGTAACATGGGAAAGTTGAGCTCAGGGCTGCAAATAAAATAGCTGTAGTGTCTGATGTAACTCCCATAGCTGCAAGAACACACACTTGGAGGTGTCTCCTTGGAGCTGTCAGTAGCCTCAGCGTGCGGTGATGGGCACGAGCGCCCTGAACTGGCAGCACAGCTGGCAGTGCCTCCCAGGGCTGCCCACCTGCCTGCCCCGTGCCTCCCTGCCCCCCTGGGCAAGCAGCTGGGCTGCTCCTTCTCCATCGTGGCAGCCAGGTAAGGAAAACATCTGCAACAACAAAAAGTACCACTATGCTCTGCTATTTTTGATTTGAGTGATTTGTAATTAGAAAAGCCAAAACCAGCTCATCTTGTTCACACGAGCATTCCCATTGACTAAAGTGCAGGCAGCATGTGCTCTAATTCTGAACACAGATAATCTTTCCAGTGGAGATCTGGCAAGCCAGAACAGATTGCAGTTTGCAAGATACTCACAGTATGATAGTGATTTACCTGTAGGTGGATCCTCATTTTAGATGCATAGTGAGATGCAGAGCCAATGAGCCTGATTCACTGCTGCATTACTCCAGTTTTTCAGCAGAATAACACCACTGATTCATCAGCAAGTTGAAATAACAAAAGATAAAATGGGAGCATTGTGTCTAAGTTTGCAGCATGTGTATGGAAATGATGAGGTCCTTCTTGCAGAACCATTAACCTACATGGATTTTATTTTTCAGTTCAAAATGTATCAAGAACATGACAATGTGTCTAGGCTAAAGTTTTGCATGTCAAAAACCCAGTAAAAATCTAATGTAACAGCTTCATGACTCCTTCATGATGTTGATGTGGTGCCTTATTTATTTATTTTTATTCAGAAAAGGAGGATTTTTGAGAAAAGAGCTTAAACAGCTTCTGAAAAGCTGCAATTTCTGATGCAGGTCATTTCTATGCACCAAAGGGGCACCACGTAAAGCTTGGAAATAGGATAAATTAAAAACCTAGTCCTGGTTTCTTTTCAATTTATGAAAATATTCACAGAGCAATTGAAAAGAACTGAGTAATTGTGATCTTTTAGCAAGTAATCCTCTGGAAAAGCCAACTCAAGGCAGTAAGCAGGCGTGCAATTAGTAGCTCTAATTATAAAGTGTACACATAAAACAGTGTAGCATCATAAATAAAGGCCAAATGCAAATGATGCAATAAGAACAGCAGAACATCATATAAAGATGGACAAATGATCCAGCAACAGAAATACTTCTAAAATACCCATATTTTTCCAATAATAGCAACCAGAGGAAGATAAAATAATAGCAGTGCTTTGTTCTATGTTACTTTTGCAGTAATCCTGTCCCAGTGGCATCTGATGCTCCTGGGGCTGTTGTAGACCAGCCTCCCTTGGGTGATGCTGACAGGCACAGTGTCAGTACTGAGATGGTCACATGGACAAAGCACAAGCTGGTGTGGGAGCCTGTGGCTCAAACAGTGTCCTCAAATCATCCATATCCTTTGTCTTTATCAGGGGACTGCTCCACAGCTCACAGCCACTGCCATCACTGAAAGCAGCTAGCAAATGCTACAGCTTTTCTTCCTTTTTCTTGAACTTAAGATGAGCTGCTTTCTAGGTGAGCCAGGCTGATGTCAAATGCCAGCTGTGGAGTTTCAACAGGACTAACTGAAGTACAACACAGGGGACTGTGCTCAATAGACTGTTGTATGTGTAGGTTATGTGCACACCCTAAGCTCCACCAACCTATGGCAACACTTTATGTACCACCCAGGAAATGTGAAAGCGTCAGGGAGCAGCATCACTGCAGTGCTCCTCTGAACACTGTGTGTGCAATAGTAGAGCAGGAGTACTTTTTTTTTTTTTTTTAATTACTGCACTCCTTACAAACTGCTCTCAAAATAAAGTCCTAGATGCAACTAGAGAAGGTAAAGAGACATAATACCTTAGGGAAATGTTTTTATTTATTCTCCTTGGGTGCATATATGGCAATCACCCATGCAGTGTGAGCCAGGATGCTGAACACCATTTCATTATGTTCTATAAATAAAGGACTGATGTGATTCAATTGTATTAATTATGCAACTCTTCTAAGTGGTGTAGTCAAGGGTAAATGCAGGCATAGGGCACTCCCTTTGTACCTGCTTCTACTCTGGGCACTTCTAGTAGTTACCTGCTCCTTATATCCCACAGACAGATGAATCTTCCCACTTCTATTGACCACTGCACCACTGACTCCTCTTTGGTCAGGAGCTTTTCCTATGCACAGATGGCACAACGAAATAGAAAATGGAAGTCAAGACACTGCTGTGTGCTACTCTGTTGTGCAAGATGTAAGTGTGGCTGTACAGTAATTTTGAGCAAAGCATTGGTTTTAAACAATGTTTAAACTGACACCATTATTATGCAATGTAATTAATTATGGCTAGAAGGGCATTTGAGGTTAGTTGGCACTACCTTTGTCCATTTTATAATTACGCCAAGAAGAGGATGACTAAGTTGTGCCTTAGCTAATTGTATCCATTTGGTTTCATCTGTCCTCTTCAGCATTGTAGTCACATTCTGAACTGTAAAAATTTTGAGGGGTTTAGGTGCATTTGTGCTGAAAACAATGAAGCACAAGTGCTGACTGGGCAGCCTCAGGTAATACTGCAATAGTAACACTAACAATAGCAATAATTACAGCTAGTTAAAGTGATAAGTACAAAACAAACATAGCTTTTTCCCTGTCACTGTTACAGTTACCTGCAAGAGAGTTATTCTTACCTGCTTCAGCTGTGTGTTCTGTGATGTCCTCCAGACATGCTGTGAATCCAGCAGACACCTCCACAGAGCAGCTGAGGACCCGTGACAGACCTGATGCAGCAGAACACGCCGTGCCAGCCCTCTTGCCCAACATGCTGGAGGGGTTTCAATATTCAAGGGATGCACAATACAGCTCAGCTGCCCAGGCTGATACAGCAGGGCACCCCAACTTTCTCTCCAGCCCCCATGGAGCCAGCCCAGCCCTTTCTGCACCGTGCCTGCCAGCAGTCCCCAGCCTGGGCCAGCGGCTGCAAGGCAGACGAGACACTGGGCAAGAGTTGCTCCCTGGACTAGCAGTTTGGTGCTGGTGTCAGAGCGTGGTGTGGGCTCTGGAGCCAGGCTGGCTGCCACTGCAGCCCAGCCGCAGAGTGCCCTGCTTGAGCTAGGGAGCTGCCCTGGCCCTCAGCTGGGCAGGCCTCCGTGCACCTGCCAGACGAGCTGCCCAGAGGTAGTGCCACATAAACTGTCTCTTTTGACTGTTACCTGGCAGCATCAGGATTAAAAACACCACCAAAAACCCAAAGACAACAGATTCACTCCAGAAAGGAATATGGTAACACATGGTCATGTTAGGCTACAACAAAAGGCTCTCATCTTCAGCTGATGGCTGGAACATGGATTGCACTTATGTAAAATAGAACTGCCTGCAAGGGTTTAATGTGGTAATTAACAGGTAGTTTTAGAAATTATTGGCTAATGCTATTTAATAGAAATACTGCTAGCTATTGTAAAAACTTGGTTGGTTCCTTTGGTGGTAATATAAAATGAGTCAACACAGCTTCAATGCGAAGAGATACCTTAGTCTGCTACATGTCATTACCTACACTTTTAGAGTGGTTCAGTATGACAATAAAAATTTTGAAATTTAAATATATTTCCCAAAATCTATTAAGAGGGCCAACTGCCTCCGGAGCAATCACAACATTTGTGATACAACTTGGCCTATTTATTGTAACATGGCATTACTGACCCAGGCCTGCTCCCACAGCAGCCAAGGCAGCTTTTGCCACTGAGGGTGTTTAAGAAGTAGTAAGTTTAAAGGTTTCTGTAACAGGCAAATCTATTCATTTAAGCATGAGCAGCTACATCAGGAGCATTTCCCTCACAGTGTGTACAGTATGACTCAGCAAATTAATCCACATACTGAACCATACTGGAGAATACAGGTAGCTCTGAGATTATGTGCTCTGCTCATGTGATGCAGCTGTTGTATCACCTAAGAACATTTTTCACAACTCTGCAATAGTCACCAAAAGGTTATTTCTCAAACTTTATCACCCAGAAAGTACCAGCTGAAAAGTTTCTGTTTGATTGCTAAAGAGTAGAAAGCAACAAACGGATATTGGCAAATCTTAGATGAGGCATCATGTCAATATTGCACACCTCAGCCTAACGCCCACCTTCACTTCAGGGAAAGGAGAAACCAGACCTGCAGACATTCTAATCACCTCCTGGTTTGAGCATTCCCACTCACCTGTTTGGAAATGAACTCCAGAACCCCACTGCTTTCTATTTACTGCACCAAGTGCCAGTAATCACACGGTGCTTCCAAAGAGTCACTAATTGCACCTTTATTACAGCATTTTATGATGCCTTTTAATGTACAGATTTAAAAGAAAAAGCAGTCTGTGGGGAGATTGACCTTTCTGATACAAGAAGAGGTCAAGTCCTCTCTCTGCTCAGCTGGCATCAGCACAGAGGTGCGTGTGTTTGGGAGGGCTCAACAGTGTGGATGTCTGACCCACCAAACCAGGGTCACCTCAGCTGCAGCTCTTGGCTCTCAAGGGCAGGTGGTCAGACAGTATCACCAAAAGCAGAGCTCCCACAGCCTGCAGAGTTGAAGCACAGAGACTCTGCACCCTTTCAAGTGCAAGGGGTAACACCCTGGCCCTTGTGTCTAAAGGCAGGCACTGCAGAGCACATGGGCATCAACACTCTGAACCGCTCAAGGTCAACACCTTCCAGACATGCCAGAAATAAGCAAGACAGGGATGCCGATGGCGCCAAAAGGATTTGTTTACCCCGTCCCACTGGCTTTCAGTAGTGCTGACCATGACAAGCTCTTAGAGAACCCTGTGAAACCCAGCCCAGCGCCCAGTGCAGGTTACAGACCCACCCCAACCCCCCCAAGCTGAAATGCTGGTTAACATGTATGTAACCTGCACTTGGAGCATCTGTGATGCAGCAATCCCAGTCACCAGAGCACCAAAACTTCCCTCATTCTCTTTGGCAGCCCCACGTACCAGCCTGTGCACCCAGTGAGGAGCAAGTGCCTCAGCAGGGGAAGGTTAGCCCCAAAACACGGCTCTGGACGTGGGTTAGTCTGAGTGCCAGGGTCAGAACTGAAGCTGCTGCTGCAGTAAACACCCCAGTGCATAGCAGGGCCGTCACTGACCTTGTCTGTCAGTCTCCTCAGCAGCGATCCCCTGCAGACGTCACATGCCCGCAGCGTGACAGTGGCACTACAGTGCTTATAAAGGTGGTGAAGCTGGTATATTAGCAAATCAGTGAGTGAATCACTTTCCCCTTCCTGCACTGCTGTCCCATCTCTATTCCCACCATTGATCTAGGCATCAGAAGACAGCTGCTTCCCTTATCCAGACCCCACATTTCATTGTATCCGGAGAATTCTTGTCCACTGACTAGAAACAGCAAAGATGTGAATGCACCTTCTGTTTTGAAATGTTACTCCATCCTCCCACACCTTTTTTATTCTTTGCTAACTCCAGTCAACCATCCCCAGGACTTACTTACACCTTCTCTGATCCCAACTCACTGATGAGCATATAAGAAAACAGGCCTTGCTAAATAGATTGCAGCTCCTGTGCCATAGCTGTGTTTATAGGATTATTTGGCTACTACATCTGATCCATAAATCCCTCTGAGCCTGAGCTCACTGGTTGGGTAGGGACACCCGGGTTTAGCAATTGCTCCATGGAACAGCACTCAGCACCGAAGCTCTGAGGTGCTCCAGGACCTCAGGACTGAGCAGCATGGAGGCTACAGCTGGTCCCCTTGTGGGGCTGGGCTTCACACAACCTGAACGAGACAGCTGAGCTCTCCAGGGACCCCTGATTCCACTAGAGCCCCTCACCTCGCTCCTCCTGCTCTCCCAGCAGAAGTCTTGCACGCTGAAGACTGAGGCTCTACAGGCTTGGCCTCGCTTCTGTTTAGTCTTCCATGTGGTGCCAACAACCTCCTGCAAAGATGGAGGATGCTGAGCAAAAAGAAAGCTTGGCATGGGACACTAGTGCCAAAGAGATTGCAAGTGGTGAAGGGAGGAAAAGTTACCCAGCACTGGTACTATAATGGCTCAGCACTGTTGTAATGAATAAAAGGAACTGTGTTGAATGTTTTATTTTGCTTGTGTGGTAAACTGTACAGTTAAGAGTCTGAATAAACCTATTTTGTCAATATTATTACCTCAATGATATAAAAATAAATAAATGTTAACAAAGAAGGTGGGGAGGCAGCCTGTTTCAATAAGCACTGCACTGACAAGGCAGCAGTCTGTCCTAAAGCTGAGGGTGCTTTACACAGAAGGATCTAGAATAAAAGAATTTTAAAAGGGCTTCTTCCTAAAGGAAAGGAAAAAACAAAAATACCATAAAATCTTTCCTACCAGAACTGCTTTCTAGTTTGATGGGAAGGCTGCTTGCAAAGAGCTGCTGAGAAATAGGAGCGTGGCAGGGTAATAGCAATTAGGAGCATTTTAATGATAATTAAGAAAAACAATCACAAGTAAATGACACAATGTATTAAGTAACTTCTTCTAGGCTGAATATAAAACAGACATCAAGAAATCATGCTTTTACTTTGCAGTTAATCTCAGTGGTGAGCTCTAGGCTTACCACTCTGATGCCAACATGGGAACCTCCAGTAGCAGTAGGCAGCAACCCGTAATTACTCCTGGGCGGAGATGAATTAAACACTCTCCATCATGAAGACAAGGAGAGACCCTCAGACCATCTGCCAAAGGTGGGTGGGTGAATAAGAGTGTTACTGTCTTGCTAGACTCAGATCAGGGCACCACACCTTATGATAGTATCTCTGTACTAAGCAAACAACTTTAAATGATAGTGTCACTGCAGGAGGGTGACCCAGCAAGTCGGGTTTCGTTAAGGCACCCGGGACTGCAGTGCAGGGGGACTCGCCCTCACCCTGGGACCCTGCAGACCTCAGCCTGCCACGCAGAGGAACCTCAGCTTTGTCTCTACTTCATTAGAGAAGCACATGGCTCCACAGCAGTGGTGCTGCTACACAAAATCCTATTTGCAGTTCTGTGCATCTGTTAAAAGTCTCCTAATGTGCTAGTAAGGACCTAACAAATACAAGTCCATCACAGAAATACAACCACACTAGTACGGGCACAACAATAGATGACAGGAATATATATCTTCTAATTAGCAAGAAATTGCCAATGCCACATGCCCAAGTGTTCCTACAGGGTCATTACCTCTCAGCACTGTGTCTGCTGACTTCCTCAACTGCAATTACATGGTCCTGTTCCAGTCACAGGGGATGTGTCTGCTCTGCCAAGCCTTCCAAGCCCCATGAAGGCCCCAGTGCACCCCACAAGGCCCCCATGAGGCTGGCCTGCTGCTGTACTGACCAGCATTTCCAGGAGTTCTGTTTTCCACAGAAACGGAGCAATTCAGAGGACACCACAGATGCTGCCCTGGATGGGAGCAAGTGCCGTGGCTGCAGCCATGGCAGGTGTGAGTCTCAAGCCACCCAAGGCCATGCCAGCTTGGCAAAGCAGCATTTGTCCTGCTCTGGCTTCATGTCAGGCCTGGTGGCTTTCCAAATACTTTGTTTCTTACTTTCTATAGCCAGACTTGCCTCAGAACTGTACTTCAGTCCCCAGTGAACAGAAGTTATACCTAGTGAAACTAAACCATCCTCTGTGAAGTCAGACTGTTACAGACCATGGTGCAAGTGTGTGTTTCGGCAAGTGCCAGGCCCTTCCTGTGGACTGGAACACTCATGCTCTCTAGAAATGACCATACCTGCTCCAAGCACTCTGTGCAGATGACCTTACTCTTTCTTCTTCCTTATTTTTTCCTTTTACTCAAACTAGTTGAATCCCCACTAGGTGCCAAGATCTGACACTACCATACTCTTATTCATTTCTGTTGGCTTGGTAGCCTCATTCCTCCCTTTTTTCCCCATTTCCTCCCCTTAGAGCACCTGCCATGGCAAGGCCATGGCAATAATGGCAGGAAGATTGTCCTTGGTGGCAAGGCTAGGAAGAAAGGGATTCCAGGGGAGGAAAATAGGTGTGTCCTGGTTAGGTTGCTTCTGAGTTTGACCTGCTCAGCCACTCCCTACCAAAAATTCCCTCAACCAACACTGCAAACTCATGCTGAAAGTCTCACAAACTCAACACATGTAATCAACAGGCTTCCGAAACAGATTAGCCAAAGGGTTAGCGAGGCTGAAGATGTCTTATGGAAGGTATCCATACATTTTTCCTGGGAATATTATGGAGCAGGTCCACACAGAAGCCATGTCCAGATATACAAAGGTAGCTAGGAACAGCCAGCATGGATCTACTACAGACAAATTGTACACAACCAATGTGGCTGCCACCTGTGTTGGAATGATGGGCTGGATGGATGAGGTGGGGAAAGCAGCGGATGTCACTTTGGTTTTAGCATGGCCTTTGCCATTGTCTCCCATATGGGCCAAACAGGGGTGGGATTGCCTGAATGGATGGACCACAACCTGGCTGAAAAAACCTCATGGCTGGGCCATGAAGCTCAAAGAATAATACTGGTCAACAGCTAGGAATGTAATTGGTATTAACCAATGGCATTCCTCAAGTGACAAGGCTAAGGCCAGTCTTCATCAGCAACCTGGATGACAGAGCAGAATAGTTCTTCAGCAAATTGTGCATGACACTGAGCTCAGGCTGTAGGTCCCTTATACTGGAGGACAAGGCAGCCATTCAGGTGCTCTTTAGCAACCTGTAAAACAAGCCTGAGAGAAATCTTCTGAAACTCAGCAAGGACAAATGTGAAGTCTGCACCTGACACAGAATAAACCTGTGTGACAACACAGGCTAGGAATGAAGCTGCCAGAAAGCAGCTTTGCTGAAAAAAAGGACCTGGGGTCCTGGCGGACAAGAAAGGCTGAAGAGGAGCTGGCAGCTTCCTGTGCAGTGATGGCAGGTAATGGCAGACTGCTCTGTGTGAGTGAGAACTCTGTTGTGCAGAGCTGCACAGCAAGGAGCAACAATCACATGTTACAGCAGGAGAAATTCCATTAGACACCACAGAAGAAATTTTTCAAAATTAGAGTGACTAACCTGGAGCAGGTGCTCAGAGAGGTTTATGAAATCTGCATCCTTGGACATTTCAAAAATTTAATGGACAAAGCCCTGAGCAACCTCAGCTAATCTTGAAGCTACCCCTGGTTTGAGGAGGTTGGAGTGCAGCCCTCCAGATGCACGTTCTAACTGATATTATTTTGTGGGTTGTTTTGTTGTGTTGGGTTTTCTTGATAAGGGAGACCAAGCTGGAGTTAATGATTCCTCAAAAGGAACAGAAGCTGTTAACTCTAAAACTTCCCCTGCCAATTATTTACTTATAATACAAATGCTTTCTCAGTATATTTGGATATATATGCAGCTCTCACACATTCTTGTGGTGGCAACTTAACCATGTTGAGAAGCTTTCTGATTAAACCATTGTTTTGGCCTGAAACGTTGTGAAAGCAGTGCCTGAGAACCCGCCTCCAAACCCAACCCCAGCCTCACTCTTTGCCTCTCACCACGATCTGTTTGGTTCAGATAGGAAACCTGGGCCCGTCTCTAGTCCCAGATGGCAGAGAGGTGTGAAGCTGCCTGTGTACCCCAGTGTACAGGGGACAACCTTGCAGGGTGACAGTGCTGTAGGAGGACTCCACAGACCAGGGCAGATAAGCAGTGGGAGTGTGCACAGTGCAACCCTGCAGCACACACGGGTTGCTACAATGCATGTGGCCGAGTCCCATCCAAATGCTCAGAAAAGGTACCAGATCTGTCCCCTATCTGCATCATTTAGGTTCTGTGACACCAACATAAAACCGGAGCCAAGAAGGAAAAAATAAATAACAGTAAAAACCCAAAGGTATTTGAAAGTATGTTCAGAAACAAACAAGCAAAACCTCTTATCCAAACAAACCATAGTTAGATCTTGGGTGAGACCATGTTTATAAAGGTTTAGCCAAGAAGCTTGCTCGGAGATACTTCTCCAGCCTTAACAAAACACTACCAGCCTGGACAAGCGCTATTAGAAAACACCTCATTAAAATGCTGTTGTGGTATTTATTTATAGATAGTAATTTATATCACATCCATCATACACACCGATCTGGCAGCTCTGATTGGCACATCAAACTGCTTCTCCCACAGCACTCCCTGCCCCAAATCCACTCCCTGATGCCCCCCACTCCCTTACCAACACAACTGCTTCCCACTGGGTATCTGGCATATATTCAGCACGACAGCACTCTTGCTCTGAATAAGCCTCTTTTTGTCCACACTTAACCCAGCACTGCAGCACTCTTCAAACATACAGGTGGTGAATCAAAGATGCAACAGCCCCATCAAGAGCCAAACACAGATCTGTGGTGCTTTGTAGCTAGGTATTCTTGTGTACAATCATCCGCCACTATAGAGAGCTCACCCCTGGAGTGGACAGGCAGTTGGAGCCTGCATTTTCCGGAGGGTGCAAGGGTCTAAGTGACTTTGGAATGCTCCAACAATAATACCAGAGAAGCTCCTCTGCAGGTTGCAGACACCAGTGCAACAACCAGCATGATAAAACACCTTTTAAGAAAGCACAGGGTGCATCTTCAGTGGAAAAAATAAGAAAAAAAAAATACTGGCAAAAAGAGGTTAGATGAGGTAACTGGGACTGCCAGGGGCAATATGAAATCAGTTTACATTAGAGCAGGTTGCTCTTGATTTCACTACAAGTTGTCACGCTTGGTAAGAATAACAAGCTATTCATACAGCAGCCACCACTCTGCAGCTCAGCACAAGCAGCCTACTGGAAACAAATCCAAGTAAATGCAGAGCCTAGGATGGGACTTCTTTTTTAAAAAAGCACATAAAATGGTTATGTAAATAAATTGCCACTTCAGGAATCTATGAGAACAACTGCTTCCCCCTAAAAGGACTTTTTTACTGAAGGACCCGATGTTTTACCCTAAATCAGTACTTTAGGTTGAAACGCTGGCATTTGCATCCCCCTGCAGCTCCTAAGTCCCTCCCACTATCTGGCCCCTTCAATCTCCAGGGGTTTTTTAATACTTTCAAGCTCATCAGCTATCTAGAGTTCCACCTTTGTGCATGCCCAGAACTGCCCCAGTCCTGACAGGGCCAAGCAGCTCAGCCCAATTCACACCTAAGTCTGATCAGGATCCAGAAACTGGGTGTTGCTTTGCCTAAATGCCCTGAGGGCTTTGATCAGGGATTATATGTTACCTGGTGACTATTTCATGTAAAATGCATAAACAGTCCTGGGAGCAGAGTCCAGAATCTAAACTCCCAAGTGAACGCTCAAACCAGTAGGTAAGACAGTCATGTTTCCCCACATGCACTTACTTTGTGGCCCCGCGATTCAACAGCACATTGCTGTAGAGCAGCAGATCCTCAGCAGAGAGAGGGCGAGGAGTGCCCAGCTCCCTGCCTGGTGGTGTGGGTGCTCTGTTGGAGGTGGCAGATGGGAACAAACAGCCTGAGGAGAACAGTGACCCTGTTTGTGACTTCCTGGCTGCTGGTAATCCATGTTTCAGATCAGACATCTTTGCTGTGACAGAAAGGCTGGCTGTACTCACCGTCCAGAGGAGCTGCTGGGCTGGGTTACTGCAGCAGTAGCATTAAAATCTCCTTATTAGTCTCTCTGGCCACTGTGCTGAGTGTTTTGGTCCTCGTGTAGAAGTGCCAGACTTGCCCCAGGCACACTGCAGGGACTGCTGGCTCTGAAGTCAGAAGCTGGGCACTAGAAATCAAGAAACACAGAGCTTAAAACATCAAAGTACTCTTTGGTATAACTTCAAAAATTTCTAATTGCATCTGTAAATGGCTACACCACATAGTTACTCAGCCTTGGCACTCAGGTCCTGGTGCATAACATGAAGAGTTTAATGAATTAGCATGTGCTAAGAGAGAAAGCCTTTGGAAAATCTGTATTGCTGCTATTGCTACAGACAAAGTTTTCCCCTACCCAGCATCATGCCAACTCCCTCCCTGCTAAGGCTCTCTCCCTAACATGCATCAGTGCATTTGTCTCATCCAGGACCATTTTCATGAGTGGAAGAATTATTTTGCAATAAAAATGGACAAATTATTACATTTCTCTGCAGAAATATCCAACTGGAAAAGCTTCCATCAGGACCAAATTAATGATGTGGTGCAGCTCGGTCTGGTTGTTTTCCATTTTTACTACACAAATTATATTTGCAATGATACAAATTGATAATTTTGACCTGGACTAAATACACAAAAATGCTTTGGAAAATGCCATATTTTGCTCACAAATGCAAAGCAAAAGTTGTTTCTAAGTTTTCCACAGTGAATTTCTCCCATTTGCCACAGTACTCAAAAAGTTCCTTTGGAAACCACTCAGCACACACACAGAAAACACCAGGAGAGAGCCACAAGCCAAGTCACATCTAATAAAAGCTCTTAGGCTTCCTTCTGTCTGAGGTTCCAGAATCACAAGCAAAGCTGTTCACCTTGCCCCCATGTCATGATTTGGGGTATTATCTCCTTCTGATATCTTAGAAGAATGAAAAAAAAAAAAAGAACAAGTGGGAACATGCTCCTGAATTGTGTCCTTCAGACAAAATGAGCCATGCCAGGTTTTCACCACCAGTGCCACAGCTCATCTTTGGATTCCCACTGCATTTTCCCTTGCAGGCAACTTTAGGGACTCCAGCTAAAAGCAGGGGCAGCTACCAACTGAGCTGTAGGGCTTTGTACATACTACTCTAAAGACAATTATCTTCACAGCTCAGCACAAAGCAGAAACACAGTCACTGGTGGGTCCAAGTCCAAAATCACCACTAGCTACAGAGGACTATGGATACTGCAGGGCACACACAAAAGCTGACATTCGTTGCTGTTGCAGATGTGCATGCACTGGTCAAATTATAAGGCCAAAGGGTACAGCAGACAAGGAGCAGCTTGGCACTTGACCCTTAAAATAGTACAGCCTTTGTGTGGTGATCTTGGGCAACTCCTGAAGCATAGCTAGATATCTGAGTATCTCTACATGTATGCAAACAGAGCAGTTTATGAGCAAGTACTCTCTTTACTAGCAGGGCTATGTCCTATACAAACTATACAGAAGAAGGCCAGTGGGTAAACAAGAGGGGCTCAGCTCTGCCACAGGCTGAGGTGCAACAAAGAACAGGCCCTACAGGAAAATAGAACTTTCTCCAAGGTTGATGATTGCCTGGTGCATGCAGCTTCGAGGTCCAAGCTGAGGAAGTGTGTTACCACACTATCTGCCATCAGTGAAGCTTGCTTGGTCCGGCAATAACAGTGCAGAGCCCTGATTCACAGCACTGTTTGCCAGGCATCAGTCTGCCACTCCATGCAGATCAATAATGGCTTCAGGGGAAAATTAACAGATGGTCACAGGGGAAATCTCCTGAGAGCTTTTTTCCCCCTTCCTCTGGGATAACAGGCTACTTACAATTTTCTGAAACCACCTGCATATTTTCCCAGGCGCTCTGGCTACCAGCTAAAACAGAGTGTTTGTCTCTAGTGGTGTTTGCACCACTGGGCTTGCTTTTCACTAAATGCTTCTCATTTGTGTGCAAAAGCCTGTACAGTCCAGAAATTCACTGTCATGAGGCCACTGAGGGGTGACATGGTAGTGATGACTAATGCTCAGGATTGGGTTCAGGGAATACTTAACATCTTCTAGCTAATCCCACTGCTTCAGCAGAGTGATCTGACATCCTGCTATCCCAGCTTTCCCATTGCTGTACAGGGAAGAAGTAAATCCTCACTGGTCTTTAGGGGAAGAGCGCAGTGAATTGGTGTTGTTAAAGACTCCTGCAACTCACTAGGTAACTCAGAAACAACAGATGTTTCCCAGAACAATGCACAACAAGAGGAAATAGGATGACATCCAGAGACAGGAGCAGAAAGCTCCACCACCCTGGGTGTATCCAACTGTAGAAAGGCGGGGATGAGCAGTAAATGTGTATCTCATGAGTAACCACCACGTGCATTTTCATGTGGCATTACAATTCTGCAAAGGCTGCCAGCTAGAAACACTTGGAGCTCTCCCTGCCACAAAGTGTGATGTATGGCATGGCCATGTGCTCCTTCACAGCAGCATGGAGGCACAGGATCTAGGACTTCATGCCACCATTCTCTTAACCTTGCTTAAGCTATAAGATATTGCTCAGATCCCAGCTCAGCCAGATTTCATAAAAGCGAGCATCAATTGCACTGTGCTCCCTGCTTCCCACAGCAAGTGTTCTGGGATGAGCATCCTGCACACATCAGATCAGTTCATGGATTGCTGATCTCTACTGCTTGCCAGCCACCCAGCTGCAGCCCAACATGCAGACACAGACACACACACAGGGCAGCACCAGCCATGCCTGCTTCCCCAAGACACCACATGTTCTCCACTTCCCTGCTCCTCACCCCTCCTCCCTTTCCCTTGTGTCAAAAACACAGAACACTAAGGCCTACATGAGGGCTCTGGGGCATCCAAGATACCCCCTTCTTGGCAGCTAGAAGCCACTGGTCCTGCCTTCTGACATGTGAGAGCACTCAGTTTCATGAATATTCTTTCATCCCACTACAAAGACCCTACAACAGATCCCACATGTACTCTTCCCTGCTTTGTCTACTGTTTCCTCATGTAAGCATCTGCCTCTCAGCCTCACTGTCTTGTCTTTTGCTTGGTGCCAGAAGGGCAGCTCTGTAGAAAGCCATTCCCTTGCCCACTTGTGTGGCCCTGCCTTGGATGGAGACAGGCCCTGGTGCCCTCTAGGACTACAGAGCACAAGATGACTCTTTGTTAAGGCTCTGGCATTGGAAAGATGCTAAAGATGCTCTGAGCTCACAGCCAAACAAGACCTGCTCTGCAGGGAAGATCTTTCCCCATCAATCTCTTTCCCTCCCTCTGAGTTAATAGGCAGTAGGGACTGCTGGAACAGGGACTGTTGATCTGTTAAAGGGTTACTGCCTCCCAGAATAGCATTTCAGGAAGCTAGGAATTGTAGTTTGCAATCTGCATGGTTTCTGTTTCCAAAGGTGACCTCCTGTATGTGTGTGTGTGTGCTCCTGCTACCTTCTTTCAAGAAATAGCAACACATACGGCACAGCTCCCTCAGAAAGGGGTGTTGCAGCTGCATGCCAACAGTGCTGTGCCTGCACCTTGGCTCTGTCTGCTCTGGCCCTCCGTACATCACAGTCCCTGCTTTGAGGACTAGATGTGTGCCTCAGGACAGAACAGTTGGAGCACATGAACAACAAGGGCTACAGATGAGAAGCTGTGGTCAGCTGGCACAAGTATTGCTTTTGTCATAAGCACTTTAAGTAGCTCATTAATGGTAAACCCTTTTCTAGTGAGTGGTACCTGCAAGCCAGTAGATAAACCACAGACTCCAGCTCTTTTCCAGAATATTGCTCAGTGGCTAAAGACAAGTGCTGCTTGGAAAATAGACCTTTTTTTTTTTTTTTTTGGCAAAAGACAATGACAGGGGAGGGGTCACAATGCATAAAGTGCACATATGCTCAGTCACTTGGAAGAAAGAGGTTTTCTAGTATTCATGTTTGAATTTTAACTGTTGACTGTGAGCCAGGTTCAGAGATGACGTAGGTGGTTTTGTAAGTTACATTGGTAACTTAGTGGGGTGGCTGTAAGCAGGCCAGCTACAGCACAGCTCTTGACTGGCACACTTCCATAGGGAAGATGCACAGGTCTGAGCCTGAAGGAGTATTTTCCAGGAGACAAATAATGCCCTATCTGCTACTTCAACCTTGGTTGCCTACAGTGTCCTGAAATAAATACTGGCAAAAATATGGAAAGGGGTATTTTTGTTGCTGTTGTTTCCCAGCTGCAAATCCTCTCCATAGATTTGGAGAACCTGAAAATAATCTACGAGAATGTGTATTATTTTCAAATTGGCATTTTAGTCCAGAACTGGATTGGGAATAATAGTGATGGAAGAAAAGCTAAGCCAAGCTGATATGCTACAGTAAAGTTGTGTTGTACTTTAGATTACTTATTAACAAACAGCAAATGGGCCTCTGCCTTGACCTTTTCTCATTTGAGCAAATATACTCTTCCTGCCCCTTGTAAACAGCAGTTACTGGTAACTGAGACACGTACCCCCTCACATCACCAAAGTTCGTTCTTTTTCATCCATGGCAAGTCTTTCAGTCAAATTGAATTTTGCCAGGCTCACTGAGGTTTTAGCAGTATTATTAGTCTTAATAATACCAGCAGTAATAATAATACTCTGGATCACCATAAACCTGAAAACATCTAAGTACTTCACAAATACTAATTAACAAAACTCAATAGGAGGTCTGAGAAACCATCAAAAATTGTCAGCCTCTCTTCAGAGCTGGAGTTGAAAACAGAGCCAGACCAGGCAGAAGTGGCTGTTTGCTTGATGAGTTTCAATTAATGGCTGTTCCTTTGGTGTCATTAAATGCCAGGTGCCCAGTGCCTCTGGCAACACTGCCAGGTTACAGGCAGCAGCCAACAGCACATATCAGGAGCAGCAGAAGTCAGAAGTAGATTTAGGAACTGGAATCATGAGGATAGGTTCTTCCACTGAAAGCTGGGCTTTCAGTAGCTGCACTGATTAGAATGGGACTATCAGATGTGTCCCGGGTGTCTTGTGCCTTGGGATCCATGACAAATAGTCCCTTGGGCATTTTGGAAAAACCCCACTTCTGCCAATCTTCAATGAAGTTGAAGACCAAGAATGTGTCTAGAACCTGCACATGTTCCTGTCCCAACAAACCTGGGATACGAACTCCTTTGTCAGCCTTTATATTAAACCTTCTTGAGCGGAGGAGGCAAACTCTGACAAACACAAAGAACCACTCTGCAATAGCTGATGACTATTTTTCCTACCTAATTATTTCCCTGACTTCTCTCTACTGCTATTAAAGCTCTAGTGGTGGTGAAATCATGACAATGGCACCAGGGAGTTTGCAGTAGTCACCTTGGTTGTAAGTTAATTTATTCTGCAGATATCACCCAAATCCATTCTGAATCATACAACACTGGGCATTCAGTAAACAAGGTGAAAATTTAATCTCGATTCTTCACCAGTGATGTCTAAGACTCTTTGCAGCAAGGAGCAATTACTACTATTAATTACAGACTCCTCTAAAGTATATTATGCCACAGCATACAGAGGGTTGGACATATAAATTGGCAAATGTCATGGTTTGACTCAGGAGTGGCTTTATTATTTCTTTGATTTGTTCAAAAAACTTACCATTTGTAGGCATAAAAGTGACACAGGCAATGTCAATCTGGATGAGTTGTTTGCAGACAAGAGGATGCAATGTCAAGAGCAACAGTCTCACAACTGAGTGATCCAGGTGCAGTTTCTCACTCTGACACAGACTGCTCATGTGATCTTGACCACGTCACGTAACCTGTCTATCCCCATCTGTAAAAACAGGATAACAGTGGTTGGTTCATTTTAAAGCCTAAAAGATATCAGAACTGTAAGAAAAAGCAAGTCTGTCTTCATTGAGGCTTCATGCGTCAATGTCTTCCAAGAGTCACAGACAGCACCGTGGCCAGACTGACCTGATTTCTCTGTCTATGATACTATCACTGGCCTTTGCCTGGTGGGCAACCTTCACTCTGTGACTGTGCTCACTCACTGCGCTCTAGGCCTTGTGAAGACATTCTCTGAGAGCCTTTTATCTTCTCTGGAAAGGTGGATGGCAACCAGATGCTCTAACTTCACAGTTATATTAATCCAATTTACACCACTTACTTCACAGAATCACAGAATTGTTAGAGTTGGAAGGGACCTCTCTATATCATCTAGTCTAACTCTCCCACTGAAGCAGGATAACCTAGAGCACAGGACTGCATCCAGGCGGGTTTGGAGTATCTCTAGAGATGGAGGCTCCACAACCTCCCTGGGCAGTCTGTTCTAAGTGCCTTGTCAATCTTATTGTAAATAAGTTTTTTCTTATGCTTAAATAAGACTTTCTGTTTTCCAGCTTGTTTCCATTGCCCCTCATTCTGACACTGGGAACTATCGAGAAGAGCCTGTCTCCATCTTCCTTGCACCCACCCTTAACTCCCTCAAGTTCTTTAGAGAGTTAGATGTTCTCCAACTTCGCAATGAATGTCAAGCATCTCATTTGCTGACAATAATTCCCAATGTTTCACATGTTCCTTTATGTCTCCTGTGACATCCACTATTATAATTGCTCCTTACAAAAAATATGCAAACCCTACAGCTGAAATTTTGTGAGGTGTTGTTCTTGGGGGCACAGCAGAGTTAATTTTCCTCCACTTGCCTTTGTCTTGGCAGCCTCAGCATCAGCTATTCCTCTGGCGTCACAGAAGTTTTCAGTCATGTGATACCTAGTGACTTTAATGGGAGTCCCATAGCTGCCATCCCACACAGTGCTTTGAAGATCTGGGCTCTGTATTTCATCCCAGATAGACAGTCTATAAAAGTCTTGCAAACAATTCAGGCACAGTCTTTGGCTTGGCCAGCTCTCACCACTGACATGTCATCCTACAAGCAGAAGCAGCCCCTGGGCTTACACTGGGGCACAAATGGAAGTGACTCTGCATCTCTTTGGGAGCTCTCCTAGCCAGGAGATCCTAGAATACACAACACAAGCAGAACAAGGCAGGGGTCCTCTGCATGGCCCTCTGGTGTTACACTCTCTGGGCATAACATTTAGCAAACATCAAAGAGAGGCAGGGAGAATCCCCCCACACCAGCTTGGCAGGAGTTTTGGGGGTTTCTACAGAGTGAGGCATGCTCCATCCAGGCACACACCCTTGGCCTGCAGTCATTCACAGAGCCATGGAACTATACAGTCCTTTCCGAAGAGCTTTTGTGACTATGATATTAAAAATAAACCAAGGGCAGGATGAAAGGAAGGCTGCTTGAGTCTGCTGAGAGCCTGAGAAGACACCTTTGCACCAGAGAACTACCCATCCAGAGGTTGGGGACAGCTGTGTGTAACCTCTGCTTGCTATGGACACAGCCACTCCAGATTTGTGCAGACCCCTCTTTCTCCTAGCTCTGTCTGACCCAGCTGTAAGCTCTGTGCTCTAGAGATGCTGTGACCTCTGCTGCCCATTCTGTCTCTCTTTCAATACAGAGAAGGGCAGAAAATCTTACAGGCAGGAGACAGGACCATGGTGGAGGACTACAGTAAGGAAATCCCTGATGGATTGCTGAGGTCCCAGAGTCATGGGCACATGGATGAAGAGCAGGTATCAACAGCAGGATTGCATCACTATGGCTTGCTGCATCCCTCTCCCTCATCTCCACGCATCCACAAGCTGCCGAGAGCAGCTGCTCAGTGGGGCAGGCCCACTCCACGCAACCCAGATGAACAGGAGCTGTTCTGCACCTGCAGTGGTGCAATGGTGCAACAGCTCATGTCCTCACCTCACCCCTCCTTCCTTCCCTTCACCTCAGACAGCAGGCTTGTTGGTAGCTGTCCCTTACTGAAAAGCACACCTGGGTGTGCTGTGGGGTGAAAAAGGACACAGGGAACTGTGCCTCACCACCACACTGTTCTTGGCTCTTGCACAGCTAAGCTGAGGGTGTATGATGACCATCCCTGGGAACAGCTCAGCACCCAGCACCTCAGCCCTCTCCTTCTCTGTGGCTCCTCCACGGAGGTCCTCCTCAGCAGAGCAAAGGGAAGAGGAAGGATCTGGAAAGCTCTGTGGCTCTATGCTGTTTTCATGTCTGTTTACATACATTGCTCTCTGAACGGCCAGAGGTCTGTGAAACTGCTGATTCATTAAGATCTTCACCATCTGTGGCCTCTTCAAATGAGAGCTCACCCTGACCCAAGGATGATTTACTTTTCTTGGCTATTCATCTCAAACTGATGCTGTCTCCAGCCCCTCAGACTTCAAGGGATTTGGGTAAAAATAAATATTATTGAGTCTCTTGTGAAGCTCTTGAATTAACTCTGAGCAATGAAACATGCAAATCTCCGTCAGAGAGGGGAAAGATGTCAAGGGTTACTGCCAGGGGATGACTTCTCACCAACTTCATACTTAGCCATCCTCTTTAGACCTACCAGTCTCAGCATATTTGCAAATTCAAACTTTGGAGACCACTGAAGAATGAGCAAGAGCCTCTGACATTCAAGGGCTCTGAGGTGGATCTGAGCACAGATTGGAAACAGAAGTTAAACTACCAACTACTGCACACATCCATTCCAGACAGGCTACACCCACCTCCTGCCCCATCACAAAAACAGCTTAATTTCCTTCTTCCCCACCTCAGCTATTATCAGCACCTGTTTTTGCAGATTATTTCAGCTTTAGCCCTATTGCCTTTCCCTCCTCTCTTTTCTCACTCTGCTCTACCAATCTGCTGTTGCAGATCTACTTTCCCATGAATGGTTACAGTCTCACCAAGCAGGGCAATGCTGTGGTCACTAAGATCTCCTGCCAGGGCATGTTATATGACACTGTTGTGGTCAAGCAGCTGCCCCCTTCCTCCCCGCCAGCTACGTCTTCCTACTTGTGAAACCATCCTCTCAAAACCAGAAGAACCCGCTCCAGGGCAAGGTGCCTGAATAGGGCTAGCAGGAATTGACCCTGAAACTTTGTTACTCGAGCTGACACCAGTGTCCAAGAAGGCGCTGCTCAGCTGCACCTCCCACTAACGTCAACAGTGTGGAAGGTGCTTTGCACACCTCAGTACTACCCCCAGCGTTATCACAAGACAAATCATAACCATCATAATAAAATTCTGCAATAACCTTAGTTTAATTAATAGTAAGGAGAAAAAAAGTCTTGCCAGGCCAGATGGCAAACTCTTAAGTTTCTCACGTGATGACTGTCACATTACCATCTCCACAAAGAAACATCAGAGGGTGTATTTAATAAACCTTGTAAATGTTTATCAAAGCAGCAGTAAAGATCCTGGCTGTTCCGCCAGGATCTGTCCACATGAAGGAGCCAAACGCAGAGCTAGGTTTTCAGGAGTTATTGCTGATAAAGGACTTAAGTGCATAAAACCATACTTTAATTGAACTTAGTCACTGAAGTCCAGAGTCACAGAGGTCACTATCTCTCAGCCACCTGCACTCTGTGGACTTTCCTTGGTTCACATTAAATTTTCTGCTTCTGCACCTGAGAACAGCATCTCCAAGGAGATGCACTTTGTGCTATCCTTCATGGACATCCAAAGATAAGGTGCCCCTTCTCTGAATGCCCTAAGGAACAGAGTTGTGCAAAACAGCTTTGAGAACACCAAATGCAGCCTGAGGCTTCTCACACCATGAAGCTCTGACCACTTCACTTTGAAACAGAAGCTGCCCACCAGCAGCAGGACAAGGAGAGCAAACATCCTGTTGGTGGAAGGCATGGTTTCACTCTGAAGAGCTTCCCCTGGAATAGCTGATCCGCCAGCAGTTAGACAGTCTCACGGGAAGTGAGAGACAAGCACTCTCAGTTTGAGGAACGCATTGAACCCAGGTCTCCCACTTCCTCAGTGAATGCTCTAAAATAAAAAAGGAGCACTACTCTCTTACTTCCAAAACATTGCTGGCACTGTCCTTGAGGAGAAGCATGTTACCATTACCAGACACCTTACACAACTTAAACATGAAGTCCTGAATGAGGTTTCTGTGCTCTGATGGGATGGCATGAATGTGAAAGTGTAAGAAGATTTCAGAAATACCTGTATTCTCACTCTACCCTCTTGACATCAAACGTGCTCTGTGTTTGGGATGGAGATGTCTCAAGTAGGTAGGTCAAGTCTGGACGTAGCCCTGATTTGAACCAGGAGAAACAGGGAAAAAAAAAAGGGCTTTGCCATTGTACAGCCTTTCAGCTCTGGTCCCTGGCAGTCTCCTCAGCCCATCCAAGCAGCCTGATACTCCTCCCAATCCACAGGCTGGGAAGCCTTGGCACAGCAGCTCTGCTTTTGGCTCCAGGGTCTGGCTCTTGAGTCTAGAGCCAGCAGCAATCCCTGTTGGGATACCTGTGCCCTGTGCAGAGCTCCGCACACCCTGACCCGCAGCCAGTGAGCACTTCTCTTGGACTGGGGTGCCTGGGGGACACTAACAGCACAAGGGTCTTTCATCTGTGCTCTTTGGATGAAAGGATGTAATTTATGGGGTTCACTGAAGCCTTAAGAGGTCTTTTGGCTAATTAATGGATATGCTCTATGGGAATTTGTTTTGGGTCTTCTGTATTTTTATCTTCTGGTGGGACAGGACACTCTCAAAAGTGCCTTCCTTCCTCTTATTGAAAACAGGAGAAAAAATAACCTGACACTTTCACACTGCAGTAAAGCAGACTTTAAAGTGTACTAAGTAAGTTCTGCCTCATCTGAGTTAAAGTGTATTGTACTTTAATGGCCTTATGTGTTATCTTGCAACAATAATAACAACAAGAAAACAAATCTTCCATATAAAAGAAAGCAATAAAAGTACATCAGTTTCAAGTGTTGGCTGATAACTCCATGTAGAGTATTTTCAGGCCTGCCATGAAAAAAAGCAACACAACGCATTTTTTGCAAGCTGTTTCTTTTGGCAGATGGCATTTCCATTTTCAGTGTAACTCAAAAGGATGAAGTGACTGACACCATTCTTAACTTTAGTTAAACCCTAACATAGCTGCTGCAGCCACTGCAGAGTTCTGCTTTCGTGTTGCTGCTAGTACAGGGAGTTTCAGAAGAATTTTTTATTGTCTTGGATACAAGACTAGCAGGGTGCTACAAATAGAAATAGCAGAAGAAGGTAACAGAGTAAAAATATGCAGTGTTAGATCATGCCTAGAAAAGTAGCACAGACAGGGAGTCAATGAAAGGGAGAGGCATGCTGTTGCTCTCTGCCACTTGCTATGATTTTGAATGCATTACATTTCCAAAACCAAGACAAAATTCCCACTTGCATTAACCCTGCCTCCCTCCTTCATATCAACATTGGTAGCCATTCTGCATAAAATGGCAGCCACACTAGTTAAGAATACTGGCTGCTTTTAAACCTGCCTCGTCAAAGCCGCCCTGTGCATTGTGTAATAGTTCACATGGTCACCACACTGCAAAGTTTCATCTCACAACAGGTACATTGGGATGAACAAAGAACCCTGCACTTGAACATTTTTTACTTTTGGGGATACAAGTTTGTATTCTGGGCTCTCAATCCATTCATATGGTGGCCCACATCTGAAAATCTGGGTGCCTGTGGCCAAGCTTTGTTGATACACCTAATGGCCTGGCTTGTTTTCCAAGGTGCAGATTATGTCCAGTTCCTACTGACTCCTGCAGGATTCACCAGTTGCACTAAGGAATCTGAATATGGGTTTAGGATTCTAACTTTTGGCACTTGGATTGGAAAACTTTAGCCAGTAAGACTGCACAACTCTTTTACCATGACAGCTTGGGAATGTGAGAACTCAGCAGTTTAGAATAAGGCGCCACATTAAAAATAGATTAAACTGAAAACAGCCCTTACGGCCTACGGCGCCCAGGACAAGCGTCTGCCAGCCGAGATGCCTTGTAGGTAACTGTTCGCTAGTGAATCAGGTGCTGGCTGAAGGTGCCCACAGTTGCCTCAAGACACAGACAGATTTTTTTTTTTTCCAGAGACATGGTATTATTTTTTTTTTTAACACCATATGAAACTCAGCAGCTCCAACCCTAAGGGGATCCATGCAAACCTCCTGCTTGCTCTGGTTCCCATGGCACTCATATCCACAGTTTCACTTTGAATTTCAGCCTCACAAATCTCCAGACTCAGCCTAGCGTGATAAACTGTGCCAAGCCTGATCTCCAGCTACAGAGCAGGATTGTCCCCCTTTCTTTTAATATCACTCTATAGAACAACAGAGGAACCAAGTTGCCTTACTGCAACACAGGAAAAATATGATCAGTATACAGACCAAGGTGTTGGGAAGACTTACTTCCTGGTGCATTTGCTGCCTGAGGATGAAACAAAGGGTGAGTTGTTTCCCTGGCTGGCGTCTTCCTGCTAGCCAAACACAAAGTCACTTGTCCCCTTGGTTCCCTTAGGTCTGTCCAGCAATGACCACAGATGTTTGCTGACCTGCTGGTGGGCACTTCTGACAGTTGATGGGGTTGCATTTCAGTGGCTCTGTCTTTTGTTCTCTGACAGCTCCCAGAGGGTAGTGATGCTTTTGTGCTTAATATAGGCCGTCATTTTGTATTACATCTTTTCTTTGGAAGTAACTTCATAAAGAACCAAAACAAAACACAATCCCAAACCTCAAAATCCAAAGACCAAAGAAAACTGAGAAGTGCTGCAGACATCACAAATGATTTATTGCTCCTTCAGCTGACAGGGAGTCAAAAGAAGCCATAGTCCTGCCTGCTTTACCAGAGCGATCTGCCATAGAGTGGTGGTTACTGGTCACTAACATTACTTCCATGGAATTCTGCTCTTTCTCTTCTACAGTCCCATGATGTGGTGAAGCCCTTGACAGAGGCTTTTGCTGCTGTCTCAGCATTTGTGGCATAAAAAAATATTTGTGACAATAGAGCAAACCTTTGAATTCCACAGCTGGGTTGCTTAAAGACATAAATGATTGAACACAACCCCAGTGCCTAACTGTCCTTCTCAATCCATCCTCCCATGCCTGATTCATGCAGCAGTTACAGAGTGACAGCAAGGGTTACAGTCTTGCATAAAGAACTGACAAATTACTTGCTCAAAGCAGACTGGATGTATTTGCATGTAATGGCTCGATGTGCTGGAATAATATTACAAGCATGCTCCATCCAATTTCATCTTCAGCTGAGTATAGTAACTCACTGAATATTGCAATACACTTGACAGATTAAGAAATAATTTTATTTAATTCCATGCACATCTCTCTGGTTTCCCTACAGGATTGTTTGGGAATACCTTACAGTAACAGGATCAAGAAAATATTAGTGTATACCAGGTACGTGAAGGAATAATTCCTCCCCATGATAAAAACAATGCCAAAACTTTGGGGGCATTTCTGAGTAATTCTATTTCCGTAGATAAGGTTGTCTGAAGACATCATTGACTAGGTTCCTCTAGAACAAATAAAAACAGGTAAATTGTAGATGGGGATATATCCCCCCCTCCCAAGCCCTGGGTTTTTCAAAGACATCCCCTACTCCCTACATACAATCTATACATGTTAAGATCCACAAATCACCTTTTTACATACGTAACTTAAAAAATTTACACTAGGCTTTATAATCCTAAAATACCTCTGTGGCACAAAGCCACACATGCAATGCGTGGGTGGAAAAGCTGTCAGCATAGCGGAAAAAATATTCTGCTGAAACTCAAAACTTTGCAGAAACAGCTGAGTCACTCTTCCACAGTTAAGGTAGTCTGGGCTTGTTACCCTCTTCTATGCCTCTGGATGGTGTCTGGCACACACACCCATCCTCTGACTGCCAGTGACTCCAGTACACCTCTAAACAAGAACTGCCTTGGAAGTATTGGGCTGGCTTTCCTCACACAGGTTTATCTTGTTATCCACATACATGAATGAATAGATGCTGACTGTCCTGGAGACTCAAAGCCCTCGGGTACACACAGCAGTGCAGGTAGATTTGCACTGGCCAACTCACACACATCAGCTCTGCTCTAGTATGCAAGACCATACTCCGCAATATTGCCAACTTACAATTTGATCACAGCTCTCAAAGCAAGCAACGTTTTCCTAACCTCCTGAGAATTAATGCTTTTTTATTAAAAAGCATGAACACACTGAAAAATTGAAAGCCTAGCTCAAGTGCACCAAGCTTCGGGAGTGAGACAAAAAAATGGAAAAAAAAATCTCATTTGTTGTTCTCTTCTTTCTTGTCCCGTTTTTTTTGTTTGTTGTTTTTTTTTTTCCTTTTCTTTTTAAGTCTCTTGATTCTTCATCCAGCATTATTGTTTTGGCTGGGAAAAGGGAACTGCCTATGAGCCATTTATTAGTACATAAAATTACATGAAATTGCAAAGGTCCAGAAGTCATAACTGCCAACAGATTATAGACTCAACTAATGCAGTCACATACAAAATCTATAAAACTCATTTTAAAATGAACTCCAGTGCAGTCTATACATTTTGATCCCCAGAAAATATAATGTGGCTTGAAAATCTTTTGATTCCTTGACAGGCACTTCAATCAGAACGCAAGATTTTCCTGAAAACTGTGTCCAAATCAGAAAAGTCTACCTACATGTAAACAACTGCTTCATTTGTATCTGCAACAATGTGCCAGATTTTCAGCATGTAAGAATAATTTTCTTATGAACTACAGCAACAATATAACTAATTAGCTGCAACACACACAGCCATGCATATGCTGTCACTGGGACTCAGCTGCTTGTGGGGCAAGTTTGCCACTGTAAACCAGCAATATCAGAAGGTAACTTTTGCATTTTAAGCCCTGAGATGACAAGCACACTCTAACTGACAAATCTTCCATAAAAACTTATTTCCCAGTTTTGTGTTACATGCTAACATTACAGCTGTCAGCCAGTTCAACATGCATCCATGTGTTTCCTCATCCTTCTCTGTTGCAGTACTTGAAGGGTGGCTACCAAGAAGATGGAGACTCTCTTTTTACAAGGAGTCACATGAAAAAAAATGAGGAGTAATGGGTACAAGTTACTCCTGGGGAGATCCCAACTGGGCACCAGAATAAAATTTTTCACCATGAGAACAGTTGAACATTGGAATAATTAACTCAGGGAAGTTGTGGATTCTCCAACACTGCACACTTTTAAGACTCAGCTTGGAAGAGTGCTAGGCCATCTCCTCTAAACCATGTTTCTGCCTAGAAAGGTTGGCCCAGATGATCTTTGAGGTCCCTTCCAACCTGGCATTCTATGATTCCATGATATATTCCATATTGTACATCACAAAAGGGTGCACAGGATGTACATATACCCCAAACTGTAATTGTTCTTTTACCCTTTTCTCCCATGACACTGGAACTATGGGTGGGACACTTGCGATGGAATAAATGCAGCGATTGATTCCCCTAAGTTTCAAAGCTTTCTGAAACTTTCCTTGCTCTCATATTTCACAAAACCCAGCAGTCCTCCAGCAAGAACACTGCTTTTCACGGGAAATGACTCTGACAGTGGCAGAAATATGCTTTTCTAAATAAACAAACTATGTTATATAGCATGAAAGCTAAAAAAATAAAGTAGCCTCAGCACGCCTACACCCTGTGCGCCATCACCAAGTACACACATGTGCCCAGCCTTTGGCTGGATATAATTTCAATCACTAGGCCCTCCAAGAGTAGACGTTAGACAGCTTGCTCTCTCTCAGGCCCTCTCTCTCCTTATCCTAGATTTCCTCTCCTTGAACATTTGCTCCCAATCCAGTTGAACTCAATGCAAATTTTGCCACTGGCAGAATCAAATTCTAAATATCCTCACTTCTATATTCTAACTGCAGCCTATTCCCTTTTCTCTAACTTTCCCTCAGCTCAGTATCACATTTTATTCCAAACACATCCTTTCTTGTCTCCAATGGCTTCTACTCACTGGTGGCTGCCTGGAGCTGGCCTGCAATGATCTGTGTGTAGCACCATGCTGACAACAGGAAACCTGCTCTCTCATTCACGTTTTACACACACAGCAGCACTGGAGATGGCATTGCTAGACTCATGTTAGAGTCTTGCTGTGCTTGTTTGCTCAGCCCTGTTTCTTCAGTTAGTGCAGAGCACAAAGCATGCTGCAGCAGAAACCAGCAGAGCTCAGACACCAGCTGAGCTCCTATCACCATCAACTGCATGATTTGCAAAAGGGAAAGCAGCTGCATCAGTAAGTAAACCTGCTCCCTATTAGCAGCATGCCCAAGAAATAAAAGGTAGACAACTCAGTGTCCTTCCAGAAAGCTCCACTAATCAGTCACTAATGCTCAGTGAAACCCACAAAAAGACGCCTGAAGTCCATAGCAGGCATCTCGCACAGAAGTATTTAAGCCTTTTTAAACCATTGCTCAGATATATGCACAAAATACAAATACCAAAATATACACTTTGCAACCAAGCCCTAAAATGTTTTCATTGCTTGGAATAGCCTCCTGTTAGCTACTGAAAGGCAAAGAGCAAATATCCCTCAATCAAATGAATACATGAAAACTCTCTCAGTTGGCTGTTCATGAGCTCTTGCAGGGACACTCCAGGTCACTGGCCTAACCCTGAGGAATATATCCAGCTACTGAACAAAATTCATGGCAAACACCAGGCATGCCAAGGAACATTTGTCACTGTTTTAGTTATAGGGAAATAATCCACACACAAATTAGCTAGTAAATGTTACAGTTACATTACTGATAGCTAAAAAAAAAAAGATTTCCTACACCACTTGGTAATCAAATTACAAAAATAAATAAATACATGAGCTAAATGAAAAATGTGAATGACATTCTTCATGTTGTATAATGACCTATATATTGTTATGGGTCTCCTGAAACATCCACTTGGAATCTGCCTTAGCAAAGGCCTCCCTTATATTAGTTTTATCAACTCAACTTTCTTGATGTGGTATTTGCAAATGTTATTGCTCACAATGCAAACATAAAGCAGTATACCTAGAGCTTTATTTATTTACATTACCTACATGTTCACTTAAAATCAGAACTTGATGTTTTCATGTGGCAATCGTATATTGACTTTTTCAAAGAAATGTTGCCAATAGAGTTATTATATACATTCCTCGCTTAGCAAGCCAAATAATACAGTGCTATTCTTAAAACTGCAGTCCAGGGAAAGAAATCCTACTTTTATTGCAATCAATAGCAACACCCCTTGCCTCCAGAAACAACTGGAATAAGCCAATTCTGTGACCAATAATAAGATAGGTCAAGAAATCTTTGGTATGAAAACTCTGGCAATCCCATTCTTTTGATATTTAACATGAGTTCCAGTAAACACAGGAGGGTTGCTGACTGGAATGAAGCAAGCAGCACTGGCACATAGCCTTCCAAATTTTATATTATTTTATGAGAAGTCTAAATGCTAATTTGCACAATTATGAATCAACAACAGACACTCATTTCAGGCTGGCTCTGTCATCAGGGTTTTAACTGAACTGGCATGTCAATAAAAATGTGAAAATAACTTTTTTAAAAGTTAGTGAATATACAATCCCCGTCCACCAAACTAAACTTGGTTCTACCAAATCAAATTTAACCCTAATACATACATTACAAGGTTAAAAAAAGCAAAACATGTATGTGACAGAGATGACTATAAGCTTGTACATAAAAGCTAGAATACATGACACTTAGTGACCAACAGCAGGTTTGGCATTCAGTCCCGATCTCGGAGTTGTTGGTTCAAGTGTACTTACTGGTAATTGTTCACATCATCTCTCCCTGAGGGCGTTCAGTACAAATCACATGGTGGATCCAGTACATATCAGCAGCCCAAGATTTATTTGGTTCTTGAGGCAGGTCTACAGCCAGATGCATTAGAGGCTGTGGAGGGAATACCCAGAGTGAGAAAACTGCAGTACAAAAGCTCCCTGGTGTTCAAGAAAGTTCTGAAACATTTTGAGGCATTTATTCAGTCAATACTTTGCCCGATTGCAATGGGATTTTCTCTGAGAAAATGGTTTGAAGGCCTGAAGTGGGGTTAGTGTGGCTCTTTATTGTAAATATAAATAATCAGAAAGCACAAAACCCTGCTCAGGAAAGGTGCTTTGCTAATCCCTCTCTACAGTCACTTGTTACTGACTCTCAGCAAAGCTGCACCCCCTACTACTGAGTATCTTCACATTCAAAGGAGAAGTCAGGTCATCTAACTAATAAATGAAGGAGCAATGCCTAAAACCAGGGGAGGTCTTGAATCTCTCTGTTGAGTAGGAGTTGTTAAAATACAAGTTGCAGTGCTGCTCAGAAAATACAGTCAGTACAGGTAAGCAGAGCCAGCTCCCACCACATGGGCCAAATCCTGTTCCCACTGAAGTCAGTGGCAGAACTCCAACCTGCTTAATGGGAACAGCAACAAGCTCTCTATCTACTTAATATAAATGAAGATACACATCTCCTCTTTGACATATTTTGGGCTCAAAGCCATTGGCTGACACTTGTTTGGTTCTCTGCATGTATGTGACTCATGGGATAATATAATGCCTGATTTCCATTCTGCCAGACCTGTCTTTCTCCGTGGTTAACTATTAATTTCAGAAGCAAGATGCAATACTGCAGTAAAATAAAATAGTGCTAAACTAAGAAAATTGCACTTAAATATTTAAAGTAAACACATCAGATTCCCTTTTGTGAGGATACCATTCCAATTAAAGAGGTATACCTACATAGTCCTTAAGACATCAACCTATAGCTCCTGCATAGACAGGGAGTTTGTGGATGTCTCTAGCAAAGTACTCTGCAGGCAAGGCACTGCAGACATGCTGCCTTTATCCCATCAGGACAGCTTGAGGAGCAACCTGATAACAGAACTGCCATCCAAAAAATCTGTACTCTAAATCCTTGATTTTTGTTTCAGTTTACCTAGGAATTGGGTCACTCTGGACATACAGGTGTTCAATAAATACTAAGTACATGCTGTCTTTCTCTCCTTGCATCCATAGCTTAAGTTTGAGATACTAAATTGTACCATTAAAAAATATTAATAATATAGTACAAGCTGGAAGATATTATCTGAACAGACTTTCTGATTCTTCTCAAGTTTCTTGTGATATGTTTATTAAGTGTTGTCTTGTATTTAAAATGCAGTTACCCTAGATATGATACAGCAAATCACGCTGAAACACATATTTCCGTGCAAGATGTATGTTTGCATGCAATTTCTCTTGTATAAACCCGGCTTTCATTACAGGGCAAGAGATACCCAGAGATGTCAATGTATAAAACACTATTTTTTATTTAATCTACTATACCAAGAGAGGGCAGTGGGACTGTTCTTGTATCCTTTACTCAGTTAAACATTTGTCATTCTTTTCTCCACAGAATTGGGTCAAATCCAATTCAACCTGTAAATTCAAACCAGTAAGTGCAAAGCACTGAGAAGCATCTGCTTTCCCCTACCAGCAAAGCTTGCACACTTCTCCTTCAGTGTAGAAACTCATGTGGAGCACTCCAAAAACTGTTCCTATCCTCCAAACCCCTGAAGCAGACAAGCTCCCCAGGGGCAATACACCCATTGCAGCAGAAAAAATAATAAATCACTGAGAAATCTTGACATTTCTCTGCCACCCCCAACCCGCTGCAGGACTTTGCTATGGTTGTGAGCAATCTCTCAACTCTGTACACAGTGCTAGCAGACAACTACTCCCTTCCTCCCCAACATGTGACTACTTGCTTGGCCTCTCAGTCACTGCCCACCCCCACATCTCACCCCCTTCATGTCCCCAAACCCGTGTCTGTGAGTGACGAGGGCTGGAGAAGGAAGGATTGCACAGCCACACTTGTGTGGCAGGACAGGCAGAGGCTAGCAGCACCACAGCAGTGATTGGTGGCATAACAAACAGGCTCGGTGGGAAACATGCAAAAAGCCACCCCAGGGTCGCGAAGACAAATGCTGCTGAGCATATACACACCCGCAACACTCTGCTCAGTGCTGGAGCTGCTCAAGCCCTTGTCCAAGCCGGGACAGTCTTCCGTGGGGAGATAAGGGGGAAATGCCATATACGAGGCCAGCCCCTGCCCACAGGCCTGTCACTTACCTGCTGCATCCAGCCATGGCACGCTGCAGCAGCACAGCCTCCTCCTGCTGTCCTCTTCTGTAACAGCGTGGACTGGCAATTGTTTTCACATGAGCATGCTTGGACTAGACAATCCCACGAAGTCCCTTCCAGCTCCAACTGTCCTGTGATATTTGGAGTAGACAATGCATAAAAGTCCTCTCCACCACCCAGTGTTTATAATGCATGCCTAAATACTGCTGAAATAGGCAAGGCACGGGGTCGCAGATGAGACTGCAGTGCTTCTCTCTTTGACCCTGGTGTTAAAGCCCTGAACATGCAGCTGTGAGAATTTGTTTTTTAATTTGGGCGATGATTTGGGGACTTATCAAAGTCAGCTGTGTGCCAGGCTAAGGGTTCAGGTTGAAAGGAAGAGAAAATGAAGAGCTGCAGCTGGGGAGGGCTGGGAGGAGGCTGCCAAAGCAAAACACAGGCTGCAAAGAGCAGCGTGCTGCAAGAATGGCTGGGGGCCTTGTCGAAGGCTCAGCCTACAGTTAGGGTTAGGATTAGGGAATGCTGCTCACTTTGGCACTATGTTTAAGGCAACTGTCTCTAAACACTTTCCTGCTATCAATAATTTACCCTTCAAAATATTCCAGGACATGCTATGTTTATATAACTATTGAAACACCTATGTGGTAGATCGGTGATCTTAATTTTGAATCATAGAATGGTTGATTCTTCTGCCACTGAAGGCCTGTTTAATCTACAGTTCATTTAAATTAATGGAAAAAATCTGTTTTGTCTGAGGCCATAAATGATTTGCTGAAACCACACACGCACACGGTGAGTCACAGTTCAGAACATAACTCAAACGACCAGGACTATATTCCCATGCTCTAACCACTAGATTACAGTCCCTCCCACATATACCCTGCAATAATACTTGCTCAAATGATAACAGCGTTTCCCCACTTTACACGTCGGACAGCATTACTCAGTAAGGCACATCACACCCGACAGGAGTACAGCTCTGCAGAGCTGGGGGAGGGAGGAAGCACAAGTAAAAGTCATTATTTTTGACTGATATCACTAGAATTTAGCTCTCCTATTGGAAAATTACCAGCTCTGAACCCCCTGATTTACACCTAACTGAAAAATAAAATCTGTACTCCTGATCCACACTCCTTTTACCCACCTTGACCAATGACTGCCTGCAGACCGACTGTCACAGAGGATCTTGGAGGAGCAGCTTTACTTTTCCTCCACTCTGCAGAGCGGCATGAACCTCACCAGGAGGAGGAGAAGCCCCTCGGCACCCTGAGCTGCCCCCACCGACCGTGTGGCACGGGGCGGCACCGGCGCCGCGCCTTGGGCGCCATGTTGAGGAACCCGCTGCCTCACGGCCCGAGCACCAAGGCGTCAGGCACCTGCGGATCCAGACCTCTTGTCTTCGGGGTGCTCAATTTCTGCAGTCGCCAAGACATTGCCACCGTGGGGGCAACGAACAATAGGGCTCTCAGGAGAATCACCCTCCCCCAGACACGGATCACACAGGTGCTGCCGAAAGGGACGGGGCCCGGAGCGGCTTTTCCTCACACACCTGAGGCGCAACCCTGGGCCGACCGTCCGTGCCCAGGCCCGGAGCCTCGGCGGAGGGGAGGCTGTGGCAGCGGGAACGAGCGGCGACCGGCGCGGGGAGGCCCTCGACCTCCCCTCAGGACGCCAGGGCACTGCGCCACGGCCCGGGCCGGGCGTTACTTCACCTCAGGGCCCGCACGGGGCAGCGCCGGGTCTGCCCGGCCGGAGCCGCCTCCGCCGCGCGAGCCGCCCCTTCCCGCCTCACGGCGCGAGGCCCTATCGCCTCCCTCCGCGCGCCGCCTCCCTCCGTCCGCGCGCGGGCCGGGAGCCGCCTGTGCCCCCCCGGCCCGGGCCGTGCCCCCCGGGCCCCTGCCCGGCCGGGGCGAAACTCCCTGGGGCAGGGGAGGGGCGCGGGCCGCGTCTCGCCGGGCAGGGCCGGGCAGCGGCAGCGCTGACGGGCGAGCGGGGCCCGGCCCTCCCCGCCGCGTCCTTTCGCAAGCCCCCGCCGTGCCCCGGCTGAGCGGCCGTCCCCTGCGCCCTGCTGGAGACCCGCGGCGTCCCCGAGACGGCCCGGCGGGCTGCCAGGCCGGACGGAGCCCCTGGCTGGGGCTGCCGGCCCCGAGCCCGCCTGCGGGTGGGCTGCGTGTCCTCGTCGCCCTGACGCCTTCCCTGTCCCCCCCGGCCGCCCTTCACCGTGTCCTAAAGCCCCTGGGGAAGAGGCAGCGGGCTCGTCGCAGGCTGGACGAGCCCCCAGCCCAGCCACGGGGAGGGTGGAAGGGTGAAGAGTGACTCACAGACACACAGCTGACACCACAAGTATTTAGGAAATTGCCGTTCTCTTAAAGGCAACCGTGTATTTATTTCTCTGGGGCGAAAGCGAGGGAGTTGTGCTCCGGGAAGGCATTTTGGTCACCAGTCCTGGCAGGGGAAGGAGTGCTGGGGCAGAGCGGGATGTGTGGTCTGGTGGATGAGGAAGACTTTAATGCTCCAGCTACAGAAAAAACTGGAAACACTCAAGAGAGGCGGGTGGTTATGGTAGAATATATGCTGTTTATTTATGAACATAACCAGGGCTTCCGACAAACTTTATATGCAGCCCCTGCCCTCCCCCCCCAGTTCAAAAAAACCCACCAAGGTGTGTGCATATACTGTATGTATACATACCCATACACACACGCTGCACACGCACATGGCACACGCACACACACACACCCAGCACTGCATTCCCACTGTCATGCTTTCAAACAGCTTCACATCTCCACCTCGTTCTCTTCTCCCGTCATACTGTCTCAACTGGACAAATTCTTGTGCAGCTACAACATGAGGAAGAAACGCTCTGCATGGCGACCAGCACTCCCTGGAAGTGGGCCTGTTTGTTTATTTTTCTCTTGCCCTGGGAGAAGCTCCAGAGTCCAAAGGTGCTGCAGGCACCAGGGACAAGCCTCCTTACCCCACCACTGGTGTCCTGCAGCCCCACAGCCCCCTGCCCCCTCCCAGGCACCCCTGCCCTGGGGTCCGGGGGCAGTGGCCAGCCTAGGACAACATGAAGGACGCAACACACGCTCACCCACCCACACTAATAATAAAATAACATTGCAGCACAAGGGCATAGTCTCTGTCACCAGATAAGAAAGTCGTGTGATGGCAAAGACCTAAGTAATGCAATAAAAATAAAGTGTAGCTAGTATACACAGAAAGGCTTTCACATTAAATGAGGCACAGCTTGGGCAGACAAGAGACTTGGAGAGGAGCTAAATGTCCTGGAATAAAGCAAAATACACTGAAAGTTCATAGTAAATACCCGCATCAATAGGTATTTATTCATTTGTGCTTCGCCACGTTGTGACATACAGTACAAGACACTGCTGCTCTTCCTTTTGATGGAGGGAGCTCGCCATGCTCCCTGGCAAGCTGCTGCTCCAGGCTGTCCATTGGTCCTGCAGCGGTGACAGCCCCTGCCCCACTCCAAGCCAAGGCAGGGGACAAGGGTCGGCAGAGGCAGCCCAGCCAGGCTGGGACAGTCCTGGCAGCAGTCCGGCAGCCCCCCACCTCAGTGCTCCACACAGGCATCTGGTGCTGCGGGTCCCTCAGCCTCAGCCCTCTTCTCCTCACCACCTCCCTGTAGCTGCACTGCAGCCCAGCTGGGGGGGCCTGGCCAGCACCCCCAGATGCCCTGTCCCTCAAGCCTGCACATCCCTAGCCCTTTTTCCTTGCGCCCTGCCAGACTGGGGAGAACAGAAAGCCCCAGAGCTCCTGCAGCCAGCTTTTAAGGCACATCTGGATTGCTATGTGTGCTTTATTACTATTATTATTATTGTTATTTACCCTGTGTAGACACGTGGGCTTTTTAATTTCTTCTTTCCCCTCACCCTTCTCCTTATAAAACCCACCATGTTTTCAGCTTATTCGTGTGTCACCCCTAAGGCACAAACCTTTTAATACTACAGCTGCCTGGCTTCTTGTATTGGTCGTAAATTGTTAAAACAAAAACCCCACCCCCCCCCACTCCCCTCGAAACAATCTGAGATCGCTGCGCTCCGGTATGTATAGTATCTATAGGTGAGCGGGGGCAGCCCGGCAGCGGCCGCGGCGGCCCCGCCAGTCCCGGCGCGGGTTTAGGCGCAGCTGCCCATGGCCTTCACCAGGGAGCTCTCGGGAAGCTGCCTGAAGATGCCCCGCAGAGTCTCCAGCTCCCGGGTGAGCTGCTCCACCCGCTTGCGCAGCCGCTCGTTGTCGGTGGTGAGCTCCAGCACCTTCTGCTGCGTTTCCACGTTGCGCTGCTTGGCCTTGTCCCGGCTCTTGCGCACCGCGATGTTGTTGCGCTCCCGGCGCACCCGGTACTCGTTGCTGTTCTTGTCCACTGTCTTTTTCGATTTGCTCCGGTGGTCCGCGGGCATCATCTTGAGGGCGCCGGCGGCGGGCAGGCCGCCGGGGGGATGCGGGTGGTGCGGGTGGTGCGGGCTGGGCACGGGCGTGGGGGGCGGCGTCGGGTGCCCGGGCTGGAGGTGCATGGTGGTCTGGGCGCAGTGGGCGATCTGGTACTGCAGGTGGGACGGGTGTTGCTGCGGAGCGTGGTGGGGGTAGAGGGCCGACAGGGCCGCCGACTTGACCTCCTCCTCCTCGCGGGGCTCCTGCTTAATAACCAGCGGCCGCAAGCCGGGCGCGGCGATGCGCTCGTAGAGGGGGTCGAGCTTGCCGTCCACGTAGCCGGCCACGCAGCCGAAGAGCGGCTGCTGGTGGTGCTGCTGCTGGTGCCCCGGCGCCGAGGCGGCGGCGCCGGCCCCATGCATGCTGTGGAAGTCGAAATCCCCGGCCAGGATGGCCTTGGCTTTCTCCTGCTGCTTGCTGTGCTGGAAGAGGTCGGCTAGGAACTCGTCGTTAAAGGCGGCGGGGTCGATGTAGGCGCTGATGTCGATTGAGTTCTCGTTCTCGCAGATGTCGCCGAGCTCCGCGCCGCCCGCAGCAGGTGCCGCCGCCGAGGGAGCCTCTCTGTAGCTGTAGGCGCTGCCAGACAGGGGAGTCTGAAGCTGGTGGTGCTGGCCGCTGCTCATCGGGGGCCGGGAGTCGACCTCGTAGAAGTTGGCTTGCTCCATGAAGCACCTACAGTCTGCCGGGCATGGTGAAGGGCTCCTGCAATCCAGGTTTCGGACGGGGCGGCGGCAGCGGCAGCGGCGGCTCTACCAAGCCCGCGGCACCCCGGCTCTCGGCGGCGAGCGGCACAGCTCGGCGCGGCACGGCACAGCTCGGCGCGGCGCGTCCGGAGCCCGTCCCCCGCCCCAGCCCCAGCCCGGCCGAGCCCCGCTCGCTGCCTGCCTGCCCTGTTGCTAGTGGGTTGCCGCGGTCCTGCGTGCCGTATATATACACCCCCGCAGCAGGGCCAGGGATCGCCCTCTAGTGTCCAAACCTCCCGCTGGGAACCTTTGACCACCTCGCAGCCGGGTCTTAGCGCCCGGTAGGGCAGCGCCGTCTGTCCGCCCTCCCCCGGGAGCCGCCGCAGGGACAGCGGCCCGCAAGCCCCGGACCCCCCGCCGCCCCGAGCTCGGAGGGCGCTGAGCTACCCCCGCCAAGGAGGCTCGGAGCTGATAAGAGGCCCGGAGAAACGGCGCGGGGACTTTGCGCCCTCCCTGCCCGAGGCCGCTTGGCGGGGCAGAGCGGCCAAAGGCGGCTGGTACATTCATTCCACCGCCCGCTCCCAGCCTTGCGCCGAGCGACTCCCCGGCCGCGCTACGAAGAAAGTCTCAAAGTTCACCGTCACCCACGCGTACTTGCAAACACTTGGCCAGTCGGGAATATTCGCCCCGCCGGGCTTCCCTGCGGGGCCCCAGGCGCAGCTTGACCGGTGCCTGTCGCTGGGCGGGAAACCTCGGGGGGCAGCGGAGCCTTCCCAGCTCCGCTCTGCTCGTCGGTGATCGGCTGGGGACTGCTGGCTGCTGCTGCGCTTTCTGTCGGTCCGTCAAGCCCGGAGGAGCTGTCCTCCTGGGACGGGACGGCCCCAGCCGGGCCTCCTGCGGGCCAAGGGCCCCGGTGCCGCCCGCGGCGTCAGGCCGAGCGCCGCGCTCCCGACACCGGCAGCCCCACGGCTTTCCCCGCACGTAGGAGGGGAGGGAGAAACACGCGTATCTCCCCCCTCACTCCCAACACGAATCGAGCAGGTAATGTAATTACATTTCCCAAAATGCATACACAGCAATCTCGACCAGTGTCGGGTGCGGACAGGCTCCTGGAGTTTACCCGAGATAAACCCGGGCGCAGCCGGACCCTCGGGGCAGCAGTAGCCGGGTAACCCGGGCGTGTGCCCAGCCCCGCGGCGGCAGCCTCCGTGGAGACGCTGTTTGCCTTCCCAGCCTGTGTTTCCTGGCGGCTTCCGAGGCGGCGATCGCTGCTCCCGCACCGAGGGGATGGAGGGAGAAGCCGCGTGTCGCAGCCACCGCGACTCCTCTCCCCCGAGCAGCAGGGGATGTTCCTACAGCAGCCCCTGTGCAAAGCGCAGCCTTCCTAGGAGACCCGGCTTCAAGCTTCAGCTCGGGGGGGGGGGGGGGGTGAGGATGCACACAGTTTCCTCCTGCTGTGATCCCTCTCGGTCTGCAGTAGAGCTGTTTAAGTCCTCCCTTGTGTCTCTCCCACGAGCGCCTCAGGAAGCTCCCTGGGACTTGACCTCTGCTGGGGCTGAAGGTCCCTTTGAAAGTGGCACAGAAAAAGGAGATGTCAAGGCCGTTGGAGCAGGTGCAGGCCTCAAGTTGCTACAGGAGGATTTGCAGAGAAAACAATTCAAAGATAGTGATGGCTGGAGAAAAAAAAAAAAAAAAAAAAAAAAAAAGCTGTAATTCTTACTCCTGGATGTTCTAGTAAGCCAGAAACTTGTGAAAGTAAATTCCTTGCTCAGAAGGGGTTTGACAGATTCCTTGCAATTAAAAATATTTGACAAAGTCTTAAACAGGAAACAAAATTGCAATGTACCAGGAGCCCATGTTTCTGTATCACACAAGGCACATGTGTGCCTCTAGTTCATGAGCAAAAAGGGAGGCCAGTGGAGTCAGTTGGCTTTTGCATCCTGGTATCCTCTTGGAAGAATGGATTCTGCAATTACAGCAGGGAAACATATTAATTTACAGAGTAGAGAATATACTTTTCACCTTTCACTATCAACAGAAAAAATAAATCCTAAATTCTTTTTATATAGTCTGTTTTCTAAAATTATGTTGGCTTCAGTGCACAAGCAGTGCCTCGCAGGGGTGTTTCAGTGGTCCATGGGGAGCTGTAGCACTGACACTGAACAAAGTCATAATACAGAGGAAAAGCCTCAAGTCTGTGACAGAAGTGAGTTTTGGATGCTTCAGAGAGCAAAATGTCTCTGACTGCATCTGACTGTCCAAATTCTGCTTGTTCTACTCCAGTGAACCAGTTCCCAGAAGAGGAACCAACCCAGAGATGGACCTTCTGCCTGCTGCGAGAAATATCATCTGGAATAGTAGCTGGTAAGCAGTTTATAGCCAGTGCTTTTGAAAGGCCTTATCTGACTGAAGTTGGCAGAAACAGGCACAGGCCATGGACATTGAAAATAAAAGGCCAGAGCTGCATGAAACAGCAGAATCATATTACTAAGTTTGTAATTTAATAACAATACCTACGCCTCTGTAGTCTTAAAACGCTCTCACATTTTGTAATTATTCTGAAATTAAGGCCTACCCACATATTAAAAGAAATTCAAAGTAAATCAGAAAGTTTAGGATCAAATTCCATTCCTAATTACTGTAATTAACAAACAAGTCCCCGCAATTTAAGGACTGGTTTGCTCAGTTTTTGTTTTGTTTTGTTTTTTACATAGACCCCTTTTATCTAAGTTAAAAACTTTTCAATAATCTCTTTTTACATGAAAATATGCATTCCTGTTCAAATTGTTTTAATATGTTATAAAAATGAGGTTCCCAGACTTAGACAAACAAGATAATTCTTTTTCTTTTTATTGTCCCCCTTTCTCTGAAGGCAAAAAAAATATTTAGAAGCTGCTCATCCCTCAAACAAGCACAAATGCGTATTTCCACATTCATATCAACAGTGACCGATACTAAATATTTCCATCTAATATCAGGAGAAAACTTTTGTTTTCATTGCTTCAGTTATATGTGTCAGGGAGTTAATTTAACTAAAAGAGGAAGGATGTGTGATGCATACTATAGAACCCTGAAGCAGCCTGGCTGTCAACTCTTGAGGGTGCTATTCTTCCATCTCAAGGCAGATCTCACTGTGTAGCAGCTAGGGGAGGAAGGGAGAACTACTCCACAACTCAAACAGAACCAAACATCACTTATACCAAGTCAGCTGTGCTGGTTTCTACTAGTAGTGAAGGAAACTAACTATCTGGTTTATATAAGCGAATTTTGTGACTCTTCAGAGTTTTTAATTGCACTGGAATGCTGAAGTCTTGTCATTTCACCCGAATTCAGCTCCTGTGCTGTTCTCAGGCCTTTGACTCCCATGGGCTGCAAAATGGGTTACCTGGCTACAGGATCCAGGCTGGCTCTAAAGGGTGTGTGGGAAGCACAGCACTCTTGCTTTCTGACCCACCAGCTCAGAAGTATGAACAGAACATGGCATGTGGCAGCCCTGTTAAGAATCAGAGTGCTATTACACATTTATTTTACTACCTTGTTAAACTACAATATTTCATTGCTGCTGACAAGGCTCCAGAATGTCATGTCTGCATGCAAAACTTCCTGGGGTGACTGCCAGCACAGCCCAACCTCTCCTCTCTCCCACCTGCAGCAAGGGTTGGGGGGGAAAGGAAACAGATTTGGCTGGGGCAGGAGTGGGCACTGTGGAGCAGAAAGGACACTACGGCTGTTTTGGATGTGACAAGGGGACATTATCCTCAGCTGGGTGTAGTGCTGTGCCCCAAGTGCACCAGGGGAGGAGGCGGGGATGGATCAGCAATAGTTGCCTATGCGAATAAAGAGCTGGCAATCTAACATCTTACTTCTTATGGTGTAATGAAACACAAATTTCTCCCCTCTCCTGTGTTTTCTGCCCCAGGGAGGGGAAACATGATAGTGCACATAAAAGCTGCCACACATGACAATTTTCAAAGGAAAGGTCTTTACGTGCCAAAGCCTTGGAGGGCAGTAGGTAGATCAGCATGGTATGACAAGTCAACAGGACCTTCCCTTTAGCTGGGCAAGGCACCCGGTGACTGATTACCATTTTTGATGTGCAGTTTGGTCCAATGACAGATGATTTAATTATCATTACATCTTTTCTCCTTTGGAGAAACACTGTTTACAACTCCAAGGTGAACCAACTCAAATCCATGCTATCTTCTTCTTCCCTTTTTTGTAACACTCCTCTTGTCTTCAGGGTCTTTATGACCATATCCTCAACCCTCCCTGTCCTTGTGCTCTACTGACTTCTGCTTCCTCTCCTGAGAGCTCAATGCTTTGCAAGTACAAAGGCAGCTGCCTGGGGTCATCTTTTCACTTCCATTTGTCTGGTTACTGCTCACATCCATTCAAACAGCGCTCATAACCCAATCCATTCCCAACCTGTCTCCTGTAATCATGTACAATCAGTCTGTGAAGTTGTAAGTGGTTTATCCTTTCACAGTTTTTGTATCCTTAATGAGCCATTACATAAATAGTTTCTTTTTTATAGTTAGGACCATATTCATGGTGCTCAGAATATTCTGAATCCTTTTCAGATACACGATTAAGTTCTGTTACAAAGACCACAGCTGAAATACCACAAAAAAAGGATGTGATAGTATTGGTCCCCACCTCTCACTATACTGTTTTCATCTGCAATAATAGGCCATGACCTTTGCCTGAAGACTTCCCTGGATTATGTTTACAGTTCTCCTGCTGGTATGCATCAATTATCCCTTTCCTGAATATTTGGCCTATCCACAAATCATCCATGGTCTCTCTACACTTTTAACTCAGACTAAACAATAACCTCCCTTCTTTCACATCTGAATTTACTTTCCAATTTTCTGTCTACCTTACAAACTTCATGGTTTCTCTCATCATGAATAGCTCAGGATCTTTAATTCATTCATGCTCACAATCTCTGGGAGGTGGAGCACTGTTGTTACTCTCTATTTCACAGCTAGATATTGGCCATATAAGAAATAGGGAGCAAAGCTCAGAATTTAATCTCTCCTACGTTCTGAGCTAATAGCACAACCAGTGAGCATGCAGAAGTTTGATTACTGCTTCCCTGCAAATGAAACACCTTATTTTTCATACACTTCCTTGATATTTTTAACTATTTTTAATTAAAAAGTTCAATTACCTTCTATCTTGAAATAAATTCTGAAGTGAATAGTAATAGGGTAGTTATGATACTCCAAACTCAGTTCCCAACTCTGCTTTTAGGAGAAAAGTGTTATCAAAATACTCTCCAAAGACTGTAACACTTAGAATATGGCTGGCTGCTTCTCATGGCATCATCCAAGATGTAATCCAAAACTGGAGGTTTAAGCTCCTTGTAAATCCAGGAAACTGCAACATGGCTTCTACCTGTGTTTGCACTCAGGTCACACCAACTTCAGGCATGTAATTTAGATGCTCTCAAAGTGCCTAAATGAGCTATGCAGGGAACTCAGGCTCACAAATCTCAATGTCCTAAGCTGCACCTAAAACTAGATACTGAAATAACAGGGTCTCAATAAGTCATCATGCATGAAGTCAGCTGGACTGCACACCTGGGTTAGCATCACTATTCAACAAAATCCTACTAGTTAGAGCAATAGCATCTCCTCACTTGTATGAGCATCACTCTGATACTCAAAGTGTACTATTATTATCAGCTCCTCTCAAAAATACTGATTTTCAATACTAACTAAAGTAGTGGCTAAGGCTGAGCACATGTATTATATTGGTGACTATTCCAGCACACATCTATGTAGACACTGCAGTGTAACACTGAGCTCCACAAGAGTAGAATACCCTTGTTTGGCTGTCATACACATGTTCTGACTTGGCACTAATCCCTTGAAAATATTCACTTAGTCATCCTGTAACATTATTCACATCTGTTCTTTTAATGCAAAAGGTAGTTTATTGGGGTAAGTGTAACTTGGCAACGTGTAAGGAGACCACGTATAGCCAATAGCAAATAATCTGATTTTCAGAAGGTACTTTTACAAAGGTGGGCTAAAACATTTTGAAAAGACTACTTAAGGAATGAGGAACCTTGCCACTGACCTAGATGTTACTTTTTGCTGACTTCAAAAAACTTTGAAAAAGAAGATGCTGCAGTGTGGCTCAGACTTCATCACTCTTTCTAAGCAGTTTTTGTTTGCACTGTAGACATTTTCCTAAGACTATCTGCAAAAATAAGACAAAAATATTTATATTATGGAAATACCAGAATATGTTAGGCACTTTCCAGAAGTATAGAAAAATACCCTTTGCCACAAAAACAATTTAGAATCAGAAGAAAAAGGTATGAAAAGTGAGTGCGATGGGACTGGAAAGGAAGAGGAAGACCAGCTTGTAAAAACAGAGTCCTGCCATTTCTTAATTATGTATTTTAGTACATGAAACATCCTGCCACAAAACTCAGTCCCTGACATGGGCTAAGTTCCATGTTTTTATTCTCTCTAAATGAACTTTATTCCCCTTCAGAGCAGAATTTTACAAGGATCAAAATTAACTAAAGAGCAAAAAATGTGATAAAAAGTACAATGCAGATGTTAAAGCCTCATGCTGTTGTTCCACAGATGAACACATTGATAAATCTATGGCAGGCTTCAGCAGGATAAGAACTGCATGAGGCCTCTCAGAGAACTCAAGGATCTGCTGGGCCTTTTACACTTCTCTTACCTTGAAGCTATTGTGGGATTCACAAGTCAGACAATGGGACAGCCTCACTATGCTGTAGCTGATGGTTCTTGATTCCAGCCTGCAAAGATTCGATGCTCAAAGGTTCTATGGAATTAGGGGCTAAGACCTGGAAATATGAAGGTAATATACCTTTGGTGCAACCCTTCTTTTATTAATGTCATAAAGTGTTTGACTTTGATGGCAGAAAATTTTGGGGCCACACTTGACTCATATTTTAAAATGTCAGATTTTACAAGTATTGACTCTATACTAATAGAAAGTACTTCTACTGCTCACTGTGGATGCTGTCTTGTATCTGAAAATTTGACCTCCCTGTTAAGCTAATCTCAGCTTTCTCTAATTATCCCACTGCTAGCCCAGGGATTACTGGCATGAGTAATCTAAGCAGGAGTTGGCCTACTAAATGGAACAATGTCAAAGGCAGAGAGAGGGAGGGAGTCACAAGGAAGCTCTGCAAAGTTCTTAGAGTCACTTGGTGACATCACCAATGAATCCAAATCATGATCAAAGCAACCACCAGCACCAGCGAACAACAGGTGCACAGAGGAAGGAAGCAAGTCAGAGGCACCCTCAGCTTGAAATTGCAGTTTTGTTATCAGCTTCAAGTTAGGAATAGTGGTATTTCTGGCATCAGAATTTCCTTGACTCTCCTAAGAACAAACACAGCACAAAGAACATACTTAAAGAGCTGGCATACAGTGCTGAAATTCCCATCTGCAGCACTTTGACCCTGCCACAAAGTGACTCCACCTCAAGGCTGACCATGCAGCAGGCAGATGGGGCAGCACCAGCTCTCCTCCAACCACTTGTGGGTGACATGAGAAATGGCCCTTTGTTCCCTGCAGAGATTCCAAAGGTCACTGGAAAACATCCAGCAAAAGGATCTGGCACTCCTGCTGACTGAGTTAACACCTATTCTGCCCTCTGAGCCTTCATAGAAACAGAGTTGCACACAGTGACATTCAGCGTGTCAGTCTTGTTCATAAAAATAACAACACATTGCTCACCACTGCATGAGTTCCACTGGATTTTTGCATTTACATTTTTCTGTTCAAACTGGAATCTTACGATTTGGGTAAAACAAATCTTTATCTTAAGTGCAATAAGAGTTAATCACAAACCAGGTGAGTCTAACAATCAGTAGGTCTTTCCTGAAAGGATCACAGTCCCATAAAAATATAGAAACTAAAGCTGGGAGGTTACAAGGACATTTCAAAGTTTCAGAGGAAACGGAACCGGCTACCTGAAGTTATGATGCTTGGAACAAACCACTCCTGCTTAGTTTTGAAAGGCAGCTGACAGCTGAGTTACAGAGTGCTTTAGGTAAATATTATCAGAATTTATATGAATAAAATCAGAAGACTTCTTTAATGGAAGCCATCATATTTTTCATTCACTTTATGGAAGCATAAAGATGATACTTTGTTTGCAGTAATAATTCAGAAAGCAAAAAGCCAGTGACAGTCCTAGGCTGTTTGCAAGATGCTTTGGTTTCTAAATCCTCAAGAAACAATGCTGAAAAGGCACAGCCCTTCACCTAGGAGTCAGAAACAATGTCATGTGACTTACAAAAAGTCCTTGCAAACTACTTGTATTTCTAAGTAAAAAATGAACCAGCTATTAATTGGGTTCCCATACTGCATAAACTTCCATTTTTTTTTCCTGCTGCTATAATTAAAGATAGGAAATGGGAATAAATTTTTGAAGTCTGAATTATTCACACTGAATAATTCTTTCAGTCCCAAACAGTTAAACTAGATGCTAATTTTATGCAAATTGCATGTAATATATTAATATGAGCATAAATTCTACATTCCTTAAGAAAACCCAACATTCTATTAATGGGAAATATGAGCAGTACGAACTGCTGACATTTATGACTAAAAAGAATTAATGCAACATGTTTTAGTCTTGGGTGCTACAGTACTGGATTTTATTTTACTAAAATTCATGATATTAAAAGGAAGATGATGATTTAAACCCCTGCATGCCACAGAACCCGTAGCATGCTGGTTGTCAGCAAACTGACACTCAGCTGCCAGAAGAGAAGGACAGAGAAGTGTAACTCAGCACAGAACTTTGTTTTGGGTCAAAGAAACAATTGCTGACAATCATCAAGAGATCATTTGCCTATATGGTAGGTCCTAGACCACATAGGAATTACTTTTCTCCTTCATTAATAAACTGAAATAAACATCACTTACCCAGCCTGGCATGGCACTGATAAAAGTTTGAGGCTGTGCAAGCTCAGCTGCTGGTTCCACTGGATATGCAAAAACTGGTGCCTGTATTTTATGGAAGAAAATCAAACCCTAAATATCAGTGTGGAAAGGCTAAGTGTTCAAACTAGGGCAGTGCTGCAGGTAGAGCTCAGATGTTCTGATGCATCAACTGCAAACTCAGTCTTCAGGAAGCCAGATTGCCAGACCTTGTCCCAGTGCCCCTTGCCTGTTTGCTTCAGTGGGCTCAGAGCTATTCAGTCAAATCTCTCTTGCAGCACTGAAATACTTCTAAGGCCTTGGATCCACATATTTCGGTTAGGACTTAAAAAAAATAAATCCACCTGGAGGTAGAGTATCAGAACATGTGACAAACCTACTGAAAATCTTTCAAAAATCTATTTTAAAATACTCAGAAGGTAAACACATGCACACTCTTCAGCATTCCCACAGCTCAACAACCAATGCTGCTATAGCATGAAGGGTCTGACAGCCACCTGTGAACTCGCACTAAGCCTACGGCCACAGGTAGTCTGCCTTCACTTGATGAAAGCCAAAGACATATAGACTGCTTCAGAATATGCTGCAGTGTTCTCTCCTCAAGCCACACAGTAGTGTTGAATAAATGGCCCTTCATTAAGTCAGCATCCACACAAATTAAATATTTTTGTTGTAAGTTTTTTGTACTTAAGGCATTGGAATTTGTGCCCTAGGTTTTCCAGTTCTTTCTAGCGCCAGCAAAGCACAACATCCCACATTAGCTTGTTAGCATTGCTGGAGTTCTCTGGGAGTGGTTGCCTCTGTGCATATTCCTGCTAGGAGTACACACACAACTGTGTGCACTTGTCCTGCCTTCATTTTGTTCATGGGAAGGAAAAGACGAGCACATGTGTGACACTCAGCTTTATTGCACCTGCTGAGTCCCTTAATATCAAAGGGCTTTACACCAGAGGAAAAAGAGGACAGGAGGTGAAGGTACACAGAAACAACGTATCTCAAATAATTCCATTTCCCAGTAAGCAAAGCCCTTCTCTCCAACTAGCAAACCACATTTTCACCAGGCCTGTGGGCAACTTCAAAGCAGTGCCTGTAGTCCCTGGAGAAGGGCCTCAACGATTGTGATTTCTAACATATTCATTCTGAGCTTTGAAGGTTTCTATGAGTGTGCATCCCTTGGTAAAGTCCTTTTTGGAAAGTGTATGTTCAGCACACACTGGGTATGTCAAGAAATAGTCTTCAGGGAAGCCACCACACTTCAGCAGAGTCAGTCTCAGTCTCTGCCAAGTGGCTTCTGGAATTATATTGATTGTCAGTGCACATGCACCACTAGAAGTCTACAAGAGCAGGTTCAATATGTTTTCAAGTGTTCTGTGTTCCTGTCAACTTCTCCTTTGCATGTCACTCTTTTTTGTCCCATATTTTTGGAGACAGGCTGTTCCCCTCTAAATCATCAACATCAACTTTGTTGTAAGATTGCTGATCCTGAATTCTTTCCTTGGGCAAAAATTCCTGATAATCCCAGTTGATGTCTTAACTGTGTAAGAACTTCTGACCAAATAAATCATGCCTGGTGCAGGAAACCCCCGCACAATGGCTAAACAACTCAGAATGGTAAGAATTTCCTCCATGCAGAGATTTGCTGAGTTGGTGTTTGAGGCTAGTAAGGTGCAGAAACATGACCTCAAAGGACATGCTAGCAATGGAGGGAGCATAAAACTTCTTCTACCTGTTAGAGGGAAATCTGATCTAGCTACTGCTGAGAGTAGAGGAAAATCAGATGAGCCCTTCTCCAGTGACATTGTTGTCCCTGGAGCCTACCAAAGTGGCTTTTTCTACAAATTTGGCTGTGGCATTTTTAAGTAATAGAAACTAGATTGTGTCTGGTAAATTCACTATACCAGAGACAGTCATGTGCCTGCAAGTATAAGCATACTTGCTTTGTTCTTCTGGGAGTCTATAGTATGTTAGAAAGTATGCAGAGCCAAAGAGCATAGAGCTGTGCTCCACTGTTTCTTTAGAATTTGTTTCCATTTCAGGAGGCAGAAAAAACAGTTAACTCACCAAATGTGGAGAATCACTTTCTGGAAGGAGGATGGCACTGTTGAGATAAGTACTTCTCTTCCTTTCTGTTGGGGACAAGAGATAAAGTGCTTGCCTGACAGAAGTATCACTGTCATTGATTATCTAGCAAAAAATCCTCTAGATGTAATAGTTCAGTGACAGACATGTTGGAATTACCAGTAGGCTTTCTCAAGTTTTCCTCCCGCGTATTTTATGTGATCCAGGCATAAATCACTCGTTTTCTATTCGTGTCTGTCAAAAGAAGTGGGGCAGAGTAAACAATCAGGTGGACTATCCCCTGCCAGCTGACAAGCTCTCAGATTCTTTCTTCTTTTCAAGTGCTATTCATGGAAGGGTTTATGGTATTTCAGAGGTCATATAGGTTGCAGGGAATAATAAAGCTATTGATAAGAAAGAAGTTTGTGTCGTCATACTCCCAACACCATGAGACTGAAGAAGAAACAGAACTATGCCTCTCCAATTTCATTGCTTTTCTGGAAGGGTATTTACTTTAGACTTCTGTTCTGAAGAACCATTTTGAAGTCTGGGTAAAATTAATAAAATTTATCCTTAAAACTATTTACTCTTCTTGATATCATATGAATAAGGCAAAGTTCTTCACTAGAGTATAGTCCGTGACAAATAGTGTCCTAGTAATTATGGGTGTGGATTTTCATGCAGTGACTGATGATGCCTTGGAAAAGAGCCATGGCACTGTGCATTCATAAACTAAGCTATCTAAATCCTTGCAGACCTCATTTATGCTTTTGGGAATATAGGACAGGTGTGGCAGTTACTAAACCTGGATACTTGAGAATTCACCTCTTATTCCCAGGTGTGGGCCATTAATTCTAGCTCAGACTTGTCCAGCTCTAACAAGTCTCTTTTGAACCTGATTTTATATGTGCACATATACACACAGGGTACATAGCATTTTCCTTTCAATCCATTTATCTACTTTGTTTTTCCTCATCTGTAGCTATGCAGCCTCACCTTACATTTTACACACACAGCAGCAAACTCCTGATCAGTGAGTCTACAAATCTGTCACATTCTGTAGATACCAGAAGCCTTGCAGTTTGAATTGTTTAGTACAATTACTGAAGAGGTTTGGGTAAAATTCAAGCCCAAGCCCCAGTGCAATTCACAACAATGGCTATACCAATTTTAATTGGATCACTAAACATCAGAACAAAGCCAGAGACCCCTCAAACACAAACATAGGTTGATAAAAACTGTAAAATTCTGTAAGAAAACACCTGTAAATGAATGTGGTGCTCTTTCTTTTTGCTAGATGCTCTTCCAGAAATCTGAACACTTTGGGGTAATGTGGCACACCTCTAACCTCCTTCCACATCGGGTAATCCTCAGGGAAACACTTGATATTTTCAAATACCTACAAGAAAGCTTCTAATGGCATATTCTGATGTTTCTATAGAATAAAGAATTGTCAAGATGACAAAGGATTACTTGGGGTATGAGATGGCCTTCTAGCTCCAAACCCCTCAAGAGGCCACTGGTGCAGTGGTATGCTTCTCAGCTCAAAGTTCCATCTTGTGAAACGAAACATTGACACAAGAGATCCTGAGCTACTTTGGCTTAAAGCACAAATTCCTGATAGCATGAGGGATAAGCATAGGCTGAGTTTCACTAAAAAATAGACTGATCATCAACAAGTATCTTGTAGCTATGAAAGAGGAGCCTGCCTCTGTGTGACCGTTAAAAGAATCCAGCCTGCTAACCAGAACAACATGAAAAAAAAAGTGAAACCTGCAAAAAATGGGCACACCTTTACCTATGCAGCTGGCTAATTCTAAAGGTGCTAGCTAAAAGCCTCTGATTAAAAATGTAACTTCCTGATAACAGCATGAGATGAAAATACATCAGTTAAGGAACTAAATCTCAGAGCAAAACTAATGCAGATTCTACCTAGATAAAACCAGTCCATCCCGCATGAAGTCTCAATCCCCCACATAAAAGAGGAAATGGGAACAGCTGTAGCTGGAGAGAAGAGTGGCATGTAACACCTAGGGAAGTGACAGCTTGGGCTTCTAGTAAAAGCAATCAGTGATACACTATTTTTCTCAGACACTGTAAGATTTCTTTGTTGGCCTGATTAATTTTGCTATCACCCAAAAGTGTGCTGAAGATGTGGGGAGGGAATGACTGTTTTTTTATTTGTTGTTTTGTTTGGGTTTTTTTGGTCTTCCTCCATTTGAGAAACTTTCCTTTTACTCTGCCCATGTAAATGAGCAACCCTAGGTATCTGAATAACTTGAACATTTTGTTAACTGCTATTAAGGAAAATAGTACTGGAGGATGAAGAACTACAAACTGGAAATGCTTAGTTGCAAGACTTCTTAGCTGCACAGAGAGAAAGAAAAAAGGCATTGGATTTTTCCTGTAAATGAACTCCAGGCAATGCTACAATAAAACGAATGTTTGCTATTAGAACAGGATGGCTCCTTTCTTTACTTAGTGTTTTCTAGAACAAAAGTACTGCAGCTTTCCAAGGCTGTAGTGAGTCAGTGCTAGAATTAGAAGTACAATCCTGACACAGTGGTCACCACTAAGCAATGTTTCCTCTCCTTTCTCTTCACCTATTCAAAACGGCCACCTATGACAAATCATCTATTAATAGACAAGTTCATATAATTTAAATTATCAATCTGGATTGAAAAACCACTCAGAAATTCTGTACTTAACAAGTGTAAGGTTTTTAAAACAAAGATGTATTGCTAATACTTTTGGTTCTGCATTTCATTTTTTGAAATATAACCAGATTCCTGATAAAAGAAACTCAGCACCCCTTCTGCTTTCTGAAGCATTTATAACCTCAGCTCTGCAAAACTTGGATTTCTAACAATGGTCTTGGTGCAGGTCAGTGCTCAATGAGAAGAGTAATCCTTGGAATACCAAAATGTAAGGGTTCTTAAGAGAAGGGAGGTTTGCAATAATAAGATTAGGGAAAACCTCTATTACAGACTTTGTATATCTGTTATATTCTTGAATGAATGACATCTGCTTGGTGATTATATGGAATGCAATTTCTGCCCAGTTTTGAACAAATCTAGGGAATAGGGGTAACACTTACCAAGAAAAGCTTTTATTTAATTATAATTCAGCCCATCTGCCCTGAAATACATGAACACACTTTACATCACAGCCTGGAACAGTGTGTTTTTACCTAAGGGGTCTGTTTATTTCCACTTGTAAATAATATAAACAAATATTTTTATTTTGCTGTCTTCTAACTCACTAGAATAGAAATTACTGACTTCTCATCTAAAATAATTCAAAGGCATGGATGTTAGACAAGACAGAAAAACTACACAAGCACCATGATGTGTGAAAAGTAAACCTTCATAGAAAGGTGCAAGTCTGAAGTAAAAAAAATTCCCCCATGAGGGAAATGGAGGCAAATAATTGCATGCTTACAGAAAGACTGTATTTTTTAAAGTGTTGGTTGTAGTCCAGAGTATTTGTAGGGTTTTTTAGGACAAAGAAATAATTGCCCTTGAAGACAGAAGTAGCAATCATAAACACTGGAGTCAGACACAACAGAAATGAGACTGTGGCAAAACAGTTTTTACACTGTAGAGTGGAAGGCTGCAGAGAAATTATTAAATTTTTTTTAAGTGTTAAGGGAACATACTTGGTGGGTAATGAACAGGGGTAATGAATCCCAACAGGTTTCTCTCTCCTTTACACGTTCTGCTTCCACTTCCCACAGATAGTTCCTATTTCCTCAATAGCCTTTCTGCTTCTAACCATCATTTGATGCAGGTTACTTGAAAATGCTGAATACCTGTGCAATTTTTTTCAAGGACTAAAGTCTTGAAAGAATCATGAAACTGAATTTTGCAGGTGAAAATGAGATCCTATGTCAATATTATCTATAGTTGTACAGATAGACTGTTGCTATAGGAACACATCCAGACTCAGAGTGAAAAGGACTCCATCCCAACAGGGACCTGCCTGCTGGCAACACACGACTCCAGAGCTCATGTAACTTGTAAATAAGCAGGTAAGGTGTGTATTTCAATGCCACATCCCAAGAGCAGTTGCCCTTATATTTCTGTGATTACTTTTTAGATCACTTCCATCATATTCTATTTTTACTGTCACGCTAGGGGAAAAAAACATCCTGCAAACTCTGAAGTACACTGTGTGGTGTTTTTCTTGTAACAGGATACAATGCTAACCAAGCTCTGGAGCGCCTTATGTGCACGGAATTATGCACGGGCTCTAATGTTTAAAATAATCATAACTGGGTCTACATTTTATTTTCTTCAGCTTTCTCTGATGGGGATTAATGAATGAATGCTCATAAAGTGCTCTAGAATCCTAGGAAAGCACCCTAAGAACACACACTTGCTTAACCATTGTGAGCAGAGGATAAAGTTTAATGCTTACCTGGAATTTCACTCTAGCTGCAGACGGATGAATCACTGTCACAGGAAATGTAACAGTTTCAACTGAGAAACAGAAAAACATTAGCGATGTTAAAGCAAACACTTGATGACTGACAAGGAAACAGTATATTCGTGGTAATGAACTCAGTAAAACTGTTTGCCCAGACTAATCCTCAGAATTCTTCTGCAAATGTAGTTTATTTTCCACAGGGCTTTATAAAAACAACAACAAAACTCCCTCAAAAGATCAGACACCCATAAAAATGGCAAATACAAGTAATTATATTTACATTAGTGAGCTCTGCAACTGTGTTAACAAATCTAATTCTTCTCACTTTCTTTTTTTTTTTTTTTTCAGATAGAAAACATTCCCCAAGCAGATCTATATGCTAAACCGGAGTAGCATGCAAAGGGGTACTTTTTACCTCTGCACTTAAATAAAAACTACTTTTTCTATACGTACACCTGTGCACTGAAATGTGTTTCCCTTGAAGATCCGTAAGCACAGCCTGTGCACAGACAACCGAAGAGATGTGAGCACATACATTTTGATGCTGCACTTGTGTAGGTAAAGTTCAGGAGATGTGAACCAAAGTGTCTTGAAAATATAACAGGCCAAAAATTATTTTATACAAAAATTGAGGTATTTTATAATAATAAACATGTATCAATTAAATGGTGCATGATCTTGCTAGGCATTTAACTCAATGATCTAGATGTTTCCTAATCTGTGCCTGTGTTTAGTCTTTCTTTTTAAAAATGTTTTAAAAGGAAAATTAACTAATAACCTGTGAAATTTAGGAATTTGCCATAATTTCTGTTTTCAAAAGAACAGTTACAATTTTTATCTAATGTCTTTGGCATCCCTTCCATCCTCCCTATCTCCACAACGTCCCGCAGAGGCAAACCACACAGCAGCTGGATGGAGATGGAAACACTCTGCCAGGCGTTAATTAACAGCCCAGGAACAATAAGAGAGATGCCAATCAGCACAGACACACAGCACCATCTACTTTGATGCCAGTGGGGCGCGGGGCAATTTCGTGGCAACTCCCCCCAGGAAACCAGCCCGCCTTGCCCCGGGGGCACCGGGACTGCCTTCCCGCCCCGCCCGGGAGGGATCAGCTCCCCGCGCTGCCTACGAGGGCAAGTTCTGGGGGAAACACGGGTTCGGATCCTTCCCCGCGGGCTGAGGGGACGCGTCAGGCCCGTCCTGACGCCCCACCGGAGGCAGGGGCGGCCGCCGGGCTCCCCACAGGCCGCGGGGCCACGGCCGCGACCCCCGCTCCTCGCCAGCCGCGGGAGGGGCCGAGGCGTCCGCACTCCCCCTCAGCCCTCCGCCCCGTCACGGGGCGGGAAGGTGGCGGCCGCAGGCAGGGCCGGGGCGCAGCCAGCCTCGCCGGGGACACGCGTGGCCGCGCAGCGGGTTTCCCTCCCTCCCTCCCTCCCTCCCTCCCGGCGGCAACAGCCGAAAAGCGCGGAGCCAGGCGGAGGCCCTGACGCCCCGCGGGGCTCCCGAGGCGGCGGGCGGAGCCGGCGCCGCCCCGCCCGGCCAAGGCGCAGCCCGCGGGACACGCAGCGGCCCCGCGGCACGGCAGCCCGCACCGCCTCGCGCTGCGCGGGGCCGCGATTGGCCGCGGCGGCTGCCAATCCGGGCGGCTCTTGCATCACCCCGGGCCGGCGGGGCGGCGATTGGCGAGGGGGCGGGCGCAGCGGGGGGTGTCGCAATCGCCGCTCGCCCGCAGCCGCGCGTGAAAGAAAGAGGCTCGGGCCCGGCCCGGCCCCTCCCGCCGCCTCCGCTCGCCCCGCCACAGGTAAGCGCGGCCGCGCGGGGGGCGGCGGGGCCGGGGCGCGGAGCGGGGGGGGGCGGCGAGGGGGGGCACCGGGCCGGCCCTCGCCCGCCTCTCTCCCTCCCGCCGAGTCGCAGCGGGTGCCGCGGCGGGCGCCGCGCATGGGAGCGCATGATGCAATCGGCGGGCGGCCCTGCCTCCCCGTCCCTTCCCTCCCCCGGTGAAGTCACAGCTTGGCAGCGCCGGGAAGCCCCGCGCCCCGCACGGGCCGGGGAGGAGGAGGAGCAGGCGGGGGCGGCCCCGGGGCCGCGGCCCGCAGGGAAGGGCGGCGATGTCGCAGCCAGGGGCCCGCGGGGGAGGGGCGGGCCCGGTCCCCGGCTGCGGCCCCTCCGGGCTCCCCCGCTCCGCGGCCGGGCCGAGGGTCCTCCGGGAGCTTTAGACAGCGGGGCCAGGCCGTCCTGACGGCTTGTCCTGCGGCCTGGCCGGGGAGCGGGTCTCCGAGCGCGGGCTTAACGCCGCGGGGCCGCCCACCGGAGCGGGACAGGCCGCGGGATCCCGGGAGCAACCCTGAGCCACGGTCAGATGCCGTGCTTTAACAACTGGTGTTCTTCTTTTCTAGCTTCTCAAGGGAGTTTTGAATGTCATGACAAATCTGTGGGGTTCCTAACAAGTTTTTATAGCTCCAGACACAACTTTCAAAACAGATCTATTGCAGAACCCTTGACGTTGGTTTTAGCTCTAACATCTGGTTGGAAATAGCAGTCACTCTGGTAACTCAATACTCCCCTCAGAAATAGTGTCGTGCTGGTTACAATGCCTCTTCACAAAGTACAACAATTCATATTTTTAAAAACTTCTGGATGTAAGGAATTAGTTAAAGTTTAGATATAGCTACTACCTTCATTACATTTCAAAGGACAGAGTCAAATTGGTACCTCCTTGCCTCCTGGCATCTGGGATTGCTAGTCATTCTGTCATCAATGCTGCTCACCTGCAATTAAAGGACATACTTTACACATTCCAAACACATTTTTTAAGGATGTTGTAAGTGCATTTTTCTTGTATGGAAAAAAAAAGGAGATTCTGAGAAAAAAAAAAAAAGAGAAAGTGATGTTGTCAGCTATGGCAACAGATGACAAGTTTGAGTCTGAAAAAAGCTGTTGCCTAGCCTTCAGTATGTGCCAGTTACCATCAACACCTACTAACCTGCCTGTGAGAGTGTGTGTGCATCAAACCATGCAGGAGCGATTCTGCAAACTGGTGCTGTTCTTTGCACAGGGTTATCTGGATTTACAAGGGTCTTCCTACTGAAGATGGTAGAAAAGGGAGGCCACCTACTGCTGTTGAGGTTAGGACTCACTTTGCATTAGACAAGACAGCTGAGGGCATTTGTACAGTAAAGTTACTCTCACAATCAGAATCAACAGTCACAGCTCAGAAGAGGAGCAGAGAAAAGCTTTGTATTTTTTCCCTGCTAAGTAAAAAAAAAAAAAAGGGTTTAATTAACAAACAAAACCACATATTTTGATTTTTGCCAAAACAAACATTTGGAAGTTTAAGATATTTTTTTTTCCTTTTGGGTGAAAGCAAAGATAATAGAGGCCTTGATTTGCTTGTCCCTGAGGAGTGCTGTCAGGCAGTAAGAAACATCTCTCTGGTTGAGAAGACACCTCTTGAGTTAGAAGCTATTATGCTGTAGTGGGTGGCCAGTTGGTGTCCTGGGTGGCTAGCTGGTGGCCCAAGGAGAGAACAAGGCAGTTCTAACTGGCCACTGAAAACACTACCATGTGCTGGGTGGAACTGGCCTAGGGCTGTGGCAGAGCACAAGCTAATGAGCAGCTTTATGGGAAAAAGATGCTGGGAGACTCCCTGAGGAGCTGCCTCCTGCTGTGATAGGTGGGGCTATCACCCCTTCACAGGAAACCAACCTGTTTTTGGAGTGGAGCAGCTGCATCTGTGTGGTACCATGTCTGAGAAACAAACTGAGATCCGTCTGCCTCCCCACCCATGGGGCCCCTCCCTATTAGTGTGTCCTTTACCTCACTCTTTGTGACAGCCCCTTCTGTATGTCTCATACCTGCTGCCTTTAAATCTCCTTGCAGTATTCCCTGAAGGATGCCCCATAGCACCTGTTGATATCCTGGATAGTCTTCCCTCCTGTTCTGTTGGAAGAACTGACAATTGGTAACAGGATCCAGCCTTCAAATAACCAGGGAGAAAAATCAGTGTCAGGGCTCAATTCTTACCAGTCCTGGGTTATCTGTGATGCAGTACAGTTAGTTCTACTTGCTTTGCATAAATATTAGTTGGAGCAGGACAAGAATCCAGGTGTCATCCCTCCCAGGTAAGAGTTCTGACCATCAGATAAGTCATTAAATAGTTATTCAATACAAAATGGATCAGTTATAGTGGGAAGGAATTGAGGAAGATGTGTTTTAGTAGGGCTGGAACACTTGCTTGAGAGGTGTGACACAGATTCCTCTTCTCTGCTCATATCTGTGTATTGTCCTACTAAAATACTCTATTACAATTCAGCTTAATGGAGCAAATATTTTTTCATTTGAATTACAGGGGAATTTGTAGAGGTCTGAAGGAAATGTTCTGAGGAGAGGCTGAGAAAACTGGGTTTGTTCAGCCATGAGAAAAGAAGGCTTTGGGGAGACCTTATTACAACATTCCAATACATAAAGGATGGCTACCAAGAAGATGGAGACTCCCTATTTAAAAGGAGTCACATGGAAAAGACAAGGGGTCACGGGCACAAGTTCCTTCTAGGGAGATTCTGATTGGACACGAGGTAAATTTTTCACCATGAGGACAATAAAACATTGGAATAGTCTCCCAAGGGAAATAGTAGATTTCCCCACATTGGATTGTTTCAAGTCTCAGCTTGACAGGGTGCTGAGCCATCTGATATAAACTATAGTATTACCTAAAAAGGTGGACCAGATGATCCTTGAGGTCCCTTCCAACCTGGCATTCTGTAATTCTGCAGCATAGAAAAAGATAGCACATGGAACCTGGTGATATAAGAAACTTGTTACATAAGGGGTGTCTCTGCATGGGGAACACAAGTAAAACATTACAAATAAAGCTGAGACAAAACATGCACTTGCATCTTGCCTAAAAACGTGCAATCACACATGCACAGCTACTACCTGCCAGCCTGGTCTTTGTGCACTGTGACATCTTGTTAGCCGTACAATTCAGCTTAACTGCTGAACCAAATTGCATATTCAGTCAGAATTTAAGCAACAAAAGTTGCTTAAAGAGTTGAAATCAGGAAACTACTAAATACAAAGGCATGTATTTATATAGATTTACCTATACAGACATTAAAGTGTTGATGGTCTTTTTCTATCCTGAAATATAAAAAATAAAAAAACATTTCTTGATAGGAAGGGCATGATTCTAATCACACATCTTCTCCACTTAAGTGAGAAGACTTCTCTGTGACAGAGAATGTTAATTCTGAGTAACACTGGAGACAAGCTTACTAGGCTTTTCCATTAATTTTACTGAACCATACTCTGCAGCTGCATCTTTTTCTGTCTCCCTCATTATGGAAGAAAATTTGCAATAGACCTAGACAGTAGAATTTAAACCTTTTTAGTGCTACCCTGGCAAAAGGTAGAATAGCAATTCAAACTGCTGAGAAAAACTAACAGTAAACAGCTGATGAACCCCTGAGTTCACAATGACCAGTGACACACAGCAGCTGGTTTACAAATGTCTCACCGCATCCATTCATCAGCCAGACACAGCAGCCCAGTCATCCACCTCTTGTGCCGTTTCTGATGCAAGCCATGACCCCTGGGTTGGACACTGGGCTGGTAGCATTGCCCACTGCTAACTTCAGCTGCTTGCTTTCCCAGTGGGTTCTCTTGAGGATGGGGAAGGAGGATGTTGAGCATGACTCCTCTGATACTGTATGTACGTGAGTGACAGAGCATAAAGCTGCACCATTGCAATGGAATCTGAGCATGGAGTAGGATTATTTTATGCCTGTTAAGATACATTTCTTTAACCAGGACAACGACAAGAAATCACTCATTTACTGAGTACTTTTCACTGGAGCCACAGATAGGCATTTCAGGAACTTAAGACAACCCTCTTGCCCTTCCCCTCTTCTTTCCAGACTTATCTCCCAGACATTTAGGAGGTCATCCCATGAGATGGGAAGAGACGGGGAGCAGCTGTTAGCCTTGCCAGGGCCGTGTCCCTGTAGCAGCTCTGGTGGAGTCCTCTTTGTGCCACCAGTAGGGTCAGGGGCAGGCTGACCTCGGCATTGGGAGAACATGAGTCAGGTGAGAGGGTGTCCTACCTGTCAGGCCTGTTTGTCTGCTGGAGAGTGGACAATGACTGGTGAAGGAGCTACAGCAGGGGAACATATTTTGTGGATGAGTCAGCTGTGGCTGCAGTCTTGCTATGATTGCTGTGTAGTGATTTTCACACTGCCATCACCCTGTGTTCCTGTCCCACCTGCTTGTTACAGTACTGTTACAGGCTTAGCTTGTCTTACCTTGCTTGTGGTTGCAGGGGTTCCTTTAATGTCAGTCAGTCATGGCCTTTGCAGCACACTACCTTTTTCCATAGATTATTTTTCCACTCAGTACTAGTGAGACATTAGAGTTACCAGTTTGGACATCATCTTCAAAAGCAAGTGCTCTAAGATGATAGAGAAAAGCTGGACGGTCTGAGCACCCTTACTCCAGAGAAAAGAGACCAGGGCGGAATTTTTTTGTGCATACACCCAGGGGGATGCTCTGCAGAGGACAAGGATCAAGTACTCCTGTTGGTCAAGAGTCAAGCTGTTAATAGGTTTAAGCTGCAAAAGGAAAACTTCAGTCTGCAAATTAAGAAAATTATATAACTGGAGGAAAAGTTAGACAGTGGAACCTGTTGCCAAGACAGAGGTTGTGAAACTGGAGATATGCAAGGCTAGGCTAGACACCCATCCATCAGGGATGGCTTTGGAATAACTGAGTAAAGCCAGTGAACAATGCAAACAGCTTGACTAGATGACCCAGTAACAGTCCCTTCCAATCCAAATACATTCAAGAGGCTTCTGAAATGTAGTTGGCAGCTTGTCCCCTACCAGCCCAGTTGTGATATGTTTGCCAGATGTACCACCAGTACCTTATGCTAAATGCTAAAGTGATGTATAAGATTGTAGCTGAAGCCATCAGCTGTAATAGCTTTTTTCCCCCCCCACTAGGTTCACCTTGCCCTTAATCCATGTGAAGACCTGGAGACGCCTTGTAGAAGCAAGTTTTCAGTCTCTTAATAAATTCTGTTGTGTCCAAGAAGAGCCTGTCCAAATGAGCAAGACATCCCAACAGAACACCACGACAGATGCCAACGGAGTAAGCGTGATTCACACCCAAGCACACACCAGTGGTTTGCAGCAGGTTCCCCAGCTGGTGCCCATTAGTCCTGGTGGTGGAGGCAAAGCTGTGCCTCCGAGCAAACAAGGAAAGAAAAATTCCTTTGTGGATAGAAACAGCGATGAGTATCGTCAGCGCAGAGAGCGCAACAACATGGCAGTGAAAAAGAGCCGGTTAAAAAGCAAACAGAAAGCACAAGACACGCTGCAAAGAGTCAACCAGCTGAAAGAAGAAAATGAACGTTTAGAGGCAAAAATTAAGCTCCTGACCAAGGAGCTGAGTGTACTGAAAGACTTGTTCCTCGAGCACGCACACAATCTTGCAGACAATGTGCAACCTGTTGGCACTGAAACCACCACAACAAATCCAGAAAACAATGGACAGTAGACACCGTTGCAACCTTATGAAATGAACGCTCGAGGTGCAGCTTGTCTGCAACACCCATGCAGTCACCAACCAAAAACTCTGCTCTCTTAACCATCATTTTGTGGAGATTTTCTTCTTTTTAGGTTTAACACTGAAGATTTGTTAAAATTAAACCAGAAACTGCTTAAGGTATTTGTTCTAAATATTTTTCGCCTCTAAAAGATTTATCTAATAAATGCAGATCTAAAGTCATAGTCAACAAGGAACTTAGTATTAGGAAAGTAGCATTTTCACAGAAATGTTCACTTACCACCTTCTAGCTTACAAAATGAGAGGAATACAGCAGGATGGTTCACTGTAATATCAAACTAATAATTGGATAAAATGTCTTTTAAATACCTTTCAATGTATTTAAGCCCTTTGTTTTCTCCATCACATATTACAAAACTGCTAAGGCTGTGAAGGGTGTTAGCTTTCCTGTTTGGTGGACTATAAATCTGTAGAGCAAGTCCTATAAAGTACCACTTAGGTCTTTCCTGTCCAGTTATAGTTAATGGGGAGGGCATAGAAGTAGTGAGCTAGGATGCTTACTGCTGTTTTCTAGAAAAATAGCAAAAGGCTATGATGATATATACAGGCAATTGGCTTCCAAATGGCAAATGAGTCTGAAGCATCATGTACAAGAGATAAAGCAGCACACTGACAACGCCTTTAAAGCCTGTGTTCACATTGCGCACATAGTGGCTGGAGCCTAGGAGAACAAGATTTTGGTTTTCAGAAAATGTCAGAATGCTACCAAAAACGTGTGCTCTGCAAAATTGCATTCCTGATGGGGTGCAGGTATCACTGCTCATTGACATTAATCTCCATTTTCATGGCTGTTCAGATTTGCAACCAAGGTCTTACATAAGTTCACAATAACTTTTAAAGTAAATGGCCCCAGTTTGAAATGCTGTTCAGTGGAATTTCTATAGTCATCATACAGTGGTGTGAAGGAGTTTTTTGGGTCTTGTTTTATTTTCATAGCAGTTTTTCTATAGCAACTTTTTTAATGCTAGTGCTAAGTCTTTGCCATGATCCATAAAGCAGTGGTATGTAGTATATTGAGGATTTAAACAATAAAACTAAAGCAGGAACTTTGATGTAACCTTAATTTATTTTCATTTTTTAATATTTCACTGACGTTATGGTTGTGTTACATTTAACCTGTGTGTCTGGCTAGTGGATTATTACACTGTCTTAATTTCCCTCCTACATTACCTTTATTCATAGATTATTTTGTAGGATGCTTGTTTGCCTTGTATCTGTACTTAGGAAGAGAATTTGGATATTATCTCTATGAAGATGTTGTTAGAAAATGAAACCGTAAAAAGTTCTTTTTGAATTTAAATTTTTAATACATGTGGAAAACTTTTATGGATTGTTTTGGATTATGGCAGTCTTTTTACAAAGATATGGGGTTTTTTTGATTCTAGCTGCAGCTTAAGTAGGTAGGGTTGAAATACCAGAAGCTAATAAAAAAACTTTTGCTTCTAATGCTGGCCTCATTTTTCCTGTCCCTTTTCTATTTCCCTGAAGTACAAAGGTGCCCACCTCAAGCAGCTATCTTTGAGTAATTAGTGCAACAGTTTCCATTCCTGTCTTCCAGTCAGGTTTTTACTCAATGGAAAGAATCAGAAACTGCAGTTTTGGCTGAATTCCTGATTTAACAAAAAAGCACACAAACTCCAAAACATTTAAAACTGAAAATGTACTGCAATTAAAGGGGAGGGTTAGGAACAGAACACCAAAAACTACCAAGGAAAAAGATGACCTGAAAACATCTGTTAGCTGTGCACCTACTCTGGTGCAAAAGGCAGGAGCTGCTCCCTTCCCTGGCTCTCTGCTCCGTGAATTGGGTCTGTGTGGCCCTGTTGTGCTGCAGGTGGTTTGACAGGCTGATGTGGGGTCCACCCCTAATAACCAGAATGGGGGCTCCAAATCTCTGCTATTTCTTTCTGATTTTGGTGAAGATTATTTCCTAAATTTCTTTGAGAGGGAGTAATACTCTTTCTGATGCTCTGGAGGGTGACTTCTCCCCTTGTAATTCCTGACAGCTCCGATTCCACTTCATTCTTGTTTAAAACAAAACCATTGAGTTATGAAAAGTCATTTGTTTGCAAAATGACATTTCTGGCTTAGCAGACTCCACACTTGCTTTGTTTGCCTAGGGAAGCACACAGGCTGTGTGCAGCACATTGCTTAGATATGTGAAGCCATAAACCCAAGACTATACAAAAATATTATTTTAAATCTATCCTCAATCAGAGTTTGGTTACAAGAAAAGCATTACTCTATTATTTTAAGCCCCTCCTGCCAAAATATCTCAGAACCCCAAGAAACAGGCAGAGGTGAGGCTTTCCCTCTCTTTGCCCGAAGGTGGAGCAGCCCTAGCTGTGTGACAGCAGAATGCCTCAATCTTACCCCTCCCACTATGCAAGGCATAGAACAACCATACCTAGGTGACTGGGATGACTCTTCTGCCTAAGGTTGGAATAAATACACATCTACACAAGAAAAATTCAGTCTAGGCCTATAAAATTTAAGGTTTTCCTTTTGACACATTTTTCTTAACAACAGAATACAGTGCCTGTCACTACAAGAAGGAGCATTACAGCTCTGCATGTTTCAGCAGGAAACATTCCCGTTTTCTCACTTCTCCTCCAGGAGCATTAGGATCCTCTACCACTTTACCTATACCCTGTAGCTGCAGCAGTGTCAGTGGCATGGCAGATAAATCCAGAGTGCACCCAGCCCCAGGGAGCTGAAGCAATTTCAATATAGTTGTTCATAAGTGCTCAGATCTTTCAAAACATATAACTTGGTCAATATAACACTCTTTCTGTTACTTTGGTGCCACTATTCAAGTCTGTTTGCATCAAGGAACATCAAGACATTTAGGGAAACATGACAGCTAACAGCCTAAAATATCCCAGTGTAGAAAAAAATTAAGTTTGCCGTAACCTGTATTTCCTCCCTCCACACTAATACATTTTAAGTGTATTAAATATCACCTTGCCTGTTTTAAAAGGCTTACTTCTCTGCTTTCCCCCTTCACCCTCAATGCTAATTTAGAAAAAAGTTCTAATTCACTTTTTGCTTAAGTGGATAAAAATTATGATAATTACAGAAGACTTCTGGAAGGAAAGATGAAATTTATATTCACCAAGTTCATGGGCCTGATTATGAAGGAAAAAAGGTGCACCATCCCAGACCAAAATGTATCCATGTTTTGGGCAAGCAAAACAACAGAGAAGCTGGTTACGTGAGTGAGCGCTTCCCCCCCCCAGGAACTCGTGGTAGTGTTAGTTTGCTGGTACATGTTGAAGCAGAACCAGTTCTGCCTCCTGCAGCACACCAGATTGCTCGACCTGTTCTGCAGCAGCAGAGCCCAATATTTGCCAAGATTAATCATAGGCAGGGAAAGGCCTATTAACTAGGCTGGGGTTATGGCGTAGTTGAAACAGTTCCAAAACTCTATTTTTTTGAAAATCTGTGAAGTGTTACTTTAAAATAGCAACTGTGACTGAACCCAAATAACAGCAGGTTTCAGAGTGCCCAGAGCAATGAGTGATCCCATGGGCGTGTTTGGAGCATGCCACAGGAACGCACTTGGATGTGGAGGGAACAAGGCTGAGGCCATGAGCACCATCCTGCACTGAAAAAATCTCCCCAAGTTTTAAGGGGATATGGGTACAAAGCAGTGCCAATGTAGTTTCTGTGTTCTCATATATGCAAAGCTACCAAAGCCAAGCCTGATGTCCTCTACACAAGTACTGTGTTTCAGAGGTACAAGACTTGCAGTCATCCCAGAAGGAAGCACCAGCACATACAAGCTGCTGATTGCATACCCTCCCCTCCTCACCCTTCCCCTTTGCAGTCAAGACCTCCTGCACTTACGTCTTACAAACCAATGCTGAGCAACCTTTCAAAAATGTAAATAGGCTCATTTGTTAATGAAGTGACATTAAATGCAAAGAGTCGAGTCCTCTGGATTATTTCACAATGTGTTTCTCTGGTCTCCAATGTGCAGTTTCCTATTCAGCAATGGATCCCCAAGCTGTTGTGAATAAAGAGCAGGTTCTCATCACACAGATCAACTCAGTTAGCAAAAAGAGCTCTCTGTAGAGCAACATATTTGACAATTTTCACAGCAATCATTTCAGACCTAGATCCAGTCGCAGGTGGGGGGGAACAAAGCAACACATTTTTTGATACCATCCAAGCCTACATTGTGTTGTACATCCCACGTAAGACGGGCGCTTGTGGGCACCCAGAAGTTGGCCCATCACCTGTGCCAGCTCCAGGATGTGAGGAACAGAACCAAGATGCTGAGATGATCAAGTCAGCCAATCTCTTCACAGTGGGAAAATCCTCATCTGGCAAGTAGTGAGAACCAGAAAGGCCATGACATCCTGCTGTGATTTCAGTTCCCACTGACATGGTAGAGGGATGTTCTGAAGTGGCTTTGCAGTCAAACTGCAATGGAGCCTGAAGACCAAACAGGAGTTTTGATGTGTTCATAAAGCAAGCAAGATTATTTTTATGTAGTTACAGCAGCTCATGCTATTTTATGATGCAAGAAATGTATTTATTCTCCTGCAGGCTGATGAACACCTACAGTAAAGAAAGGCTTCTCTGAGTAATTTAAATCTTGTATGAATGGAAAATAATTTAATGATCATTATTAATGTTTGTGGTGTATCCAAATAAAACTTACATTCATTCATTCTGAACTGGCTAACACTGGACAGTTAAAAATAACTCATTTTGCACAGCACATGGTGCTGAATGACCCTAAGCCCTATAGCAAAGGTACTCCCTTCTTGCAATTTCAAAGGCTTGTGAACACCACGGGGATCTGTTTGTAAGGAACAAATGGATGGACAAATCTAGTAAGCATTGGGCTGTGTGTAAAGGATCAGTACACCCACTACCCAGAGCAGAAAAATCTGGCTAATGAAGGGTCAAAGTTTCCAGAGCACAAATGGGTAGGAAGGTCAGATAAAGAAGCAGGAATAGAAGCAGACGAGCATAATGATCACAAAGTTGTGAGCATAAATAATGCCAAGATTGAAGTTTAATAAAAATTTGATTCTGCTTAGTCCATTGACGCTGCAGTAAGATTGGTACAAAAAATGTAAGTATCATGATGTCCACTGAGACCAGTTGATTTGTCTTCTATGTTTTTTGTAGTACTTGTGATGAAGTTTAAAAAAGGACTTAAGATTGTTACAATTGCCGAAGGCATTCAGGTAATCCATTTGGTATTTTAAAGAGTCTCAATCATCAAAATTCAGATTTAATTGCACAATATGTCTGAGCTCAGATGTGAGAGAAGAATAAGCCACACTGATAATGCAGCAGGGTTATTCAGGTGGCACTTGGGTTATGTGAACTGCTGACTGCAAGCAGCAGCATTTGAGTCACCTGGATATCAAGTGCTGAAGCCTGCTACCTTAATTTTTAATGAATTAATAATTCCAGCTTAAAGCCTGCCTGTCTCCCTTGCTAGTAAGAGATGGATGCATTTTATTTTATATGCTGCAGCATTAAATCAGAATGATGACTGATTAGTGAGACAGTAAGTATCACCCTGAAGTTCCCTGCTTCTGGTTAATGAAATGACTTGGCACTGCCTTGGCCTTCTGCCATGAAAGCCTCTATTTCTTCAACAGTACGTGGGACACACGTTAGCAGCTCCATTCCACCGGCTGTCACCACGATGTCATCCTCGATCCGGACCTGTTACAGAGAACACGTGGTTACCAACATATCCAGCTGGGGATGAGAAGCACATAAAGGCAGCAAGAGCACAAGGTGTGCTGCAGTCTGTGGTGTTGATGCAACACCAGGCAGAGCAACGCACTGCAGGCACCAGAACTGCCCATCACCACCACACCCTGTTGCAGAGCTCTGTAGGCCTTGGGCCATCAGCCCCTGCCACCCTCCTGGGATCCCACAGGCTCTATGGTGACCCTGGCAGAGCAGCCCTGCAGGACGTGGTGGCCCCACAGGTGACTCAGGTGGTGCCTCTGCCATGTTGGGGACACCAGGGACAGGCTGAGAGAGATGTTGCATCAGTAAGCTCATGCTGTGCAATTACATGGGGCCAATAGATCTCAACCCCCTCATGTCAGGAGCAGCAAAAGAAATGTTCTCCTCTGAATTTGCTTCCAGCCTTCTAGCGTAGGGCTTGCTAGGGACAGGTTCAGCAGTGCCTCCTGACATCCAAAGTGCATGTTCTCCAAGTGGTCCCATTGCTGAGCTGCAGTTAGTTGCTCCTTGCCTTTAAACATACATTCATTTTTCTCTAAACACAATAAACTTTAAGAGAAGGAACTGCAACATGGAATACCTTGTAGCGATATTCAAAACACTGAATTTTGAGCTGATAAGAAAGTCCTAAACAGGTCAGACATTCCTTTTAAAACACAATCACTACATTTCAAATCATGCAACGAAAAAAGCAGATCCTCTCAGTTCTCCAGTTCTTGGTCTGTTAAGATGAAAAGTATGCTCCATTTCTGTTTGACTCTAATCTCTTCTTACCGGTAAATATGCCTACACAGTCATTTCCCATTATCTTATCAGAAAAATGTTAGTAAGTTGCTAAGCTGCAATAAAAGCAATTTTAGTAAGGTGTAAATCCAAGAGAACATAAACTCTGGGGACTCCCACCTTACAGTTGCTTTAATTGTTTCTGACCTCTTGACATTTTCAACTAAAAATAAAGCTGGTTAACATTTGTACTTCTGATTGCAAAATAATCCGTTTGTTCAAACAAAATGAGTCATCCAGTCCTTATTAAATTGTTTAATGATGTCTTTGCCAGATTATTTCTTTTGCTTGGTATCAAGTTAAGTGTATTATAAAGCAAAATTAAATCAACAAACTCCATTGAATTCACACATTTGATTTGGACAGCTGTAAATTTGAGAGCCAAGAGGCTCCTGATGCTCGGTGTACGCAAAAGGCCAGTGCCTTGCTGCCGAAGAGGAAATCAGCAACACACTCAGCTACTCTATGCACTTGAACAGATTTTACCAGGGTGTGGTTTTTGATTCATTGCTTCAAATTTGGCCAGCTGAGCAAAAAACAGCCCAAGGATTCTGCTAGACAGTCACATTGTATCTGAAGGTGAAGGATGCCCTCTGTCTTTGCAGCAGCCCCCAGCCTCTGCCCTGCAGGCTCTGGATCCAGGTGCAGCCTGTCTGGGTGGACCAGCCCCTGCCAAAAACCTGCTGCTATCAGGTGAGCCCTGCAAAAGTGCCAGAATCCAGGGGGACAGATCTGGTGACATGGTGGAAGCCAAGGCTTCATGTTGGCAGGCACGCCAGTGTAAATGGAGCAGGGTGCAGAGTTCATGTGGAAAGTAAAAATGTTAGTGCAAAAGCAAACCTGAGAGCAGAGGTGAGCCTCAGCCAAAGCTGGAGCTGACTCTGCCTATGGAGAGAGTATCTTCTCAAACCTTCACCTGCTTGAGCTGAAAATCCCCAGTGTTTATGCTACAGAGAAATATCAGCCACAATTAATCTGCTTAACCAGGAAGATCAGCAAAAAAAGAAAAAAATTGTATTCCAGTTCAGTGTTTCATGCATTCACCAATACCTCAACACTCTTTGAGAGGATGGACTGATTTGAAAGCAGAGCAGATGAAAGCCAGACTAAGAGAGAGAGGGAAGAACAATTGGGACAAGGTGTCTGTCAATACTGTGCCCTGTCTAGGCAACAAGAGAAAATCAGGATGGGGAAGGAGCTGGAAAATGCAGCTAGAGTGATGAAAGGAGCAGGGGAAGGAAGATACAGTGAAGCAAGACAGGATTGACAAATAATGGACAAAGAGAGATGTGGCTGGCTGAGGAGTCCAGGAAGGGGACATCTTGGTGGAGGTGAGAAGCAAGATACCCTGAATGAGGCAAGCACAGGGAGGTGCTGGAACCGCCTGCAACAGGGAACTGAGAGGTACCAAACAGGGGAGGATGGGAAAACCCATCAGTATGGAGTGTCACACACAGCAAATCATCATATAGGAGAAACTGTTAAATGATTATATAACCAAAGCTGTAGGTTGCTGTGAAAAGTGGGGGATCCAGCACTGTCTCCTGGCCTGCTCACCATCAGCAACTCCAAATGGTCTTTGGGATGTAGCTGGAGGTGCACAGACCCACTGCTCCCATGGGGCCTCAGCCATCACTCCTAGGAAAGCTCCAGCTCTTTCTTCAGGATTTAACCATTCCCCTGCCTGGATGAATCTCACCTGAAATGAGTGCTTGCTGTAACACAAAAGACTGTCTTCTTGCTCTCAATGTACATTTTTCCTTTGCCTAAAAGCAACACAAGTGCAGAAGAACACAGGTTCTCAAGTGGGTGGAAATTTTTGCATTTGCTCTTTTCCTTCAAAACAAGCTTAAACTCAGCAGCAGCGAGAAGCAGCTTCAGAGGACCTGCAGAACCTTGCCTACAGGAGAGTCCAGCATTTGGTCTTGTCTTCTGTCCAAATGGACAAAAGACACTGGATCTGCCTGGCAAGGCTCACTGGCTTGGGACTGCCTTTCCCAGTGGGGGACAGTGGTTATGAAACTTGCTCTCAGAGCTGCCCCTGTTTGCAGCCTCTTTGTTCAAAAGTACTGCTTGTTTCAGGGCTACAAAGTGGTTTGGAATCAGACATGGCTTAAAGGAACAGCAAACCGAGGTGTGAAGCTGTCTGCACCAGAAACTTTCAGAGCACTCTGCAAACACCCCAGGGGAGGGTTTGCTTTTTCCATGTGAAATGGCATGCTTCAAAAAGTACTCCTGCAAAGGAGTGGCCAGGAATGCCAGGACTGTCCCTAAAATGCCTTTTTCTTATCAAGGGTAGTGGCATGATCTGTCTAGATGGACCTGGTTGCACAACTGCGTAACACCAGCAACAGACTGTCATGTGGCTTGACTCAGTGGTCCCAACTCTGTCCCACAGCCGGGCTCTGCAGGCACAGCCAAGGACAGCACAGGAGTTAACTGTCAGGGCTGCTGTCAGCTATATATACAGCCTCGCACTTTGTCCTGACTTACTAATACAGTCATGCTCCCCAGAGCCTCCTGTGTTATCTTCCAAGGGAAGGGGGTTGTAGCACTCATTCATTTCTTTTGCATGATGATATATATATAAAAGGCTTTTGAGAATCAAGAAACAATTTTAGCCAATTAAATAGTCCAGGTTTGCATGATGACAGATCCCACATGTAATTAAAAAAGACCACTGGTGACATGCCTCCTTTTAAAAAAATCTATTGAGCATTTGTTTGATTATGTCTGTGGAAAGCAGCAATACTATCCCTGCAAGAGTGGGAGACTTGTCTGGGGAACGATGACAGGACATGGGCCACATGTGCTGCCCCACAAAGTAAATTAGCACATATGGTTCTGTCCGGCTGAAGGATCCACATCTCTGCTTTTATAGCTGGTATCCTACAGAGGCAGATGCATGTAGCCAAGGGGACTTATTTTGACTCGGCCATCAACTCACCAATAATTTGTAATAGAGCAAACTTACCACGAGCAGGGTTTGACTTCTGAATTTTGGGGGGAATGGCTAGGAGAGAGCTTAAGTCAAACCCAGGGGCAGGTGGGTAGGTTGCAGGGCTGGGGAGGGCTCTTCCCTGTTACCACATTACACAAAGTGGCAACATCATGATCTTTTATAGAGAGGCTCGAGCTACAGCTACCATGACTCTTCCTCATACCATACTGCCAGTCTTCCCTCTTATTCGCAAGCACGTCCTCATGTCAAGTACACTTTATTTTAAAGGTCCATATATAAATATTTCATAAAACAGAATCAAGATTAATAGGGTGAGGCCATGTATTATATAAAATCAACGGATACAGTTGGGAAAAGAGACTTCAGACAAACAGTCCCTTCATCCAGGTGCAAAAAGTAGCCATACACTAGATTTTAATACAGATTAGAAACAACTGCTCTCACTTTAACCTAATATTGTTTATTAGACAACTAAAGAGAAAACAGTTAAAGAAGGTTTACAAGCAACTAGCTGTTTTTTTTGGGTTGCCTACAACTATCATTTCTCTTACAAGAACTTTAAAGAAAGCTATATATTTCACTATGACAACTAATTTTCTATGAACATTTTTTTAAAAATGTGATGCAACATTATTACTGCTGCATAATATGAAATGTTAGAAGCAGATGAGCATAATGGTTATTGCTGAGTAAACGATTTCATTCCACATCACACATTCGCCATAAACCCAGAAATGGAGCTTCTGAAAAATAAAAATCAGGACAGAGACAGCTGCACGGCTCTGTGAATCAAGGCAGAAGCAAGTAAATATCCTGCTTATTATTTGGTTTAACATTTGTTCTTAAGTAAGGGAAGTAGTATAGATTTGAAAAATACTGTCATACTAGTGGATCTTCAAGGTCCTGGGTTTTGTAAATCTGTTTAACTTTTAAATGAGAAAAATCTGCAAATGAAAGAAAGCAATGTATTTAACATTTAATTTTCTTTCAGCATTTTCTCTAGGTTGTATAGAGTCTTCACATATTAAGTCTAGTGGTAGTTCTACAACTCCTAAGGAAAAATAAACCCTGAACAGAGACTGAGTATATAAGGCCAAAAAAAGCTTGAACAGTTTTACTGGGTCTTTGAGAAAACATCATATGAACTGCATGAATCAGTAATCAGCTTATGAAGAACAGAAATGTCAAACCCTAAAGGGCAGCATTTGGCATTGTTAGTTCCCCTTCCCCGAGGAATCAGCTGCTTTTCCTGAGCAGTATCTACAACCATATACACACAGCTCTATTTGCACAGCTATGTTTATTTCTGAGAGCAGGGTGGGCAGAGTCCAGGCAGAGCAGAGGTGCCCCAGGATGGGCACTGCACCAGCGACCGCAGGACAGCTTGCCCCAAAGAATACATGACCTTGGTACAGGGGACCTTAGTTTTGCAGATAGAGAACTGAAGTACATGTGACAGAATAACTTCCTGGAATTGGCCAAGGAAGCTTGCAAAGGACTGAACTCAATAGCTGGCAAGTATAGAGTTTAAGGCTTCAGACAGGGCAGCCCGTGCCCTCAGAAGCACATCTCCTAGCAAAGCTTCTTGCCTCCTTCCAGAGGGATCTGTATTTGACCCTGAACAGCTCTAGTTTGGTAGAGCTCTAGTAACGAGGTCCCTGAGCAGCAGATAAGAGTCCCAATGCCTGGGTGTCCATGTTACAGGGATATGGGAAGGCTGGGCTAGACCTGCCAGACCTGTTTGGAGTGTGTGCAGGGGCTGCTTTGGTGCCCCTGGCACATGCCCCTCAGGCCAGCAGCAATGAGGAGCAGGCAAAGGAAAACCTTCTCTGGCTTCTCATTCCCTCCTGCTCTTGCAGCTTTTACAGTCTCTTTATGGCTAACACCAGGCAGCACAAAGTACAGTAAATGGCTACAATCCTGCCCTTTCTGGCACAGCAAAAGAGCTTCTCTTCTCACTGCAGAGACTTGTCACGGTCAATAAAATTATCCAAAGCCGAAAAAAGACATGAATTCAAGGTGAATTCATTAAAATCCACAAATCCCCTGTGTGGACAGCATTACTCAGAATTACAGAGGTGTTACTTTGATTAATTTAAGCTCATTTTTTAAGTGAATTAAACTAAACCAACTTAAGAATACTTTAATTAGTGCTGAGCTCTGCAGAGGGAAACAGACTACTTATTTCCTTTTGTAGAATGTACTTGTCTTTTAAACTTACAGGAAGATTGGACTAGCTGTAGTAAGCTCTTTAGCTAGAACTGACACTAATACTAACCCCTGTACTATTAATATTCATCAGTAAAAACTTTTTAATCATGCAGAAAGTCTTCTGACATGCTTTTGAGAGAAACACTCCATCTGGATAAACTAGAATGAACCAGCATGTAGACAACTAAGCACTCTACACAGCACAAATTGCATCTTGTATTTATGCAGAATCAAGTCAGAATTGTAAAGATGGAAAAAATAATTTTGATTGCATTACAATTCAGCTTTTGTGTAGAATTCAGAAATATTCAGATGTACTTCAGTCTCAGATTTTATTTCCGTTATCCTGGACAAAATCAAGTGACAACATCTGGCTCGGAGTACGTGTGTTATTATTTTTTTCTCTCTAAGTAAAATGTATTGTTCACAGGGGGATCAGAGATTTAGATTTTTACTCAATCATTTTTGGGCAGCTCCCCCTTTTACCAAAGTTTGTTGGCTAGCTCTCCTTACAAGTCATCATTACAGGAAGCTACACAAAAAACAGAGGAGAAAGTTAGACTTTGCTTGAAATCTCTGGAACAAAAGTGCCTGATCCAGCAATTTACTACCAAGGTAGAGATCCTGTGCTGTCACTTCTGTTACACTCATAGGTAACATGGTGAGCCACTCAAGCTGCAGAGCTGGAGTGGGCATTCACAGCATGTAATGATAAAATATGGGCTTTGCTGAGCATTTCCAGAGAAAGCTCACCAAGAATCAACTCAGCTGCCGAAAAAACTCCCACGGAGTGTTTACAAGGAAAGCAAAAACAGTTAAACCTGTTTTTGTTGCAGTGTCAAGCTACACAAGTGCATTACAATGTTCCTTTAAATATCCTTCAGCATGCAGTGCCTTATAGAATGTGCTCACAGTTCGAAAATGCAGAGTTAGCTGCCTTTAGTTCACCAGTATCTCAGTTGGCTGGCTGGCAAGTCTTGATAAAGAAACAACACCCAAACCCCATCAGGGAACTCAGTACCAGGAAGGGTAACGTCTCATGCCTCTTGGTAAGGCTGCACAAACATCTTAGAGGGACCCTTCCCGGGCAGCTGCTCAGGAGCCTGGCTGGCTCACACTACTGGTGATGGCACACACCACTTTTCTGTTGGCATTGGTGGTTCAAAGCCAGCTCAGACCAAAAGCGTTACAGTAATTACCCTCTCATGGCTGACGTACAGTGATAAATTAGTTGATGGCAGCAGCAGACAATTCCTAATGAGTGACTTTTCATACCAGAAAATCACTGCTGTTGCCAGTGATTGTTAGCTTTCTTGAGACTTAGCAGAAAAGCCACGAGGAGGATGGGGCACTGCAGCTGCCTGCTCTATCTTCTCTGTGCATGAATACGGAAGCTCAGAGAACAATGCGGCACCCTTCAAATGCTTGCCCTGCTAAAATGGAAACCCACTGGAAGCCACTGCAACTGCTGAATGCTCTGCGAGGGCGGTGGCTGTGAATGGGAAATGTGCCCTGGAGAGCACGGAGAAACAAGGCCCCTCTACTTGCACAGTAGCTGCCTGCATGGGAACGATCACTGGGATCATGGCTACCTCCTGAGTCAGCCATCCTGCACACACACCGCTGCCTGGGCCTGCAGGGCAGTGCCTTGAGCACAGCTGCTCGTGAAGATCATCAACCACCACCTTGGACAACAGGGAAGCCTTTACATTCACAAGTTTCAGACAGTTCTGGTAATAATCCTCTAAGAGCAATTATTGCTGTTTTCCTCTACTGCCTCCTTGATTTAAACAGCATCAGGATCTCCTGCCTTGGGACAGAGGACTAGACTGTGCTGCTGTCAAGGAAGCTAACTCTGGAATATGGATCTCAGTCTCATACTTCATACCCTTCACACTTCACACATTAGACAAAACATTGACCCCGCAAGTCACACTGTACAAAGCTGACAGAAGGTATTTCAATCTATGGAAAAATACAGGTCTGTTGCTAATAGGATATCACAAGTATTAAACCACACAGAAAAATAATACAAAAAAACAAACCAGTTTGTCTTCCTGTCAAATGGCCCAAGGTGCTCCTTCAGGAACAGCCCTATGCACAATATATTACAACTTCAAAAGATATTTTCAAGTACGTAGTAAAGGCAAACAAAGAGAAAACCAATTTCAGAAAACCATCTGGTTAAGAATTACTCACCCCACCAAATCCTCTAAAGCGCTGCAGGACATCATTGTTGATGAAACAGGACTGTGCAGCATCACGGAGGGCTTGGTCCAAGAGGTGGTCAATGAAGTAGATGCCTGGCTCAATGGTCAGCACCATGCCCTGCTCCAGGCTGCGGGCAGTGCGCAGGCTCCTGAGCCCTGGCAGGTCAATGCGCTCCACTCCCTGTGGAAGAAACACCAGTTCTGACAGACAGAAAGGCAATTCGTGGTGACCTTTTATCAAGACCCTCCCATGCTGACTGCTTCATAAGAGACCCAAACCACAGAAAAGTAATCGGGAAGCAAAGGGCTGAAGCAACGCTGCAGTTACCCCTCTCCTGTCAGTCCCTCACTTAGATTTCACAAACAGTGAGGACCAGCTTCCAACTCAACACCCAAACTGGTTTTTGCACCACAGAAATCCTGGCTTTGGATACACGGTACTGTCACTCGCTACCTTGGGAGAAGTACTGCACTACAGAACAAAAATAATAACTTGCACGATTTCTTCCTTTACCCTCCCTTGCAAAGTACAATATTTTAAGTGACATGCTTCATCCTGGCTCAAACCAGGACACCCTTCCACGTCATGGCTGAAATAGCTGAACTATGCAGCAAAGAACAATTTCTCCAAGGATATGCAAATGATTATTCTCACTGAATGTTATTAAAATTACCCATTTATGATCTTGATTCAGGAGCAATGAGTCTACACATGACCTCATAAAAGCAGCCTATTTAAAACTAAAATTTTGTCAGATTCAGACTTTCAGGCAACATGGTGCTGACTGATATTATTAAAAACTAAGTCAAAACAAGTCCTGACTAGCAAAACATTCTCTTCTTCCCAAAAGCTGGTAAAGTAAAATGATATATGAGGACGTGCTTAGTCAAGGAATTAGAAACACTACAAAGACTAGTTCAGGATATTAATTTTGTTTCCCCCAAATGTGCCAGGTATTGCAACATCAGAATAAATATATCTAAATCCCCTTAGTTTTTTTAAAAATCTTTGCAACTGTAGCAAATTTCATCAACAAAATATTGTGATGACCAGTAAACAGTCCACAGGCCTACTAGCTTGCAAATGTGCACACACTCTGCTCAGGAGAAGTCTTCCACTGCAGCCAGTAAGTCAGAGGTTAACAGGTCTGCAAGACCAAAGTTATCTGGTCTCCAGGTAGCATTCCCAAATCTTGTAATTTTCCTGGACAGCAGAAGGGGCAAACTCCTTTCAGGATCACTAGAAGTATGACTGGTAACAGGAGGATGAAACACCCCCTTTTCTCCAGGACACAAGCCCTGCCCAGGGTTGCCCTGGCTGCACGTCGCATCCTGCTGTGCTCCGGCCTTCCTGCCATGCCAGGTCAGGGGGTGGAGGGAGGCAGGAGCCTCCCCTGCAGATCAGCCATATTCAATCAGATGTTCTTCAAAGTGTGTATTGCCCCACAGCACTATTTGCTCCTGAGCTCCACTTAGAGTTCAGAAATCCTGCTTGCAGCAGGCCCTCAGCAGTGCTTGACTTATTCTCACCGGTCACCCAAGCAATACCGGAGTTGCATTTTTCTCTTTGCAGAGCTTCTGTTTCAATGCACAGCATCTTACAACAGAAATCACCAGCCTGGACATCTTCAGGTAGGTTTGCCCATTTTTCAGAGCTGTGGAGCATCTGCTTGCTCTCACAAGCCAGCAAGTGTATCCTGACCCTTTTCACTGTGTATTCAATGTATTTTCTTTCACGTTTGATCTGAATTTTAGATACATTACCATGTAATATAATATATTACACTAAAATAAGAAAGCATGATTTTATTTTACTGAGGCTAGAAAACAAGAATAATCTGATATTAAGCAAGGCACTTTGCATTTATATTCTTATCAAAACCCAAAGAGAATCAATATATTTCTAAACTTGAAACAATAACTGCACTGAAATGGAGCCGTTTTTCTTTCTGTTGCTGCCCCATGGGGTTTGGCATCTCACACATTCATTGTAATGCGTAAAGGAAATGAGGGCATCCAATCTTGTGGATTAATCTCTCCATGAGCTGTAAACAATTATATTGGTGTCTGGACCTTTTGGTGCCTCGCCAACTATCTATCGTCTGCTTTACAACAAAACCCATATTTGGCTTTTAAGTGCACGTCTCTTCCATTCTACTTGTAAATGCCCTTTCTGAGGAAGTCAATCCAAGACAGATGCTAGAAAGACGCTAGAAAGATGAATGCACAGTGAGGGAAACAATGGCAAACACCCTCTGAAGGCAGCCCTGCCACAATGTCTCGGGTTTTTTTGCCTTTTCTTGCAATCAATGGGGTTTGCCACCAGGTGTAAGGATCAACTCGCAATGCCCACTCCAGATACCCCTGCACAGCCATTGAAGCAATGGGTAGGCATTTTGTCTGGACTGCTTGCAGTCTGATTCTGCTTTTAGTACATCTTCCAAGAAGCCAATCATACAATTGCAACCCAGGAGAAAGACCCAGGGATTCACGTCTGCAAACTTCCTTCAGCAGTGCAGGCTCCTTGGGCTGTCAGCAATGCAGGGCGGGCTCCTGAGGCACCAGAGTACTCCTGCTCCCCCAAAAGTAAAATTTTAACTTCTCTAGAAGGAATTCACAAACTTGTTTTGATATTTCCCCCATCCTATCTCAACTGTAGGTCGTGTCAGCTCTTGGTTTCAACTCCAGATCTTTGGATTTTGCAGGCACTGAAGTAACTGTGTAAATGGCAGCGGCTACAACCCTTTCACAAAACCATCTCTCATTGGCCTTCAGAGAAAGAGTAACACTGCTCAGCTTTCCCAAGACTGCAAGCAGGACACTGGTGGGTGGATCTATGGCAAGGAAGCACTGTGCTCTCTTGCAACGGAGGCCAGCAAGGTGTTCACCAAGTGCTGGATGAAATGGATGAAGACAGACATTCTATTAGCCAGAGGTTCTGGCTATTCCGTGAACATGGCCGTGCATACTCTAACTGAAGGGCAGCCCCAGTCCAACTCAGTGAAAAGGCTGAAGGACAGCCTGAGCTGGGTCAGGGAACAAGCAGAATGGGGAAGGTGACCAAGTGGGGGAGATGACATAATTTCTTCTTCTGAGAACAGCATTGGATTAAAACATTACATCACATGATGGCTTCAGCATCCCAAATGACATTGGATCTCTAGATCACTTGTGACCATCTTGGTAGCCACCACAGCCATCAGGTCCAGGAGCTGACAGTTCTCAGCTCTCAGTCTGCTTCAGTTGTTTATGAAAACTAGACTAAACTGCAGATTTTTTTAATGACTGAAACACCACCAACCCCAAACAGAAGGTGATAGATCTAAAACAAGGGCATTGCTGTTTTCCACCTATTCAAACCCTCCTGGGAACAAAGCCTCACACTGTCACTCATCAGTATTAATCTTCTGCCATTAATGGGTTTTCTTCTTTGTGAGGAGGAAACTTCCCAATGTTGTGCAGCTAAACAACTAATGCCTTGTTTTTGACAATAACCATGATACTCTTTTGTAGTTAGATGAAATGAAGAGTAAAAAATGTGAACGTTGGCACAGCACCTATGTGGGTATCTGTTTCTATTACCGTCATATCCTGGAGGCCTGGCCGTGGAGCAGGACCCTCTCTCTCAGTGCTGTATAACTGTAAAGCATAAGCTGGTACTTTGCCCCAAAAAAGCACAGAGCATAATCTAGAAAATATTAACACCTAGGTATCTAAAAAGAGAGTCCCAGTGATATTCTGAGAAAACTAATTCTCAAAAAACTGTTTATTTTCCTGTATATTACAAGAACAGATTATATACAAAATTGTTTTCTAAGAGTGATTTTATCTGGAGGTTTTGCTCACATTTTAAAATGGAGACACTCCCCCCTCAGTAAGCACAGATGTATGACACTGTCATTTGTGACTGTACTCCTGCCAAGAACATCAGATTCCAATTAACAGTTCACGTAAGGTAACAAAAAAAAGCATGTCTAGGCAATAAGGACTGTCAAGGGAACAAGAGGATTATTATGTAAACTGATTTCATTACTATGTAAGCAAAATAAAAGTTCAAATTAAGTGTGCAGTATTATAAAATATAGATCTATTTTTGGAATAAGTGGGATTTATGAAGTACGCAAACGTCTGTCTCCCAGAAAAGTGGATGTGGAAGACAACAAGTTGCAATAACCCCAGAATACCTCAGTATAAGGATGAATTACTGCTGGTTCCTCAGCAGCTCAATGGTTAACAGGGATATATGTTGCTTTTTCCATGGAAGAACTGCAATGTGTATCATGCTGAATCTTGTCCCACAGATGCCAGCTACCAAGCAAAGTGATCAGAAGCAGAAATATCTCCAGGCCCACTTGGGTGAGCCTGATCTTGGGTCCATCTTTAGATCAGGACAGAAGAAAACGACAGGTGATGTCTCTGCCTGCTGATCATTGCCCACAGGGCAGTTACACTAGCTAGGGATGCAGAAGTGCAGAGATGCAAGGACACCCACCCTCCTAAATCAGGGCTGCAACACTTAGCATGACCCAGATGCTTCTTCAAGCCAGCAATGGCAGGAAAACATGGCCACAGCTGAGATCACCAAAGCTACTCATAACTTGTAACGGCAAATACTGAACCACGGTAAAACACTCACGTAGTGACACAAACTGAGTTCTGGTACTTTTTTTCCAGCTACATCATCACAGAACTTTGTTAAGCCTGACAAATAAGACTGTCCCAGTTGGACCACATCCAATAAAGTCCTACCCATTTTACCAAGCTAAGTGCAAATCAATTATTTAAATTAGTTGGAATACTAACATTATATTTAGATTATACAAAATCAACACTGAAGTGAAATCTCAGCTCTTTCACTCTTCCCTGTTCTCCCACTGAGCATACCCAATTTCTAATTAGCTCATTTATTGTGAAAAGAACAGAGTCCTATGCAGCTAATAAAATATGTCTTAAATTCCATTTCATTTGAATCCTGGTCCCTTCCCTCTAAGCCCTGCTTCTCTTACTGTTACTAATTAACATTAGTTGATTCAATCTACCCCACTTTTTCCAGCAGCCTGCGCAGCTTATAGTCACCTGAAAGAACTACCTTTTAAATCAGCAGCAGGTTACAGGAGAACGTGCCCCAAGCATCACATAACACTTGTGGCATTTGCAAATCAAAGCTTCTGCTTCTGTAGGAGAATCTACTAGCTGGAGCTTTTGGGACATAGCTCAAAGTTAATATTGGGGCAATGGTGAGCACACAATGTTTAACTGGCTATTTTTATTTGAAACATCATTATCTTCTCCTAGCTATTAACTGTGCTATCAGGTTTAATCTACCTAATAACCTTCCTGTTATTACAGAAAATGAAGAATTGCCCACCATGTTTTGGAGGCATCACTGCCTGCTCTGAGTCAGACAGAGCTGAATTTCAAGCCATTGCTACAGTGTGATCCTCAGCATAACTTCTGATGTCTTTTTTCCATCCTGATCCTCAGATGTCACCAAACTCCATTGCTATCATAATGGAAACAAAACATACCAAGTGTAGTTTTTTCTTTTCCTTAAAACCCAATAGTGGGGAAAAAAAAGAAATAGCACGTAGCAAAAATCACCAAGTTGAAACATAAACATGGAAGATGAGGAGAATATTTAGATGGAAAATTTCTAAGACATGAGATAAAGAATTGCAAGAGCTACCAGCAACAGAGTTTTTAAAATGAGACCAATGACAAGCACAGTCTAAAATCTAACAGACAGGTTTTTTTCTGGCACACAGAAAGCATACACAGGCAATGGCACTTAACGAAAGGGCCTCTTCTTTTGTGATCTTTTGATACTGGTATTAGTGGAAATTGCATAGCAAAACCCCTGCAGCATACCTGTGATACTCTTCATATCTTATTTTTATAAATAATTGAAATCAGAACTGTACTATTTTGTTTTTTCTCCTATGCCTAGAATGAATTGTTCAAAAACACACAAGCTGTCAGTCTCTGCTAAAATTTCAGAAAGATCTGGACAATCAATATTCAGATAAAAATTCTCTTAGCAAACAAAGTCTTTTGCAACAAATTTCATCAAGTAAAACAATAATAACCAAGTAACTCCTTCAAATAAATTAACCAGAACTAATGAAACCCAAACCAAGCAACAAAAAACTCCACAAGTGTATGACACTTTCTTCCTCAGAGAAGGAGGGAAACCCTGTGGGGTATGACAGGAAATGGTCTGACCACGGCACGGCACTGACACAGCACCTGAGCCTTTTCTCCTCTTCTGCCTCTGCTCAAGCCCTGAGCTCCCACAAACACCCAAATCCCAGCATCTGTCCTCACAGTGAAAAGCTGCTGGGAACCAATCACAACTTTTCTGAGCCTATGTAAGATGCCACAGCAGACTAAGAAGATCTATTAACCTAACTCCGGTAAGGGTTTAAAATCCCACAGGAAATCTTCCGCTGCAGGAAACTGTCCTGGTTGGTGTTCGACCCAACAGGTAACAATAAGCACTATGGATTTCAGTGCTGCTCTGCATGGAAATGCTGTAGAATTCAAAGTTTTCACCAATTTGTTCCTTGCCTGCACTCTGCCTCCTTAACGGCCCCCACAACCATCCAGCTCTATTATGCAGGAATACAAAGAATCAAAAATAGAGTGACTCAAGGGGACCCTGTGAGGTAGAAGCAGCAAGTTTTTTTTCTTCTAATCTTTTCTCAAGGTGTACAATAATTTACAAGAAAAAAACCTAGAGCTAAAACTGGTGAAAGGCCCTTTTACACTTTGCTCATACAAGTGCCTGCCATACAGGTTGTTTCACGTTTGCAGGACCTGCGTACGCACAAGGCTTTGCAAGGCTATGGCCAAGTGAAGCAATTTGCATCACAGGGGCTCTACTTAACAGCTTTAGGCTTCTTGGTAAATTCACCTCATCCTCTGCTTCTTAAAGGAAAAAAAATGAATGCATCATTTGCAATGCTAACCACAAAAAAAATGAAATCTGCTTCAGCATAAAGTATGGATATGTAAGGAAAATAATTTTTGCCAGAACAAGAAAGTGAACAAGATTATTCTTGTATTCTCTAGTAGGTTTGGTGACCTAAATCCCTGGACAGTCACCTGGGATCTGGAAGCAAGCTTTCTGTCAGAGCCAGATGCAGCTTGTACACCCCTCTGAGCAGCAGAGATGTTCCCCAAGCATGTACAGTAATGGAAGGACATGGATAACTCAAGGATCAAAACAAACCTCTAACCTGAATTTGCTGATGCAGAATAGCAATGAAAGGATTAGATTTAATGAGAAGCTAATTGAATTAAAACTTTAAACTAAAGTAAATCTTACAATTTTGAAAGACAAAATAAAATGAAACACTTAATTCACAAGATGTTAAAATCACATAAGTTATTAACCTAACTTAAATTAACTGGCTTATTATTATAGAAAGTCATCAAATGTACTTAGCATTCTTTAGAGCCTTACAGTCAATTAATATAACATGAAATTGAATCAACTCAAACATCTAGAGACACAGAACCCAAATTTAAATGAAAACTTCAGCCCTTTCTACCTCAGGGTCTGGAAATTTGGGATCACCTACCACATTTTCTCCATTGCAACAGGCACAAACCCTCATTTATATCCCATATCGAACTTACCAGAAACAAATGAAAGACTGTGGGAAAACCATCTCCATGATTAAATTTTACAGCTGAAGCTAAGCCCAGTGGAGTTTTCACCCTTTGAAGCTAGCTCTGTCTGACTAAGGGCCAGATTTTCTGAAGTGATTAGTACCACTGGGGCTGAGTTTTCAGAAGTGCTCAAGTTGTAGCTAGACCCTTAAAAGAAGCAGACAGATTTTCAAAGACGTGTTTGACGCTTGGTTTCCCCATGAGGAACGTCACAGCACGCTGCAGGAGACCTGACTCCCGAAGGAGCTCCTGCCTGCTGAGTACTTCTGGAAATCAAGACATTTAGTTACGTACTTCAATGGGAAATACTGGTGGTTACAGTCTTTTAAAAATCTTGCCCTAAACATCATGGCTAAGCCACACTTATTGCTGGCCAAAGCCAAGTATTCTTTACCTTGGCAAAAAAAAAAGAAAAAGGAAGGGAAATGCTATGATTTTTCTAATATCCTGAGTATCTTCTGCAGAAAATGTGCAAGTTCTTTTCAGTGCTTGTCAAAGAGGAAGAAAGTGCTTGTTCAATGCTGCATGTGAAAGCAGCTTACTGGAAAAGATGAAAACTTATTATTGCCAATTTTGAAAAAAGAAATCTTTGGCTACTAATGAATAACTAATCTAAACTAACAATGTCTGGAAATAGTTTTTTTGGAACACACACAACTTTGTGATGGATAAAAATTAGGAAATTAAAGCTTATTGTATTATTCCAAATGTAACTGTTTACACTTGAGGAAAAATAATGGAGTAATATCCAGTTGGAAAGTTTTTATTTTTAAAAAATCCTTTGTAATACTCCCAGAAATTTCCTCAGCCAAAAGCAAATAACTTGCTTCTTAACCAGCTAGAAAAAAAGAACATGATACTACAGGCATGGGCTCAGTGTACAAGAAACACAAAAATGGTTTTCTGAAATTCCTTGTGAAAATCTTGCTAGCTGGTAATAATTTAAAATGCACCAAAAATCACTCCACAGCATACTAAATGTCTTCAAAATGTGTTTTCTCATTAAACAATGAGGCTTAGATAAAAAGCCTTCTCACATTTAATACAGAGACATATCACACTCAGATGAGAGAAGCCCAACTGCTCACATTGAGATTTATCTGGGAAAAAACACATCCCCCAAAGCCTTCCAGTGCTCCCCTGGCCCCACAGCCCCATGGTGCCTCCTGCCGCAGGCAGGGATTGTACCTCCTGTTAGAGCTTCAAGCCCAGAGAAGCCTAATGAAGTTCACCCCATCAACAGACTTTTGATGTGGGTTTTTTCACCATCAGGTGCTCCGACACTCAGGTACCTCAACTTAGTCAAATGACCCATAAAAACCCTCATGCTTTGGGACAGAGAAATCTGCAGGGCTAACAGAGGTGGAATTAATGCTGCAGAAAGAGTTTAAAGGGGCTGCTCTTCTGCAGCACCCAATTAATTTTTGTTCAAACTAAGCTATTGACACACATACATACAAATACAGGAGTTCAGCTCTTTGTGAGCTTACATATATACTTCCCCAATATTCAAGGCATTTATTTAGGATTAGATTCTGAAAGTAAATTAGCTCTGCAAACATTCTTAATGTAAAAATGCAGTTGTATGTCTGCACAAACAAATCATTTTAATATATGCAGGTATAAAATTCTCTATGTGCACAGAGCTTCGGTATTTTTACACACATTAAGTATGAAAGTGGAGAGCCTCACTCATTTGACAATACAATCCCTGTATCAGTTTTTATCTGTAAGATGTTGCTCATTCGTAACTGTGGATAGATCAGTTTGCTTTCAGAAAAATGACCCTTAAATTAAGAAAATATACAGGATAATTAATAGTTACAAATTTCTTCATGTGTAATTAAAAATTAGTTTTTAGAACGGATTCTGTAGCTTATATGCCACACTCCTGAAACCCACTGAGAGATGGAAGGTATATGGGGACTGTTGTTCTATATTCCCCCAAATCAGTTCTAAAAATCTTCCTTGAAATTAAGGTACTTGCTCTAAACATCAAAGTATACAGTTTCTCGGCAAAAACCAAGCATGGTGCTTTTCACTCTCACAATTCTTCTCATTTGTTCCTAAAATTTAGTTTTACCCTACCAAGTCTTCAACATCTTTATGTAAGCCCACCAAATTCTAAAAGGTTAGTCACAACACAAGCAAAACAATCTAAGCAAAGGCATCCAACACTAGGGTCCTAGATTTTTTAGTCCATGTAATCACATCCCTGAATGCCCCTATTCGTACACAGTGAGAATGCACTTGGGAGAGAGAGAGGGGCAAACCTCCATCCTTTCTGCCTTAGCTTGTGAAGAAACCTTAAAAACAGAATAGGGTTGCTTTTGATTTTTGTTTCATTTTATACATACGTATGTTTATTAGTTGATGCCATTTTTGTGCCATTGTCATCACAGTATTGTGTTTCAACAATAATTATATTGTGAACATGAGTATGCTCGAATATTAGATACTGCTCCTTCCCTGCCTGCAAAAGTGAACTCAGCAATAGCAGCTGTTACATAGTCTGTTCACCCAATATGAGCAATTTTCAAAGTATGCTTAAGCCTTACCTAAAAAGTTCTTAAGTTTCTTTTTCAGGTTCTTATAAAAGAATATCTTACATAAGAGAGAAGGCAAATTATCTATTTCAATATTGTATTACTGAAAACTCTTAACAGCCTCAAATAACCCAAATGTAACACAACGAAAATCTTTCTGAAATCTTTCTGAAGCTGCTGACAACTTCCTTTCTTTATTCAAACCTTAAATTCAACTCCCTTTTAGTATCATTGCATCATTTAGTATTCACTGATTATAGATTTCTACTCATTCTGCTTTCAGACCACAGTCATGAACCACCATGCTAATTCAAGGAAAAAGGTTTTCTGCAGAAACTCCTAATACAAGAGGTTATACTTTCACATTCACAAAGACTGGAAGTCTTGATGGATTTCTTCTTTCCATTCTCATTCCACAATAACACTTTTAGATTGGTGCCAATGTTGACACTGGAGATCAAAGTTAAGGACAGGAATATGAGGCAGGTTGTTTCCATAGGACACAGCCATTGGTCTTTACTAGCCCAGCGGCAGCAGTGGGCTCCCACAGCTGTCTCACATCTGGAATCTCACTATGGGTCTCAGACAGACTGAGATGCTCCCTGCCACAGCATAACGTATGCTTGAGTGATTTATGTTACAGCAGTGACTCATGGAGGAACAATGTATTTAGAAATTGAACAGCTGAAGACTACCTGAAGGGCAGCATCAGTTGACTTCTCCCCATGAGCAATTTCTGGTTTAATGAACTAATAGATTCCCTTAAACGCACATCTGCTCCACCTCTGAGAAGATGCAATCGGCTAATCATGCATAAATGCTGATTGAATTAAGGGGGGTTAACCTGCAAGGCAGTGGAGAATGGACTAACACTAACCTCTGGGTAGCCTCCAACGTCATGCACATCAATTCCAAGTAGATGTCCAAGTCCATGTGGCATAAATATAGCACCCAGATGAACCTTCACCATGTCATCTACATTGCCTTTCAGAATGCCAATTTTAGTCAACTCCTCCAGATGGACTCTGTCAGCCAGACGGTGCATATCAGGCCAGGCGACCCCTTAGAGAGCAGAAACAAGCAGCTGAGTTAACTATTGCTAAAAGTTTCTAAAGATTACTTTCAAAAAGTAGATACAACATGTGTCCTTAGCTCATACAAAAAACAAAGGTGGAAAGAGCAACTACATTAGCACAAAAATATTTTTAACAAGCTCAAATTATCTTTACAGGCATGCAAAGCACAGAAAACTACAAACAAGAGCAACAGCAGCACCTTATAATCCAGATCCACAAGAAAAAATGTTGAGATACTGCATCTAAGCATGTCTAAGCAGATGCAAATGTATCAATGAGTTTTCTAAAAGAATGTCAACTGTAAAGTGCAGTTATTTAAAACGCAGAGTGTAAAATATTACTACCCTATAATTTTCAATAATGGTCATACCCATTTAGAACATCTGAGATGGACAGTACTTTTCTACGTACACAGAAGATTTAAAGCCCACATCTTTCTGGCAAAGACACTCTCCAGAAATTAATGATTCCCTTGTGTTAACGGGCTGTGTAAAACACAAGTCCTCTAATACACGAACTAAAACAGCATTACAAAATACTGTTGGTTGACTAGAGACAGTGCCAGGATCCATTAGATTTCTATTATTTTGGTATAGGATACAATTTTGTTTGACAAACTGCTGGGGGGAGGAGGGAGGAAGAAAGCAGCTCTTTTGTTAGTAACACAGTACTGTCTTAATTAGTTCTCCATGGCTTTGAGTCATCATCAACAGAGCAGTTGCAGAGTCAAGACAACTAGGGCTAAGGTACAGTAGAAGAATATTTTCCTTGTTCAATTTTGGCATGATTAAACAAATAAAAAACAAGCAATTTTTAAGGCCAAAACCCCATCAAGTTCTATTTGCCTTAATCTAGTTAAACGTGCAGCTCTAGGATCTTATGAACATGAATGTCGTATCATAATTACACTAGCACTCTGCTGAAAATACTAAGGCTTCAAAGGCTGAAATAAAATCATCCTGTGGGAGTGCTTAAATAAAATTCAGTTCTCTTATATGGCTCTGATGTAAAGGTCAGAAACAAATTGAAGAGCAAGTGTCTGCTCTGTCTTGCACTCCATCCACACAGATACCAATGCACCTTTATGCTCCCATCAGCACTGACTGGGAATCAGCTGAGCATCTGAGTCAGTAGCAGGCAGCCTCCTTTTCCCCAGTCAGGTACTCAGAGGTCAAACCTGTTACATGCATGCATGCAGCTAAGGAAGCATCTTCTTTGGCCAAGTAAGACCACAAGACAGAGGTGTGCAGCACAACATGCTGGACAAACTCTTGGTTGCTCTTTCCTCACAAAAGCCAATAGTGCCAAAGTGAGGGATCCTCACTCACAAGATGTGTGCAGTCTTCCTGTTCAGAATGTGCTATTTTTGTGTTTTCCCTCCTTTTAAAAGGAATTCAGATTTTTCTGTCAGTAAGAATACATCTATAACCCACTGTTCTTTGACAACTGTGTTCAACGTAATTAAATTTTACAAGGTTTTATCTTTTTGAATATGAATTGCATTCCAATTTTCAATTCTCTAGATTAATCTGTATTTTGCTGCTATCTCACAATAGACTCAAATCTATTCCATGATAAATTGAAATAACTGCAATCTACGGCATTGATATAATGGATATAAAACTGGAAGTATTACTGAATCACAGTTGCTTTCCTGTTAATTTTGTAGTTGTACAGAATTTCTGTAACTCCCGGGTTCAGCTTTTGCACTTTGCAGTCAACTCTAACTGCTCTAAAAGTCTTTAATATTCTTTCTGGGGACACTAAATGTTCTTTTGTGATCTCTCCCATGATTTCTTAGCTGAGTATTATTACAAGTCGTCTATTTTAATCCCCATGACTGCAAAGCCACATGCAAGGTCTGACCCTGGTCAAGTATTTGAAGCCTCATCCTCTCTTGATATAAGCTAAGGTCAGGACTGCATGGCTGTAAGACAAAGCACAACCAAATCCCAGATGCTCTGAATCGGCTTAAGATGAGGTGCCTGAGAGAACTGAAGATGAGGTGCCCTGGTGTTTGCAGTACAGCTTCTCTCTAAAGCTGTGCTGGTGCCATTCATCTCAGTCCAAACCCACAGCCTCCACTTAAAGAGATACAGCAACCTTTGTAAGACTAAGGATGGGATACAACTAACAAGAGATATAAAGATTAAACTGAACAGAAATAAAACCACCAAAAATGTAACCATTTGTCTGCAGAAGTTTAACAGAGCAAATGAATTACTCTACTGCCCTAACTGAAAAGATTGCTGTGGCTGTAAATCCTGAGTATTTCTGCACACTGAGCAAATCCATTAGAGGCCCTTCAGCCCTCGCCTCTATATTTTCTTCTTTTCTCATTGAAAAAGACTGTTTCCCCCGTCCTCCTCCTTCTCAGAGCTCTCTGTTCTCCACCTGGTTTGGTTTTTATTCATCTTATCTATTTAATTAGAGACAGAGGACAACAAAAAGCTCCACTGCAAAATAAATAACAAGGCTGGATGGAAAAATCTGCAGCTTTGGGCTCTCTCTTGGAACAAGGGCAGTGCTTCAGATAGAGCCCAACCAATCCACTCCAGACCACTTTTTATCATCAAGCGAGTAGCATCAGTTTTGCTAGAGATGGGAAGTGCTCCAGCTCTCTCACGGATGCTGCAGGAGCTGCAGGTAGTGCTGGGACAGCTCTGGCTAGAGGGAAATCAAGCTACTGCTGGAGAAATTCTGCTAAACAGTAGGAATCTTGTTTTGCAAGCAAATAGGTTTTCAGACAGCCTTCAAAAAAAAAAACAAACAACCAACAATAAAACCCAAAAAACCTGTTTATAGATAGATTGAATTTCCCATTCTATTGTCTGGCTCCACGTTTTATTCTACTACAGTGTGGTGGTATTTTGCACTATTAGGCCACCCCCTCTGAGCCACTTAACCTACAAGCATTGTGTAATAGTCATACATACACAGACTATTACTAGTTTATGAGAATATTTTTGAGCTGACCAGACACAGTTAACTAAGTGAAGTGACCTTACTGGTCTTCATTTAAAAAATGGTGATATCCTTGTCTTGTCTGATGTGAGCTGATTGTCATCACACTAAGAATAAACTTTAAAAATAAGGCACAAACAGGTTTTGCTCCCTTTTTTAAACCAAAGAATTTGAGAAAACATGATGATCTTAATGCAAATCTTCAAACGTTTTTAGTACCCTTATAATCTTAAAAACATTAACTTTGTTAAGAACTACTTTACAGTAACAAGGCAATTAAAAGTACAGAACACAATCTAGTGAAGAAAGGAAGCCATCCTAATTCAAGAAAGATCTCAAGCCCATTTTATACATAAAATATATGTTGGACACATGTTGGACACATTCAATATGCAGTAAACAGAAATATACAACTTTTCAAATTTATTTTAAACCTTAAATTGCACTAAGTTTATCTGTCAGTTGGAATCTTTATAATACAATGGCCTATGCAAACCCAGCTGTCTCAAATTGGCTGGGATGTCTGCACTCAACTGTCATTTAACTTAACTAGTAAGTATATTTGGAAGAGCATATGTCTTCAGATTCTGCTAATCTAATTTTCCTTTGTATATACTGAACTTCCACTAATTGCAAAAAGCTGAGAAGGGAGGAAAAATTAAACATCCCAGCTAATTTAACCAAGAAAGCCATGAAAATAGGTTTTTTTTGTGCAATTCAACAACCTGAACATGCCAGAAGGACTTGCAGTGAGGATATGTGGATCCCTGTGTTAAAGCACAGAGATACCTACATTGTTTTCAGATGTCTGTGCACATATCTATATGTGGATAACTATAGCATGTTAAAACAAAGAAAATTATAGTAACTAAGCCTCTGTGCAGGCAGCCAGGGATCAATCTACCCAACATGACAGCACTTACAGGTGTGAACAAAAACCCACTAACTAAACAATGTTGAATGAGCAACATTTTGTACAAAGACTCTTTAATTCACAGAGGTTACCTGATGTTCAGACACTTCAGTATTTTGGATTAACAGTGGTCTGGTAGAGAGCTGTCACCTGCCCCAAGGTGGTGCAGCAGAACTCAAACACCATATTAACATTGGTATAGTGAGAAAAAGCAGTCAAAAAACAACTAAAACCCACAAAAAAACAACTTCCACACAAGAAGCTCTAACATCAGTTGTGAGTTACTGCAACAGCTGGCTGTTTTGCAGCACCAGCCTGCACTGACCTCCCACCACCAATCATCCACCAGAATATTTTACTCAGATCTTATTCAGGACTATTAGTTTTAAGCTTTAGTGAAGTTTATCATAGTCGCAGACATGCTTTTTGTGTAAAAAAAGCACTATTATCTTTAAGCCAATTTATAAACCAATTATAGTCCACTGACAGATGAGGTTTAGAAAGCTAGACTGGAGGGTCCTTGGACTTTGACAGCTTGTACCAAAATGAGTCTGAACTCAGGAAAATCTGCTGATGATGTGTCTGCTCCATTCTTAATTCTCTGCCAGATGAGATACTGTGTAATACAGGTCACTGAAGCAGCGACTGGCTCCCCAGGAAAGCTCAGTTACCAAGGCTCATTAGGTTGTGATTCACTACCTGCCATGCAGCATGTGCTTGGGCAAGAGGCCAGGACAAAAACCACCTTTCACAGAAACCAAAGCATTTGAGATGCCTTGAGAGACAGAGTGAATGAACAACACAGCATTGACCAGACAATGGGTATGTCCGATAATGAAATGTCACAGATCATGGATTAAACAACATTTAACTACAGAAACTATTAGTTTTCAGATACCACATAAAGAGTGGAGCAAAGGTTTGCAGATGTCAGGTACTGTGTTTAAAAATGGCAAACTTACTACATTAAAGTTAACTAAAATAAGTTTTTAAAAATATATTCCCATCAACCTGATACTGATATCTGATATTCTTAGCTACTACCATGACAGAAAAGAAAAAGATAAAATTTATATTGTTTTACCTCCTTGAAAATATTCCCTCTCTACCAAATTTCGGACAAAACACCATGGTTTAGGGACTCGAAAACATCATAGAAGGATCTCTGGAATAATCTATGACCTCTTTGATCACACTACTGATAGGGAGGATTTTTGTACCCCCCCAAAAAAAAAAAAAAAAAAAAGGTTATTGGGAAACCAGAAATCAAAACCATCCCTATCTTTTAGTGAACATACCATAACTTTTCAAACAGTAGAACTACAAAGATGAGTTGTTTGTTCTAACACATCCCATGATAAACTGTTCCTCAGTTGCTGTTAACTTGGTGGTATTTTCATTCCAGTGATTATTTTCTGATGTTTTATTAGAAGCTATTCGAGAACATAAAGTAGAAACAGCACACAAAAGTAATTTAGAATTACTGCATGGTATTTAGCCACTTTGGTCAGAAAGTGCTCTAAAAAGGCCTAACAGGATTTTTTTGGCCGCTACTTAGGGTACTTTGTGGTTGTACTGTGACAATGATTAAACCACAAATGATTTAGCAGGGCTTTTTAGTTGTTGTAGGGTGGGGTTCTTTTTGCCAGCACTGATGTCACAATCTTGGTTAAAAAAAAAAACGCAAAAAACCCCAACAAAACCCCAACATGGCAAGATTGTAGAAACTTCTCCCCAAACTGTGCTAAGGTTAAATTACACTAAATTTCTGAGTGTACACAGATAAGGGCAAAAAGCCCAATGTCCCCTGGCAGTGCCACTGAAATGCAGACATAACAAGCAATCCCTGTCCAGCCAGCAATTCACTGGAACAGATTAAAATCTGCCAGCATGCTGCGACCATATCAGATATAAAACAATAGGTCCTCAAAAATTCCAATCAAACCCAGCTTGAAAAACAACGCAAAACATCATTTAAATATTAAACCAAATCATTTCTTTCCTCTTCACTTGGGTCAAAAATTGTATTTCTGATTTTTATGCTTTCCTTTTGGTCCATTAGATGAAATACTCCGTAGTTGCTCAGTTTTTGAGGTTGGTTTCTTGCAGCACGAGGTAAGGCAATGGGGTGAGGAATCAGAGAGTGAGAAAGCAAAATACTGTATTCAAACACTGGCAATGTTTGGGCAGCAGTGAAGCTGTTCAAAGCTTCATTTCCTGCCTAGATAACTACTTCTGAGTCCCTCACACTCAACATTAGATGGCTGTAAGGATGCCTAAGTCAGGGATGCAATTTTAGGCTGTATTTTACAGGGGTGGCATGGCTGCAACTGGCTGCCTTATGATGAGAAAAGCCTGTTAACTTTCCCATCATAAAAAGGTGATGAGAACTATATTGATTTCGCTGCTGTGTCAACCTGCAGTACTGACTGCAGGGTTTGCTAGCCTTCAGCCTGCTCTGTGCCATGACTCTCAGTGCCACAGCTCCAAACCAAGAAAGACTCCTTCAAAAACCATCCCTCAATTCCCCGGTAAGATGCACCTGCCTGGAGCACCAGTTACCAATGGGAAACCAAAGTGACTTTCCATTGCCTCTGAAATTTGGACCTCTACTTCAATAGCATTATGCTGTTTGGTTGTCCCAAGATGTTTCTTTTGCACTGGTATGATGGAAGGTTTAAGTGGTAAACTTACCCTCCCCATTACAAACTCTGCACATGATGATCATAACATATCAGGCGCAACATCAAGTCAACAGCCTGCCATGCTGAAACCTTAAGAAAAGCAATTTGAATGGATGCAGATGTGGAGCAAGAAGAGGGATTTTTATTTTTTTTTTTTCCATGTCTGGAAAGACACAGCACTGGGACTGAGCAGCACTGGCAGACTCTATGAATCCACAGTGCACATTCCTTCCAAATAGGTGTATGTTGAAGACAAAAAAGACTGGGGGAAGGAGGGAAGTGCTTGGAGGGAGGGACTGCAGTGTGGAAACTTACCAATCTTTGAAGCTTAGACGACTCTGTTTAGATAAGATTCAGGGCAAACAGCACAATCTATGTCTTGCAGGTTTGCACTCTGACAGCTACAGCTGATGCAGTGTCAAGATCGAAGGACTCATGAACTTTGTACTTCAACTCAAATTACAATGTGTAACGAGTGCATTTCCTGAATACTGAACTGCGAGAAAATCAGCGCACATCAGACCATGTAAAAGCAGCTTATTCCACCCAAAGCCACTGTGAGAATTGCATAATGTTACAACATTGCAACCTGTTACAATTAGTAAAAAAACATTAAAAAAAAAAAAATAGCCTTAAACCAAAACCCAGAGAAAGGCTAAAAAACCTGCAAGCCAATTTAGGCTCTAAATCTATACAGATTTCTAAAATGTATTTGCTTTGTACAAGTAGCACCTTTGAAGAATCACTGAAAGAAGCGGGACAAAAAAATCACGTGTGCAGTTGGGATGGAAAGCTGCAGGTTTGCCCTGCACCAGGGCAGCTCCTGCAGACACTGTCTCCAGAAGGGCTGTTCAGAGACAAGGGGGACTTCAGGGCAGAAAGCCCCAAGTGTTTTAAAGTGCCCGGTTTTATACACTTGGAAATAACTCAGTGCTATTTTAGTCTCCCCAAGGTTGCAGTGGTCACTGTATGCATGGGTCAGCTCCTGCGCGTTAGTCACAGGCGGGGAAGAGCAGCTCCCAGAAGGTTTGCAGTGAGACTCACAGTCTGAAATCTTGCATTTCAACAGATTGCTGCTTGCACAGAGGGACTGGGGGATCTGCTGAATTTGACAGAAAATGCTGCTTTTTCCTTTTACCTCTTGCTGTAGGCTACTGCTATTCTGGGCAAGGTTAGGTTTTACATCCAACAATGAGAGCTCCAGTAATCAATGACACCATTTTTATTTAATAATATCTTGAACTAATCAAGGGTTGCAATCTGATTGTCAGTATTATCTGTGAATCCTTTAGTTCCTTCAGCTTTTATTTCCTAAGTGGTGGCTGATGTTTTAGCCATTTATACTGACAAAAATTGAATTAACTTAGCACTGAAAGCTTGACTATCTTCGCTGGGTCAATCTTAGAGAGTTAGTATTCAAAGGGAAACTTATTTATGAACATTTACGCTAGCAAGAAAAATACAGCCAGCTCCATTCAGTAGAGAAGAAAGAGAGCAGACTCACACATAGCTTTTTAAAACATACATTGACAAGATTTACTTTCTAATCTATCTTTAACACAGTAACATATTCTTAACTGCAAGGGGGGGAAATATACTATGGCAGTGTGATTCAGCAGGATTTGTGAGTATCAAGTACTGGTTACAACATGCCCTGAAAGCATTTGTTCTTCAGAGGAACTGGTGAGAATCTTCAACTTCTGTCTTTAATATTTTATTTCTGAGAGTAATTGTTTTGCTTCAGATATTACAGCAGATTAATAATGATCAGCAGCACTAAAATATGACAATCTGATGGGAATAATTCATACGGACATTTCAAAATTTTACAAGCTGTAAAATAGATTGTGCTCCCAGACCCTTCCCTGTTGTGCTATTGTTAAAAGGTCCAGCTTATAGTTTAATTTATTTCTAAAAATTCATCAAAATTAGCTACTGTTTTTATACAGCACAAAAGACAAACGTGCCCACATGGTGTTCTTCTAAGTACAACTCTAGAGTACATAAAACTCAATTGACTTGCGTGCCAAACACACCCACTGTATGTGAATGAGAACCTTGTACTTAACTTGGAAGAAATAAATATTAATAACATTTACAATTATTTTCTTTAGGTATAATGAATTTTAATCCTGGTTGCATAGAGTAACAATTACTCCAGAGCAGTATTCAAAATAATAGCAAAACCTAATAAATCTGAATTCTAAAGAAGTTACAGAACTGTCACGGACAAAAAGAAGTAGTCATCTGTGAAGCTGCAAATTTTGAATTTGCGTATGTTCCTAAGCACAACTCTGCTCAATAACAGAAACAACTGCCAGTAATATGATCTGCTATGTCAAATACCCCAGCTATTAGCTTCCAACTAAACAGTTTTTAAATTATTTTATTTATTTTAATCCTTGGTCTTAGTACTATCCTACCTGAGCTAAATTCTCCACTACTCTTTTTTAGTTAGAGATATGTTACTAGACCATACAACAGAGAACCATCCTGCTACTGTGAAGTCCAATCACCGCATTTTCCGCTGTATAAAACAGGTTACTTATGAAACCAGTGATTGTTCAGTGAACCTGCCTCCTCCTGACAGTCTCACTGAAAGAACTCTGCCCCAATATTTAGAAGCCAAAATGTTTTCAGGACTGTGCACCATCCAAAGTTCACATTCTGCTGTACAAAAAATACAGACCATTCATCCTTCTACGAGCTTTACTACTTCAACCCTTTAGCAAAAGGCAAACAGGGAGGTGGAAAACACTGGAAAATAAAGATCAGATTAACTTTGTTTAGCATCCTGCACCTACAAATACACAAGGTTTTCTTTGGTCCTCTGTCACCAAGGGGAAACCATCAGTTACAGAGAACTTTCTGTAGTCCAAAGTCAGACAGTTGCTAGTCTGTGCTCACTGGCTTTTTGTTCAAACCTTGTCCTCCTGGCGTCCTTACCTCAAACACCTTTGTCTTTTGGGAGCTACTTACTTCTTTGCATTTATTCAGCATCTACAGCAAAAGAAGACCCAATCCTGGTATGGTCTAAGGATGAGCTGAAAGCTACGTGATTAATAAAAGGATGTTTTATTTGCTTTGGATGTGGATTTACTTCTTTGCCTGAAATTTTTTGACTGAACTTTGTCTTGAATGGTTTTGAAGTGTACTTGATTGTACTTTCTTGCTCAAAGCTTATATGGCAATCCTCGCATCAATGAAAACTTAATGGCTGATCTTTGATCCTGGAAGAAAGGATTTAAGAGCTTAAAGACCTGATGTCTTTATGTGAAAATTGAGTTCTGGGAAATCTATAAACAGACAAGAAATCTTCCAGCACTAATATGGAGAAACCCCCATCTTTCATTATCAGAGATGTTAGTCCTGCGACAGAGATTCTTTCAAGACATTCCTCAACAGCATTTATCAGAAAAACAAAGCCTGAAAGCCAGAGGCAACATGGTACTCGCTCTCTTTAATAGTAAAATAGGGGGCTTGGGGATATGCATATACCTGTGAGCATGAGCTCCAACCTGAACAAATGCAGAGATACAAATTCTATAGGGAGATCCTATAGTAAGGACAGCATCCCAAAGAGGAAAGCTTTCTCACTGCAGATAAACACTTGATGAAGAACAACTTCTGTGCAATTTGGAACTATTTTTTATTTTTCATTTTACTGAAACAAGCAAACATTAATCAGCAAATATTCCCCAGCTGCGGAGCTAATGTCCAAATGCAATTTCGGTTCCGTGGGGACTTTGGATGGACAAGCTTTTTAAATCATGTAACTGTAAAGATACGGAATTGAGTGACTGCCAAACCTGCCCTTACTCAACTGTTCCTTGGGAGCAGTTTGCTAGACAAAGAGATCTTTTTTTAAAAACCTGGAATTTAGGACAATAGACCTTATGGACTAAGGTGCTTTAATTCTTTCTCCCTCTCCCCTCACATACTAACATGCATAACTCAAGATATAGTAAAAAGCTTTTCCTGATTGTTTTTTTAAACATACACAAGTTTTGCAGTAGTACCAGGAATGCTAAGCAGAACAAGCTCCCTTCCTTCCCCTTCTGCTGTGACTTTCCATTACTTTACAGAGAAGACAGGGAAGAATATTGAGAAGTCTCAGTGTGCAATTGCAACGGATGAGGTGACTGCTCCAATATTTAGCTTAAAAACTCTGTTCATGATCTGGTTAATTAATCCAAAATAACTTTAATTGCAAAGCTTTGACATAAACATACTTCCTTTTTATTTCTTTTCAACACAGAAGCTGAATGAATGTATTTGAGGAAAGTTAGTATCTCTATAAGTAGAAACAGTATATAGAAACCTTTTAGATATAGAAACCATGCTGTCCTTATCAACTAGGAATTAAATTATAGAACTCTAATTATCAATGTTCTCTAAATGTTCAAGATAGTAATTAAAATAATAAACAGTATAAATCACATGAGAGGCTGGACATGATATAAATGCAGACATTTGCTAAAGAACTAAAAAAAAAGCTGTTCCACAGTAACTTCCCAAAGACTACTGGACTTGTGTGTATTGCAGACAACAAAGCACCCATGTGAGAAAAAAAGTGATTCTCAAAGCTGGGTTAAGTATGAGTGTGCTTCATGCAGAGATACTGAAGCAAATCACTATCTGCTGGCTTGCAAAATACTACCTCCCGTGTTAAGAATTAGAGCTGAGCACACAGGCATTGACTCCAATCAACATCTCTCCTTCATCACTGACATTTTCATTTGCACATTTCAGAACATACTTAAGAGTCATGGAGTAGTGCAGGTTAGGAGGGACACCAGGAGGGTATGTGGTCCAAACCCTGGCCCAGAGTAGGGCTAACTTCAAAGCTAGATCATGTTTCTTCAACAACTTGTTTTCTAGAAGTTTCAGAGAGTAACCCTCAGCAAAAGAAATTATTTTACACATTTCTGCAAACAGATTTATATTAATGTCAAAGGGGAAAAAATACTGCTCTTCCAGATGTAACTTATGACTAACAATGGTTAATAAAGTTACTACATTGATATTGCATCCAATTTATTTGACTGGAATACAGAATGGATTGAGATAAGATTTGGAAGCAATGCACGTGTGCCTTTTCAAGTTCTTCAGATCTTTCCACTATCAAGAGACATGTCAAACTTGGTCACAAAAAGGTCTAATCTACCCTTGCAGTTCAGGCTTTTAAATGCTACCATGACAGTTGTCCACTGGGGGTACTACAGATGTTAAGAGCTGAGCCCTCACACTCTGCCATTAACCATTACACTATAAAGCCTTATGCCAACTGATGCTGTGCTACACAGTATTTTTTTCCACCAAAGTTTGCTTTTTTAAGCCTGGGCAATTACAGGGATGAGGGCAAGCTACACTAAAAGCAGTATTTTTATGGTTACATCATCAAGGACTTCAGAGTTAGGGAATACCAACTGATGCTGTGTGACCTTTGCTTGGACCCTCGGTACTGACGTGTTACAGACCAGTCCTTCAGTTGTATGACTATCTACTGCTTTAGATGGGTTTTCAATAGGAGCAAAGCCTTTTGGATGATGCTGCCTTTTTGAGTCCTACAGTAAAACTTTTAAAACCTTTTGGAGATTTTCAGTGACACTCACCAGAGGAACAGACCCAGTGCTACGTTTTGTACTTAGGCAGCTGGCTAAAAGACAGAAGACCTGATGCAAGCAATACTGCAACATGCATTTGTGCATAACTACAGATGGGAGAATTCACATGGAGGAGAGCTTCAGAAGTACCTCAGCCCACTGGACAAACTTCCATCAGACCAATCAAAGCTTCCTACCAACCACAAGATGCAAATTCACAGGAAGCCCCAACTCTGATTTGCAGAAAGGCTGAGCACTTGCAGCTGTAACAGAGGTCAAAACCAGCAGGGGTTTGAGCAAGAGCAATGTTCAACTCCCTTAAAAAAATACCTCAAGTCTGATGAATTTCAGTCTTGGAATTCCAAATGAGTCAATAGCTTTTACACTAGCTTCTCCAGCCTGGCTGCCACTGCTTGCAAAAGGGGAACTGCTGCACACTTCCCCATCACTAAGATGAAGTGCAAGCAAACTCACTGCTTCCCAAGCACTTGTGAGCCCTTGTGATCAGCACTCTGAGAAAAACTGGTGAGGACATTAATAATTCTAGATTCATAGCAGGTTTTGAAGAGTAGGCAATAAACAGCTCTGGGCCATGCATGGAACAAAAGGCTAAAATAAATTACTGAACAACTGCTCATTAGTTAGGCTCTTCCCGTTATATGCACTGCATAAATATAGTAGGGGGAGAAACTATGGTTTTATCTATAAGAAGATTTTAATTCCAATCATCCTTGGAGGTGAAAACTCTTGGTTGTCTCCACTTACTGTGTTTTGGTTTACACAGTGGAATTTTGAAGTCTGCTCCTGTGTTTTCATTCTATGGAAGAGTAAAATCTAATTCAGATGGACTTGATGCATTAAGAATATTCCCCAAGTAGAAATGCAACATTCTGCTCTGACATTTTGGCTCATGAGCCTGACTTGTAGGAAAGAGACAATTATCCCACTGCCACACAAGCATGCTTTTTTGACTCTTGCTTCAACAGCGAACATTGCTGCCTTCATATGAGATCCATGTTCAGTAGTTTCAAAATTGCTGCTTATGCAAGACTGAATATATCTTCCTTCCCTTTTATTTTAAACAGATTTGGTTTGTGGCAGCAGTTATGACAACTGCACTGAACTTGGGCTACGGTCCCACAGAGAGCATTTCTTAATTTTCAGAATATATTATTTGGCTCATAGAGGGAATTCTGTTCTTTCAGTTGGAAAGTAGGGAGACTCATGTAAGTGATTTGAGCTGCTTGCATGTTTGGACCATGCACAGGATGTAGTCAGATGAATGCTTTCCTACAATAAAATACAGTGTTTTGGAGCATTTTTAGAATTATGACAACTGTTTGCATATAGTGTACACAAAATGTGTAAGAAAGCATACTAATCTCTCAGAAAGTAACTTCATTTGAGAGTCAACTGGGTTCATATGAGAGCCAAACTGAAAACTATATGCAAATCTCTGAACTACACACAACTATGTAAAATGCTTAAGGTTGCTAGCAAATGTGTGTCCTTCCACAAACACCACTATGTTACCCAGTATTTGGTTAGTGACTCTTCTTAAATACGCGCTCCCTATCTTGCCATGAGAAAGACTCCAGGAATCATTAACCTTCTGAAGACAACAACTAGATGTCCTCTGTGACCCTTTGCCACAAGGCCCCAGTTCTGCAGCTGGAGAGCAATACCATTTCCCACAGTTGCTGACTCAGCTGTGGACACCCTTTCTGCACAGCCTGCCCCATGAATGGTCACTGCCATGTGAGCCAAGTCACTTGACTGTCTTTGATCTTAGGAACCCTGGGACATGAAGACGAACAAAAATAACAGGAAAATGAACAAGGGCTCCATAATTCACTCAGTGTTCAATAAAAATAGCTAGCCAAAACATTTTCTAGGAATTTGGTGGGAGGTACAAAGCAGATAAATTTCTTCAAAAAGATTTATGAGAGCCTTTTACAGAAATGTCTGATCTTCTATGGTCACTTTAGTAAGAAAAGGTGTGTAACTAGAAACAAAATAACTAAATATCTATTTGAATACTATCTAGTTTTAAAAATTATTTAAAGTTTTCTCTGTATAGAAGAGGATGTCTCTCTAATCCAACTCATCGTTTCAGTTTGAACTGTCTTTAGAACGCTGTAAATTAATTTTGGACATTGTAAGTACTTTTTTGCCAATTTCTCATTTTAAGTGTTTCACACCAATTTCAGTAGTAAAGAGTCTTTAGCCTTTGGTGTGCTTTTGAGAGGTCGAGGAAAATATACCATTGTCAGATTTTCTGCATCAGTGGACAGGTGGGTTAAAAGCTGCAAAAGAACTAGGGTACATCCACAGGGACCTAAGAAGCAGACTATTCCAGATGGTGAGAATTTTTACACATTGCAGGCCTCTACCCAGATCTGTAATTCAACAGAGGGTGAAAGGTCCAGGCTGTATTTCACTACACAGAGGTGCCAAATGAACCAAACCAATGAACCAGTCCACAGAATATGCGTTTAACCTGCCTTCTGCAGTCAGAACATTCATGATTACTTGTCTCAGACTGCTTAAACACATTTGTGTCTAAACAGGCAAGACTACTAAAGCACAGTGAGACCAGAAAGTTCAGTCCCATCTTCTGCCAGACTTCAAGAATTATTTCTCCAAGGCTAGTAGAGGATCCTTGCAGCTACTTTTCAGAAATACATAACTTAGTATGTCCTTGTTTTCTGACACTGTAAATAAAGTGTTAAGTAAACCGAGGAATTCTCTACACCATCTTGAGTACAGTATCATAATAGCTCTGCAGTTATGAAGATAGCCTGCAACTTATTAGTGTGAAGCACTGCCAAAAACATTACATGAAATTAAAGGTGGCACTGAAATGCAAAGCAAGCCATGAAGAAGAACAGGGACAAGATCCTTTGAGGGAGAAACAGCAGATGATGGAGAATGCACACTCCTATTAAAATGGCAAAATATCTAGTTCCATTTGGCAGATAAGCTTCAATTGCTATTGCTCCCTTCCAAGCTGCCCAAATGAACAGTGCTGCTGCCAGCCTGTATAGCAGGAAAATGACGTATGTTCCGACTGGCAATCTGGAAAGCCCAAGCACTCAGGGCCCAATGACTGAAAATGAATATGGTAAATTTAAAAGATAAGTGTGCTTTCTGCATTAAGTACATTTTTCTCAAGTTGTTCTATTACTAATACTGAGAAATGCTCAAGTACCTTCACCAGTGAAGTACTCAAAATCACAGCAGCAGTTAACTCTAAAAGCATTTATTTGCTGCCCCGAAAGCAGAACTGGAGAAAAAGAAATTTTTCATCAAGCTAGGCAGTTGTTTTCAACTACGAAAATGTACACTTGATGAATTAGCTTGCCCACAATTCACAGGCATACAATACAGTACCAAATAGCCAGTGCTTTCTAAAGCTTTTTAGGGCTAATTGAGTACCCTTTCGAAAGATGCACACTCCATCCTCTTTTGCAATAGAAGATTTCTATTGAGCTCACACATGAAATACAGAAAAGATTTGAAACAAACTGAAGCATAACACACTTTTACTCAAACTCTGACTTCAGTCTTTGGCATAAACTTCCTGAAAAGATGGATGCCAGTGTAAACACACACCAGAATAACAACAGTCACCACTAGTTTAAAGGAATTTAATTTTTTTAAAAGTGGAAGATTAAAATGCATTTTTTCATCTCATTAATAATTGCTTATGTGTTTCCATACAACACTTTTAAAGAAATATATATTGTGTGTCCATTAGGAGATGTTTAAACATGGAAACTGATTTTGTCATTTTGTTCCTTTCCAGCACTTTCTAAATTCCAAACATAATTGTCTTGACAGCCTGAATGCTGCCACCAAACTTGTCAATTCTTGTTGACATGTACCAATTTTTTACCTGGCTTCACTGCCCTCATGACTGCCCGAGATGACTTCAGCACAGCTTCATAGATAGCCCTCTGGTCAGGAGTGAACTTTCCATTTGCAGGGAAGGTGCAGGTGATGTCAGAGCCATAGCAGTAATACTCTCCTCCCATATCAAACAGGCTAAGGAAAAAGAGCGGGGAAAAATGAAAATTTAATTCCAATTAAATAGTAAACCGTAAGATATTTCTCTTGCTCTGCACTTGAAAGTCATCTGCATTTTAGTAGTTGGTCATATTATCACCACTTGAATGCTGTTCCAAGTAAAATGAGATGACAGTCCCTTAGAATGTCCTAGCAGAGGGTATCTGCATTACCTATGGCTTAAATGGACACTTACAGACTGTGCTGGCCCTGGATGGAAACACTGAGAGAACGCAAGAAGGAAGAGAAGAAGTACACAAGGAATCTACTTCAAGTTCTTTGGTTCCAGTTCCTAGAACCTCTTCTCAGAAGAAAAAACATGTCCTTTATTTTTTTTCCTGAGAAATGGTAGCACCACATAAAGGGTCAAGCCTCAAAACTTAGCAGAAAATGTTAATTACACTACGGCCTTTTGTATCTGTCAAAACACATCTGACGTTAACAAATTAAATGTCCCCAATAAAGGCTGACTGCCACTGCTCACAATATAAACTTTTCTTTATGACAAACTTGCCTAACACTGATTAAAGAAACAAAGATTATGGGACGATCAAACCAGAAAAGAACATATAGTACAGTTTTCTGCATCAGAGGCAGAAGAAAAAAACAATGAAATGCTTTCTTTTATGGGGACAAAAGACCTGGTTTACCCCTTAAGAAGCATATTTATTCTATTCATAAATCAATGATTGACTAGTCAGTGCTCAGCTGCCAGAAGTCAATCTACAAAAATAGCATGTGGGTTTCTACACCCTTGCAAGAACCAGGTTAGACAGTTGCAATACTATATTTCTTGAGCCTACCTGGTTTCAGCAGACTCAAAAATGAGTAAATAACCAAATAACCATTTGGACCAAAGGGTACTTGAGCAATTATCCCCCCTAGTTCATCATATATTGATTACAAGAAGGCACATCTTACATATAAGACTTTGACACACAACATTTGTGTGACCTCCTGACTGCTTAAGTAATGAATTAGAGTTGAAATCAGCTAATTTAAGTCTTTTTCTAATCACCTCAGGAGTATGAGACTCTTACCATCATAAGAAACACAATTTTCCTTTACTGTATTTGAAAGTCTTGGGAGTTTTTTCCTGTTGCTTCTGCTTCACACCAGGATCAGTCAGACAATACAAGCAGAAGGACAGTCCACCAGAGCACCCTCTCCTGCCATCAAGTCCTCATTACAGCAGTAATTAGGAAAACCTTGCAGCTTAGCTCCGTCCCCAGCCAGCATACATGACTAGGTAAAGAGAATACCACAAAAAGTGCTACAGCACTCAGCTGTAAACATTCACTATTTCCAACATAACTGCTGCTGAAAGCAATGGCCAATAAATGACTGAAGGCAACCATGAGAAAGCAAAATATTATTTCAGCAGGGTTGGGACTCTTCTTGCTGCACTCTAAGATATTTTAAAATCCACCCTACAATTTTCTTTGTGAACAAATCTTTGAGTGCAAGCCCTGCTGAAGTCATTGCCATACTCCCCACACTGTGCAAGGTTCACCTGCAGAGACACTTGCAGGACTAGAACTTCAGGAACAAACCCAGTGGTTTACAGATGTGGAACTGCATGAGGCTTAAAGCTACAGAAGCAAACTCCTTAGGAGAATGTGAAGAGAAAACTGCAAAGTTCTGTATGTACGTGCAGAGCTAATACAAACACTATATACATGCTCTTAAATATGAAATATTATGTTAAAACACAAGGTTGCTAATTGAAAAAAGATACACAATAGACAGCAAATGTCAGACCCACAGGGTAAAAAAAAAAAAAAAAAAAGTTGACACCAACACAGCAACTGTAAACTAGCCTAGCCAAACCTCAAAATCAGAGAGCCCATCAACACTCCCTAAGTTTTGATTTTATGGTTAGACTCGCTTCTAAAAATAACTAATGATACACACAGAAAACCTAAGGATACAGAAAACTAGTTGCAGCAACTAAGAATAATGTAAGAAGCTGCTACTTTCCCTAACGTGCCAACACGATACAGATTTCAGTTTAGTTATAAATCTTTCAACCCATTCCAGACTGAACACTTTCAAAATCACAAATCCAGTTTCATGGTGCTTCGTGGGATTTGCAGCAGTTCTGTGTCCTAACTCTGTTGCATTTACAACTGTAAGTGTCCATTCAGCACAGTGAAAGTAAAGCTGAGACCAACAAGTTCCAAACTCCCTGTCCATGTCTACTGGAATTGGCTGTTTTCTACATTTTACCTGGAGAATGGTTATTCTGAACTTACCACAGACAAAATATAGCAATGTCTTTAACCTCACAATTATCAGCATTTTCTCAAACCCATTCATCACTTGGTGGTTGTTAAATAGCTTTTTCGAGTTACTGGAGCAGTGAGTAATGGAAAAGAAAAAAATCACAAGACTGATGGTACACCAAAACAAGGCTCACAAGCTAGGAAGCACCATTTTTTCAGGTTTCTTGGCTTCCAGACAAGAGGAGACATGAGGGAAGATAAACTTTCAAATTCCACCTCAGAGCACAACACACCACCCAGCCTGTATGCTCCAGTGAAAAAGCATCCAAACCAAACTGTACATTTGGGAGATATTTTGGCTCTTACTGGGAATTCTCTTCCATTTAACTTCAGTTGGGAACATATCCATTAGTCAAAATGTTGCCCAAGACATGGAAATAGCCCAAATACTGTTCTTATCCTGTGGAAATCATAGGAGCCTGAGAAGATCCCAGTTTACTATCTTGGCTTGCCAGGCAAAATGAGGGGTGAAGCACATTTAAACCAAATAAAATGCATGTGAGCTACCATCTTCTCCTGTTGACTAACTGGAAAAAGTTTCTACAAGCAGATTCCTTAAATCCTGTTTCCTTAAAAAAAAAAAAAAGTTATTTTACCCTGAAATTAGATAGCAACTGCCAGTAAACAATATATTATGAAAGTATTTTAGTATGTTCTCAACTGCATGTGCAAAATTACCTGCCTGATAATTCAGTCTTACAAGGGTCATGTGCAGAAACAACTACTTAATGTTATTTGGACTGTTATCAGATGTAGCAGCAATCTAAACAAACAAAATGCACATATGAAAACAGGCCTTACAGGCATCTTGATCTATGACTTACTTTTTAAGAACTTTACTGTAGAGTAACTTAGGCAATAATATAACAAAGTATCTCCAAACTCTAGTATATTTCCCTTTTAGATAAATTGTTACATATCTAGCAGACTATGTTCTCTATTACAAAATTTTCCTGCAAATTCACTTTTCTGTTGAATGAAGAAAAATTTCATTTCAGAACCACTCCTTTTCCAGAAAGGATGCAATTGTTAATTGCTGATTTCAATGAATGCAGAGATGATGTGTCTGAGGCAGTCACGTTCCTGAGGCGTCTTGAACGGGAAAGTGGCCAGAGAAGGAGTGTCACTGATCAGAGAGAGGTGCGTGGTTGCATGTCAAAGTTCTCACTGATGTAGCTGAAGCTAATGAAGTCTTTTATTGCACACTCAATCTTTTTCAAAACTTTCTGAGAGAGAAACTAATCTTACTTTGCATCATTTTGTTGGGAGCAAAAGCAACAGAAACCTTCCTGGCTTCATTTCAGGGTGAAAAGTGTATGGTGTACACAAAGCAAATTTAACAGCCAGAAGACCTGAGCACTCCCTAAAGATTCCATGTTACTGTTTCAATTTGTTTTCTAGAATTAATAACAAGCTATACCACAACTAAAGTTGCATAGCAAAAATACTCCAAACTCCTTCTTGGAAGCATAGGTGTAGCTCTCCTATAGAAGGCTTCAGTTCTGTGTGTATATATAAAAATATATAATCTTTCCTCCCAAACATATTGAAAAATACTGTAAACATTATCATTTAAAACTGAACAATGCAAAGCATGAGAAAAATCAGATAACCTCTCAGTTGCTCTACTGACAATGATTTGCTTATTCATATTAATAAGCAGATATATTTATTATTAACACAATGTTAGCCAACGGTGTGAGAAAGAAAAAAGTTGCCTTCTGCATCTGTTTTAGAAGTCACCTTCAAAAATTACTATGAGCGTTTCAGAATCAAAGAATCACTGGAGTTGGAAGGGACCTCTCGAGACCATCTAGTGAAAAGAGTCTGTCTCTATTCTCCTTACACCCCACCCTCCAGATACTTGTAGATGTTTGTAAGGTTTCCTCTGAGTCTTCTCTCCAGGCTAGAGTCCTAGCTCTCTCAACTTTTCCTCATAAGAGAGATGCTCCAGTCCCCCACTCATATTCATTGCCCTTTGCTGGACTCTCTCTAGTAGTTCCCTGTCTCTCCTGAACTAGGGAGAGCTGAATTGGACATGGTATTCCAGATGTGGTCTTACTAGGGCTGAAGATGGGGAGGATGACCTCCCTCAACCTGCTGGCCACATTCTTCCTAGTGCATCCCAGGATACCATTTGCCTTTTTGTCCACAAGAGCACATTGCTGGCTCATGGTTAACTTACTGTCTACCAGGACTCCAAGATCCTTCTCCTCATGCTGCTTTCCAGCAGGTCAACCCCCAACCTATACTGATGCATGGGGCTGTTCCTCCTCCCCAGGTGCAGGACCCTACACTTGTCCTTGTTGAACCTCATTAGGTTCCTCTCTGCCTAACTCTCCAGCCTGTCCAGGTCACACTGGATGGCAGCACAGCCCTCTGGAGTGTCAGCCATCCCTCCCAGTTTTGTACCATCAGCAAACTTGCTGACAGTGCAGTCTCTTCCCTCGTATAGGTCATTGATGAATATGTGCTGACCCCTGGGGAACACAGCTGGCTACAGGCCTCCAGCTCGACCCTGCACCACTGATCACAATCCTCTGAGATATGTCACTCAGCCAGCTCTCAATCCACCTCACTGTCCACTCATCTAAACCACACTTACTGAGTTTCTTAATAAGTATGTTAAAAATAATTGCTGAAGTCAAGGGAGATTACATCCACTGCTCTCCCCTCATCTAACCAGCCAGTTTTGACATCACAGAAGGCTAGCAGATTGGTCAAGCATGACTTCCCCTTGGTGAATCCATGTTGACCATTCCCAGTAACTTTCTTTTCTTCCACATGTTTACAGATGACATCCAGATTGATTTGTTTCATCACCTTTTCAGGGATGGAGGTGAGACTAACCGGCCTGTAGTTCTCTCGGTCCTTCTTCTTGCCCTTTTTGAAGACTGGAGTGACACTGGCTTTCTTCCAGTCCTCAGGCACCTCTCCTGTTCTCCATGACCTTTCAAATATGATGGAAAGTGGCCTAACAGTAACAACTCCCAGCTCTCTCAGCATCATGGATTTATGGATGTCTAGTTTGGATAACTGGTCTCTAACCTGGTCCTCCTCTACCGAGGGAAAGTCTTCATATCTCCAGATCTCTTCTCTTACCTCCAGGGTCAGGGATTCATGAAGACCAGGTTTTGCAGAGAAGGCTGAAGCAAAAAGGCATTCAGTGCCTTATCTGTGTCTTCCACCACTAGGACACCCACCTCATTAATCAGCAGGCCTACATTTTCCCTAGTCTTCCTTTTTCTATTTGTATACTGAAAAAGCCCTTCTTGTTGTCTTTGATACCCCTTGCCACATTTAATTCCAAGTGGACCTTTGCCTTCCTCGCTGCATTCTCTCACAACATTCCTATATCCCTCCCAAGTGACCAGTCTTGTTTTTCACATTCTTTATATTTCCTTCTTCCATTTAAATTTCATTCCTTTCACACCACAAATTAATTTTGTACATAAAACGGTATCAAGTTGAAAAGAAACAGAAACACATGCCACATGGCACAGCCTTGCAGAAAGGATCAGCTGGAAGTGTCCCTCCTTCTTAGCCCCTCCCCCGCAGGTCCCTGGTGCCGCTGGCAGCAATCCTTCCATGTCTGACTGAACTGGGGTTCTGCTCCCTGTGCAGGAGCCCAGGACAGGAGTTTCGAGAAAATATTTCAAGTCTGGTTGATTTTAAAGTTAATACAGGCTTGTAAATCAGCACTGTAACTGACACGATGCACGAAAACTTTTCCCCTTCTGTACCTCTGAAACAATACGGATGAGTAAGACGTGGTGTGCTACTTTCACAGAATATTGGCACCACAAAATGCAAATTTATGGTTTCATTTTTGGCTTTCAAGCCCAGAAAAATAATATGCATTTTGCTATCGATTTTAGCTTTCTTAACCTCTGACTGGGAAGCATCATAAAACACTTCTATAAAACTCTTGCCTATAAACAGTCCTGGTTCTTTGCTTCATAAAGTCCCTATATACCCTTTTTTAAAAAATAAAGCATCATCTTCCTTTAAGCATGTGTTTTACTTTTATAGGCTTGCTGACACTTTTATTGTCAAATAATTTGAAACTGCCAGGCAATGAAGCAAATTATGGCCAATATCACAATGGGAAGCAATACTTTATTTGGGATATCTGAGCCATGTGTATGAATTGTTATGATCCAACCACCAACCCAACCCAAAGACAAGCTCTCGCAGGCATTTCTTGGGAAGCCTACAGCTAACTCCCACATGCTAACATGTAAAGCTGTCGCCCTCCTGCTCTACAGATCTGCTTGGTCTGTACACTCAGAACTGGATCTTCTTGTGACAGTTAAAAAACCAAATTATTCTGCAGTTGTTAACACTGCAGAGCAATGACTGCAGTGAAACCCAGTTGGATTTCCTCCTGGCGCAATGTACTCCGGCACAGGGTTGAACTGAGTGTCACCTGCCTGCAACCCATGTCCTCCCCAGCTTCTGTTCTCAGGACAAAACCTTTCTGTCCCTCAAGTGGGTTTGTGAGACTAGCAAGTAGAAAACCGATACTGTTATATCTTACCATGCCCTCCTCGTACCTCAGGTTAAAGGTAAACAGGTATGAATACTGAGACACTTTACTCAGCCATGTTTACTGAGGTTTTAGGGTTTTGAGCCATTAGTAACCAACATACCTCTGAGCAGCCACAGAGATGAACTGGTGCCAGCCCAGTCCTAGGACAGCAGAAATAAATGTATGTGCAACCTTTTCCTCCTCTTGTTGCAGTAAGATCAAGTCATCTCCAGCTGGAGATTTTATTCTGTGTGATTTCGCCATATTCCGCTCTGGGTTCATAGAGAGCACTCTGTGCTTTACACTTCATGCAACAATTAAATCTTTCAGTATTCACACAATAACAAAACCTGACCATTTCTAATGCAATTTCAGGCTTAAGGGAACAAGGTATCATCATTTCTAGGAGCTACATCTTTGGAAACATGCCAACTTATTTGGAAATAGGGTGGTTTAATAGCAGACCACAAGGATGATATCACAAGTAGAAAAATGGAGAGTTAAGTGACACACACTTTTTTATCCACTTGCATACTGACCAGCCAAGAGTTATCAATTAAAAAAGCAACACAGAGTAAGATAGCATTGCAGACCACAACAGAGAACTGGAACAGTACAGTGTAAAGTCCTACCATCCTCAGGAAGGTTTTTTAAGAGATACCCTGCTCTGACCAGCCTCCGTCTGACATGGTACAGAGAGTTTGTACTGGCTCTGTTTTGAAGTCAGGCTTGGCTCACTGATTTAAGGCCAGCTTTTTGTTGCCAGCATCTCTGGAGTCGACAGTAATTTAGAAAAATGCTAGAGGATATTTTTTATGTAAAAATGACGTTCTGGATATTCACAAGAGAACATAAGATTTTTTTGTTTAAGCCTCCTGTTCAAAAGAAGATTCTGTAGCCCACACAGGAAACACAATTACACAGTCACAGACCAGCTACATGAATATTCTTCATTTAGCTGCAACTTATATAACCACGTAGCCCCATATTTTTTGTGTTTGTCCTCAACTGTCTTTTAATCTCATCTGTTTTCTCCATGACATTCCCATCTTTGCTCCTCTTTTTAACACTGTCTCACTTAAGACTTTCCCAGACTATTATAGATAATGGGAGGCTTGTCTCAACCTTCTCTCACAGAAGATGACAAGATAGGCTGCTAAGCTTTGCTCAGATAGGAAGAGGGTGAAAAAAATAAATAAATCTGTCTACACTGAATTTTGAAGGAGAGAGGATTGCATGCCTGTACCTCTACAGTGCCAAAAGAGACTTCTGTGGCTGTAGCAAGACAAAAGTTTGAGATGGCTGGATTAAACAAAACAAAACAAGAGAGCAATCAAACAAAAAAACTTTCTCCAGGTATGTGTGCTCTGCACTGCTCAGGGTTTCCTCTCAGTGCAACAGATACCGGGACACTGGGTCCCAGGAGCAGAGGAGCAGGTCAGCCAGCCATGATGCAGCGATGAGCAGCAGCAGAAGGGTGAGCCCCTGCCCCACCACTGCAGAGAACATGTGCCTCTGCTCTGCTGCTCCAGCCAAAGGCTGAGTAAAAATGGTTTCCTCAACCCACAACAGGGTGTGGGAGTGTCCTCTCTCACAATGATTTGATACAAGCAGAAGAACTTCAGATCCATTTATCGCACAGGATACGAAGTCTTAGTCTCATTAAATCCACCAAATGAGCTGCACGGAAGAGTCAGTACAGTAAACACGCACCTATTCTAGTAAGATTTTATGTGCTATTTTCACACACAGGTTAAGAAGGAGTCCCTTGCCTACAGAATTTATTATCTCTTGAAGAAATCTAACAGCCTTCAGCTTCTGCACTAAATAAACCAGCTTCCACAATCAAGTATAACCCCTCTTCCACCCCCATGCAGTTTGCATTAATGCCTTATTAAAACTGTTAAGCTTGCCAGAGGAAAGAGCCAAAAAACTTTTGTTTGGCTTGTTCACAGCTAAATTTGCCTGAGTGCCACCTCCCAGTGCTTCTGCTAAGCAGAGGGATGTCTCTTATACAGAAGTGCTGGATACAAGTAAGGAGTCGGGAACAGAAAGCTCATGTTGCTGACTTAGGGGAAGACAGCAGCAATGGAGACTCCACAAGACACAGAGGGAGAAGCATCAGTGCTGCCTCCTTAACCCCTCCACTGGACCCATGCAGGCAAAATGCCAGAGATCAGGAAAAGTCTCAGGTGAAGTTCTGACAAAAGGGTTACCTGTTTGACTTCTCTTTTTGCTGAATGGCTGATTTTTTCCTGGCTTTATTATCCTAAATATTATCCTTTTTTAACTGGTGTATTTAATAAGCAACAGTAGTCTCTCCAGCAGAGACAGTTCTTCACTGAAAACTCAGCCTGAGAGATGGCAGCAAATCCCAAGTTTTGGCTAGTTTCCATCTATTAGGAGCCTCCCCCTTGGAAAGGCAGGAGCTGGGGCATTCATGGCTCCAGCAGACTTGTTTAAACAAGGAGCAAGGATGTCAGAGCTGCAGGGAAAAGAAGGGAGCGTGCAAGGGGAAACCTGCATTGGCAGCTGAGTACTTCCCAATCAAACCCAGGACAGCAAACCTCACTAGCTTCTCACCAGAATGTGAGGTACCAGCCCAGGGTAACAACTGCACAGCTACACTTTCAGGTTACTAAAATTTTTCAGTTAACCAAACCAGTCCATTTCTACATGTCTACTGAGAAGTTTAAGGTACCAACTGAAAGTAAATTGTAGAAGTTTGATACTTGTAATGCAGGCCACCATTCTTAGGTACTAATATTTGGCTTGAGAGCCCTAGCTTTCAGCAGCTGCTTTTGGATGTTCTGACCTGTGTTCCTCAGCCTGAACAAAAAAAGTACCACAGACCACAGCAGCAGGTGAAGTATCAGACCTTGCCTATTGATTTTTACTGTAAATGCTGTAAAGTTTTCTTATGTGTGTATATGCATGCTCACATACACACATATATCCATATAAGTAAAAGGCTAATGCTTCCAATCTTTTCCCACGATGAAAACTGAGCCAGTGTCCAATGGTACAGGTTAATTTGGTTTACTAGACTTCCTCTAGCTGTTCTTGGGCTTCTTCAAGCAGCCTCCAAGTTATCATTTCTCTAACAGAATCCACCAGACAGGATTTTTAGAGTATGCTACAGAAGATGACAACTGAATGCTAAAAGCTAGACCAGCCAGCTGCTAGCCTTTCCATGGACAGGTCCAAATGTTCAAGCCAAGTGCACAGTAATGAAGGCAGGCACTAGTATTATAGAAAATGAGGCTGCTCGTTCCCTAGCCAAGCATGATATTTTGCCAGTAAGACCATTTTTCCCTCTTCAGAAGAAATACTTACTCTTGATGGCAACACTTCAAGTCAAAAGTATAGTACTGCGTCATACAACTGAAATCAGAAATATACTTGCCTTTAAGACTTAAATTGGCTGAGCCTAGATGTGTTACAGTATTACACTAGAAGGACTTCTCCTGAGACCCTGGCTCTGGAACACTGTTCCTCCACCATGGGATAACAAGTGGTGCTTTGAACAGACAGGAGAGAAGACCCAACGCTGCCTTGAACCCAGGGACTGCGAGTTACATCTGGTTCAGTGGGTACACAAAGCGTGTGTCGGAGACTAATTGTACCTTCCCTCTGAGCTGGGGTTTACAAGCCAGGCAGACTCCCTCTAAAATGGTATTTCGGCCTATACAATTGAGTTCCCCACATCAAGAGCAAGGAGAAAGATTTTTCTACTGATATACATCCAAGATAAACAACATCCATCAAGAGCACTTCTATCATACTTTATATGTATCTGTATTAACAAGGATCACCATAAAAAGTGGATTACAATAAACAGCATTTATAAATGATCAATATTAAATCAAGATTAAAAAATACTAGGTTTTACCATGCTTATTTTCTTTAAAGTGATGAACAGCCTATTCAAATCAGCCCAACAGCAGCCAAAGCAACTTCACACTGTTTTTCCAGACTATGCTGGGAATACTAAACTAAAACTATGAGAGATAAAATCCATTTACAGGCCACAATTAAAAAGGCATTTCACATACACTACAGAGAGCATAAAATGAAGAGGCAGATCATAACACAGTACTTAAAGGAAAGTAAAAAATTTGTGGGTGCAAACACACTACTTAATACTTATTGACCTCTGCTTTGGTTAAATGGCCTACCCATTTCTGACAGCTGGCAAACTCATAGCCTGAGTTAGCCAGTATTAAAGGAACACATATTCAATTAGAGCAAAATTATTGTTAATTCTAGCAAATATTTTTCTGGTTTTAATAAATTAAATTTTCTAGATTAGCATAAAATTAACACAATCTATACGTACAACAAAAGGAAAAATACCTACCCTTGATGAAAATAGTAAATATTAATCAAACCAGAGGCACCAAGCCAAAGGAATTATTTCAGAAACGGATAGCCAGTTGATTTTGCAACCAACCAGTGAGTAGTAGCAATGTACTTTGTATTATTATTAGAAACAAAACCATAACTAACAAGAAGTTGTTTCAAAACTGCAGACTGAAAGGTTAAAGCTAACCGTATTTTTTGCATATTATTACAGCATCAAACTTCAAAATGTATAAAAAATGCACACAGCCAAATGAAAACACTGGTCTCACCCACATAAAATAGCTGAGCATTTACATCTGACACATTAATATCCTAGGATCTTAAAATCAGTGCTTTCAAGAAGCAATAAACACAATATTTTGTTCCGTAGGATAAATTGTTTTAATAGCAGATAATTAAGTACTCGGGGTGGAAAAGGGAGGACTTCTGATTTCTGATGCAAAAAGATTGGTCAGTTCCTGCTTTTTAATGCAACATTGCCCCCACCTGGACAAAATTAGTTTTGGTTTATAGGCTGGCATTAGTATTGTAAAACTTGATAAAACACCGTGTAAATTAAAAAAAAAAGTTTGGAAAAGAGTCATGGCAAACTTTTATCATTTTTTGTAGTACACTTTTCTGAAGCTCAGCTAAGTCTTTTAGTTGACTTATTGAAAATCTTTCTGATATTTTCCTGAAAGAAATGATGGCCACTCAGTACTCCTTAATAAAAAGTCGTTTTATATTAAACAGTTGCTCATTCCTTCAAAAAAAAATCAAAATAGTGCATTTTCTACAACTTGTACTGTATGATACTAAGATAAGTATGCTGCTATAGTGTCAATGCAATGCATATTGTGGGTATATTTAAAAGATAAATTTACATAGTTTAGACAGAAAAAGACATCTTTTGATTGTAGAAAACCATAAATTATGCTTTTAGATCAAATAACTAAAATTAGCAAAGTAACTTCTACTTTACCTGACAAAAGGCTTAGTTTTCATAAATAGCCACGAACAACTGAATCTAACTAGTTCTTGCTATAAGCAACTTTCTTTTGCAATATTCGTCACACACGGTGGAGTGATCAAGAATTCCACGAAGCCTGAAAACTGTCCTTTTCTCTTTTGAGTAATTACAACATGAAAACAGCATCTTTTCTGTCTTTTTCATCCAGAACAACCTTTTGCAACTACCAGTACCTGCAGTCAAGAAAAACTCCCTATGATGAACAACGCTTCTGAAATAACAGGAGGAGGAGTGCTAGATGTTAAAAAGGATCTTTTGACAGCACCAGAAGTTATAATAACAAAAAAAAAAATTAAAAGGTACATAAAAGTGCCAAATAGAAGGAAATAAACCCAAGTTTAAAACAACTTGAGTGGCATGCACATTATACATATAAAGGGAGTGCTCCTGGAAGGCTGCTGTGCCTCTGCCCTGGCAACTACAACATGTTAGCAACACCAAAACATGGGACAGCCACCTCTCTCCAGCGCGCACTTATTTTAGTGCCCCCTAGTGTCAATTATATTCTGATGCCTTAAAATTGCATTACAATATTAAGGAAAGAAAGAAACAATAGTATTCTTCAGAGTTAAATTATTACTATTTTTGCAACACTAGACTGCTTTCCATATCCCCAACTCTATTATTTGACTAAGCAAACAATACCTGTCCATATAGCCAAGACATATTTAATACATTTAACACAGATGCATTATGCTAAATCTATACTTAGGTGACAGGATGTTTGATTTGTGAAACTAACACAATTCTCCTAGAGCTTAAACTCTGAATGCAATAAAACTATTTGCAGCTAAAACTTGCTCCACTGCTGTCACAAGCAGGATGTGGCAACTGCAGTGAGCTTTGAAGCAGGAAACTTCCTGCTTCACCAAGGACACTGTACTCTTCCCAATGCTTTCACTGAAGTGAGTAAGCTTAAATCTGACAATGTTAAAAGAAACAGTTAAATAAAATTAATCTGATGTCTTTGGCTGCAGTGATCATGGGATGGTGGAGTGCAGGATCCTGTGTGGGAGGAACAGAATACCTAGCAGGACAAGAATCCTGGACTTCCGCAGGGCCAACTTTGGCCTCTTCAATCAATTATTAAGAGAAGTCCTACAGGACAGGGTACTGATGGTAAAGGGGCTCAAGATAGTTGGTCAGCATTCTAGAACCACGCCTGGATGTGTTCCTGCGTGATGTGCTCTAGGTGATCCTGCTCTGGCAGGGGGGTTGGACTAAATGATCTTTCGAAGTCTCTTCCAACCCCTAAGATTCTGTGATCTGATGATCCAACCTGCTTCCATTTAAACTTCTGAAGTTAGTTTTATTTTATAAAGAATAGTCTGACTGTGAATACAAGGTTAATGGTCTCTCTCTGAGGTCTACTGCACTTCACAGGTTCACTCCTCTTATTTATGTTTTCACCTAAACCCTCTTAATAAATCACGCACTGCCCCCCTCTGCAGGGAGGACTGATATCCCCTGCTAATTACCTGTGCTGCACCAGCCCGCAGACCTGGGTGAACCTACCAAAGCCCCCATCTCCCTCAGGGTGTGTGGAGCAGGCATAGCCCAGGCTCAGGGCTCTGCTGGTGAGGGTGCTCTGAGTGGGGACCTGCCCACGCAGGGGGAAGGAGACCACCCATGCACCCCCCGGCCTGCACCGACACTGCGACTTCGGAGCCGATTTCAAAGTGTTACAAATGCTGAGTCCTTCAGCAGACAATTCTTCAAAACAGACAATTCTTTTCAGTATCTTGCAAAGCCAGAATGGACCAACCAACCCCCAAAGATGTCATCAAGTGCTTGAAGGTCAATGAACTTGACAGTAAAGTTGCTTATTAAGCACTGAATTTTCACTGAGACACATTTTTCAGATTCCATAAAAAGGCCCAGACCTGTAACTTGTGACACCTGCAGAAAAACATCTCAGGTAATAGCTGTATCCATCTCAGTGACATCTGAGGTCAGGCTTATTTTACCACATTTCTATTATTTAAGTGTGAGCCTTATCACAAAAAAAATCAATCTTTATATTAAGATCATAGAAGCATTTTCTATTTGTCAGATGTTGCAGAAGCCCTGCTGATCAATTGTAATAAAACAATCAACTCCCCAATGTGCACAGCAATGCAAAGAATCCACAAAGGCAGGCTGTACAAACTGCTGGGCAGTAAATGGAATGCAATAAACTATAATTTTCCTGGAAACCTTCTCAAAATCAAAATATCAAGTACATACTTGACGTTCAGCACCTCCAATGGTTATTACAACAAACCACTGAACCACAAAGGTGAGAAGAGACATCTGTCTTGCCACCAGCTTTCTCTCCTGCACCATCTTTATTTTGATGGCCAGTTTTCTCCTTTCCCAACAGCCATAGTATGGCTCCATACTGCTGCACTGGTAGGGCAGGGGCAGGAGACAGAAGGAAGGACTCTGGGGATTAGCTTCCTTCATTTTCAAGAAAGCAGATGCTTTCATTTTTCAGAAAACAGATGCTGATTTGTCGAGACCAATTCTTTTTGCAGAAACACACTGGCTTTTACTGAACTTTTCATGGATGCTATTTCCCAAGGCAAAGCCATAACTTCCAGCCAAAGTCAGAGATCAATTTGAGAAGAGCTGAAACCAGAGGTTTCTTTCTCCCACAAGGGCTCTCTAACCACTGAACCAATCCCCTTCCCCAGTGTGAACACAAGCAAAATATCTGCAAAAGGAGAGATCACAATACATTTGCCCAGGAAGAATGAACAACACAGGGGACATCACTTGATGAACAGGAGCCCCAGGTGCTCATTTGATCTTCATTTTTACATAGCAGGGAGTCAGATCTCTGCTCCTTGAATTTGTTGGATTTCTTTTTTCTTGAATAGCAAATTTTAATTGCATTTTATCCCCCCCCAACTTTGAAAGACCTTTGCTTATTCAAACTGGATTGCAGGGGCTCAGAGGGTGGCTCAAAAACCCCTAGAAAATTTGGTTCAGTTACTTTCTGGCTCTGGTCTTGATGGAGGCCTCTTGTGTACAGGGCAGGAGACTGCAAACTACAACAAGCACTTTTGCTTATGACTCCACTTTTCATATTACGAAATGTAGTTAAAACCTCCCTACAGAAACAGCAGGAGCCCTGGCACACAATGAGCAATGCAATACCTTGAGGTAACACAGTAAGCCTCAGTCTTGGGCTCAGTGTCAATCCAAGCTGTCACAGGTTTAAGATGAGAGAAGAAAACCAGTATTTGTAGCTTAGCCTGGCCATACATCATCACTGCAGACCATGATTTGCAACATTCTGAGTGGAAGATTTTATTTAAAGGTAATATCAAGTGAAAGGGTAGAGTGCCTAGAACTGTGAATCACCAGGTGGTCATCCTACCCATTTATCTGCATGACCTTTTTGACCATGGAGACAACAGACACTTGCTTAGGAATACTGTTTGCTTTAGACCATATTGATCATACCAGTTAAATGTTTACCATGTAGATGTTATCGTATATTATTTATATAAAACACTAACTTGCTGTTATTGTGATATTTACTTTTAATATCAGCATCAGTTAAGTACACACATCTATTGAACACCTAAAATTCCCTAAAAATATAACTTTCTAGTCAATCATAATGCTTTGTGTTAGTTTGCTACTTTGTTTCTAATGTGTAATAGACTGAAAATTACAGCCCTGCTTGTCAATACAGTCCATATTAACAAGGAGTGTCAGAAATTATCTTTAAAGTCCTTGCCTCACACTGACGCCTTTTGGCAAAGAAACTGCACCTGTAAAAATGTGGGTTATGGTGCAGTATCAGAGATGTAATTCCATGCCAGTTTCTTAGATAACAATAAGCCCATTTAATGTAGATTGTTTTTAAAAAATGAACATCATAAAACCAGGCTCTTCTAAACCTGCTACAGTTTTTCAAGGAGTCAGAATAAAAGACTTCAAAAAAATTAAAAATGCAACACCTCTAGTATTTTTGCCCATGATCTCCTGTCAAATGCCATCAAATCCTTAAAAGAGCAAACCAAGCATAAACTTGAGTATTTCAAAGAAGTAACACATTAGTTTGCCAAGTGTATTTTTTCTAACATTCAGCTACTCCATTGACTTATTTACTAACACTTATTGCACTGCTTTGTACATAAAAAATCTGAGCAGCCTCTTTCTGCAAAACTCTGAATGTTAGCTACATTCACAAAATAATGTTAGGGAAAAGAGACTAAATTCTACTGAATAATTTAATAAAAATCATAGCAAGTACCAAATCTTCTGATTATACTACATACAAATACAGGAATCAATAAATTAGATTTATACCAAAATACTGGTAGAAGCAGAAATAACCCTTAAAACACTTCTACCCCTTTTTCATCAAAAGTAAAGCCATTTTTTCCCTGTGTTCAGAGCTTCCTACAATTATCCAACAGAGGGCTCCCAGTAGCTAGTAAAAAGCTTAATTGAGAGCCAAATATACAAACTCTAACATACACACACAAATAAGCATCCTGTCATTAGAATAACCTGTTCTGTATGCACATACACGTGTACCTATGCCCAGTTTAGAAATCTGTAAAAGCATGCAGTAAAACCACCCAGGTAGTGCCTTGTCACAATTTTATGCTGCTAAAGTACACTCAAGATTGTTTCCAAAACACTATTTTAAACTATGAAAAATGAGTGTATTTTTCAATTGTCTTTACACAAATGAAATTACATCTTCTTGTTATTCTTTACTTCCACTTGAGAAAAACACTAAGAAAATCATGTGGAGCAAAGTTTGTTTACTATGTATCAGCCAGTGCAAAGGGCAAGGGCAGTCACTGAAGCCAGGTGGGTGTTCATGTACACTGAGCACTCGTTAGCTAAAGCCAACCTACACCTGACAAACTTCACCTTATCAAGGCAAAGATGCAACTGGACTGTTTCAGCAAGAGGGTATTTCAAACTAGGTTAAACCTTGCTCTCTTTGTTGAGATGGTTACAAACTGGCGCTGCAGAACAGAAGTTTTGAAATGCTGAAGTAATCAATGCATTTGGTAAATTGTGCTTTTCTGACATTCAGATATCTGAGGCTAATGAAACCAAAACATTTTTTAAAGATTATGCCAATATAGCAGGAAATCTGAGTCTTGGCATGTGAATTTGGGGGTTAGGAAGCACTTCAGCCATCCACTAAACTATCCTTAGGGACTGTAAGTACAAGGGTCGTACATATTACCTTTACCCTGAGGTCTCCCAGCAATACTACTCCCCATGCCACTTGAAAGCCTTAATGTTAAATACAGGACATAATAAAATGCATTGTGGCATATCTTCTCTCAGTACCATACCCTGGGATTTCCTGTAGGCTACATGCTTTTGCTGAAAAATTAATTAAACACCATAGCCAATACAGTATCATGTTGGTGTGTCCTGCCTGATCAAAAAAACTAACAGCACTTTATCTCCTCTAACACAATGTGATCATAAGTCAAAGCTATGGTCCTGCAATAAATTAACATTAATATTTGATGAGTTTAGTAAGATATTCAACACAGATGAAGATAATACATAGGCTATTGTACAAGAAACTTAAAAAAAGTTTCTACAATATTAAAAAGAGATTATTTATCTGTAATTCAGGAATTTCACCCTACAGTACCTGCAGATGGGCCCAGAACATTAGCCAAAATGGTGTATTTTTCTACTTCTGAGATTCAATTTGTTTTCCATAATGGCTTTTGAGCTTATCTATGATAATACTAATTTGCTTTCTTTCACATCTTTACATTCAATTTCTAAAAAGGTTCTGCTTAGAGTCTAGCACTGCACACCACACAGCTGCAGTCAGGTCTGTCTTTCAATGTGCAGCAATGTATGTGGGGCTTTCATTCACTCTTCTTTTACCTGCAGTCATACTGCAAAGCCTGTGGACATGCAATGCAAGCAGATAGAATTCATGGTACCTGCAACTGTATTATGGCAATGCTAGACTCGAAGCAAAACTTTTCTAGAAATTTTTGGCACAATACAGCACTATAAGCACCCTGCTCTAACCTGAACTGAGATGAGTTCGATCTTCTCACACATTTAAAAGTCTACTTTCAGGCCATGCCTGGGTGCACATAAGCATTTGAAAAATCTAATCCATCCTGCAATTTGATGCAATTCTTTAGAAGCAGCCAACACACTCTCAACCTCCACTACATCATCAGAACTGAGGTTTGGAACTGAGGTACAAGAGGAAATGCAGATGCCAATTTTCACAACTGCCCTTGCACTTAGAATACAGTCATTTGCTAAACTAAATTTTAAGTGCCTTTGGCACAGAAGTGCCTGAAAACAATTTTTCTCCTTCAACTGGAGATGCAGGTATACAGGACCTTTGAAAGAAATGTGACTAGTCTGGCATGCAATATTACATTCTATTTAAAAGATCTGGACTTTTATCATTATGCACGCATCACTCTACTGGTTAAGACCAAGAGTACATACAACACGTGTAGGAAAACAGCAGAAGTGTCACAAAAAAAAAAATCATCAAAATAATTCTAATCCTTTACTTACCACAAGTCTCCGTCTTCAATAGTCTTATCATTTGGGGCCCCAGCATGGCCATAGTGTAAAACAGAAGAGTTCTCCCCACTGACAGGAGAAAAGAAAATTCAGCACAATTAATGGGAGCAGAAACACTAACATGCACAGCTTAAGACAGAGCATTGTAAACATGACATTGTAAACATCAGTCTATTCATACATTAAACACAACATCTTGCAGTCTGTGGGAAGTGCCATAGGCTCTGACCCAGTGTAGGCTGCAATAGCAAACCCTGCAGCTCGCTCTCCAGAAATGGGTACAGAATGGGCATTTTGCTACTCTGGCTGCAAGACACAACCTTTCTGCAGAAGGAACTCAGAACAGCTCATATAAATACTTCCCACATCCATGGCAGCGTTAAGGAAGCGATTATGCAAGACTAATTCTTCATCCTATACCCATCTATTTCCTTCTGGATTTTTTTTAATTACTAAGCTAAGCGTTTCCCTATGTGAGGTTAAATACTCTGAGGCATCAAAACCACACCTCCACTGGAGTTACACCTGACTAAACTGCTGATTCACAGGAATAGAAATATCTCCAGAGAAGGATGGACCCTTGTTCTGTGCTTTTGAAGCTCCACAATCCATTTGGTGACCTATACTTGTCCTTGGGGTCCTCTCTTGCCTCCTGATACTTCCCCAGGTCTATCAAATAACAGCTAAAACACCGATGAAGAACTCAAGCTTTACCTAGTTTTTCTTCTACTATCTCCTCAGATAGAAGCTCTCCCTCTTTTTCTTTTCAAAAAGCTAGAAGAATTATACCACATCCAAAAATACACATGTTGGATCAGGGTGAATGTGGCATTTCTCTGATCCCTCCAGGTGACTTGCCAGTCTATATCTCACCTTCTATCAAAAACACATTGGTTATTCTGCACAAATTTGATTCTTTCAAGTTGTGATGGTGGAACAGTTTCCTACCCTGGGTGAAATGAATCTAAGGCTCAATTTCAGTAAACTTTTTGTTACATGTGGAGTAAGCAAGCCTTCTGACATACTTCTTGTATTTCACTTCTGATATGTGCAATTACAGAAACAGTAAACATACACTGTATCCAAAAAGAGATTACCCTCAAGATACATTAAGCACTTGAGATCAATTAGGTATTTAGTAGATCACTAGTTATTCAGATACAATAAATCCTTAAGCAATGATTATGGGGGAGAAAGTAGATGCTGCTTTAAATTTCTGAAGGCTCTGAATCTGAAGGCCAGGATCATGTTGATATTCTGAAAGCAGTAAGTTTTTATTGTTAAGTATATTTTAGCATATAAACATCAATATGTAATAAGGCAGTGAAGGGCAATGTATAAGAATAATGTGAATGATTTTCTGATACAAGGTGTATTTCTTAAAATTAAATACACTCCAAAGGGAAAAACTAAAGTTGTTAAATCAAAAGTTAAAAAACCCCACAGACTCAAGGCTGCAACAAATTTGTTTTGCGATGATGTTCCAATGGCTTAAGCATAGTTTTACAACTGGCTGCTAACTGGCTTTTTACTTTCTGGATGTCTGACTTGGGAAACTATGCTGTTGTGCAGATAACTAAAAAAGGCCCCATACAGCTTGCACACAAGATGCAGACAGACATGAGCTTCTTTGGAGATGTCCTGTCTTCAGGGCACTGGTGGAATATTTCCCTCTGGCCACCACTGCAATTTTCCAGGCCAGGACACTTTCAAACTTAGTTTGCTCTCTCTGAAAAAAAGATCTGTAATAAGGCACTGGAGTGCAAGTGAAAGAAAAGGAGATTCTGTGCCAGGTGAGGAGTGGGGCAGGAGCCGTGTTTCCAGCCTCAGCCTTCTCCTGTCATGTGCAGGCAGCAGAGGCAGCCCCTGCCTGGGACCACCAGTCTGGCAGGAGGAGGTAACAACTGCTTCCTACCTGAAGAGCTGCTTCCCAGGTGGGAGGGCTACGATTTTGAGCAGATGGCACTTGGAAGCAATGGGAATGACCTTGGTGCTATGCATGACACCGCTTGTGAACCCACACATTTGATGTTTAAGGAAAAACACAAAAATATTTCAAAAAATCAACACCTGGCATGCGCACACACGCTCACAGGCTTCACAGCAGTTTGCCAGCATTTTAGCTGCAGATACTATTTCCTATCTCACTCTAAAAATGGGAATAAAGCAGGAGAAGCCAATAGCACATGCATATATTTATGATCAACTTTTAAAAAATTATCATGAAGCTTAAGGGTACGACTCCATGCTAATGTATTTGCAGATAGCTTGTTTACTTATCATCATATGCTGGCACCCTCAGTGTCACATACCATACCAGCTGCATAAACAAGTCATATATTCAAATGAGCATGGCACAAATGCTTTCAACAATAGACATTGCATATATTTTAATATAAAGGGTTTAGTTTACAAAATATTTCTGTAAGGTTCAGCACCAACTGTTAGGGAAGATGCATGAAAAATCTGTTTTTCAGCACTACCAGTGAAGCGTTAAGCAGCACACAATCTTTCTTGGCATTTCAGACTCCTTATCTGTCACCTACATCTTGGCTCTGCAGAGCAAATGGGATGGTACTGCAGAGAGCACAGTTGGTGCTGAAGACCAGAGATGCACACCATATGCATCTCAGGGTTTTATCTGTTTGAAGTGATTGGGGTGAGAAGATCTGCTCACTTGGGACTGGCTCTGGGCAGGTTCCACGGGTTGAACACTCATTAGCAACCAAGGCACAGCAGACCTGCTCTTGAAAGCTCTCCCAGCTGTTTTTCACCCCAAAAGAAATCAAGCAAGTGCACTCCAAGACTGGTTCCTGGGTCTGAGCAAACTCCTGCTGCTGGGATGAGTGGGAGACCTTGCCTCAGCAATGTACTACTGACCCAAAGTAAAGCACTGATGTGGACACACCTCCAGCCTGTTCCTGCCAAGAGGTGCAAGTTCAGTCTTCCTCACAGGAAGCACCTTTACCATCATCCTGGGATGAATGCAGGAAAGCCACTTTAGGAGCAATGCTACAGAAGTGCTATTTACCCATAAGGTAAATGCTACAGCTAGTCAGAAATTGTTCATCATTATTCAGTTAGACTTTCAAGGTGGCTTCAAAACAATTTAAACAAAACCCCCAGCCACTGGCAAAGCAAACAAGCCTTCCTGTAGAAGCTGTATCTTTTCTTCCCAAGACGCAACAGTTGAAAGGTCCAGCATAGAGTACCAAAGTCAGGCTTTAAAATGAAGTGATGTGGGGAGGTGCAGACCACTGGCAGATCTGCTGCCTTCCTGGAGGTCAGCACCTCTGAAGACCACCACACATGATGATGCCAATGTCTGACTTCAGGCAGACAACTTGAAAAATTCTCCAAGAGCTTTCTGTGTATCTATTTTTATCCATTAATAATGTGCCTCTAACTTGTGCCAAAGATGTGTTTGTTACTGAGACAATTGTGTGAAGCAGTGGCAAAGCTGCAAATTAACACCACTGAGAATGCAAACAGTAGGAAGAGATTCAGATTACTAAGAAAGGAAAAAAAGTCTCCAAAATACATTTCAGACTAGAAAGTACCAAGAAAACAAATTATTAGAAGAAAGAGAAAGAGCAGAAATGTCAGCAATATTTTAAAAACAGGACTAAGTGGAGCATCAAGTGTTACAAGAAGTGCAGCTATTAGCTCTTCATTAAGAAGACAAAGAAAAACCTACAGATCATTACTTCCATCATGATTTAAATAATAAAATCAATCCAGTAGGAACCCCTGACAGCCTTCTCTCCACTTTTTCATCTAAGACATGAAATCTTACCAAGTTGTACTGAAAAGAAAGAAAACCAGATTCAGTAAGTATAGTCATCTTATCCAAAACATTTTACTTAGGTAATCCTCAGATAGAGGAAGGCATTTTATGGCACTATGTTATTCTTAATCACTGGTATCATCTGCTGAGAGCTGACATCTGCCTGGAGATATCTGTCAAGAAGATCTGAACCTAAGTTTAAGAGGCTGTAGCATCAAGTAGTGGCTGACCACGGCTTCTGCAGTGGTTGCAGAAATACTGACACTTCCACCTCCAACCTAACTCCAGATGGAAACTGCATCTAGTTATCAACAGACAACATCCATCATAGGGTCACCAGGACACACTGTGTATGTAACTTAAACTTTGTTTTCCCCTTTGTGAAAATGGTTACTTGGTACACTAAGACACTGCAATGAATAATCCATGAATCCATCTGAACACCACACAGAAGTCAACACTTTGTAGATTAGTGCTAAATATATCTAAGTACGCTTATCAGATACTACCATTTTCATTTAACTGCACTTACCTGATGCCTGTTTGCACTTCAAACGTCTGACAAGTTGACAGTGTTTGAAAGCATCACTAATTACAGGACTACCCTTACTATGTGACAACCTGTAATACTAACGTATGTGTGCTAGTGTTCTCAACTGATTGGAGGGTGAATACATCCAACTGAACACTTAAAGCAGATCTGGTCACACTCAATATTCATTTACCATCTCCTCAAGAGTGTAACACTGGACAGGGACAGCAACAAATGAATGCACTCAACATGTGTCAAGTGATTTATTTTTGTACTGAAATACAGTATTGATTTATCTTGATTTCCAGTTTAATGAGCATCTTTTCTAAAATCTGAGTAACAAACTTGGTTTTTATTTAAAAGCATAATCCTCTTCTATGGAAATTATTATTGAGCCTGTAAGCTAAAAAGGAAAGATCCTGTAAAAATATCACAGTTTTGTACAGAAAACAACAAAAATCAGCTTGAGTAATATAAAACATAACTAAAAATCCGAATTGCAAAAGCTATTTTTAATCATAAATGTAGTTAAGTGTAATATTTACAATGCATGACATTTTCATGGTAATAAAAAAATGCCTATTACTTTTGCCATTATTATGTTAATTGAGCAAATAGATCTACTTACATTCATTTTATTAGGACCTAGCTTAAAACTGTTAATATTATTCATTCTTACTCCATCACTCATACTCAGAATATAGCGATTTCAGGACAAAAGCTTTTGAATTCTACCTTATGTAATAATAATTATTTTTTTAAATCAAGTTTCTCTGCACTTTTAATTGTAGTGGAGGGGTACAATGCCAGGTCCCAGCTACAGCATCATGTCACTATATTGTTAGGATCCTGCCTTTCAAGGGCAGCCCTTCTCCAAGTATTAACTTCTCCAACAGTTCAGAGGCAGCTCAAACACTGGTCCCATGTCCTGCTAAGCCCCTCCAGTGTAGTGGGACAGGACACTTGGGAAGCTCCTGTCATCACCCAGTTCTGAAATACTGTAGGGGCTCCTGAGTCATGTAGTGCAGGCCCTGGGTTTTTCAGTCCCATGGAGAGATTAGTCACAAGGACCCACTACACACAAGTATATAATAGATGTTTCTATAGGTTTAGCAAAACCATTGATGCTCTCTAGCACCCAAACCAGATCCTGCAACACAGGCTCTGGTTCACTGTAAGTGAATGTGATGTCTGTATTGCTGTGAAAAGCAGACGCAGACAACCTGATTCTATCATCTCAGCCTGTGACAATACCAGAGACATGCAGTCTCATTTTGATGGGATGTTAATTCTCAAGTTATATGATGGTACTTAAACTAGGAAACTTTTCAGACAATTTAGATGCACAATCTGCCATAAAGCTGCTCATGCTCCTACTGCAATTTTGCATATAAATTGGAAAATTGCTTTTACAAATAAGCAATTGAATAAACAGCAGAAAGAAGCAAAGACGCTAATTGTCCTTATTAACTCCAAAGCAATATAACATTATTCTCATTAACATAAAAAATATTTTAATAAGTGTATGTGACTTCAGTGTAGGGCAAATGTTTGTTAGTAGCAGCACATCTACAAGTGGCACAATATATCAACACATATGCCTCATCCAATTGTCGTATCTCTCCGATTAGATTAATCTCAGCACAGAGCAAAAAGCTGTATTCTACACTATTTTTTTGAAATTCTGCAAATTAAAAATGTGCATTTCTACAACTGCAGGGAGAACTTTTATAATACTTTCTCAAATACAATACCTTCCACACTAGCTGTTCAGCAAGAATGAAAGAGAATAAAAAAATTCTAAATTCCAAAAATATTTTAATCACATTTTAACCTTTGAGGCAAATAATTTTGAGAATTAAATACTTAAGGTGTATTTCAAAGACTGCATTTCTGAGCAACAGAGAACAACTCTAAAGCCCTTCTCCAGAATGGCATTTAATAAAAAAGCAAATTGCACAGATGTGACCATAAACATGATCTTGGCAGTAGCAGCAGTCTCTGGAGAATGCCTCAAGTGGAGCAAAATCTGTAACTGAGTTATTTCTTTAAGACACAGTGCTAGTCACCTTTCTTTGGCTTTTTCAGAGAAAACAGTTCGAAACTCACTGTGATGGCACATGTGAGTAAGAGGAACAATTTTACAAACATCCATTGGGAAGCTGACCAAAAAGACTGCGACAGTTAAGTATATGCCATCGACTTACCTGCCACAGATGCAAGTGTAGGAAGTGTGGCGCATGCCACCTCGAGCATAGCAGTAGTGCTGGAACAGGCTGAAAAGAAAGAAGGGTGGTAATTAATAATATATTCAAAACCACCACAAGACAGGGAGAAAAGCAAGTCTTGCTCGAGTACAGCTGTATTGGTGGAAATCCCTGGCTCCCCAAGGAGGCCCTCTGCCTCAGCTGAACAGTGGAGTTCCCTCACTCCAATGGCTTGGCAGTCCTGTGGAGCATCACATCATCTCCACAGAGCCCATTAAGCAGCTCTGCAGCACAGAAGCAGAGCTTGAGTGCAGCTCAGCAACCTCAAATGGCAAGCCGAGCTCCTTAACAACTCAACATAGAAAGACAAATTATTGTTTGCAAAAGGTAGTTCTCCTGACCATGGAACAGACATTGGAAGATTAAGGCAGTTTTATGTTGCTGGGTGCTTTGCTGTGAATTTTTAATGCAATCAACAGAGATGCAAAAATTAAGCACCTCTTTCTCTTCTTCTATCACAGGTTTCAAAGCTTCCTGTCCTGCTTTATGCAGTATTTCAGCTCTGGGCTGGTTTGGGTTCTGAACTGCTTTTGAAACTTTTTTTTTTTTTCTTAAGGTAGAGGTACATTCTGATGTGAGTGCACTTGCCCCCACCCTTGTAAGTTTGCTGAGGCACAAGACAGTGTTACCCCCACTGCTTTGCTGAATCTTGACTACCTTATTGACTATACTGATGAGCGAGAAGAAAACCCATTCTCAGAATAAATCATTAGAAGTAAAAGTATATACTTGCTATTCTTGAGATCTTCTGGAGTATTGCATATATCCAAACAAAACTCCAGAATGCTTTAAAAGCCTAAATTTCGAAACAGCCTTACCAGGCGTTAAAATAAAACATGCTATGAATAATCCTTCTGACAAATCCTAAGAACCTCTCTGATAATGATGCCTGTCTTTGGTCCACTTTGTACTGCTAATGCCCACTGACAAGTGCAATCAGATCTGTGCTATGAATGTAAATTGAATTAAATAAAGAGTTTAATGTCAACAGTTTTCCTAACTTCAGTGGATTTACAGAATAAGGGCACTTAAAGCAGGAGGGTAATGACTTCCCTTACACTTTTTGCTTATTTTCAGGTCTTTCTCAACACTGGAGTACAACATATCCATACACACTCTGCAGAGTGTGATTTTTATTTCCCAAAAGAGGTAAAGAAGTAAATCCTACTTTGAGTTCTTGTAATCAGTTCTTCTTGAGTTACAACAAATATTGATAAGAAAACCTCATTTTGTATTTCTCAGCTATTAGCTCCCCAAACCAAGACACTTCTAGATCAAAGAGGTTCAATCTCTAAAAAAAATCCAACTGAGTATTTTGGCCTATATCTTACAAAACAGATAAAAAATGTAATTACAAAAAATGCAGTGATTAGGGAGAAATGGGAAGGAACAAAAAGTGGCAAGAATATCTGACAAAATACCGTATTAAAAACTTAAGCCAAGTTTCTATAGCGTGTCCCAATACATTCCTTAGTGACATCTTCTGATGCTTCTTCTGCCCTAGCCCCACATCCTTAGTAACTACAGCGCTGTGGAACGAGACACACACATCACTTTGGGTTGGAGGAACAATTAATTACTCATTCCCAGGTTTCTCGTGAAGGATGACCCAAACCACTGAATAACTACATTCATTTTTCCCAGATACCGGAACCACGCCAAGAACCATGCCAAGAGCCAGGCTGGACACTGGTAGTTCAGGAACCAGATTCTTGGACTGTGTATTAGAGAGATCTGATGACAGAAATGCACCTTGCCTTGTGAAGCACACAATGTTTGGAATAGTCAAGGACACACATGCATTACCATCTCATTAAGTTTCTTCTATTGAAAATATATTTATATAATTTTTTTTTTCACACTAGATCACTCACTGGCTTGAGGATGTTTCAGATCTCCAATAATGTGCTCAGTACAACTTTTAGAAACTTGCCTCCTAATAAAAAGAAACCTTTACATACTTCGAAAATAATATTATTTGAACACAGCTCTTGAGACTTGACTTGAAATGCACACATTTAGTTTTGAACTATAAATTGGAAACCACAGTGGCTTAAGGGAGATCTGTGCAGAATTTGGGAGTATTTTCTGTAGTGGTCTTCTTAGGTTTTTTTTATGAGTGCAAGTTGGAAGACATAGGTGGATAACTATTAGTTATCTGTGCACCGAATTACTTTTGAGTTGCAACTAGACTGTGCCCATATGCTTTCATACAAAGTAAGTATCAAGCAGAGCCATGAGAGAGGCTAAAATCCAAAGCTCTTCTGAAGAATTCACAAGAGGCAAATTCTTCCAAAGCTGATCTGTTTATACCAGGGCTGAAAACCACAATTTTGATCATTTAGACACAGAAATATTTTCATATGAGAAAGCTATAAAGCTCAAATAACACAAAATTGTTAAGCTACAGTAAATAAAATTTGTCTATGATATCTAAAGTATTTATGCTTAGCTTCAAACTGGGCAGGAAGAACCATGTACACAGGGAAGGAGGCATCAGTATCAGCCCATGACGGGACATACAAGCAGTGCTCCCTTTAACCCCACACTAGACCCTGAGGTTCTTAAATACAGAGCATTTTCCTTTGTTAATCAATTTACTTTGGTAATGTCATTTATTTTGCATGGACAACTAGATGCTCTAAAGCTGTTCATCTAATCCTATTTTCATTTAGTTCACAACACAACATTGTAATATTGCAAAAACACGTCTGATGTTTTAATACAAAGAGTCAGAACTTCATTGCAAAAGAGTAAAGAAGGGCAGTGGAGCAAAGTTGAAGAAATAATCCAGTTTACTATTAATGAATGAATGCTGGATTACAAATTTGCACCAGAATAAGAAAATTAGCACTATGAGCAGATAAACAAGAGTTTCTTCTACATCTTGGAGTCAATATCATTAAAGATTTACAAAAGCAGTGTTAATAATAAAACTGCATTTTCCTCACACACACGCATTTTCACTTTTTAACTTTATGGCTGTCCTTTTATCACCACAGTGAACTATTCCATAAGAAGCAAGTTTACCCACATGATTTTGCAAACCTAAAATTTCTGAATAATTTTTAGGACACAGAACAAAAACCCAACATGACTCTGTGATACTGCTGCAGCAGTTTAACAATGCCCGTGGAACTGTGTCCCCTTCTCCCTCCAGAAAGACTGATAGAACTTTATTTTAACAGCTCTGAGTTTAAATCCACGTTTTTTTCCCCCAATATGAGGAAAGGGCAAGAGTTTTAACAAATTAAGTTAGTGCATATACCCACTCTCACTTGATTTGCTCTTCATCTAATTCTATGTTGGTGAGACATTTCTCCACCTCACTCTGAAAATTCATCAAATTATGCATTTTCACAGAAGTTCAGCTAACCCATTTCATTCCCAGTGTCCACATGATGACCATGCAAGGCTATGAACTTACTCTCAGCTGCTGCTTTTCCAGAGGCTTGGCAAGACAACTGAACAGGTACCCTAGAGATAGGAGAGTTGCAGAGTGCTCTGTAAATACACCTTTTCAGTAAGTCAATCTTTAACACTTAAAAAGCCCTTTAAAAGTCTTATTATTATTTTCCAGAAATGCTTTGAACTCTACTTGGAAAATTCACCTATCATTTCTCAAAACTGTTTGATTCATCTGCATAAAAACTGTTGACTCACAGATTCAAATATTATGACTTCTGAACTATTGAAATTTTAACAGTTATCGTTTCATAGCAATTAAGATTATGAAGACATTCACAGTCAAGCCAGCTAAGATTTTAATGTTAATTCTGACAAACTATCAAGTCAAGGTCTACCTCACTGTTTTTTTCATATGCAGAAGGCCCTGGGCAGTAAGAGTGTGTTCTGTCCGCAGAGGAACGGCTCTTCCAGAGCAGCTCAGTCTGCAGAAGGGCTGTTACACAGAACACAGGCGAGGTTTACCCAAGGGGAGCATCAGAGCTCCAGGGAGTTGAAGAACCACCACTAAGTATCTGACAGAAAAAACAAAGTACAAGAGATTGCCACCACTGAGACTGCAGCTATGATTAGGCCACTGCAAGAAATGACCCTGAATTTTTTTGAACAACTGCCCCTGCAGCTGATGGAGGTAACAGACCCTGTGTGCAATTCCAGAGCCTCCTGCAACATCACCTTCTGTATATTTGGTCATGCCCCTGCCTGCCTGTTGTCTGGAACTCCCCACCTGCTACTGTACCTGGGTAGCCAACACAGCAGCACATCTGCACTGCTTCTGTGCAGCTATAAAACCCTGAATCCAGGATTCATTTTCATACATTTTCTACAGCAGGAGGATTTTTAAAGTGACTTCTCAATCTTCACCAAATGCATAAATGGAAAACAGATCCCACTGCAACACTAGAGAGCAATGACCATTAAGAAGGGTCTCCATTTTACTTATTCACCAATTCTAAAGTTCACTTGGTGTCATGTCCATGATTAACAAGGTAGAACTAAGTTCTGCTCTACTCTAAATTTCATACTTAATCTGGTATTACGGAAAGACATGGCACGATTTTTTCTTAGACTCACTGCTCCATTTCCAGCTGTAATAATTCTAGATCTCAACTGGCATATTTTAAATTAAATTTTTTGTAGTTTAAACCTATTTATCAACAGCTAATTAATGAGGTCTAAATCCTTTGATGACAGAATGATTAAACTGCATTTTAACTAATCTGCCTTTAATTAAAATGCTGCCAGCAAACCATTTCTGGATCTGTAAAAAGGACACATTTATAGATGCTCACTCTTTAACTATGCATTATGTAAAGCCAATAATTAGAAGAACTCATTATTTCGATTATATTTTAATTACTGTTACACATAAAACATGCTTTAATAGATGTAATGCAATACATTTTCTTTCTTTACAACCCACTAATCATTCCTATTGGGGTGACAACCAATAAAAGGAAGTTTAATGTATGCGCTAGTACAGAAATCTTGTTTTAGCTTTGAGCCAATTCTCTCTCAATTTCTTCTTTGCAGCAGAAAGATACTTAATTATCTCCAAACCTAAACCGCAAATGAATCCCTATAAATCCCTGTTAAAACTCTAAAAGGAGATTAGCAGTAACTGACCATAATAAAGATACATGCTTTATCCTTGTTATTACACTTGCATGTCTTAGTTTCTTCAACTCAAAACACAAGGCTACAAAAAAACAAGTCAAGGAAAAAATATAAGGTGACATTTGTACTGATTTTCCTACTTTTTTCCTATTTCAGGAAATAACATGAGTCAAGAGAAGTTCCAGTTAGCTCAAGAGCCACCAATTTCCATTCATTTAGGGTATCCCTTTTCCATTCATTTAGGGTATCCCTTTGCCTCTGTCTGGCAGGGCAGGGTGGTAGATAACTAATGTGATAACTGCAGCCAGCTCTCTATTATCTGCATTAATGGGAGACTGAGACATCTAAATATGAAAGTGATGGAAGTTTAACTGTTCTTTACTAAAGCTAAGCCAGTTTTCAATGGAATAAATTTTTATTGAATACTTTTTTTTTTCTGAATCTACAGATAGCTGGTCAGGAACATTAAATATCCTGTAGCAATCCAACCTTTAAAATGGCATGTGATTATAATAAGTACTTTTTGCTGAGACAACCTAAAATTCAATAAATTACAGTTATGAAACATGTTTCTAAACTCTGCATGTTCCAAGTAGCTGTGTGACACAGAAAATTCAGTCTTAGGGTTTGGCTGCTTTCAGTGATCTGAATCTGGCATGAGGAAGCTAGTAAGCTTGTGGCAGAAGCCCACTTAATTTACCCATTAAATTATACTTTAAAAATATTCAGAAAGGTGTATTATGTTATTTCTACTGACTCAGATATATTTAATTTTAATAAGCTGACTTCTACTGTTTGCACAGATTAATAAAATTGCCGATATTCTTGTTTATGTAAAGTTTTCTCTAAAAATACTTAGCATTTAAAAAACTCTGATAATAAGATGCTTCCATATCACAGGAGCCTATGATGAAGTCACTGAACATACAGATAGTGAAATATCTGCACAACAAGACTTAAGTTGCTGCACAGTTTGATTTATAAAAATCCACTCCTCTAATTTCCCTTTTTGTCTATTTCTGTTTATAGGGCAAACTCTCGAGGGCAGGGAAAATATTTTACTACCTTATTGAGTGCATTGTCCATTTATATTCTGATTAAGTAACAAGAACAATAGCTTATCGTGAAGAGTATATGTACTATATCTCCTCAAGAGACAGCATATCCAGAAAGGTCATTTTGAATATTTTAGCATTCACACTTAACAGATGTCAAGAAAAAATGCTGATGTGGCAATGTGCTTTCATCAAGGTTTATCGAGAACACTTCTTACTTTTAAAAGATTACAAAAGATCTACCTTGAAAAAAACCATGACCTCTTCAGTTTATTATGTATAGCATCCAATTGCTGCTCCACTATGTCAGGAATCTTGTAAAGCCAACACAAGTGACAAGCAGACAAATGAGACTGTTCCTCCTCACATCACCTGTCCTCCCAACCAGGTTACTGTTTTTACTGTCTCGTATGGTACCTCTCAATAAGAAGCCAAGGACAAATATGTTTCAGGACTGTGTGTACAGCAATAATAAGAAGAAACAGTCAAGAAATATTTAAGTTGTTAGAAGTGCTCAGGAAGAACAGTAATAAGGCCAATACCAGAAACAACATTTTGACAGAAGCTCATCAGATATATATGGATGAAAGCAACAGCTCTTTTTTCAGTTTAATTTCCTGATTTATTTAAAGGCTAACTATACTAACTGCTTTTGTTTTAAGATGGCACTTTGGGCAGTAAGTGCTATGATTTCCTTCTGTATCTACCAAGGCAAGGACACAGCACAGAAGTGCCAGCTGCCTACTTGCTCTCATGCTGATGGAGTCCAGTACACCAGAGCAACACAGGAAGGGAGAGGTGACCAGTGTTTTCCTGGGGAGATACTTTAGTGGAAGAGCTCATGGCAGACCACTTACAGAAGGCAGAACTCTGCAACCCTGCCTAGATCTCCCCCACACCTTCTGGAGTAGCGCAGGGCAACTGCTTCTTCCCTAGCACAGAACATGCAACTAAACATTGAAAAGCTGGTTGTGCATTTCAGAATCATCTGGTTAACTCCAAAATATTATGCAAACTTCTCTTAAAACTGCAGAAGGCTGGAATAAGATGGTGTGTTCAGCTGGGCTTGCTCCCAGATATTGTATCACCAAAATAAAAGTTTTCCTGGTTTGTGCAGATAAATGACAAATAAGAGATGTCCTTCTATAATCTTTCTGACCATGTTTCAAGGGTCCTGGTCATATAAAATGAGTGAATAGCTGCCCAGAGGACTACACCATTTACCACAAATTACTTCTTTATGGAAGAATCAATTTTACAGTCTCCTGAATTCCAAACACTTGCCTCTTCAATTCAGTGGAATTACTCTTTTGAGGGCCAAGCCTAAGATAGATGACTCGAAGGATCTACTCTTGGGGCTATGATCTATCTGTTACAAAAATCTAGAGAGAACTTTTAAGTCTTTGAAAAAGACTCTAAGAAAATAAAACATGTATCAACACTTTAACACTATGTGGCTAAAAGTGTCCAGATTAATTTGTTGAGTTTCAAACAATCTTCTATCCCAAAAGATCAGAAAGTAAAATTCAAGTCAATCTAATACAACAGAACCAGAAAGCTGTTTGCAAGAGACAAGAGGCCATGCTCCCCCACATACTGTTCTGGAAAATCCAAGATGCCTGTTTTTCAACTCATACAGCTTTTCCAAAGCTGAACTAATTATAATAAAGCTTTAAAAGTATATTAACTAATTCCAACTCCTAAGAAGACAAGAAGCAACTTTAAAAACAAATACCGCTGCAACACAGGGAATAAAATGAAATGCATTCTGCAGAGATGATCCCAACAGCTCTCAAGCTCTTGTTGTCTCAAGAAGAAATCTGTAACGCTGATTGTGGTTCCCTCAGTCCATGCTGCAGAGTACAAATCATGACTCAAGTGAAAGCGAAGGCAAAGTACACCCTCAAAAGAACATTCAACAATTCAAGTTGTCACACAAGGCTTGACAAATCCACTTGCCTGTTCATAAGAGACACACAGAAAATTGCCCAGCTCATAGGTTTCTGCAGATCTACTGCTTTTATTAGAAGAAATTAAAACCATAAGGATTAGAAAGATTACATCAACCAACTATAAATGAGCCTAACATTTCACTGCATACCTAAAACTCTGAGGATGTTTCCGTTACTCCACTCCTGAGATTGCAGAGACTTCACCAGCAAAGAATAAACCAAGAACTCCAACATTAGAATTTCTGAATCTATAAAAAAAATGAAATAAAAAGTTTTGTCCTGATGCTGCATGTATACTTAGGGATCAAAACTGCTGGTGTCAAGATGTGAAACTACATATCAACACCACATCTGCTGGGAGGCACAGTCATGCTCTTGCACCAAAATGGTATAATCTGTTCTCTCTGTATAGAAGATTTTTTACTCCCAACCCTGGCTGCTTCTCCCTAAAGGAAGGTGAAGGCAGACAGGAAAACAGAACAGTACTTGCAGGACAACAGCTTCCATACTAACCTCATAAGGTCTGTGGTGCTTTCTGTTGATGTAGCTGAACAAGCAATCACATCCCCAAAGACAGTGGAAAAATACCTCCACAGTCACACCGTCTTAAAGCATGACCCAGGGTTTAATGGCACATCCAAGCACCAGTGGGTTGATGATATAATTCTAAACACTTGTTTCTTGTCTTACAAATCTTGTAAATCAAATCCCTGTCTGCAACAGGAAGGTGAGCAGCTCCTACAGACAGTTCAGGATGCTCATGAAACCATAGGCCCTCACTCTGCCAGGAATATAACAAGTATTTTAAATACTTAATTCAGCTGGCAATTACCTTTTCACTAGTATATTACACCTTTCATCTCCCTCTGGAGGTGCCTACACACAGTAAACTTACGAGATATAAACAGAAATATGGGCTTTATTTGCCATTTCTCACAGACAAAGCGAGTATCAGATGAGATCACTACTGAAACCTCATAATAGGAGTAGACAGTCTTAATATCAGATTTGACAGGTCTCCACAACCACATGGTAAAAAGATCTAGCTTGTGCCCTGAGTGCTGGAGAGAGGACCAAAATCAGGAGGGATGTTAGAAGACCAGGACATGCTATTGAAGCCTATGGCACATCAGGGAGCAGTGAGGGCTGCTGAAGTCTCTGAATTCAGGGTGAAGTTTAGTTTAGGAAACACTGAACGCTGGTTTACTCAGACACATGCATTTACAGTCAACTTGCCTAAGTCCTTACTTGGAAAAGTCTTCATCAAAGGAAGGTAATTTTCCATTTTAAACATGCTGATTTTGTGAACAGGTAGAATTCACAATTTCTCTTGTTTATGGCTTGTAAATTACTTATCTACCTTAGTTTCTATTTGAGTTTGTCTGGCTTCACCATACAGCTACTGAACACGTGAGGTTTTTGAGTGCTCAAGTAGCCTCCAACAGTACCTGTACACTTGCTAAAGGATTGCCTGTAGTTACTGGAATTACTGTTCTTGAATAATTCAGTGTGTAGGTACCCTTCCTTCTCAAGTGAAAATGTTCCTTGCCATCACTTTCAAAATGGAGCTGACATTAGAAGACAATAGCTGTGACTTTCCACACAGACATCAGACACATAAGTACTATAGAAATTTAAAAAAACTTTACCTTGCACTAGATTCATTCCCCCTGAGGTAATTTAGCCTTTGTTCTAATGTATATATAAAAGTCTCATTAGCTGTTTCTGAGAGATTCACTACAGAAGACATGTTCTGTTGTTTGCAAACTCTCATGTCTAAATTATTTCCAGATCACAAGTCCAGTATTCTCTAGCTTTCATCTAAATTCTTTCTTCTTAAACTTACAACCTCTCTCGTCTGAATTTTAAAAAACTATATTAATAAGCTCAGCTGATCAAATGACCCAGATCTTACAGCTAAACCTTCCCATCATTTTGCTGACCTACTAACTCTAAAAGTTCTCCGCCTGCATTATTTATTTGAATCCAGAAATTATTTCTGAGAAGTCAAATACCATCAAACAACTATTTCTGTCAGTTACCCAGGTTTTAATCCATTTAATGTGTATCTTATTAATATTGTATACAATTAATCGGAATGTTGTGTGATAATAAGGGAAATGCATTACTGAAAGCTAAGTATATTACAGCCATGGAGTTAACTTTATCAACTAAACAATCTAATTAGGAAAATTAAATCCAGGTTTCTATAATAAGATGTCCTTCATAACACCACATTAACTCAAGTTAATTAAATACTTGTCTTCCGTTATTGGAACCTCGTATCAGCAGTGCCACAGTTGCCAAATAAGCTTCCTTCATCAGGAATTGAACATGGCATCTCTCAAAAACCCAGTGTGCACAGTGATGGCTGCTAAAACTTAAGCCATTTTTTAGATCTTCTATATTATATACCTGTATCAGTATTAAATTACTTAGAAAAAAGTAACAGCAAACAAAGACAATTAATTTTCTCTTTTAATACAACATCCACTGGAGAAGTGGAACCATTAAATGAGATCTGTCTACATCATGGATTCCTTCATTATAGTTAATAATTATTTGATTTTTATATTCAATAACATAAATGTGATGTATTAAAAGCAATTAATAGCTAAAAAGTTAATTTTAATTCTTTAATTTTAAAGTATATTTTAAAATGTGTTTTTTAAAAGCCTACTTATTTAACTACAGATGTCAGTGGCTGGTAGTTCCACCAAACAAATGGCTTTTCTCCTCCATTTTTTCATTCAGTTACTTTTGTTTGTCCCCCGGTATTCAGCAGAAACCAGTTACATCAATAAAAAACTGTCAATTTTGATCTGCCTCATGAGATGCAACAGTTCCACATAGATTTTCAGTCAGAAGACAGGGTGACTAGAACAGCTATTATTAAAAGCCATTAGACAGAGTGGCAGGACCAGAGGACAGCTCCCTACATTTATGCTGGATTAAGTGGATACTGTACAGACAGACCTTCAAGTGCTGTAAATAACTTTAAAACTGTACATCGTGGTTGAACTCTCTCCACTGTCAAAACTGGTTAGGTCACATCACATGAGATGGTTTACAGCAAAACAGGAAACTCTGTGTGGCTTATCATAAATTAAAATTGCTTAATACAGGTATTTGGGCAAAGGTCTACAAGAATGAGCGGGGCAAAGGAGACTGCTTGACATAGAACTAATCAGAAAATCACTAGAGGAAAGAAGAAAATCAGCAGCTTTGCTAGAGGTATCACTGGCTTTTAAATAATATTTTCTGCTTCTCCCTTGTGCTGTCAAATCATGCTTTGGTTTATGTCATCTGTACTTAAAATGGACTACTCAAATATAAATAATTTTTAACAGATGCCCAAGTTTCATGGCAGATAAAGCATCATGGGTAAATACCCAGTTTTCATGAGCCAAAGACAGGACATTAGTATTATTCATATTAAGAAAGGAATCAAAGCAAACCTTTGCAACTAAGATGGTATGTGACATTTCCTGATTTTAACAATATTCACAGTGATGATGACAACATTTAACTTTCCTTTTCCATTCATACTTGTTTAATTTTGCTTCTGACAAATATGCCACCATCCATCTCAAAAACACCCCATAACCAAACAAAACTCCCTAAAATATAGAGAAATGTAAAACTAAAAAGGACTCCCAACCCAAATAAACTTAACCCAAGCAGTTACTGGAGAAGAGATGAAGTGATCACAGAAATGCTGCCATTTCTTCTGTATTACTGATATGTTCCAAGTTCCCCTCATTGCTTTCCAAAGCTCCAGGTTTGTATTCTGCAGCACTGCAGTATTTGTAATAGAACTAGCAACGGGGGAAATTACTTTTGCTCACGTATTTAATGCTTTTATGCTAATTACCTCTATGAACTTAAAGAGAGACACCACTTTATGCAGCACTCTCCTACTGCCAGAATCCTGCTTGGGACAAGATGCAGGAGCAGTTCTTCCTGAGAACCCCTGAGCTGCCCCATGCCCACTCCACCAAAGAAGTGACCTGTGTGGTGAACCCACGTTGCTGCTCACTGGTTTCTTTAATGTGGTACTAGGGGAGAGGACAGCAAGCAAATTGCACAAATTTCTGCCATTCCTTTGTGACAGGAGTATCTTTATGCCCCTCCTGGATTATTAGCAAAGTTTTTAAAGGAAGGCTAGCTGAGAAGATACACAGTCATTTCAGAGAGTATCTAAATATCTTGGAAATTTAAGCCCACAGCTCCCAAATACTAAAGCACTGATTTGTAACTATCAAAAAAAAGATGCAGTTGCCTTTAAAAAAACAACCTTGAAAGCTTAAATTTTACTGAAAAGGCACTATGGAAGTGGGACTACAAAACTGAAAGCAAGGTCTTTCCTTACATTAGCAGCAGCTCCTTTGATAATCTAAGTTGAAAGGAATCCAATATATTTTTCAATCTCCAGCCTTACTTTTAATTCCCTGTTAGCTTGGGTAACGAAAACAGATGAGTCCATTTCACTTGCACTTTCTTGTGCACCAGGTGAGCTCACCAGCCCCCAGCACAGCCCAAGCCTCCCTTGGGAAGGGACACCAGCCCCAGACTTCTTCAGGCAAATGAATTGAATTATTTCTACCAGTCTTCACTAGAAAAAATGAGGAGGGAGAGGCTCATGGATAACATTTAACAATTGCAGTGACTATGTGGGAAGAACACAGATTTTTAATTTCTCTTTCTGAATTTCTAATAATTACAACTGAAAATGGACACCCTTGTTAAAATGCACACATTACGGAAACAAATTGCCATTCTCCAGACTATTTTGTTTACTTTCCTACAAAATAATCAATGCAATAGAAGCTCTTTAAATGTTTCCAAGTAACTTTTTCCAAGCAGACAATCATTCAGATTTTAATCTTTTTCATCATGGCTGCTCAAAAAAATACCAAGATGTACAAAGCTCACCCATAGCCAAGAAAAATAAAAAATAATAAAAAAACCCAAACAACCACTAAACCGGTATTTTTTACTTCCACTATCTTTACAATCTATTTTATCATGTTTCTTGAGTGAGTTTTCTACATAGTCTTGCAAAACTCCTTCACAAATACTCCAAGTTTTTTGGGGAGAACAAAAAAGTTTCTTATCTATTCCAGCTGCTTTCAGTACTTGCAGCAATTACCACACTAGGGTGAACTGCAATTTAGGGACTACCCAGTCTCATGTTCCTACTCCATCATTTACCAGCAGTTTAATTTTGTTCTCTTTACGTTCACTAACAGTGTTAAGAATCTTTAAAGCCAAGTTTACCACTCCTTTAATCAGTAATTTCCTGAGTTGCATTCTGCTTTTATTTCACCTCTTAATGACTAACAACAACAACAACCCTTGTAATAATCTGATTATCTTAACAGAAAACTGGAATTTGACCTTAATATACCACCAAACAAGCACAACTGCAGAAACTGTATATTGCATTTGAAAGGGAAGTGAGCCTTATGGGTGGATTTTGAAACATATTTGAGTATTATCACAAAGAAGAAAGGGAGCCAGCAGAGGCTGGCCATTTGCTGTTGCAGGTACTGTATGGAGAACTGGAGCTTCTGCTCTGTCTCCCCAGAGAAATAATGACAGAAAAACCATAAGGTGGTCAAAGAGACTTGTTTAGCACCTCCTGGAAGAGCTCAGTACAGAAACACATTTTCAACTTCTGGTCCAAGCCTTAGCCCCTGGATACACTGATCCTTGTCCCAGCTGGTTGAGTTGGCAGTGTCTCAGCTGGCAGCTTTCTTGACTTCTGTTATTAGATGAGCATTTCTTATAATTCTGGTTTTCTGTTCTGTTTTCATATGACAACTGTTGTGTGAGGCAAGTGCATCTACCCCCACTAACGAATTACCTGTATTAACAGTACTAAAACCCCAAATATTTTCATTCCACAGGATGTAGAGGGGGAAAAGCCTTCATAAGTCTATGCATTGACACCCTGGCACTTAGTGATGCTTTGACAGACAATTCCAGACAACAGCAATTTTTAGCCTCCGGGAAAATCATACATTTAGGCCAATATGTAATTAATTTGCTAAGTAATCTCATGTGCAATAAGTCCTTAAAAAGGGAATACCACTAGACTTAACAGAAATTTAATCTGATAAAGTCTCCTAGTTGCAAAAAGATAAGAGTACCCAATATTCTAAAAACTACCTATTTTTATTCAGAATAAAGATAGTTATATAAGCCATATACAGTGTCTGAGTTTGCTACCTACAGCTACCATACTACTACCTCTCTTTGAATCTTTGAATCAAATGGACAAATAAACAAACAAACAAAAAGTGAAACAAATAACATCTTACCAACCTGATGAAAGCTTTGTGGCTTCTCACACTCTGAAAAGCAAAATGCTATCCTTTTGCTGCTTATTTCCCACTCTCCCTTTCAAAACATCCTGTTAACATGGGGAATGTGGTTTTGTTTTTGCAACTTTCCAATAACAACAAGTTAATATAAAACTTGTCTGTGTAGATTCTTTGTTAAAGATCATGTCAGTATTTTCTTGTACTTTCTATTAGGTTTAGTAGCCTTATAAGCATTCCTCTTCCCTAATCCCTTTGAACTTCTGCATCTTTCAACAAAGTCTCTTCCTAATCCTGCACTCAGACTTAGAGCAGCATTTGCTTTCTCTAATCACTCTGAAAATCAAGACCTTTGAATGTGATTATAGATACTGCTTTTTTATATTGCCTAGACTTCCATGACAAGAGACCAGAACGGCACACCAAATCCCCACTAAATCTTTGCATGCTGCTGAGGCATTTGCCTGCAATGTACCATTCCCACTTGTATTTACTTATGCTGCTTGGTTCTTCTCATTTCAGTGGTCCTCACCACTGTGCTGCAAGAAACAAGGCAGAGTTCACAAGTTGTACATGGCACACAAATATTTTTTGCAGACTACGGACACGTGTAACAAACCCTCAAGCAGAAGTGAAGTACTATGGCAATGGCCAGACTCACTGGCATTTTCTTTCTCACCTCTGCAGATACAGATGTAGAAAGAATTTAACAGTCCTCTACCAGTCTCTTGCATGTAGATCAGGAAGGATCAAATGGGCAATAACTGGACTTGGTAAGAAAAGCCTGGCAAAGTAATGTACCTTCTCTACCCAAAACTGTGACTGTAGGATTGGCACTGCAAGAATCTTTGGAAGCTGCTAACAGGCCCACAGGGCACTGCTGCTCCAATGGACTTTGAGAGAGATGTGTTTCATACCTGCCACGACAACTCCTCTAAGACACTGTGCTCCACCAGGGCTTATTTAAAGCAGTTCAAAATATTATACATATAGAGAGATGTGTGTGCATGTACATCCTCTATAAACTGAAAAACATACAAATAGTATTTTAAAAATGCATAGAACCTGGCTAGAGTACTTGAACTTCATTCCACGATCACTATATAAATTCACCACTGATGAAAACGTGTTTTGGATCTGTTTAAAAACTATCAGTACTCCTGGTTTATTTCCACCCAAGTGGTATAAAGCCGTATTAACAAAGGTTTTGACAGTCTGTGTACCTGAGGAAAGCCGCCTGCACTTTGCAATACTGAACAGAGCAAGTTCCATGCCCAGTACTCAGATCTTGAAAACACTCCTGATAATTTATTTCAGAATTTTAGCATTAAAAAATAACTTTTTTAAGCTTTTAAGATGTCTTAAATTCTCCCTGCAGTAACAGATTGTCATTACTTTACAACTTTAGAAAGAAAAAATCTTGAAGGGGAACAAACAACGTAATTTTTTTTTATCAAACTTCTTTCACAATTTTCTGAACTACCCTCTCTCAGGTTCCTCACTGCCTATTATAATCTGTCCACAACATTTATATGAAACATATATCCCACAAATCCCAAATAGGGGAACAGATAGTGTGAGACACCTTTCCTTGTTTTGGTACATTGCATCTGACTTAAGAGAGACTAAAACAGATTGAAAAGATACAAGAGGGAGGGTCAGAGAAGGAAATAAAAATGCTTGTAGACTTGCTCTCTGGTACAATTGAAATAGCAAAAAGCGAAAGAAAAGTTAAAAAAAAATAATTAAAAGAATAAATACCAGTTATAAGCCTGGTTCCTCTGAAGTAGCAAGTCTCCATAGACATTTCAGAAATGGCTGCCAGCCAAGTATTTTTAAGCAATTAAAAAAAGAAAACAATCTATGAAAACAGATATATTAAAAATTAACCCAGAAATTTGAACTGATGCTTTATGCCATTTTAGGTCTGAAAAAACAAGAAAAGCTATAGTTTCTGCCATGATTCTTTGCTGATACATACATATGGGATCCTCACCAGAGCTCTGCCCTCTGCTCCAAACTTCCTGTCAGCAGTTGGAAAAGCAATCACAGCTGGCACAGAATTTCCATGTTACCTTTTCTATACACTCCATGCAGAAAAAAAAGCTGCATGTAGCAAGCACATATAAAACCATATTTTGAATTCTGAGCACGGTACATCCAGCCCAGTGTGCACCATGATGCAACACTGTCGCAGTCTGGACAGCTGCTCTATCACCCGGCCCCATCTGAGAAGGGGAATCAGGAAGAGGAAAGGAGACCTGTACATTTAAATGAAAACAGACTTAAGAGAATAACAATATTAATTAAAGAATACTAACCCAAATAGATTTACAAGTTATACTCAGCTCCAGATAGCAGCTGCAAGCTCTCTGCTTCCTGCAGAAGCGGAGGAGTAGGCCTCAGGCACAGGACGACTGGCAAGATGCTCTGGGCCCTCTCAGGAATGCAGCCCTGGTAGAAGAAAAACCCTTCCCTGCAAACTTCCTGATATACAGGGAGAGTGAGGTTTATGGTATGGAATACTTGGGAGAGGCCAGCTGGGGTGAGCTGCCGCAGCTTCACCCCTCCCAGCCCACCTGCATGGTTCAGAACTACCCTCTGCCTCAGTCCCTGAGGAAACGTGCGCACCAGAGCTGGGCACAAACACAAACAACACATCTCGCCTCTTTTGTTCTCACAGAACTGGACTCTGCAGCCTCTCAAAACTACATTTTTTCTGAACAGAAAAGTGATATTATAATTCTGTCCCGGAAAAAACAAGGACAAACATATTTTTAAAGGAGTATCTTGCAAGAAAACACTTTAAAGTACTGTTCAAATGACATGTCATTCCTACCAACAGTCCTATTCTTTGGACAGCCACATCAGACTATTCTTTCACATCAAGACATAGCATGAGAGTTTCAAGGGCAATATTTTTTGTTGAGACTTTTCCATAAAATCAAGTATTGGAAAAAAAAGGCACCTTCCTTCCCCCCCATTCTTAGCAGATTCTTTTCCTTGTTATTCCTTAAAAATATTCCTCAGCACAGACTAAAAGCTTATGTTGCTCACATTCAGACCAGCAGGGTTTATAAGTATATTGCAGGCACATTTCTAGAGAATTTAACAGATACTTTGTTATAACAATACAAATCAGCAAGACCAGTGGCTTAAAAAAAGGGCTCGTTAGCAGTAAGCTGTGTGAACATTACTTTTCTCAAAACCATGCGCCAACTCACTCTACAAATAAATTGCAGCCTCATAAAATTGTCAAAATTGTATCCCTTAGGAACAACAAAAGTTTGATTCACATGCATGTTCTGCATTGTAAAATATTTCATATTGTGTTTCTCCTATGTAAAGTGTAATAGGATACATAATTTGATTCATACTTCAGGGATCCAGCACATCTATTAACTATGTAAAAAAGAGCACATCAAATATTTCACAGTTTAAGCTCCAAGTTTCAAATATCCCTGATACTGAAATAATGAATGGGTGCAGGCAAGAAAGCAAAAACAAAAACCCAACAGCAAAAAAGAATTGTTTGCTGACTATTGCCAGCCTAAACCACTATAGAGTAAAGCAGGAGCCAGAGCTTTCAAGTATCAGAATGAGGAAACCTTTTCTTTCATGCCTATACCGTCATTTACATTAAAATTAATATTCCTATGTAAACTGAGAAAAAAATATTATCAATAAAGCAATTACATTATCTAAAATAGGAAGAGGAAAAAACACTAGATAAATTGTTAATATGAATGAAAATGTTATTTCAGTTTGCAAATTACCAGTTTTGGAAGGGAAGATCACATATGCAAGTTAGTAGCAACTCTTCAAAAAAATCCCTCACAAACCCTCATTAAAAGTCTCATCAGAAGAGTCTGTAACATGCACCAAACCCCCTCTGACATTATGTGCATGGCAATACAGAAAAAAATCACATCGACAGCACTCTGTGCATATGACAAGAGTTAAACCTGTACTTTTGAACAATTCTTTCCATTTTTTCAGGTGATGAAAACACAAGTTTTCGGCATTTTAATTTTAAATAAATTGGTTTGATTAGTGGAAACTCCTGCTATAATACACATATTAAAGCTTCAAGATTGGGATGATCAGCTCTTCTTTATGTCCCAGTTTTACTAATGTACCAAAGAAAAAAGCCTGTGCATGTGAACAGTAAACCCCCAGGTCCCCAAACAATAGTTGGCTATAAAAATGACAAACTACATCCACAGTTTCAGTACACCCCACTCTGTAACAGATTACATTTCAAATTGAGCAATGCACCAAGGCAGCTATTAGTCTTTCAACTCAACAAATTAACAACCGAGCAGCCGAAACCAAATGGCGTCTTGACAATTACAAACTGCATTTCTAAATCCAAATTTCAGTGTGATATTCCTGACTAAATTTTCTGAACTGTGGTGATTTACTTGAGTAAAAAAAATACTGCCCCATGTGGTTCTGAAATATTCTGCAAGTTATCACATCCACTCCACCATCCAATTCTTTAATGAAAGACACATACTGGAGATGAAAGAAAAGGAGATCAGAGCAAGAATGTGATACACAAGAACTGAAAGTTACATCACACATGCAACCCTTGTCAAATTCCTCCAGCGACACCCATCTACACATAATCTATAGCTAAAATGAAAATGAACATTCTCCACGACCCAGCATGATGTGAACCATATCTCAGCTTGAATCTACATAGCAATTGACCAAGAGTTGAGATTTTACACACTATCATCCATTTTCAGCACACACTCTTCAACTCAGAGAAGACACATAAGCAGACAGGAACAACTAATTGTATGGCCCTTCTTTTTCCCTTAGAGGTTTATGTTTTTCTCTTCAAAGCTTTATAGATTGATTGTAAAGCCATGCAGTAAATCAAAAGAAAGCCACTACTCATTACCTATTTAGAATTTCCTGGGCCCTAACTGTGAAGCTATTTCTCTGCTTTTAACAAGGCCACCAGCAATGTCCACCAGCACTACCACGCATGGCAGCTGATATGCATTTTTTCCCAGATCCCTTTTCAGCAGCTTGATGAATTTCCACCTGCTTCTGGTTCTAGAGAACCACCAAAATAAATGATTCATAGATCCAAAATACTTGCTCAGGTTGAAAAAAAGAAAAATATATGTAAAACTAGCTAAGAGTGACTCAGAGGTAAAGAAAACAAAGTGCCTGGTCTAGTGTTCTAGACCAACATGCCCAGTTGCGATTGCCTACGCTCCATCTGAAAAATAAACAAAGTAACATTTGGGTTTTTTTTCAGAAAATGAAGATTTAAAGTTACTTTTGCCACTGCAAAAGTTACCTCTCAGCAAGGAAAAATACATAAAAGGACACAGTTTCTGCCCATCCCTATCAGCTTCTAAATTTCTTCCTGATGTATGAAAGATAGCATGGAAAGTTTAACTGTCTGGGTTTTTTTTGTATCTATGAAATATCAGGAAAGATCAAGCCTCTTCTTTCCACTGTTGCTGGAGGGCACTGCTCAAACAAACCACTTCTCTTTTCCAGTCCTTCAGCAGACAGCAGCACTCAGTCCTTCACTCAGATTCTTTCTAGATAAAAGCAAATACTTTAAGCCCAGTTTTCATTGCTGCCAGCTCTGACAAGTCCCATGCCTCTTGTTTTAGTACAAACAGTGCACACAGCTATGGACAGCAGGTCCCCACCAGCAACCCAGCTCACTGCTGCACAAGCCCTCGCAGCTGTGGGCAGGGCTTAGCAGCAGCACCCCTGGCTGGATGCAAAAGAAGGTACCTGTAGGACTTCGAGAGTATCTCTGGGACCTGAGGACTTGTGCTGTGAGGGGCACTAGATGCTAGCAGAGGGCTAAGTACACGTGGAAGCAGTGGAGGAAGATGAATGGTACCTGGTAATCTAGTATTTATCTGGAACAAGAATGGTGACAGCTGTGATTTGCCACGATTTGCAGCTGTAAGTTGGAAGCCTGGAGCCAAAATCCTCATTCAGGCATTGAGGATCAAAGCAAGGCCACCAGCAGACTGTCAAGATGAACTTGGTGCAGTGTTGACTGGCATAGAGAAGCAGGACCCCTTTCTTGAACTGGTCCCATTATCAACCTACATCCTCCCTAGTCAGCCCCACCAAACACAGACAAGCAACCTGGCACAGTACAATCCTATAATACACAATCTTTACCTCACACATTCAGAAATAAAATACTTGAATAGTCTCTACCTACACATGCTTACATCCATTCATCTTCCCAAGTTGTCTTTAAACAATAAAGACAGTGGCAAAGGTAATAACCCTACCCTTCTTTCCTGCATCACCTCACTAAACAGGAGGGCAAAGTGGAACAAGATAATATGTACCTTGCACTGAACCTTAAAGGAATGAATATATCTGGCAAACAGCAAAGTAATTTAGCTAAAAATATCAGACAGGGATCACACCGCAGATGTAGGTGCAGCCAGGGTGGATGTAGAGAAGCAGTACATTTTGTGTAGAGCAAGTGGGACAGCATGCAGGAGGTTATAGAGCTCCATGAAAGATCTGGCCATCTCACCTCTGCTCCAAAGCACGGCACATAATCTCAGAGCAGTGCATTTCCCCATAATATATTGGAATATACATTTAAATGTTTGCCACAATATTTTGGAATCGAGTTTTGAACTTCAGTAAGGTCTCACCAAATCTTGTAAAATTACTTCTTCATACTATTATGCAAGCTAAGTATAACTGAACCAAAACCTAACAAAACGTCCTCAAAAAAATTTCCAAATCTCACTGGAAGTTCTATACAGTAGCTAAAAAACATTACTTGTGTCTGCCCACACAAATGAATCTGCATCCTTTAGTGTAAGGCCAACAGAAAAACCTTAGCTGTTTTTACTTGCAAGGCTCTTTTCATTTCTCAAAAAAAAGCTCTTCACTTGATGTTGCCTGTGACTATTTTGAGTATCATCAATAATTTAAATTTAGAAGACTATCAAACAATATGACAAATACAAACCACTGAGGGGTGGGGAAAAAAAAAAAAAAAGTACAAATGAAGGTGACCCTTCCTGTCCTCGGGTTGGCATATTTGGGACAAATCTGTCTTTATGTCTCACTGCAGTATTATGGTAAGTGAAAGGTGCTTCTGACTGTCTCAGACCTGAACCTCAGAAACCGTAGCATAATATCCCTCCTAGCATCTCACAACTACTTTCACTTTACTAAAGTCTTTGAACACATCATACAAATTCTATGCATTTCATCAGCCTTTCCCACAGCTAATGACCAAACTGTACTCAGCAGAGAAGATGATACATGGGAAAACAGAGAGGGTTGGGGGCAGGAAAAATAGCAGATCCAAACCCAGCAGATTAACTAACAGAAAAATATTATTTTAAATTCTGTTGGGAATAATGCACATGCTTTGATTGATAGGACTTAAACACCAGAATTAAGGAAGCAAAAAGCACATGTTGCACCTCTTCAAAAGGAAGCAGATTCCCCTGAAGGCAAAAGCATCAGCTCCTGCAGCCCACTGCCTTCTGCAGACCGATGGCTGGAAGATGAACATATTGCTCTTGTTCATCAAAACATTTCACTCACGCATCATATCAGATGCCATCCCATGTTCCTAAGCAACACTACGCTCACTACACATTCTCCCTCCTCTGCCACCACGAGACAAGAGGTTTTAATCATTGACTCATGCTGCACCCAACGTGCAAGAATCCCACCACAAGAGGCTTGGGCACAGCACTGCATTAAGCAGAACCAGGCAGCTTCAGCCCACTCTGTTTTCACGCAGGCATGCAGACTTAAACTAAAAGGCAGCATTGTTACTTTTGAGCTGTTTATGAAGACAAGGTTTTTTAAAAATCCTGGCTTAAACATAAAAAGCTTGCAAATACAAGCTAAAAATTTATATTCTTGCCAGCAGGTATGGAAACATTCTTTCAGAGGTACTGAGGGTTAAACTTTTTTCTGACATTTATAATATTCAGTGCTGGAAAAAAATCTCTGCAAAGAATAATTGCTCCCACAGGGACCAATCCATGGGTCACAGCTTTTTGCACTTGATGGCAACAGAGCCTGGAATGAGATTTTCTATAAAACCTAGATTTAAGCTTGCAGCATAATCACAATGTTTGCCCTAGCTCTAGAAGCTGAACTAAAGCACCATTTCTACAGTGTAATTATTCCACATATGTTCCAAAAACCCATGGGGAAATTTTATTATTCAGAAGAATAAATAGGGTAAAAATAAATGGTTTTTAATTTTAGCCAATTTTTACACTCCTTATGAATTTTCATTTTTCTTATGCAAGTTTAAGTCCATGGGAGAGAGGATTTGCCTTGAAGAAATAATTAAACTTTCCTCTTCAGTTATGCTTCTTAGCAAACACACAGCCACCCACACAGCACACAAGTGCTATTCAGTGACACAGAATGCCAATATAATCACCAACGCTTCATAATCTTCCTTTCAGTTTCAAACTGGATATTTGAAGTTAGAACTTCTGTTCAACAATGCAGAGTAAGCAGAAGTGCAGTAAGGGCTTAGGTTAGAAGGATGTTAGGGTCTCAATATAGAGCTTAATTTGTCCTCAACACTTTTCTGAATACTTCAACTATTATTAGAGGATAATGCAGTAATTTGTTATATGGAATATGTAAACCTACTACCTTAAGGATCATAAAATATTTTAATACTCAATTTATGATGACGACATCTGAACCAGATTTAGTCAGCTGCAGAAGTCAAATTTTTTCTGGGAAAGGAAGTTGAGGAAGCAGGACTCCATCTGGTTGAGGAAGACGCAGGCATATTGTGCACCTAACTCTACCCATGATACCTTCTCCAATTCCTGGGAACATTTCAAAAATCCTTTCTGCAAGCAGGGACCAAACAAAGGACTACAAATATGCTCTGTAGGCAGGTCATAAAATCTGCACACCCCTAAGCTTACTCATAAACAAGCTGCACCATGTTCACTCACCGGCCTCAGGTCACACATCATCTCTGCAAGTGCTGCTCCTTCTTCCCAGACCTCAGGCTGTTTTTCAGCACCTGACCTGGCTCAAGGGCAGAAAGACCAAACACTAAGAGTGGAAATCAGAGGTTAATGCAGACTGGTGGGCTGAAATATAAGAATAGTTTAATCTTCCATGCTTATTCTAAACTGCACTAGGGACCTAGAAAGCAGCAGCTTAGCAGTCTTCCTAAAGATGCCAAATCTAGCTCCAAGGGCTCCACTGGCCCCAAATAAGCAAAAAGCTCACGTGACTCAAACAAATTCCAGACCCCCCAGGAAGGTCCTTATGGACACAAGCCTCTTGAGACAGAAACAGTGTTGGCCAGTACCCTCCTCATGTAAATGGCTTCTTGTCATACAATACTGACCTCTTCTCACAAAGAAAGAATTGCTGATGAAAACCATGTCTCATCCCTAAACACAAACATTTCTGAAATTCCCCAAATCTTGCAGGACTGGCAAGACAACTCTTGAATGCTGTTGTAATTTCCAACCCAAACAACACATTAGTCATAGACATGTCCTTCAAACACAATAAAGAAAAAAAACAACACTATCTGGAGAGCTGACCACTGTATTAAAGCCAGTGTCAAACTGTACACTGCAGAACAAATCTAGATATGAGGTGGGCAAAAGGCTACTAATAAATAACTTCTAACATTCTAGACTTCACACACTCCTAACATTTACAGCTTGTAGGTTCACCTTGCACCCAAACAACTTCACAGTTTTTACAAATCATCTGATAACCAGAGAGATAAGAATGGCTGCCCACCATTCAGTGCTGACCAAGAGGACACAACAGGTTCATTTTCAAATAAGATGAGAAAGACAGGACATTTTATAAGAGGATTGTACCAAGTGAGAAGTGATGGCAACTGTACCTTACAGTAAATTCACTTGTGGAGCTTTCAAATATCACATATCTCATTGCTTCTTTTAAATATACAGGTTTCAGTAGATGATGCAGAAGACAGTCAGTTGTAAACAAAGTTCTTTGTATCACTCACTCCCTAGACTGCCTCAAGGTTCAATTTGATCTACTCAGAAAGAGCAGTTGAAAGCAAAATCCAAGCTACCCAAAAATAATGCTGGTTTTTGAGGAGCTCTTAGTGGAAAAATTCCTTTTAGAAGAAACATCCCCTCTACTGTCTAACATGATTCAGGTTCCTCCCCAGTCCTAAATTTCACATACAGTTCATTTTCAATCACTTCTGCCTGGCAATTTGACTCTACTCTGCTCTATGCCTCAACCTTAGTTACAGCTGCCGTCTCCAGCGCTGCTGGAACAGCAGAAGTGCAGCACAGTCAGGCAGAAAGCCTTCAGCCCTAAGCAAGCTCCAGTACTCTGGCATTGCTCCCTGCAGGCAGCCATCTGCAGTGTTGTCCTTTGCTGCCTTCACTGACTTCGTATACATATATTTTTTTCAATTATTGTTGGTAATCTCAGACCTTAATAAGCATCAAATGAACTAAGCCTATCATCTCTGAACAATTTTTAAAATCCCATGACCAAGACCCAGGTCAAAAAAACTACAATGCTTGAGAGCAACATACCATTCTGCAAATAAGAACAAGCCAATATGCATGGAGAACCAAACTAAAAATGACTATCATCTATGATCCTGCAATTACAATCTTCACCTTGTGTTTTTTAATACTGCTGATAATGGGTATGTTAAAAAAAACCTACCACCTGCCAGAACAGTACACAGTTCTACACAATTCCTCACCTAGAGAGACGATGCAACAATGGAAAACCAAGAAAAAATCAAACAAAGAAAAAGAACCATCAGGATAAACATTAGAAATGCTGCTTAATAAGATGGAAGGTAGTAGTCGCACACTATGGTGATGAGCATGCTCTAAGAACCAATTTGTAGAAGAATTTATACAGGGGGCATGCCAGCAGCAAGGAACAGAATCTACTAATTTTCTTTTCATCTGTATAAAATAGTTCGGATTTTCAGTGTGCGAGATCATGTTATTAATGGACAATCTTGTATTCTACCCATTTCCTTTGAGTTGTGCTTCTGGTCCCTGAGCATGATCACGTAGCAATTCTGGTTATCAAAAGATGAGGGCCAACAAACACAAAATTCTGATCTCTCTGCTTTGACAGTAATTAGCAAAAATTATGGAACTAAAGCTCGCAATACAGATAAAGCCTCACATATGGTAGAAACTTTAGACTTGTCTGAACAAGCATGAACAAAATCCACAGCAAATAATAATCAGCTCAGCCTGCTGTCTTTTACAATGAGTTCCATTTCACATATCTCCGAACTTAGCTTGTCATTAGTAATGCTAATTGGTTCCCTATCTCAGTGTCACACTAGATTCAGTAAAAAGTGAGATCATTGCTAATTTGAGAAGAAAGCTTGTTCTTTCCTTAATACAAATAATAGTCACTCTACAAAACACCCACAGAAATTATTATTGCTTGTAATTTTCCATCAGATTCAAAATGTAAATAAAATTTGTGACTACCTTTTGATTTCCAGAAAGATAATAAAAGGGTAACTACAAATTATCACAGCACTAACCAGATTAACAACCCTGTAGGGATATACAATGACACAACATTTAAAGTTGGGTTATATCTTGCTGCACAAGCAAGCTCAGTTCTGTACTTATGCACATTGCACAAATCCCTCCACAGCTCCCTTTCTGAAGGGAACCATCCTCTAAAACCAGCACAGTAATTGTTCTTTGGTATCTCTGGGCTGATAGAGGGTTTTATTTTAAAGCTCTCACACAGTCTGATTCCACAATTTTTTTGGTAGAAGATAAAACCCAATTACGTGGAACTTCAATCACAATCACAAAAGAGACCTGTGCAATTAAACAGCACTCTCCTACACAAAGAGCTAATCAAAGTGACATCCAGGAGGTGAACCAAGCTGTCCTCTACTGAAAGAGAGAACACAGGAGATTGACACAGGACGTCCTGAAAAGAGAATAGACTGAGAAGTTACTCAGAGTACACCAGAACTGCTCTGCTCCCCGCCAGCAGTTAATGGAGTCCACCACCAATCACCATGACCACGAAGCCTGAAGATCACACAAGTCAGGTGTGGGGAACTGTCTCAGGGGTTTCAGTGCCTCCACGCTCCCCTCCCCAGAAGGTTTATGCCCCTCACATTTCTCCTCTCAGCTAGGGAGTGGGGGAGAGCAGGGTGACTGGGAACAGGTGTGTTTGCCAGGGCTGGGGCAGCTGTAACCTTTCAAAGTAGATTTACCCCAGAGAAGCACTTCTAAAGCAGATGAGGTGTTGGGACAGGAGGTCTCCATGTTCAAGAGGTGATGCTCACCTCCATTTCTGAGTCAAGTGTGTGTACATATGCATTTGTGCCTCTGCATGTCACAGAAGAGGAACAATGCTCAGGGGTTTTCTAAACCGATTTTTAAATTCGAATTTATTTTAAGACTATTTGCAAACTCAATTCAGCTGGATTAGGAAATCAGTGGAGACAGCCTAATTTGAAATACCAGAGGACCAGCTGTACCTGAGGGAAGGCAGGCAGGAGAGGAAGACTGCAGGAAACATCTCTCAATCCAGCTGCTCTTCCCATAAAAGCTATTATATCTGACTTCCCTCTGGGCACTGGACACCTGAGATTAGTGGCTTGCTCAACCTAAGCAATTAGCAGCTACTCGACACATGCTGTTAGAGCTGTGCTAAGCTGGCTACCTGGCCCTGGACCACTGTAGATCATTCTGTACCACCATTTCTAGAAAGTTCTGTGTGACTGGGGCTCCCCGGCACAGGTGCCAAACCACAGGCTCAGCCACTTGCTTCCCTGCCCACCCCAGGATGATCCCTGTTGAACAGAGAAGCTCCTGGGCTGCTGTGCAGTGTGGACACTTCGCTAAACCCAGGAACTGCTGCTGATCTAATTTCTTCCTTCAACTCTTCTAGCCAAGTTAGATAAAAGGCAAATAAGTAACATTGGGTACAGGATTATCTTGGTACCAAAACACCACCCGGAAGCAGGTACATACACCAGCCCCTATCAGATGGGCAGGCAGAACAAAGGAAAAATGAGCAGATGTTTTTTAAAAACATGGAGAAAAGCCACCTTCCTCCCTTCTTTCAGATGTTTTGGGGTATTTTCAAATTTTAAATCCAGCCTTTTGATAGCAGTAGCCTGCATTTAAAAAAACAGCACCTCTTAACACTGAGGCAGCTTTGGGAAACAATGCAGTCAAGCCACAATGCTAACAGCTGTTTAAGAAAAAATTAAAAGAAAACCACATTTCAGTAACTGAGCAGACTGACATGCTGCTTGAGATTAATGGAGCACTGGTCCCTTATATAATACATCTAAATCCTATACACAAATAGTGAGGGTCATGGCACAGTTCAATATCAATCCCATGTCAAAGGCAACTTAAGAATTCACCCATGTTTTTCTCTGTCAGCTGCAAAGAGCATTCTTGTTCACTTTACACACACACTTATCTAAAGAACTTATAAGGCTATGCTTGAGCTGAAATTCTAAATACAAAAACTGGATCATGAAAAAAAATATAAATATTTTTAAAGACTATTTGCAGAAGTCAATGACTTTATCAAGAACATTCAAAGAGCAAAATCTATCAGGAGATGTTAAGTGGAAAATCCTGATTAAGTAAAACAATCAGCATTTCACTGAAAGAAAATACCCAGAGAAAAATAACATTATTCTGTTTATTTTCTCTCTTCTAGTGAAATAAAATGTATATTTTATTTTCAGTTTGTTCTGCTGGAGCAGAGGAGAGAGAGATAAATGAAAGATGAGAGCCATAATCCATGAGAGCACTCTCAGACTTCCACAGATAGTGAAATTTAACATTGACAGATATGACAGCAACTCATTTCCGAGTCTAAGCTCTGCTCGGGATCAGGGGGCAGGACTAAAAAGAATAGGGATAAAGAGCTCGAATCAGCCTCAGCTGGTAAGAGAGGCAAGGTGAAAAAATAGTCTGTAAACATTGTAAACCAAGAAGGAAAAACCTCTGTAGCTGCCTTCTTGACATTTTATTATTTAGATTGTTGCTATTACAGCAGAGTAGATTTTAACTTTAGTATTAGCTACTGCAAAATCACCACAATTATTTGTATGACTGCACAGATCTAAAAGATGCACTGCACGACGTACAGAGGGGGCATTTGTACAGTTAGGCAACAAGCTCTTGACCTGGCTGGCACATGCTCTCAGTAAACTCCAGCTTCCCCCTCTACAGTCACATCTGGAGAACCACAGTGTCACAACCCAGGAGCCTCTCCAGCTGACAGGTAATGACTGGCTGCTGTGGGGTGGTATGGACTGTACATTGCCCTCCAGCACTTGTGCCAGCTTCATCACTGACACCTTTAAAGTCCTAAGAGAGGAATGGAGGCAAAAATTCTGAAAACAGAAGTTGCAGAGATAAAGTGGCTTCCCCAAGCAAGCCAATAATAAAACCAACAGAGCCCATGAGCTCCAGGATCACGGGTCCTCTGAACAGACATTGTCAGATTCTTCTTACTTTGCTGCTTTTACAGATGGAAATGTGCAAAGAACTGCTACCCATCCCTGACACTGCACATCACACCACCTGCCCTTGGCACCAGCTAGTTGCTTCTTTGTTATCAAAGAGCCTGCTCTACAGGACCAGGACCAAGTTTTTGGATCTTAGGTACTGGAATCACTGTTACTTGCATGGTAACACTAAGGTGCTCCTGTATTCAGCAATTGCAGAGGGTTCAGAGATAGTCAAACCACCTAGGGAGATCTTGGACAAGGAAACAAGCTTTTAGGCCTAGCTTAGTGCTGCCCAGCATCATCAAGGTGATGATGACTCCACTATAAATTAATGAATCTAGGACTGTGCACACACTTCTATCACAGGGCCTTTGGTGCTATTAAGGACTGGATAAAACCCCACAAAAAAGAGAAGGACATACAATAGCTATGAGTTCAATACTGTGTATGTAGCAAGTTGCTCTTCTGTTGCTACAGCACACACTTTCATGTAATTCCCCAATCAAATAAAAAATTCCAAATAGCCATTCCAATCTTCAAATTGTTTTGTTTAATAAAAAAGTAAAGAAATGAGAAAATGCACGTAAGATTCAAAACCTTGTTTGGTAAATACCAAGCAGATGAACAGGCACCACCCTAGAAACTGCTAAACACTGATCTAGAGAAGTTATTTCCAGTGCTTTAGAGAATCCTAAAGCAGATTATTGTAGGTCCTAATTAGTACTTTCACTGTGTATTTATACACTTACATGTATATACACAAAATACTTGTTTATATATGCACACATAAAACAATTCAGATGAAATCACATTTTTTTCACTTCTCAAGCTGAAGAGATTTATTTTGTTTTTGCTGTATTGTAACAATATATTAACTACAGAGCAGTTTTATAATTAAAAGCCTTTAATTAAAGATCAATTAAGCATGAGATAAGCACAAATACTAAAACTACTTCAGAGAAAAAACACCATCTGACTTTATATTCAATTACACATGCTGTGAATTACTGTTTGTAGATAATTGCCTTGGCTTGTTGCCTTAAACTCAACCAACCACATATTAAAATTGAATAACACCAAACCAAAAAAAAAGAAGTCAGAGCTGATTGGACTTGCAGCCAAATGCATTCATTTTTTATGTATCTCAACATTAATGCACTACTGGTTCAAATTTTACCAGTGGACCACTACTGTATTTCTGAAGCCTGCTTTCAATCCCTCAAATAAAAGATATCTAGAGATTTCCTAATAATTTACTAAATTTCCTTCAAATTACTTCTAAGAGAATAATCCAAATCCTAGAAATATAACTAGCTTTGTATATTTGTTGACCCTTAGATATATTTTCTAGAGTATTTTAATGTGTTCTTACAGTATGATACAGCAGAAATAAAATGACTCTTGAAGGAAGGCTGCTTAACCCAATGAACCAAGAAAAGGCAACGCTGAGGTCCTACGTGTAGTAGCGGAAAATGTTAATGGCTTTTGGAATCTCTGGCATTATTCTTCCTAGCAGAGAGGGGCAGACCAGCTTTGTACCCAAAAACTTAAATGCTATATTTCACAACATCAAAGAATGAAGTAGAGTAATATGAAGGGCAGTTTATTGGCCACACTCCAAGATATATCTATATTAATTTTAAATTTCACAGCAGTCAGTGGGAACTGCAAATGCACCCAAGAAAGATGGTCACACAATTCAGAAGGCTTTCACAAAAGGAGTGGAAGCTCCAGAAACATCAGAAAATGAAAAATCTCATTAACTTTTGATAAACCTATAGAGAATAAGAATTTTAGTTCAAAATACCCTCCAAAATACCTCTAGTATTTAAAATAAAATTGTTTATTTTTGTATGTAAGCTATTTCCAGGTCTTTGAAAGTTTTCCTCTTAGACAGCAATAATCTGTTTATCTACATACCGAGTAGACATGTCCTAGATAATTTTCTAACTTCACTTATAAACTTTTTAAGTACACATTTCTTGCCAGAAAGGTGTGAAAATGACAGCTCTACAGTTTTAGGACCCTTTTCGCCTAAGCAGTAAGGGAACAGAAACGGGAGCAGAGATGAATTCTACCAGCAACAGAAACTTAAGCTCTAATTATAGTCTCCAAGGCTGCCACGGCCTCTTTCATTAGTAAGATTATACTTGAAAGAGTTTGAGGTTATTTATCAAGACACATGGAAGAACAGAAGGCAATTTTAAATAGGTTTAATAGGCAGTTTACTATTTTTTTAATTGAGAGACACAATCTTTTCAAAAGGTTGATGTGCATGGAAGAAGCTAGCCAGAGAAGGATGAAAGTCCTGGAGTAAAAATGCAATGTAACTCATAGACTTACAGAAAAGGGCATATATATATATATATATTTGTTGTGTGACATTTACACCAAACTGCCAGAATGGTGACATTTAAAAGCACTTGAGAACAAACTCTGAACTATGGAAATGTTTTATGACTATTAACTTCCAGAGCCAAAATTCACTCTCAGCATGTATAGCATAGGTAGTGAATAAAATTAACATAAAACCGAAGTTAATTAATAAAAGTAACAGGGGAATGCATGCAACTTTTTTTTGTCCCTGTTACCTGGTGGTGTATATAATTGCAATGTGAAGCACAATCACATTATAGTAATTTAATCACACTATAGAAACTTAAACTGCTTAAATGTAATATTAGTTTTTCCATATTGCATATATTGTAAGGGCATTATTTGTTTTTTGACGTACCTTGAAATTCTGATGACTAATATTGAAGTATCTTTATTTTTCCCTCACTGGGCACTGGATTAGCCTGCTTACTAATATTTGAAAAATTACTGTCAAGAAACCACAGTAACTGAGGTATGACTGCTACCTTCCATTTTCTTCAGTATGCAAATACTTTGATAACTGAAAATAATGCATGCAAGCTAAAAACTTGGTGATCAAACCCATGCTTTGTAAGATAGGCTGCTGGCAATCCAATGTAAATATTGATTTAAAAGCGGAGGAAACATTTTCCTTGTATCTAGACACATCACTACTGTATCAGTTAGGAGCAGCCAATCCCTATAGATGCCTGTACATGTTTTCTTCAACATAAGGAATATACTCTATATTCTTGTGGAATTCTTAACAGCTGTAGCAGCATCCATTTAATTTGTGAGATTGACTCTTTGTACAGGCTAAGTACAGGTAATGCTGACTTGTAATTGCAGGCAAAATGTAATTGAACACAGCCTTTTATAAGGTTCTTAAACACTTATACATGCAGGCTTCTAAGCACAGCAAGTATAAGGGAAATGTTTATCTATGAACACCATTTCATTGGATGGCTTCAAACAATAATAGCTGTTTTGTAAAGCTTCTGTAAAGCTCCAGGAAGCAAATCGTACTACACTAAACCATCACCAAAAACAATCAACTGTCATCAAATACATGTTTGAAACTGATTAAGTACTCCTCAAAATAAAAAAATAATTCTTAGAATAGTCTTCAACAGAAATGAGCCCTCAGTCTCAACTGAATCAATGCTACTGCTTTGTCTCAGCTATTGCTTTCTAGAGACAGACTTTTTCCTTTTTATTACAATTATTGAAAGAAATCTTACCTCTCCATCTCATATTCCTTCATACCCGCTTTTACTGCCTTCATTACCTGTAACATACATATTAACATGGGATATTCATAGCAGAATGGAATTTCATATTCATAAATTTATTACTTATGACTGAGTATATGCAGAGGAACTTAACTACAAAAATATCATCTGTACTTAATTTAGTTTTACATCAGCAGATGCATTTTAAAACTACATTAGGCACCAAACTCATTTTAATCTTTATAAATGCTTGCAATCTCCAGCAATAAAGCAAGTTTAATTGCCAAACTACTATATCCTAATTAAGTGCAGCTCATCAAAATACCAATGCTTAATTCTGAAGGCTCTGGTGAACTTGGCAGGAAGACCTTTTGTTTTACTTTTATGGAACACCAGCAAAACAAGACTATGAACCATGTGTATTCTACAAAGGGAGATTCTCTTTTATACTTTGCAATCTGAATCAAGAGATAACAACAAGAGTTAATACTGTTTTATAACATGTAAAGTCTAATTTCATTCCCACGTTCGCTGAGAATGTGCACCAGTTTTATTCCTTTGCTTGTTTCTGTGTTATAAAAGTTCCCAGCAGCTACTCTACAGAAGAAATCTTTCAGATGCAATAAGATCATTCAAGGATGATAAAGGAGAAAGGAAAATTAATGCAAATTACTATCCCTAGACTTTGCAATTTTACAATATCCACTTAAAATATTTTTACACTTCACAGTTCAGAAATATGAGGAGCAGGAGCAAAGACAACAGCTGAGTCAGTAACCTCATCAGTTGCTTTTACCTAATGTCCCTCTGGTCATTGCTCAGAACTTGTGGCGTCTTTGCCTCACTATACAGCGTACAGACTGACACCCAAATTGGTACATCAGTACCAGCAGAGCAATATGACTCCACTGGTACAGTGATAGACCCAACCTGAGCAGCCTTCTGGGAGTCTGGATTTATCTTTGCAATGTTGCTATGTCAACAGAATAGCATCATGAAGCACTGTACTGGGGGACATAGCCATCTCTGAGGAGCAACCTAAGGAATCCTTGCAATGTCCTCCCTCCAATGTGCATGGCAACACCCCTTCAGCTCGTAAGGGTCTGGAGAGAGTAACCTGCTAGTTAAACTGTTTGGATCTGCACATGCTGACATGGACCATAAGAATCATCTTTTTTCTCTCTTCTTTCTCTAACACGATACAGGTATTTGTGCATACAGGACAGATCAACAGCAACCAGGTCACCTTCTGCTGAGGCTCCAGCTCTTCTCCAAAACCACACTTCACTTCTAACACATTGCAAATGCACCAGTGAGTTCAAGGACAACGCAAGGTATATTACTGAGCTGTAATAGGAGGGATATTATCCTCTTATTTCTACCCAGCCTTTCCATTATTTTATTACTAAGCAATTCAGGGCTGCTGGAACATTTTCTGAGTACCACTGCTACACTAAGAGCAAAAATTATTAACAGTAAAGGATCCATTACCTCTTTATGAGCTTCACTGGAGATTTTATTGGTGTAGCGCAGAACTTCCAACTCCATGTCTGTCTTAATCACACGACTTAAAGAAAAGTGGAACAGATATCAGGTTAGGTTGCAACTTCACAGCTTAAGAATAGGAAATAAAACCTGAAAATAATATGCATCACCTATGGTAAAACTAGATCAAGTACACCCCAAGAGCAAGGAGCTGTTACAGTATTCATGACAGCTAAGTTTTGTTGGCATTGATTCACCATTAGCAAAACTAACATATAAAGGGAAGTTACAAGCATTTCAAACACCAGCCTGCATTATTTTAAAATTAATAAACAAGTGGTCCAAGTAACATTTTTTCAACTCATTCTACAGTACATTAGGAACAAAAGCAATGTATTTCTGCATTTGTCATGGCTCAAACACTACTTCAAACAGAACATTTCTGCAAGTATACTTGATTTACTTTTCAAACACATTTTGAAACTAGTTTACATAATGAAATTCCCAGAGCTCCAGAATTTTTACTCATCACAATCCCAACTATTTGCAATATTTCAAAAGGCAGGGTAGAGGACAGGGGGTGTGAAGAAATGTTATTTCAGTTTGGTATTAAAGAAACAAAACATAGAACTCAGAAACCATAGCAGCAGTAATTGCAACCAGAGTGTCCCTTCTCTTTCACATGCTTCTGGAGAAAAAAAACCCAAAACAAACTCCCCCCCAAAAACATGCTGTTGTTCCTGCCTTATGAGATAATGAATTTGTGTCTATTTATGAGTCTTGATAGTCTGTTGTGAACTCATCTTAAAAATTTACCATTAAACTCTTATCTACTTACACTGCTTTCTACCATGTATTTCAAATAAAAGCAGCTATTTAGTGTGACATGAACAGGGAAGCAGAGATAATTCCATACTTTCTATTAAAAACCACCTACTCTTTCCACTGCTTCACATAGTGATTTCCTAATATTTCTCACGTCCATCTCAAAGGCAGTCATGAAGCACACACTGTCTACAAAGAACAAAACTGTATCTATTGAATTGCATGGAAATATTTAAATCGTATTTTCCAGCTCCACTGCAGAGCTTGCAGCAGTTAAGCAAGTTTTTATGCTAAAGTGCCATAACTGTTATATTTTGAAACTGTCACCAAGACACCGCTTTTTTATTTTAACATGCTCCTACTCACACTGCTGTAAAAAACTATTTACTGTATTTCTGCTCTTGTAGTTTGTTTTAATGAAACCAGGAACAGGTTTCTTAGCCATCAGTGCCTCTGATGTGCAATAAGAGCATTTCCCACAGACAGTAATTGCATCACTATGCAGCGCAGCCACTCCCCTTCAAACACAACTTTTCTGGCAAGAGTAAAGGTACCTGTAAAAATGCTGACATCAATCAAAATCCTCTTAGAAACAGAAAAAAAGCAGAGAGGAATGTATTGATATTCTTAGTCAATTGGAATATGACACAAAATAATCACTAGGCATATTGAGAATGAGAAGTACAAGGTTTTAAAAATGCACATCAAGGTGAAAAAAATTACACTGAGATGGTATAATCTGCTCACCACGGGTAAGAAAAACTTCTGCTTCTGCCTTTCAGCCAAGACAAAGACCAGTAGTAACTCAAATATATTCATGTTAGAATGAGGTAGCAAAGGCTTACAGATTTATTTTTTTTTAATCCTGTTCTTTGGAAGACTGCATGTACTAGCAGGATAATTTAATACTCGTTTGATGGGCCTCTATATTACTTTCAATAAACAGTACATATCCCTGATCTGCAAATGCCTGAAAAATAGGTTGTTTCATAATTCAGTTATTTAATCTCTTTATTGGGATCTCCCAGTAATGCAAGTTAGTAACTGTTCAATGGAAAGTGCAAACAAGCATAGAATCTATTTTACTTGACTAGGTCATAAGGCTTCAGGGTCAAAGTATTTACTTTGGATCATAATTTCTCAGGTATATTTTTGCATATACAAATTCACTCACAGCCTCAGATAGACTTTTTATGCAATGTATCACCTCCATTCACACAAGGTCTAGCACTGATACATTTTACAGAAATTGTTTAGTCATACTGAGACCAACAAAACCCACTACCCAACCGTTAGTAGGAAGGAGAGGAAGGATGTACAATTGTGCAGGAACACGAATAACTTAACCCCTCCATCAAATACCAAAAAGTCATTGGGCTCTGATGCTGTTTGCAGTGGTACTCTTGATGGAGTTCCCACCAATATATTTAGGTAGCAAAAAGGCATGTATTTCAGCACCTTCTCACTATAAAAGCAACACTCTCCCAAGCCAGGTTTAAAGCATCACTCGTCATGCACTTCATTCAGCACTGTGGTGCAATCTTGCAGGCAATGAGTGGTCCACAGTTTTTGTTATGTTTTTTCCCCCACTTCCAAGATAAGGCTAGGAAGAAAGTCCCACCTTTGTTCATAAATCTGAACTTCAGTGTTCTATTAAAAACAGCTCTTGGAGCAGTTACACACTGTGTATACATTCATTAATATTTTCATGGGAACAAGTACATTTCCAGCCTCCAGTTAAGCCAATTGCAAAACTGTACAGACTCAGCATACAATGCAGTTCTTCAACTAACAGGTAAGCCACTCAATGCAATCAATTTAAAATAGAACCACAAGTCTCATATTGTTGAGATTAACCTATAACTTTTTTTTCTTCATTTTACCAGAGTAAAAATATTTCTTTTTCCCGACTGTTCCCTTTTACCTGCACTTTGTGCTTTTATTTGCACTTGCCGTATGAGCAGGTGGTCTTTTCATGCATGTCAGTCATCCAACATAAGAGAGAAGCTTTAATACAAACAAGTACCATTTCAGTCCTGAAATTAAATTTGGGCATTTTATGTGGCAGGATATCTAATTTCATGCACAACCTATTTTCCATTAATCAAGTGGCCAAGAGCACAATGAATCTGAGGCAATTATGAGGCTAAAACTTGCATAACTCAACTGCATTTTCCTAACCCAGTGATTTCCTCAAAGGTATGCAAATGTTTGCTTCCCTATGTGCATTCACCATCCCTGATCATGCACCAGAATAATTTGTTCCCAGTTATCAGCTCAGTGTTATCACCTGTTGTGTTTTGTTTGTTTTAGTACACGCATGCAACCTCAATGGCTGCTTCGTGTGACATAAAGGGAAAACATCTGGGTTCATCCGCTCCTCCTTGTCCTTCTGGAAACTTTATGTCTACAGACCATCTAGGAAGTATAGCTGCTGCACACACATCCACAGACTCTGCAGACCTGCCTTGTCTTCACTTTTTCACCTCTGCTGTTAACTTCCATGTTTTATTTATGGAAATTTCTCTGCCATAGCTGATAGACTTCTGCAAGCTTTTGCATAAAAACTTCCTATCTGAATTAGCATCAAAGCCAGCAAAAATAGTAATGCATGTAAGCAAAGAAGAAGCTTTACAGTACAATTCTGAAAGACACTTGTATGAACACCAAACACAGGAGTTAATCTTGAAACAGTTCAAAAAGTTAAGAGGTTTGCAACATAAATTAAAAAAACCTGAAAACACAAAGTGTGCATGCCCAGCTTTAAGGCATTAAAATAGAGAACACTTTTCCCAAAGAAACAATTACAGCTTTCAAAGTAATGCAAATTAAAGAATACATGAAATCTTCCACACGTAACTATCAAATCCCATTTTCACTGAGGTTACAGGAAAATACAGTATATAGAGGCACAAAATGAGCCATATGTTGCTAAAAGATTCTCTTCTACCACCACCACAATTATGGTAGACATTGGTACAGTAAAGCAACAAAAGGCTATTTTGCTAAGTGCTACTGTAGAAAAATGTCCTTTTGATTGCTAGGGAGATAATTTGGACAAGTTTGGAGTTTGTCTTCTGTTAAATGAGATTTTCCTTTCAAAACAGTGAAATAGTGCATAAATTCAGTATCAAACTTGGAATGAGAGCCCTTAAACTTGAAATTATAGTGTTTGAAAACATGTTCACTTCATTAAAAAAAAAGTGAAAACACCAGTCAGCAAACTGCTGAAATCCTGTCTAAGGTCAAAATCTTTTATGTTTTATCCTTAAGTTTCACAGTAAGTCAGAAAACGTTATTGGAATGAGTAAGCAAGGGAGACAACAGATCCTTGATCACAAAACACTTTGCCCCTTGTCAGTACTGAACCATTTTCTCTGCATTTTATTAGAAGACTGTATAATACTAGAGATGCCTTTTGTAGCTCACAGCTCTCGCTGGCTGGTTCAGAAAGCTCAGCCATTTCACCTCTTGCTGGCAGTTTTGACAGCATGGTATAGATCGGAGATTTTCTGACAAGTATCATAAAACAGACTAGTACAGAGCTTGCTGAATTTGAAATCATACACCTCCGTGCAAGCACACCATTCAAATGAGGCAATTTTCTACTCCAGAATATAACCCCAACAAGATTCTTCCTAAAATAAAAATATTATTAATTCTTGGGCATTAACTTGACATTCCACAGAAAGTTCTACTTTAGGAATTTCAATACACATAGCCTGTCATACACGTATTGATGTCACCAGACACTTAAATCCTAACCATGGTCTTTAACATACTTCTGACTTAAAAGAAAAGCTACCAAACTTGATAAAACCTTTCAAACACTCTTGAATGCAATTCTGAACTTGGCTTCACTTACAATTCCCCTTCTTCGAAAGCCAGGTGGAGGGAAGGTACATACCAAGCATCTCTCCCTTGTGAGATCAAAGGGAGGACAAAATCAGAATTCCAGGCTGGCACTCCCAATTCACAGAAGAGATTCTCTCTACACTCAACAGCTCTAAGTGTTGCCTTTCTACCGCTTCAACGCTCCATCTATCTCAGTACAACCTCAGAGCATAGATCTCAGGTTTGTCCATCTCTGAGCTTCCTGAAGATTTAACCCCTCATTAATATAAACCACAGAGGAGAAATGCTTACCAGGTAACACCTTGGTAAGGTGGATGGAACCAGAATGAAAGCTAACTTGGGAACAAGCCTTGTGCAGCTAAAATTAGCATCTGTCTCCCTGTAGTGCTACTCTATCAAGGCTCAGAAGTGAGATCAGGCCCTCTTCAAGTCCCCTTTCTGGCCCTTTGTCTTTCCTTGCTAACAAGAGTGCAAAAAAGCAGGCAAATACAAGGAGCACAAAAACTGCACTGTCAGATTAAAGACATAGCTCCTCCACTCCTCAAGCAGCTTGTCAGGTCACTCAGAGAATCCTCCTCTTGCTGCTCGGCACATGATAATGAAGTAACAAGAGGCTGAAAGTTCCTAATGTCTTCAACAACAACAAAACCCCACATGCCCTACACCAAACCAATCAACTGAACTCAGCAGCAGCAGCCACCTCTGGAGGAAAATAAGACTTTATTAAGAACTTCTAACTTAACTTACCCTATTATTTTTGTAAGCAACATAGCATGGCATCAGAGGTCTTAGTGCACGTGTGAACATTTCTAGATCTTCCTGTCAATATGACAGGACCTTGACTAACTAAACACTAATGATGCCTTAAAAAAACCCCAGGTTGCTAAGCTCCTTCTTTACCTAATTGTGTGTAATTTGTGCACCTGAAAAGCACATCCCTACACATCCATTTCTGACCTTGTGTTTTGCCTACATTATTTAGGGCTTTGCACCTCAAAGCTGCACCAACTCTTAGATTCAGAAATCAATTCTGTAAGGCAACTTATTTGTTTTGGAAAAGGAAGCATCCAAATTCTAGGACAGAACATGCAAAATATAAAACATGGTACCCTGATCTTTCTGTGTTGCAAAGCACTTACACAAATTAGCAGGATTTGCAAGCAATGAGCTCCACTACTACACATCTCCAGGTCCATCCATGACTCAGTGATGCAACAACGTCTAAGCAAAGTTTCCGTGTTTTTCACTTTCCTTTTACAACTTTTTTTGCCAAGTACTGAAAAATGGCAGTAACAACAGAAAAGTGACCTATTAAAAATGCTACTTGTTCTGAAATCACATTGAAGTTCAAAAAACATGTCTACAGTTTTCAAGCTGGCAATCAGATGTAGATGAAGACAGAAGAAGATTGTTCTCAGCATATGTGCTAATAATAAACATTAAAAAGAATAATATGTAGTAGCATTTAATACAATAGCCTACAGCAGTGGCAGTCAAGAGTGTGCATTTTCCTGTTTGTATTTTAAGATTTTGAGCTTATCTGTCTTAACTAAGGATTAGCTTGTTTCTAGATTAATATAGTCAAAAAGCTTAGATAAAAACCTAAATCATTAACAAAAATCCACTCTGTTTTTTTCAATTTATTTCCTTAATGGAAAATGAGAAAGCCCTAGTTATGGAGCAATCCTAAGGACAAAGTCAGCAGTGCTGAGCAAAAAAGAAAAACTGGTAAAATGCAGTAGCTTTGCAAGCTACTAATACACTTAGTCACATTCTCTAATTTTGTCTATTCTAGATAGGCTACAATAGAATTCTCCTAGAATTACAAAGTATAGTTACATGAATAATAATTCAACAAAATGAATGCTGTTTAAATAAATCCTAGAGAAGTAATAACATCTTATTAAATATTACCTGTTCAGAGTTTTCATCACCTTTGGTTTTCATTGCTAGAACACAAATTCTCCTCAGTTCTAGCCATACAAATTCACATTTATATGCATGTGATTTAACTCCTAATACATTCCATAAAAATGCAAATCCAGACACAAAGCTTAAGGAATATTACATAAATTATTTACTTTTCAATGTTGTTACATAGCCCTGTTTTTAGTTTTGTACATTATTTCTACACTAAAACGTGAAATCATCTTAAAACTGAAACTCATAAAATGCAGTAGGAGGCATCTGCTGAGGGAACCTCTCTGAAGCAATGGTAGAGAACATAAACATGTTCAATAGTACTCAAAGAGAAAGTTTTTATGTTACTCACCATTCTGCAATTTCAGGATGAAGGATTTTGTTGTTCACATCAAATCTACCAAAAAAGAAAAAAAAACCCAAAACAAATATTAAAAAACAGCCAGACACACAGCAGCAGAGACTACATATCTATTTCTTTTTTTTTTTAACTGTCTCTTCTCTGAAGATGTGAAAACTTGGGAAAGCAAATACACTCTCGGAATTCAGTACAGATCAGTATAAATCTCAGCAAGGCGAATGGACACACCCACCTGTACTGGACAAGTATGTAATTTTTAAACACCTGAGACTAAACAAGATACATAGTTTTAAGGCTGTGCAAAACCAGAGTAACAGTACGTTCACAACACGTTTAGTAAACTTTTTTTGACAAATATAAAATGTTATCAATTTACTCTATGAGCATGGGTTGGAACAGATTGACTTCCAGAGGTCCCTTCCACATTGTTCTGTGATTTTAACTTTGCTCCTGAAATGCCCTTCAATTAAATTAAACAAAGTGAATTGCTGATTTCATCCTTTGTTTTACACCTTCCCATTGTTTGTGTGTACAGAACCTGCATGTGATAAACAAGCTTGCTTAGAGGACTGTGAAAAGAAAAACAACCTCTCCTTGTCTTTTCCTATCTACGGAAGAGTTAAAGCAAACACTTCCATCTCACCTTAGCCTCAAACACTTAACTGTTTTTCTGTTTATTTTCTACATTAGCAATTCATGTATTCTTGGAACTATTTTGAGACTCTCTAAACAGTAATATTACAGTGTCCAACAGAGTAAGAAGCTGAGTAATTAAGTGGAACACAAATGGATTTTCAAGCATTGCTCAAGGGTTTTTTTGCACAAAATTTAAATGCCTAAGGAGCGTTCTGCATCAGAGATATTTTTGTCTGACTCAGGACTGTTGGCTCTTCAGTTAGGGCATTTAAGAGAATTAAAATGCTCCAAGGCTTCCAACACACCTTCAGAAGAATGTTATAAGGCAACAATTAATTTTCCACATTTTTAAAGGAAAAACTTAATATAGTCCAAGTTATCAACCATTATTTATGACTCATAAATGACCAACTAAAGCACAAAGCCAATTAAAAAAATTATTTAGAAATCACTACTAATGACACCAGGGTCTTCCTGCATCCTCAGATAGCAGAAAAAGCCCCTATGTTTCTATTTTTCAAAACCATATGCTCATAAACTTATAAAAACCTAACAAGGTGAAGGTTAATAGCTTTGTGTCCCTACTCCAAGGTAGAAAACAACTTATAACATTCAACATGGACAAGCTGTATGGTATTCAGTATTATGGGTAGTAATTAGAAACTACTGGAAAAGCAACATAATATGAAAAGCCACAAGTCTCAGAACAATGCATCATTATAGAATAAATTTGGTCACTTGGAAACCAGACAGTCTTGTAAAACCAGAGACAAATGGCATTTTTTCAGTTTAATCACCACCATCCCAACAACTATTATCTATGTACACCAATGCAGAAATAATTCCAGAATGGAAGAGCCAGTTAAATACAAATTTATACAGATTAAAATGAACAAATTCTATGGTAAAATAACCTATAAAAATTCTAAAAAACTAAAAACCTGAACTCCCTGTTTGACTGGAAAGGGAATCAACTGATAACACCACAGAAAACCATGACAAAGAAGAATTAAGCTGCAGCTGCAACAACAGACATGAGGACTTTGAGTAATTGTCATCAGTATGTCAGACAGAAAACAGATCAATGAAGGCAAGTGTAAGGAGACACTGCAGCACTGCAGAATGCTCCAACACCAGCTCTGTGCAAGTAAGACAAGTATAAAGCGTGGTAATTACAAAGTAACAAGAAAATACAGGGCAGCCGACTTAAAGTCTGATAATTCCTCTCGTGCCATCTCTGTTGCAGTCCCTGGATTTTAGCTTTCCTGGCCACTAGGGTTCTTCTGGAACCATCTTTATGCTGCCAGAAATGAAAGTTTTACTTACTGGCTGGGACTGCCTACTATATGGCAGCTCCTTAAAATTTCAGTTACTGTTAATTGGGGAAGCTAATTAAACACAGAAAGCCAGTAGGATTGAAACAAGAGGGTGCTGAGGGAGTGGAGAAGAGACAGGAGGTCATGAGCTGAATAGCAATTTTATCTCTCACCTGAAAGACAGACTTTGTAATATAATTTCAAGTATAAAACAAGATCTTAGACCTCTGCGACACAGCATCAATTCAGATGTGGAAGAGAATTTGATCTATGCTATGTAGCTTCTTCAAAGAAGCCAACAATTAAGCATTGAACTGTCTCAACTATGCTTAACTCATGACAGCTCTGGGGCCTGTGTGAGTGACCACAAGGCCACCTGTTAACAACTGCTGGACTTCTAAGTTAATGACTCAATTTATGTTTCACTTTAGTTACTAACACAGCAGGCAAACAAACCACATCCCAAAAGTTGCTGGTTAAATAACAAGCTCAAGGGGAAGGGCTTGCCATTGCTAACAGAGCACAAATAGTGTTTAATTCACGTAATTTGTGCACAAAGTCCTACATAAAATAATCCTACCTTGTCAATCCAGCAAGGTTTTTATCCTGCTAGACAATAAACAACTTAAAAACCACACATTGTCCTAATGTTAAGAGGATCATACAGGGCAATCAAATTCTGCATTTTCCTACAGTTTGCAAAATGACAATACTTAGATGATATGTGGTTTCAAGGAAGAAAACAAATGGATATTTTGCTATAGTTGCAAACTGTGAGGTGTTCATGCTCCCATTTAATCAACACAGATTTAAGAAATACTGCACCGAAGCGCATGTCCAAATTGATTTCATACTCAGTTGTCCTTTAACAGGCGAGGCAATTTCATTATTTTTAGAAAGAAAGCTAGAAATCTACACCTCCTCTATAACTCTGTATAATGAGACCCTTTTTTGTCAGTTTAACAAATACACTTTGTGCATATATGGTGATAAAAATCTAAACCATAAACAATGTTAGAATTCTCTACTCTTCTTCAACATGGAGAGTCTTCCCCTAACTATTGACTTAGCTACACAAGTGCAATTCTGAGGCAAAGGAATTAACTGAAAAAACTTTAAACATTAGGTACAATTGCTTAAACTGTCCATCATTAACATCAATCCATTCTGACAATGAAAAAAGCCCCAAACACAGAGCAAAGATTTATTCAACAGTGTTTTAAAGTATGTGGCACATCACTGTTTATCCATACAGGTCCAAAACCCATTTTCTGTATGGTGAACCACAGCATCTCGAAGGATTTTTACAAGTACTACATGATGACCACTGGATTAGATTAAAAAAGTTCCTGCACATTTTCCACTCTGAAAAATGGGTCCATGAATTCGGGAAAAAAAAACAACCCATAGAACTAGCAATCAGAAATAACTATTTCTAGAAAAAAATGCATTAGAACTACTTCGGAAATCTACTTTCTTAAGCCATCTGAAGTGATGAGAGCAAGTAATTTCTGTAGGATTCATAACAGCTTTTTTGTAAAGCTGACCTGAGGAGAGTTACCAGGAGCAACACTAGTAATGGTCCAGGTGTCCTAAGTCCCTGTCCCAGACTGCTCCCTCCATGGCACCAGGGTACTCCAAGTACCACCATTCTCCATTTTTGCAGACTGCAGCAACAGACAAGATTTTTTTAGTACAACGTTCTTTGTTAAATGAGAGCTATATGTAAATTGATGGAAACCATTATATAAAAATCAAGTTTGATGATTGCTAGCAGGACAAAAATAACTTTGGGGTGGTCTTCAGGGTGAGCATAGAAATAACCTCTGACCACAGAAGTAATTTTGTCTCAAATTACTATTTATTACAGTGGAAAAATTATTCAAATAGTTTAGGTTATTAAGTTCCAGAAGAAGTTAAAAAGGTTCAAAAAGTAAGGCAATGAAGAAACCTCATTAGGGCAAGAAATCGGCAGCTTCTAACAGGAGCAAATTAACAGCCTCCAAAGAGGGCAAGATTCAGCTTTTTCAAGAGATGATACATCATTTCTATTATTATCTGTCACAAAAAGAAAAAAAAAGAAAAAAGAAGCAAGCAGCACAAGGGCACAGTCAGACTGCAAGAGAAAAGACAAATGGAAGCAGGAGGAACACAAAAAAGCCCTAGCAAGCAAATACATCTTGGCCAGGTAGCCAGCAAATGGAAACAAACAAAATAAACAAGAACACAGGAATAAAATACAGCATTAGGGCTACGGCAGAGCCCAGCTGAGCAGAGGACAGAGGAGACAGCAAACAAGGCACAGTCACAGGCAGGTAGGTGGGAGGGTGGTTTGAAGGACACATTGCTTGTACAAACTCTGGGAAGAAATCAATCTAGCCCAAATACATGCATTTCCATAAATGAAACATTTGATAAAGGAGAGGCGGAGAAGCAGGAAAGCAGGAATGCTGAAATTGGTTAGGGTTTGTGTTGAAAATAATATTAAATGGTCTGATTTATATGCACTTACAAAAAACTGAGGAGAGCAGAGTTTAAAAGGAAGCTCTTCAACTTCAACTAGCACATGCCAACCAGTGGCACGTGGGCCAAGTGAGGCGTGACAGCCCCAGAGAAGGCAGAGGCAGGAGTCAGGGAGATCAAAGGAAGGCTGCAGTGATGAGTGCTTTGAGGGCATAGTATTTGTCAGAAGAGGGGAGTGAAACTTCAGCACACCCAACAACAAAATGAATGCATGCTCCTCTGTACCACCAGCACAGGAGGGAAAGACACCAACCAGATCTGTCAAAGCAGCAAAATTAACAACTTGGCACCTAGGGCTGGAGAGGGGAGAGCACATCCTGGGTCTCAGAAGAGAAGCGTCTGTTAAACAACTGGAAATTGCCCCTAAAGAACTGAGCAGCATTCCTTCCAGAGCACACCAACAGCATGTTTAGTGGAAACCAACAAGCCAGCAATAAAATATCATTAATCCCTGTAAGTGTTGCAGGAGACATGCTATTAAAATCTCAAACCAAGTGCTAAACGGAGTGGCTTCCTACCTTAATGTTGACTAGTAACAGAATGTGTTACTAATTAAACTCTAGTGGGTAGTGAAATTCAGGGGGAAAAAAGGGGGCTTTAGTACTTCAAAAAGACCGTTGTACATCATTCCCATAATGAATTACTGCTGGAGTTAATAACTCTTTATATTTCATGCAGAGGTGTCTCACATAAAACTGGAGTTATAATCCCACACAGATTTTTGAGTCCACCTGCATCTGGAGGGTATAAGGTAGCCGAGTATCTACTTGGTCGAAGCAAAGGAACATCATCCTGCTGTAACAGCAGAGAGGATACCATATATTCATTAAATAGGCCTGCTTATATTTTGGAATAGTTTATATTTAACTCACTGGGCAGCAAGAGATGTCTAAATGTCTGCCACCTTGGTCCCCAACATCCCTGACAGAATAATTAAGTTTCCACTCAGGTTGCAGAGGGGCGAACAAAGTAATTATGGAATCAGATTCCAAGTTTCAGTTCACACAACACAGAGGAAAGTTCATCCCAGCAGAAATCATGCTCTCGGACTACACAATTGACTCTCCAGACATGCAGCAAATTCTGTGTATTATGATCATCACTGGATAATTAATATGCTGTCAACAGAGGTGGACAGAGAGAAATGACTGGGAGTCAAGAATCATATAAAAAAGGCCATCTACTCAACATCTCAGCATGAGTGTTTCTTTTAACAGGCTTTTTAATGGGAGGTATTGTTTCTTTTTTGCTGTACACTTGAGCTAAAATGGAAAATTATCTCATTTTAGGAAAGCATAACAGAATAGATAGTTGTATTTCATTCCAAATTGAGGCCATCATCCTCACATCCCAGAGCAGGCTGTGACGTATTTTTATTTACTGCCTTTTCAAAATACTGCACACAGAAGGACATTTTCACCCCACTAGTCTCCAAACTTCATAAACAGACAACATCAAGGGACACTAAAATATCACATCTAGGCAGAAGGGTGATCTTTTATTTTACACTTGTAATGTGACATCTTTTCAGAAGATTGTGCATACCAGAATCCCTAATATCTACCTTAATACTATACAAGGTAGACACCAAGACAAAGAAGCTACTCATATTCATTTTTCTGAAGTCTGAAAATCAAATATTCCAATTCCTAAAGTGGAAATGGAAGCAAGGGATTAAGTATGCTTGGTTTTAAATGCTTAAAGTAAACACAGAAAAAGAGAGACATTGGATCACCTTAGATGCAAAAGACATTTCCAAAAAAACACCAGTGCATTTCAAGTCATCAGAAACACATCGAACATATCCTTTCCAAAGAAATACCAATACACTTCATCTGACATTCAACATCCAGTCATTAGGAAAAACCATCATTTAATGTGAAATATTAAATTAATTTAACATAACCATGCAACAATTAATGTATAAAAAAACCGCTGTCACTTACTGGCTGATTCCCTCAAACGAAGCTTCTTTGGAGACATTTCCACTATCAGTATTAACACCACGCTGGGAGGGAAAAAATTAAAAGAACCATGACTCTGAGCCAAACACACATATTTAAAATTCAAATTGTGGGCAGAACCTGACTGCAGTAAGTCTTTAGGAAAATTTATACATAAGTTTACTTGAATCACTAGACTTAAAGAACCCCAGACTGTTCATTCAAATGTAAACCAACATAAGAAATAACTTGTTTGATCAGAGACCAATGCAGAACTCAAGTTAGGATGTGCTACTTAGGAAACTGGAAAGGTTTGGTTTCTAATTCCCTTATGTCTTGAGAAGGAGCAAGAAGACCTATACAATAATAAAGGGCAAGGGACTAACAAATGAGCAAGGTTTCTTCTAAAGTAATTTAATTTAAAAATGAATTATTATGCACTGCCTTGGCAATGCTTACTATTTAAATTTGCATGCTGCTCCCCTACAGCTTCTCATTCAAGTAAGTAGCACAAGCAAGATTATTTTGGCTGCTACACAGCAGAGGAACACTTTGACATGTGCCTGGGAAACCCTGTGGAGCGGTGTTACAGTTCTGTATCTGAGACCACAGGAGGAGAGGAACAAGTTTCCATTCAGCCAGCAGAAACAGAAGTGCTCTTCCTTCTCTGTGTACTTCTTCACGGCAGTGGGAGCATCACAGCTCCATCCTATCAGCCAGAAACTAGATGAAATTTCCCCATTACAACAGGATGCTCACACAGTGAGAACTAATCAACAATTCGATGTGTAGAACAAATAGCAAGAAATACAAGATGGTCAAATATTCCTTTCCCATTCATTGCTCTTAACGCACGTAAAAAACCCAACAGGGTAATCTTTTATGTGTGTGTGAGGGGAGTATGTGTGTGTGTATAAATACACAAGTATGTTTGTGTGCCATGTGACTGCTTAAGAAGGGATCACTTGTAGGACTTCTGACAACTATCATGGGAAAACAAGAAGGAGCTGCCACTGCATTTGCTGCAAGGAAAGCTCAAGAGTCAGCAAATAATTTCTTATATAGATTGGAGACAAGAAATCCAATACTCTAAATAGTCAGAGGTTTTTACAAAACATTTGTCAAGGAAAGAAGCTGGGGGAGAGGTGATGGGAAAGAAGAAACTTGCAAGTTTTACATCCATTAATTTGTCCTTCTTCTAGAGAAACAAGCAGGCACCAATCAAAATATTTATCAGGCAAGTTTCTGAGTACTGGGAGCAGTTGTTCTTACCAATCCACTCAATGCTGAAAAAGTATTCCCTGAATCCTTGTGGGTTTCCACAAAAAGCCCCAAACATACTCATGACATGACCAGATCAGTATAAGAGAGAAATGGAATTTTGAGCCATTGTACACAGGCTGGTATACACTAGATAGGCTTGTCATGTTTTACTAGAAACCAGGTAAAGCTTTTGGCAGAGAGAATGTAGTCTGGAAGGTCAGAGGTTACAAATCTTAGGATCATGGAGGAGCAAATAGACTAGATGACTATATACAGGTAGCTTCATATTTGGTGAAGATGGGGAGGAAAAGACAGGGAATGACAGTGCAAAGAAATACTGAATAAACTGATCTCCTTATTGAATCAAGTGGGTAGTTACTCTTCAGAATAAAATTACTCACCAAAGTGAGGAGCACAGCAGGTTTCTTCGAAGCCAAGACACCGGATATCTAAAAGGAAATTTTAGATTGCTATTATTTTTCTTTTTTTATTCCTTAAAATCACATTGATACCAATTTCATCAACATTTGCTGTACACAAAGTAAATAAGCTGCAAAGAGAAAAAACGCTCCTCTAATATATTTCAGATATTGTAGTATTACCTCACAGTTGCAACAAGCCTCAGTGGATCACAAAATATTTAGATGGAAATGAAGTGCTTAAGTTGGTAATGTACTTTAAAGATATAAATACCAACTATAACTTAAGATTAAGTCTATAGTCACCATTTGGAAGACAGGAAAAATGAGCCAAAGTGCTGTAATGTCACACAGAAATAAGGAATAACAAGATACTCTGTATCCTCAATACACTACTGCATATAGAACACAAATGCATTGATACTATTGTGCTGCAATGTGCTAAATACTTGGTAATTAATCTTTACTGTTATTCTCACTGGGTCATCTTTTACTGACTAGTATTTCTATTGGGCTCCTTCAGTATCTTTCAAACATTTACAGACTGAGAACAAAATCATTGGGCTTGTACAGAACGGGGCTTTCAGAGCAGCTGAAGGAAGGTGGACACTGAATTACACATTCCTTCAGGCAATGCACAGATGAAGTAATTCCATGGAGCACAGTTCTACAAACTTTAAACCAGCTTAACAGCCTTCTAATAAATATTAACAAAAGAAAACATATAGCAATGAGGTATAAAAACCCACCAGTTCTACATATCAATTCTTGTTCCTCATGAAGTATCTGGATTGCACACTCACACTGGCTGGTCATTTGACATAAAACTATCTTGTAAATCAGGCCCCTAGATGGTGGTAAAACCAATTCCTTGGCAAACCAGGCAGAAGTTATAGACAGAACCTTTGAAAGCTGAACAGTTCAGTTGTGAACTTCAACAGCTTGTCCCTTCCATCCCTGTAGTCCAGGTGGAAAACAGCTTTTATGCTGGGACACCTTTCTGCTTCACATAAAGAGCTCTTTTTCACATCAGTAAGTTTTTTGAGCAGTAAGGAAACAGACAACAGAACTGCAATAAAGACATTAGTTGATGGAAAGTGACCCAAATCAACTAAAGTGACCCAAAATAAATGTAATTTTAAAAAATAAACCATGTATTTCCCACTTGCAGCTTTCACTGTCTGACAGATGAGCACTGGGACACCTGCACTCCACACGAGTCCAACTCATGCACATCAAAAAACCCCTCCACAACTTCCTCCACCCTCAGCTACTAAAATACAGGATTAAACTTCACTTTACACCTGGACTCATTACAAAAATGAAATTAAATATCTTCACAGCTGATGACAGCAAAATTTTTGGTCTAGTGAGTCAGACTTAGTACTCTGTAGGGACAGAAGTATCAGAGTCTTCCTTTTCAAGCTGCTCTCCACACATCACCCACAGAGCTTGGCAGGGGAGGAATACTGCTCTTATCCTGTCAGAAAAGACAACTGGCCAGGTGCATAAGTATGCAAACATCTGCTCAGAAGTGAAATGAGAAACTAAACTAAGCAAGTCACACTTCCCTTTAAAAATATTAATGTATTTTGCTTATTAAAATATTAGAATGATTCAACACAAACTAAAACAGGCAGCCTTTCCTCACAGCTCTTTGAAGGCATAAAATACATGCAGGTTCCCAAGTCAGAGCTAGGACATGCAATCTCCCCAAAAGCAATCTCCTCCCATCTCCAAGGCACTGCAAAAAACGTGGTTAGCAGGATGTTTCTGTTGGATAAAGACAGAGACTGATAGGTCTCATGATGCACAGAACACGTTTGTGAGACCGTCTTTGAATTACAATCTTAGTGTTGAGCTCAAAATAGCAGATTTTAAAAAAAAAATAATTATAAATTACAAGTGCTTTATAAGAATAAAGGACACTTTCCAGTAACTGGGGGGTGAAAAGGTCTCGCCAAGTCAGCAGACATCCAATAAGCAGAGGGCTTAAACTAAGCAAAATCACTGCCACACATTGTTTTTGTATTAACAGAAAAAAAATTCAGTGACATAGACAACTCACCTCATTCACATAATGGACTTCATCCACAGCATATTTTTTCTTGAAGAATTCAGGGGGATGAATCCTTTGAAAAACAACAAAAGAAACATTTGGGTTTAGCTTTATTGTTATATGTAATAAGGCCACAGACAAAGAAATAATGTCCTCTACTATCATAACAATAGAATCAGATATGAGGTATGTTTTAATAATCTTATCCTTGACTCCATTTCTCAAAATAGGAGATTACACAAAGTTGCCACAGTTACAAAAATCAGTGTGCTTTATTCCACTCCATGCTTAATACATAGATTTCATGGTCTCCTTCTGAATTGAAGGTTGTTTTTTTCCCATTCACACTACACAAGATAATTTGGTTAAGGATTTTTGCCATGCTGTTTGCATACAGCTTTCCAACACACTAGACGTTGGAAGGATGTGAAAACAGCAAAGGACCAGTTTGCTCTCTGTTATATCCAAAGAATGAACAAAACATTCCTTTTCTACTCCAGTACTCCCTCTGATGTGAACACAAGTAGACTATGGGCTTTTAAGACATGGTCTCTGCTGTCTCTGTTCCTCAGGACACCAGAGATCCACTCCTTTAATCCAACAGAGTGTGCAACTTTACATATCCATGTCCAAAACTAAATGACTTTTGCTGCTTTCTCACAATACCAAATCAGACACTTTTTTCCTAAATGCAAGAAGAAGTGGGAGTTCTGCGAAAGATCTGTTTGCAGTCAGTCAGGGCAGATGCTGGTGTGGAACAGAACTCCAGGGTTCCTCCACCGACCCTGTACCAGGAGCTGTACCATTGCCCCTCCCTTCACTTGATGGTAGCAGCCAGCTATTCATGACATCTTAGTATCTGATTACAATCTCCAACTCCCACTGCCCCCAACTGAAATAATTGGTGTAATCCTGAAAATGTAATTTCAAAAACAAAAAAAGAAAAAAGCCTACCCAGCTTACATCCCTCCACAGAGTGAAGAAAATGGGAGAAAAAACCATGGTTGGATAAGCAGCAAATTGCAGGATCCTGTGATGTTGAGGAGCAAGAGGTATGTGCAGGACCAACCCTTCAGCTGTTTCAACATCAGATTACAGGAACACAAGGCCAAATTGGGAAAGAATACGTTGGGCTGGAGATTGAAGTATGTTTCTAATCATTGTAGTGAGGAACAGCTGAAGTGGTGAGACAAACAGCTCAGCATCTTTCAGAGGTGCTCCATGACAAAGGCATGTCCTGTAGCTGCCTGCAGTACCAGCAGGCCAGAGCTCCAATTTACAACATGTTTCCCATCTTATGCACAAGTTTTTCATTTTACATTCCTTTATGCTTCAAACAGTACTGGGCTGAGACATGAATGACAACATGAACACATTTATGGTGTTCTCAAGCAGAGAATCAAATATATATATTTTTTAATTTATTTATCTGTGAGAGTATTTCTCAAAAGCAACACAAAAATATCTGATTATATGTTCCCTTTTGCAATGCTCCTTTTGTGGAGTCTTACTATCACTGTTGGAGATTTCAAAGCAATTACCATTTATCTTCCCTCCCTGGCTAATTTCACATATAATTTTAAAAAAATCACTATAGCCTCTTATCTTCCTATACCCTGTATTTTACAGTTCCCTTACCTCCAACTTTTGCATGCTCTGTTTCTCCTACAGGCATCTCCTTTCCCCCTCCTCCATTACTCACACATTCAAGTACTTTAGTATTCCAGAAACATCATGAACAGATTTAGCACTTTCTATTTTTATTCTCTTCTACAGTTTCAACCAATTCATCTGGTATGAGAAGAATCCCAACTATAAAACCAGCTAATTTATGGCGGTAATTTATGGTAATATATGCTCTTTACAGCAATACCTCCAAAGCACCATTTACAATTAGCTGCATTGTTTGAATAAAAGAACTGGGTTTTGTAAAGTAAATATTTCTTAAAAGTATGCCCACAACTGTGCTTTATTCACTTCATGCAGTTTAAGTAATCATAAGTATCATTTTTCAACACATCAATAGAAAGCTTCTGTCTTTTCACAAGCTGTTTTTCAACTTTTTTTTTTTTTTTAGTTGCCTCCTATAATTCTGTGGCCTACAGGACACTACTGCTAATTTAATTATTTGGTTACAGCTAATATTAATCCATTATTGATTGCTTTCCAGTTGTAATCCCTCCAACATCTTTTCTTATGTACACTATCACTCTTTTGAGGAACCAAAGCAGCTCATTATCCTTTCAAGACTGAGTATTTTTTCTCTACTGTAGGAGAAAGAAAAGAGCAGCCTCCCACAGTCCCCCGTCCTCTGTGTTATTAAACTAGGTCATCTCCATCGCACCTAATAACAAGCTGCCACATTTCCCAGATGTGTACCTCCTTTCTGGTCTTGTTCTCACTACCTCGCTCAGAAATCAGCAAGACTTTTAGTGCAAAGTAGAGAGCCAGACTTCCCTGCTCCTCTCTAAAGCTCTCAAGGCTCTGTCTCACTTCTTTTCTTCAGCCATTTAGCACCTCTGATTAGATGGTAAAATAAATTCACATACACTTCCATCCTCTGTCCGTCCCAAAGGAGCCATGATGCTTCAGTGATAAAGTCACTTCTCTCACTGGGAAGATTTTTGCAAAGATCTCCCTATTGCAAAAGTATACAGGTGGAAGGCAAAAGTGCACGGGGACATCTACACTAGAGTGGAAAAACTCTGTGCTGTCACATACAGAAAAGCAGTATAGAAGGCAAAACAAAACCTCAGGGACAATAAGCAAGTCCAAACTCCTGGAACTGCATCGTACCCAAGCACTCATATTCAGGTAGCTAGGCAAGAGTCTGGCATCTCATAGTTTATAGCCATTAGAAAGACAACGTAAGAGTCTAGCACTTATATTTAACCACAATACAGCCCTCATTTTTTATCAGCAAAGGATCCCTTAAACAAGACACTGTCTCTAGTTTACCACTTAAAATTAATCACAATTTCTCAGTCCAGTGAAAAAGCTATTTGGGGTTAAACATCAAAGCTGTTTGCATTCTATTGATGCTTCCTACATACTCTTCCTTCTATCTTACTCTACCCAACCTATTTCACCTATTTGGTTTCTTACTCTTAGGATTTTCATAGCAATTGGGAAATGCTGAAGATGGCATAAAGACATGAAGCTACATTTCTAAGAGACCATTCGAATTCTGATGCACTCATTTTAACAGCTAAGGTTTTATTAAAGCACCAAAGACCAAATATTCACCTTTCACCTATAACAAGTGACAACTTTATTATAAACAAAATTCTACGCAGGTAGCAACAGGAGAAAGAGGAGAAGCAGCAGCAGCAATACTTTAATTATAAAAATAGAGTGTGAAACATTAAGTGAGACAGTAAAGTGACACCCCACATTAGCTATACCTCATTTCTTTTATACATTGATCCAACACAACAACAACCAACAAAAGAGCAAGGGAGTGCAGTATTAAAAACTAGTAATCAGGAATCCCTGCACATCGATCAGCTTAGTGAAAACTTCACAGTTTATTCAACACTTTTCCATGTGGTTTAACTAAAGTCACAGTGGTTAAGTGATGGCATATTTAAAACCAAGATGCTTCACCAAATCACAACCTAATCACACCAGTGTAGATTTTTCCACCAACTTTGACAGACCAGTATTAAGTCTTAACAGTAGTAAGGTTGGCTCCACTTCAATGCAATCCTTCAAACAAGAATATAATACTGACTCCTCTCTTTATCCATTAATAAGATGAACAGCTCCAACAGCCTATGTGTAAATATACCTAAAAGTATATTTTGAAACTTTTATATTGCTTGCCAAAATTCAAACTGCATTTTTGGGCAATATTTTATTTACCATGTTGTGTTTCCACTTTAAACCCAATCAAAACTTGGTTTCATTGTCTAAAACCATATTAAAGCTGCTGTTCACTACACTGCACAAGAATTCCTAACAGCAAATCTTAAGAGATTGGGACAAATTTGACATTACCGTAAAAATCCCACTAAGCAACATTTATTTGTATTCTAAAGGACTCTGGAGCAAGAGCCTCATATTACCAACATGATAAAAGCGTGTTCTAGTTTTTAACACTGCATTCAGAAGAGAGGTACAACAAATGAGATAAATCTAAATCACAAATGCCAAAGAAAAACTGTGAACAGAATTTATCACAGCTGATAGCTATTCTTGAAAGAAACACATCTAAACCAACTGCTAATACATTTGCAATCTAATTGCTGATATATACTTGACTGTGTATGTTTTCATTTGTATCTAAATGCCCTTCCAGACAATATTCAGTATATATAACTTATTCCTACTGGTCGCTTTGTATTTGGTTTTTTTTTTTAATGCCTCTAGGACAGATTTTCAGTTTTCAGTTTTTACAGTGGATCAACTCTAAAATGAAATTCAGCTTTTCCTGAATCACCTGCAATTTCTAAGCACTGAAACTGGCTTTAGCAAAAAAAATTATCAGCATTCATTTAATGTATTTTTTAAAAGGATGAGTAAAAAATCTCTACATGAAAGTCAATAACCATTTAGAGGATCTCTTAGCATTTCAACAAAGAAGAGAGCAAGTAGTGACACCAAGCAAGACATGACATACTAAAGACCATCTCCTGCAGTTAAAATACAAATCCACAGTCTTGTCCACTACTTATTGTCTTTCAGATCCACAGCTCCTGGCTGTTACCAGAAAGTGATGTTCTTACAAGCAGTAATTAGAAATAAGAATTAACATAGCTGTAACAACAACAGAATAGGCAAATATCAAAGACACTATTCATGACCAAGTCTAAAGCAGAAGGGTATCCACACAATAATGTACAGGTTACAGTGCTCTCTTAAAAGGCTCTCAAAGCACTCTTGCTTAAAATGCATGGAAACTGTCCAGGCTTTTATCACAAAATCAGAAGAAGATTCTTGATGTACTGAGGCATAAAAGCTAAAACCAGCAAACTTCAGAGTAAAGCTTTGTGCTTCACAGAGATACAACGATATTGCTTCCTTCACTCCACCCTAAGTTTCACAGCCAGAGTAACAGATTTAAAACACCACTTCATGGCAAATTTACTTTGTCTCGAGCAAATAGTCTCTGCTAAGCAAAGTGAATGCCTACATTAGCCTGCACATAGTGCCTGTGCGTGCCACTGCAGCATGCATACATTTACTGCCAGCAAGTCCCTGCATGAGTTCCATCACATTTTTCCTCACTTACATGAGGGAAAACACATGCACGAGGAATAAAATGGACAAGCATAGTCTTCAGCAATTGAAGTTCTACACAGTCAAAAACTCATTTCTCAGGCCTTGCTAGAATGAGCTTAAAGAAGAGGAAAACTTTCAGTGAGACTGCATATAAAGAGTAAGAACCTTGACAAAAATTGAAGTGGATGAATAGAAATACATCAGCAAAGCACACAGAGCTGAAGGAGGAAAAGGGATACAAAAGCAATGTTTTAATGCTGTCAGAGATTCACCAACAAACTCCCTCCTCATTACAATATCACCAAGTTACCAGATGGCAAAGCATTAACCAAACAAGAGGGTGCTGAGAACTGCTAGGAAGAGCAACACAGGAGGCTCTACAAGATACCAGTAGATGTTCCTGACTTTGTCCAAAAAAAATGCAATCACCTTGATATCCAAAACAAGTTTCACAATCTCAAACAAGAATATCATAGACACTAAGCTTGATTTAAAACAAAACAGTAATAATGGACTCACTGGTATCACAGGCAGCCTGCAGCTATGTTTTGATTACCTTATATTACTTCCACATTTCTCTAGATTTCTCTTTTATCCTTTGAAAGACAGATGTATACACATACACAAACTCAGAATCCTTGCTCCTTTTGATACAGTACAGAGCAAGAAGGATTTTGAGAAAATAACAGAATTTAAAATAAATTGAACTGAAAATGAAGACTCAAGCTGATTTGGCTGGAAAAGGTAACCAAGGCTGTAAATGAAACCACAGCTAGCAGAGGGACAGAGTCCTTGTGCATGATGCTGGACACGGGACACTGGGTATGAGAGACTGCACTTCCCAGTGCTGCACATTGATCACGTGGAAGCAGAAGAACTATGAGCAATGCACAGATTGTTGGACTTAGAAATAAAGTATTGAGGAGACTCCCACGGTTCTTCCCAATAAAAACCAAGCTCTGAGCTACCTATTTCATGTATACTTCAATATATACAGTGGTTTTACTGCTCCTGCTAAGCTATTCCCACAAGTATTCCCAAAAGTTGGAAAGTTCCTCAGGGTTTCTATAAATTCTACCTCAAGAGCCAGTGTCTCAATTAGACATTTAAAAGACTCTATCAATAGCAACCAAAAAAACCCCAGAAAACTTGCAATTCATAACTTTTATTTCTTTCTGCAAATAAAATTATTCCTTGGAGAGAGGAGCTCTATACTAGTACAGAAAAAAAACTGTAACAAAGGAAATGTTTATACACTGAAATCTCTGAAAGTATTCTTGCAGTGTAAGACTGCTGACAAATACTCATTAGAAAGTAGTCTTCCCATAAAAAGAGCATAAAAATAATTAAAATGGTTAAGAGAGAAAGTATGATTTCTAGGTCACTACATAATAACAGTGTTCCACTCAAACACTGTTCTCAATTCATGCTTCTCAACTGAGAAAGCTACCTACTGAATCTGTCAATAGCAGATGTTCTGCTTTTACTTTGGAAGGACCTCTGTATTGGGGGGGAAATGGGCAGTATTTTATGTCCAACACATAAAAGCACTATAGCAAGCTCTGGAATGTGTGCAGCATGTCCCACAGCTCCAATATTAACCAGTAATAGCATGAAAGAAAGCAGTACTCACGCGTACAGAAGCATTAAGATGACCTGAACAGCTTTCAGAAGGGGGTGACTCTATTCCCCCATCTTACAACTTGTAAAAAAAACTGAACACAAAAAAATTAAAGGAACTTGCCACAACAACTCATTGGGCATAAAGAAAAAGAAGCTTGACTTAGTGCTGGGTTTATTTCCCAATACACCCAAATCAAAAAGAGGAGAGGAAGAAGCACTTTAATACTTACTAAATCACCAACTTGAGTATCTAGCTAAAGGTGCATGCTAGTAGAGATTGCAAATCAATGGACTGATATAAATTACTATTATTGTTTAAAACATTATCAACAAGAAATACAATTAAACTTAAGCAGCTAGAAAGCAAAGATTTATAAAAATCATTACTGAAGTTAAAGCCGTAGAAACAATACACATTAATCCTGGACCAGCAAGGCTTGTGGACAATTAGAATACTGGAACAGTGACTAAACTGATCATTTGAGAAGTCAGAGCATTTGAGCAGCACTTTCAGAGAAAAACAATCATCGGTAAAGTGGCAGGAGCTATCCAGACACTAATTATTCTGTAAAAGTAATTTTTATCCATAGAGAAATACCACAATAAATGAACGGGAGACAAGAAATGAAAATCACTGTACTATGGAGAGAACTAGAAAATAAGCAGTATGGGGAATTGCACAAGTAAGTCTCATCAATCAAAAGGAACCAGCTTTATATTGCATAGTTTTGAAAGGTTCGGATGAAGGGTAAAGCAACAGATGTGCTATCTGAAGAATAGCAAAATATTTGATAAAAATCTCTCTTAAGACTGTTATTCTCCAAAATCAACTCAAATTGGCTTGGACAGGAATACTACGTTGTGACCTGAAACACAATAACTAGTCAGAATAAAAAAATGAAAAGCCTAAAGCATAAAAAAAAAAATAAATAAATAGCTTTTCCAGGGCTGGGAAACGCTTCAACCACCACACTGAACAAACAGCAACGGACTGCAAGTCTTGATTAGCGGGATGCTACAAAGACTGAAATTAACTTGCATGCTATTCAGAAACAGAAGCAGGATTAAGTTCATGAGATCTGCCAATGTCATTTGCAAGTGTGGTAACAAGCTTTGCAAATAAAAATTGAAATTGCCAGTTGGAACAAACCAGCAATAAGCTGACCCAAAGTGATTTTTGTATTTATTCTTTTTTAAACAGGGGAGGGACAAATGGCAGGAAGAGATCAAACTGATAGACATGGAAAAAGAGAACACTACACATATTTCATTTTAGAGAAAAAAATTACAAGAAGAAATATGAGGGGATGATAAGGCAGATCCCTCAGATCACAGTATACTACGTAAATACACACCCCCAGAGCATACTGCAGAGAAGAGGACCTGTATGCACCACAACAAAAGAAAAACAACCTAGAAAGTGTCTTTCATTTCTGCAAAATCTGTATCAAGAGCAGAATTAAGATAACTTAGAGTTTGTTCCCTACAGCATCCACATACAGCATCCACTGCCTTTCCAAAGAGTTGTCTCCAATTTCAGTTTGCATAGAATGGGCTTATCATAGACCTTGCCTTCTTGTAACCAAGTCTAGAGCTAATTAATGGACCAGTTTCAGCCACCAGCACACAGTCAGATGAACATACCCTGCTGTACACAACTTAATATTCAAAATACAAATGTCACCAAAATTGACCAAACCATATTAAGAAAAAGAGGTCAAGAAACCTATTTATTGGCTTCTAATTTTCATGGTCACATACAGTTTGGAGGGAAAAAACAGGATAAAAGCCTAAATAGCCTGAAAAGCTCAAAATTGTTTTGAGAAAAAAAGGAAACAAACAAAACCCCAACCACCTACTTCTGCACTTCTTCCCAAAAAGCAGTAAGACTTCAGCTTTGCTGAAATCAGTCAAGTTTGAACACAAAAACCAATGGTTGATTTTAGTTGTAACCTACTTAGAAAATGATGGCAACATTTAAAAAGCTTCCTCATTAGGTCAATGAGAAATTATTAACATTTGTAAAGCGTTTCATTGTGCTTTATTACAGCTCCAAGCTACCACATCAAGGTTCAACTTTCCAAGTATAGAGAGCTTCCAAATCAAATTAATGGAAAAATGTTGCTTACGCTGGCTGCAAAGTTAGATTAATGTTGTTACACTTACCAATCAGCCTGCAGGGCTTCAAAAAAAACACAGGAAATTGCATGTAAATATTGCTCTGCCCATTTAATATGTATTTCTAAAGTGAGAGCATGAAAGTGTTAAATATTTTTGTTTTCCATTAAAAACACACTATACGTGGCAAGGCAATTAAGTTATTCTGGCATCCTCTCCACATAAAGCAGCTGCTGTACAGTATGTTTTACTTTATAAAATATCTTTAATCAGCACACTGACTAGTTCTGTCATTTATAATTAAGGAGGTAAATGGCAGGTGCAGCATTAATTAGTCAAATTGAAGTGTCTGTGCAAGACATGCAGTCACACCAACTTACTGCTTTCTAGGAGTTGAAAAGATTGCTAATAGCTTTTCAGCATAAACTCAACCAGTAAGACCATGCTGAAAAAGAGGGACATTTAAAACACAGTTACATTTCTAAAGCCTTTGCAGTCTTGTAGTACCAGATTTAGTTCTTAAACTCTTCCTCTAAAAGTAATATTAGAAAAATACTTCAGGAGTGCACCCTCAAAGCCATCCTATGAAAGTTGCTGTTTCTGCCTTACAAACACTGGGAGGGGCAGGGGGCAGAGGAGAGGATGAAGAGACAGACAAAGAGATTCACTCAGTTAAGAAGATATTCCCAGCCACTAACATCTGGAGAAATGCTCACACTCATAATTTAAAAACAGAACAGCTGTTGTTGTAATCTCTTCCCAATATTAAAGTAGTACCACCAGTCCCTACAGTTATGCTCATAAGAACTCTGTGATTGCCACCTTAAGAGTTTGTGGGGTTTTTTGAGAATGTCAGATATAAGTTAAATCTGACCTCCCTTTTAAAAGTGCGAGGCTATTTTGGCTTGAGGACTTTTGAAAGGTTACAGCTGTTTACAAATCTTTAGAGCACACATTTAGGAAGAAGTCCTACAACATGAGTAACATTTTCAAAGAGGTGGCAGTCACCCTCAATAACAGTACTATGTAGTGCTGGGTCCTTGGCAGACCACAGCCCAAGGTGGTGCACTCATCATCTCCATGCTCACCAGCTCTGCAGAGTCCCCAGGCATCACCATAGCATGCAAAACTGTTCATAAAAACAAGTGCAGTTGCTGAGACTAAAATAATTACAGTGCTCATGGTCTCATTTGTAAACTAATAGTCTGCTCATCTCCACTGCTCTCAGACACTTGATTGGTGTTGGCCAAACTAAGGCTGCTATTTGAGGAATCCAAGAAGCTCCACTTCTGCATTACTTCAAGGCAAAAAGGTTAAGGCTTCTGGCTGCCACATTATTTAAGTTATGTTTTGAAAAAACTCAAATGTGTGTCCTTCAGAACTAAAATCACAACAGTACATCGATCCATTTAGTAATACAGTAGCAGTAAAGAGCTTTCTGTATTAATTTTAAGAGAATTAATGCATTTTTGCCTAAACTCACAGATTCCCAAATCTGTCTTAAATAGAAAGCAGTACAAACACCAGGCAAAGGAACTGCACCCTGTGCTATGAACTAGATCAGCTGTAGGCTGTAAAATACCAACCTCACAAATATTGTACAAGGCATTGAATTGCTTTGTTCTTCACTAATGTTAAATGAATGTTTCTTAGAGGGTAGATAGTGCCTTCCACATGCAAGGAAACAAGGAGTTCCAGGGCTAACTAGTAGGTAAACGCAACTGATGGAAGGCAAACTTATTTGTGTTTTTCTTTCAGTGCTAATTTTGTCTTAAAATTGAGTCTTCTTGGAAGGAACACAATTCCTAGCAGTGTGCAGTACCCCCCGCCAACCAACTTATGAAGCAGAACTGCTACTGACTCACAAATGAGTTATTCATCCACCCTCCTTCTGACAAGCAGAAAAAGTACATGACCATGTCTGACAGAAGAGAAAATAAAGATTCAAACAGAGGGATTCAGGAAGGGTAAGGAGGAGAGTTTAGAAAACAAGGATGCTGTGATAAAGACCATTTGTCATACTCTGCAAGAAGACACAATGACAATAAACCACTTTTAACCACTTTGTAATTCTTTAAATGAACCAATAATGATTGCTGCACAAACCAATCAAAAAGGCCAGCACTTATAAGCACCATAATATTTTGTTTGAAAATGCAAAATGAGACAGTGGATTTCAATAATATTTTTAAACCTGTTCAGATTAGCTACAATCAGCGTGGGTATGGAACAGCTGATTTGAACTAGCAGAAGAGAATTCAGGGGGAGGAAAAAGCTTTGTCTATAAATGGGAACAAGCACCACTAGGGAACAGACTCTGGAGCGTATATGTGGGGATTAAACAGAACCTACCCTCCCAGACAGGTGCAGCTTTCAGCTGGAATATTTCAGACAGCAGTATTCACATCTTTTTGCTATCACAAACAATTTCAGTTTCCAGGCAGGTCTAAGACAGTGATGTTCATATAAACTCCCTGAGAAGACAGCAGCCATGCCCTACCATATGGTCTGGCACAGTTCAGCATACAGGATTGGTTGCAACTGTTTTCCTTTTCCCAAAATTAGCATTAAAATATAAGTGATAGCTTCCATTAGAAGCTAAGCAACCTGAGCTCAAAATATTAAATTAGAAGTAATCCAATGTTCCGAGACAATGTAGACAACAAAAAAATTTACAGTTTGTTAGAGGGCATAAATACAATTAAGACTGAGAAAAGAAATGAACACATAAATCAATTCCTCCACTGCTGTGGCACTAAGCAATATTTACTACCAGTGTGGATAAAGAGAGAGAGAGGTTTATGGCATATTCACAGAACAGAATTATAATCACATTCCCCACTCTGTCAGTTCATATAAAAGAAAGTATCAAAGTGGCTAAAGTACCTTATGCCATTCAAAAAGCTTCATTAGCTAAGGCAGCTGCAACTGGGTAAAGCAATTTGAAAAACCCTGCTTTACTATTTAACTTGTTCTGTCTTAACACAAAACTAGTACTTTTCTTAACGGCTCATCTTCCTTTCATGGCTGCCATGAGTTCCATGTGCTCAAATTCTAAAGGTAGTCTCTACCATATTTTGGTGGATCCTTTTATATCATATGATCAATACCAATCAATCACATTCTGTATCATTGTATGTACATATCACTACAATTCACATTGAATGATTTGATGGAATCCAATTAAAATGAGGTAGCATTCCAGCTCTACAGTTACGTTATGGGAAGTATTCAGATACATGGGAACACAGTTAAAAGACAGATCTTACTTTCCCATCCAAACCGCATAGCTTTCAGGGAGTTGTGGAACAAAAAGCATGGATCTTCCAGTATCAACATCTACTGCTCCAAAGCAGCCTGCTTCAGTTACTCCAAAAGTCCAGTGAAAGTAAGATTCCTAGGTTAAGACAAAATACATTCTTAAAAGAAAACCCTCACTTCTACCAGCTCTAAAAATACCCTATGGTACCTACTAATTTCTACTTCCACGTATCTGAAGAGATCTCTCCTGCTTTTGGAGGGGGAGAGTGGTTTAGGTCTAAAGCTTTTCAGACTGATAATTTTTAGGTTACAATAATACAAATCCCTCTCCCGGCAACTGGAAGGGGTCAGAGATTAATAATCTACCATAAGAAATGAACAGGTTAACTAAGCACTATAAACGTACACTACACAATAAAATGCATTCTTCAAATTTAGAATTAGGGAATGTAGTATCAGGAAGAAACAATCATGTCACATGAGACATGGCAAAAGTAGATTGCAGATTCACTGGGTTTTGATGGCAGAGTTCTGAAGTGAAGACCCCACCTGCCCCAGGAAGTAGCTACATTTGAAACAGCCTTTAGCCAAGAGTTATTTTAAGAACAAGCAAACAAACAACAAAACACCTAACAATACAGAGATGAATTTTGGTAAGGACAGACATATGCTCTGATACCCTGAAAGGCAGAACAGATAAATAACTACTATATTAAGATATATGCTATCTAGATTAGAATTTGGTTTGTTTTTCCTAACTGTACAACAGCTCAATAAAATTCATTAAAAAAAATAATATAGCAGTCATATGAAGTTTGGAGTATATATAATTAGAATTCTGTTATGCCAGCTTCCCCAAAGACTAAGAATGCATTTGGCATGACATTAACAAGTCATTAAGTCCTATTTGTGACAGAGGAACACATGGGTACTTAAGTAAGAGTCTAATTTGAGAAGACAAGTTTTAAATTCTAAAATACATCCTATTTTGTGGAATATACTATTTATAAAAGCTTGAAAAATACTTTTCTATGAATTAATTCAGTTTAGGTCCACTGTAACACATTTCACTGCAGAAAGAAGGTTATTTTGAGTCACAGACAAGACTGAAAAAACTAAATGTTTCATTTCTGTCTTTAATGTTACTTAAACACTAACAGACAGTAGAGCCTTGAACAGGTTTAGGCCGTTTAAACCAGATAATGGACCTGCATGCTAAAGCACTGAAAGAGAGAGTAACTCTGAGGTGAAGAGGCAATGTTAGAAAGAAGCCAAGTTATTGAAGTGAAGGAAGGCGATGCACACAGGAGTGATAAAGGGAAAATAATGAAAAATCATTTAAAAATTCATGCAGTTATAGAGAGTTTCTTAATTTGATTTGAAGTTTTGATTCAGCTCTTACCTGGCGAAACACGATACCAGTATCAGTACAGTATCTCTGGGTTTCTTCCCCGCCCTGCAGCAAAACAACCGAATTCTTCTGGACATCCTTGTTCTGTCTCAAGCGATCACACAGCCGTTTTCTATTCAAGGCAAAGAGTGCTACAGGCACTTTCAAGGTCTCATTCCCCAGCCAAAATGAGGGTCTAGAAAAGATGTTTTAAATTGACAATTAATGGAAAACAAAGACAGTGGTTAGCATGATGCACACTGCTTTTTTTACTTAAGGCTCGAACAGAAGAGAACTCTACAAACAGTCAGAACTCTACAAATAAGATGTTCACCACTCAAGGAAAAGAGATGCTGCATGAAAGCATTGCTCAAACAAGAACCAAAGGAAAAAGATGGCAAGAGGAGACAGGGCTGGCTGTAACTGTGGCCCACAACATGCTAGTCCTTACAGCCTTTTAGGTAAAGCAACATAAAAAGTACACACAGAAAGCAACAACAGCTGAGGTCAGCCGAGCAAAGGCAAAACAGGAGAGATGAAAATGAGTTCTGAGTTCATAGAATCACTTAGGTTGGAAAAGATCTTCAAGTCCAACCACTAACCCTGAGTTACTGAAAAAAGAAGTGAAAGGTTACATTCAGTCTGACAAACTTCAGCAAATCCTTCTGGAAAATGTTCAGCAGCTGAAACAGGGACTGGAGGGAAAAATATGACTGATAGCAGGCACTCGACAACAGCATTTCCCATACTCACACTGTACCTGCAAATTTCTTTTCTATGTATGTATGTTTATTATGGCAAACAGCTTCAGTAAGTGACTGAACCCACATACGTGGCCACAGAAGCACGTTCCAGGTGCCCATGACCTCCTGCTATACATCACCACCTGCCCCTAAGGCAGCACAAACATGCTGAGACAGTGCAGAAAGTTTCTGAAATGTTGTACTCAGCAGAGCCACAACTGGGAGAGCACAGTAAAGAGCTCTCTCTTAAATAAACTGCTTATTAAGTAATTTAAGGTGTTTAAAGTACTAGAGTAATATATTGCTGATTCGTTCACATTTGTTACAGGTCCATACCTGCACTTTTTGGAGCTCTACCAGAAGAAGCACAGTACCTTGTTGTAGGATTATTATTTCTTTTTAAAATCAGATCAGTAGAGAAGAATCTAAGAGTATTCCAATTCTTTTAATGTTTAATATAGCAAAGCTGTGCTTTAGAGCTTCAGTATTACAGATGAACACTGTATTGTCAATAAAACCCTATAATTTCAGTCCAGTTTGCCCCTCCACTTCAGCTTCTTTCAGCTCATTGAAGACTGACTGGCTGGATGGTCATTTTCTATTGATATGCTTCTAGAGGAGATGACAGAAAGGTGCAGTTAAATTGTTACCATGTTAAGATGACAAGAAATGAATCATCAAGGGACATAAGCTCAGAGAAGCAGAGTTCCACATCTTAATTATTATATAGTTTTCACAGGCAATCTGAAAGGTAACCTTTGATTTACAGCTGCCTAAAGTAACCTCCTGAAAGACTTTAACAGCATCAGAAATGTAAACCCTGTAATTTCTTACTGCAGACACAGCATAAAGAGCTAGTAAAATATTTTCTTTTACTTGTTTATAACTACTTGATGTAACAGCAAGTAATTTCAAAAAGTGAAAGACTGCTCTTGCTAATCCAATTTTCAAACTACCTGCCTAGGAGTTCCGATGATGGTGCACAAAACCCAAATGTGTTTAATTATATTACTTCCCACACACACCCAACACCCCACAGCATGGCAGATGGTCGTTACAAGGGCTGCAGACTACCTACTACAGCACATCAGCAGTGTGGAAGTACAGCATAAGCTTTTGTTTTGGGGTACCCCTGCCTGTGGGAAGAACAAAGCAAGTTCATACAACCCTACCAAAAGCTACTGAAAGCTTTAAATCAGATATCAAACCTCAGACTAAACATGGGCAAGGCTTTTCAGGTACAAAGCTGTGGCTCAGCAATGCACAAGAGGTTGAAAACGCTGTTATCCAAGCAAGATCACCCCCTGGAGTAACTCCATGCAGCGGCCTGTAAATCATACGCTCACCTATTGCAAGGATGAAAGGGAAGAGAGAAGAACATCATCAGATACTCTTATGCTATAGATTGCTCTCAGATCCTTGCATCTTCTGATACAAAGAAAAACACCAAAAAGAGGCAGAGGTCATAGCACTTGTTTTATGTTTTGCTTCAAAAAAGAGAAAAACAGTCACTTTTGTTGTAATTTTACCCTCTTCACAAGCTGTTTTTTTTCTGCTGTGATTTAAAAAAAAGGACTCTGACCTCCTTCCTTCTCCAGGCCTACTCCTACACCCTGGAGATCATAGGAAGCTGATACAAAGGTACAACTGCACATTTTCATCTCCATTAAGTTTATTATTAATATTTTTATTGCACTTAAAACCTTTGATAACCAAAAAAAGACTCAAGGAGAAATAACAATGTCAGGCAGCAATTCCTACTGACAGTCTCACTATACCACTTTAAGAGTGCCTTTCATGGGGTCTTAATGCTTGAGTTGAAACACACCCTGGTGCAAAATGACCATGGTTTTGCACATATTAACCAAGCCCTTGGCAAAACTGAGTCCTCTTTATGTTACAGATCCCACTTTCACTTCTTGACTCTGATGCCACAATATTCCTCAACAGCAGAACGTGGCCCTGTACAGTTTTTAGACTTGCACTTTTTTTTCTCAGGCATGGTCTTGTTCTCTCTTTTAAGGCTGCTGTTAAGAGTCACAGCAGCCCAGCAGGCTGGACCCCGCTGCAAGGCACAGGAGGAATGGGCCGAGTGCTGTTGCAAATACTGTTCTGCTCCTCAGGTTCTCTGCTGAGCACTCCTATACTAATTCATGGCTTGGACTGTACAAGCTTGCCAGGCAACAGACCTACTTTCACATGCAAAATTCTGTGGAGAAAACCAGCTAGGTTTCAGAGACGACTCAACTCAGACGAGTTTGTTTCCTCTCCAGCCTTTGCTCTCTCTGCCCTCCTGCAAGCACTCAGAAACCAAACCAACAGCACCCTCATGGATGGACAAACAACACGGCAAGACACCCACAGGTGCCACTTTGCCTGCAGAGGTTGGGTGACTCCATGGGAATGAGCCCAACACAAGCTTTCCACAACTCAGGCAGAGATCGCTCTTCAGAGACTAACAGTGACAGACAAATTTAACTCCGACAAAAAACAATATGGCTGTTCACTTGGCATTCTGTTGCAAATCGTGACTTGGGAAGAGAACTATCACAGTACTCAAGAGCACAAGGGAAGTCTGCACACGGGACTGGCTATGTAACCATCAGTCTGCTGTGACCGTTGCTCAGTTACTAAGAAATACAAGGCAGGTAAGTAGGTTATGACTGGCCTGGCCTTTTCTCCCAGCCCAAGTGTTACCAGCCCCTGTGAATACATAGTGCTGTCTGTACCACACCTGCTACTTAGCATTTTTTTCTGTTTCAAATATAAGAAGTAGTGGTTTCAACACCTGTAGTGAGTCGAGCAGGTAGATTTATATAACTATCTTATATGTGTATCAACCCCGCAAATACACAGGCAATTACAGCATAATCAGCATAGAACTGTTACTTGCCACATAACAATACTACCACAAAGTTTTTTCTAGAGAGGGAATTACAAGCTTTCAATGTTAGTCCATGACCTCTAATATCTCAGTTTACATCACACAAAACACACAAACATCAGAATTTAGTTCGTACAATACACTGGCTGGTCCTTCAAGGTCTGTTTCACCAATTAGCACAAGGGCTCTGGCACCTCCAGCCACAAACTCAAAACTCTCATCTAGAGTTACACATTTGATAATGAAGTGTATTTCATGCAAGCACTGCCTTGTGGTGCACACCCCTCTGAAGCTGTGCAAGCTTCTGCAAACACGAATTAGTCAGTGTCAGACACAGCTACTTGCAAGACCAGGACAGGACAAGTGAAGCTCAGCTGCTCCATTTTCTCTAGTCTCCCTACCAGAATTCAGCCATTGCTCAGTCTGGTAAAGGCCTCCCACAGCAGCTGTCACTTTCCCTGCTGGCTGTCACACACAATGTTTATGATCACTTAGGCCCAAGCCCACACAAGAGCTCTTTTATTTTATTATACTGGAAGTGAAACGTAGCTAGAAACATTAAACTACATCTGTTTCTTTAAAGGACATTTTTCTTTTGCCTGGAACCATCGATTTTCAATGTTATTTCAGAAGTTTTATGTTTCCAGAGAGCCTAAGTTTAAGCCATAAACTGAACATTTTCTTCATGGTAAACTCTGTGCTCCTTGTAAATAACTCAACAACTTGCAGTCCTGGCCCCACTCGATGTCCCAGCGACCCAGCCCAGCCTGGCAGCAGTGTTCCTGACAGGGAGCACCCCTGCAGCGCTGGGTGACACCAGGGGCAGGAGAGGACCTCCCAGGGGACCAACCTCCACCCAGAGACTACAGAGTCTGGACCAAGCTCCAGCACCACCACTTTTTGACAACTATGAAAAGTTTCCCCCCCCCGATACATTTTTTATGGCACCTTTTTACAGCACTGGAAGAAATAGCTGAATTTAGCTATTAAACTCGGGAGAGACCTTGTGCTGAGTGCTCCACAGCATGATTTCCCAAACCGACTGAAAGGCAGACCCGGGGCTCAGGGGAGGCCCTGCCGAGCCACCCCAGCAGGCGGGCCGCCCGCGGGACCCCCCGCAGCTCTCGCCGCCCCACGCAAAACCCGCTTTCCTGTCAGGGAGCCCCCTGCTCCAGCTCCGGCGGCCTGGGCTCCCCGGCAGGCTGCACGGCCGCCCTGTCAGGCCCGGCCCTGGCCCTCCCCAGCCGGCTCGGGGCACCGGCCGCTCCCCGGCAACTCTGGCCCAACCCGGGCCTCTCAGCAAGGCCTCCTCACGGACCAGGGCCGCCGCCGCGCCGCGGGGAGAGGAGGGGGAGCCAGGAGGGGGAGCCGGGAGGGCGCGCAGCGCGGGGCGCGATGCTTACCCCGCCGCCGCGGCCATGTTGCCTCGCCGGACTTCGCCTGTCACGTGAGGGCCGGGCCGGCGGGGCGGGGCAGCTCCCGGCCCGCCCGGGGAGCGGGAAGGGCGGGAAGGGCGGGAAGCGGCCGGTACCCGCTCGCGACAGGCGGGAAGGGCTCCGGGGCGGCGGCGGCACGAACTGCCAGCCCCACAGGGTGCTCCTCTCCGCAGGCTTTCGGACATGGATGTGTCAGGGGAGAGGCCCCGGTGAGGGCGGAGGCTCGGGCTCCTTCTCACCTGAGGGGACGCACCTGAAACGGGAATCAGGGTTTTGAAACCATCACCTCATGCGGTGGCTTCCTGTACAAGAATTAGAATCCTGGAAGCTGAAAGCTGTATAATGGAAGCCAGCCCTTTTGCAGGCAGTGATGTCTTTAGCAGCAGAGCTCCCCTACATTAATAGTTGCTCAAAAATCCACCCCTGGTGCTGCGCTGCTATCGTCCTCGTGAGAGGCTTTCCACCCGCATTTTGAAACGGTGAAAGTGTTTAAGAACAGCCTTGAGACATAAACCTCTTTAGCCAACACCCATCCTTGGACTTGCCCCACTGTGCTGAATTGTGCTCCTATTCACACAGATTTCTTCAGATCTTGAGTAGTTCTTGCCTCAAAAGTTAAAGCTGCCTGAAGAAACCAACAACTCATAGGCCAGGGTTCATGTGGCCAGTAACTGCCGTACAGCAGCAAAAGAAAATACCCAGAAGCATTAAATACCAGATAAAGAATGAGAGGATCTCTGCTCTGTGACCTGAATACTTGTTTCACTGCCCTGTGCCTTGATAAAACAGTGGTAACAATTGCTCTGAGCTGGCTGCTTGTAACAGGTACCAACCACTGCCCTCCCTTGCAGGAAAACACAAGTCTTTGCTCTGCTGCTGCTGAGCGATGCTACTTCTGTATTGTTCTGGTACTGATCTCAAAAGAAAGTACCGTGATACTGTGAAATATTTGACTAATGCACCTGGAGGGTCTGCTTCCACCACAAGTGCTTGGGAAAGAGAGGAGTGAAGAGCGGTGAGAAGAGGTGGCTATACTGGCAGCCAGTAAAACCGCAGGAACAATACTAGCTGCCAGACTGGGAGCAAGACCAGCTTTATTGCCACACATAGGTAATTCTGATTCTCTCTGCATTGCATTTGACTTTGCAACAGACAAAATGCAGGGGTAGACCCTAATATCCAAGAAACCAGTTTAGAGCATTTGCCTCTAAAACAAGGTTCGACCACCACTGCCACTTGACCGCCAGCAAGACTTCTCTGCAAGGTCAAGAACATCCTCTCTCTAATGTTGAAGGCCTGATTTTGGTGAACAATTGGTCACTTTACACCTAGACAAAAAAACAGTATTGATAAGTTGGTACCAGAACTTCCCTATTGCTGCTTGTCTCTCTGAATTTTAAGTCCACTGATCTCAGACTCCAATGCTGTCAGTGAGTGGCATTTACAGCTTCTGTTATCCTAGCTGAACATAAACTATGTTAGGTTAAAACCCCTTCCTAATATTATATGAAAATTATATAAACATTGGGAATAAAGGTCAAGATCTTTTCCCCTGGTTCTGCAGTGCAACAGACAAAAATCCAAAGTTAGCAGGGGCAAATGCAGTCCAAAGATGAACTGGGGGAAAAGGAAAGACCCTGCAGCTGTGGTAACAGCATGTGCTAGGGGGGCATCACCCCTCTCTTCTGCCCTCCAGCCTCAGTGAGGGATCACTGGGCCACACTGAGAACACAGTACCACAGTAAAAAATCCTGAGCTGAGTGACTAAGGTTACCATGGACCTTTCTTAGGAAATCCTTAAATCCTTACCTGCATATATTATTTCACTACAAGTTTCAGCTATTTCCTAAATATCTAGAAAGCTTACAAATTATATGTGTCATCACAAAACCAAAAATAACAGGAAATGCTGATTTATCAGCACAGAACTTTTTCTGTGTTCAGCTTGATCTGTTTTTCTGCTGATTACTCCCCCAAATTTTGGAAGTTAGAACATTGCTGGCTGAGATGCTCTGTGACCTACACTTGGATAGGAGAGCACTAGGGAGGCAAAGAACAGACAGAGCTTGTAGGTACGTGAGTGAAAGTATTTTATAAATTACAGAATTAGTTGTTAGTCTGCATATAGTTATATATTTTCCCATGTTAAAATGTTAATACTATTTTTTTTTCATTGAATTACTATACACAGATCCCTAGCATTTAATCACTGAAAGATACATGCACTGCCTTTGTTTGATACAATGGCCACAAGACTTTAACTTGGAATTAAGATTGCAAGGTCCCTTTGAAGTAACAGATTGAACAAAAGCACCTGCCTTTGGCATTTTCATCATGAAACAATTTTGAGTAAATTTTCCCTCAAGCACTAAACGTATACAGCTGTATTGATCTTTTGGATCTTGAAATAAAAGTGTGGCTTTCCCAAAGCCTGCTTGAACTAAACTATTATAAAAGACAAGAAAGGTAAAGCATTACATTGCCTCATTACTCTCCCCATTGACTTTCACTTCAGAGTAAGAAAATCTAGTATAGTCAGATTGTGCCCATCGAGAGTAGGACAGTGTAAGGTAGTTTCTCTGACTATTGACTGATCTTCACAAAATGTTATAAATTTGCGGAGGTGGAGGGTGGTGTTTTTGCAATTCCTTGGTATAGACTGTCATTGTTTCATTTAAAATCAGTCTAGCCCTTCTGTATGTATAAGTTGCTGCCATGGGAACTATTATCTCAAAAATTTATTAAAACAGCACTATCAAAACTGCTTGGAAGACTTCTCTTATTGGGAGTTTTTGTTTGTTAGGTTTTTTAAAGAATTTGTGGTCAATATGATCTCTGTAATGTTTATCTCTGGCAGCTTGAAAAAAAAAAATCCACTTTTGCATATTGCAACATACATATTTGCTGCAGTAAAAGGAAACCTCAACTGTTTTCAGTCCAGTTGCTCTTATATTAGGTTTTTTGCTAACCCATGGCCATGCAGACATGGTTTACAACTGTGTCCTCTGCATAATGCCCAGCACCATGACTCATATTTTGTTTTTCTAAGAATTGTCTTCCCTTTTACTACATTAAAAATGTGCTGTGTGATATAAACATAGTTCAGTCATGGGTAATTGCCAGGTACAAGAAATAAGCCACTATGCTGTATTTTCTTTTTTATAACTGTTACTAGTTATAAATAGATAGATGGACATTTTTGTTTATTCTAAGTAAGTTTAATGGAAAGTGGTGAGATTCTACAATGCTGGGTTTAGGGCACAAATGTTGTAACATTTGTGCTGTTATGCTCACAGCATTACCGAGGTTACTGTGGACACATCTGAGAACAAAATTCCTTCACGTTACTCATTATTTATTTCCTCAGCATTTCTCATTTTCAAATGCACAGCCCTCTTCTTCAAAGAGAAGTGGCACACTGGCCAAACCAAAAGGTGCTTTGCACCATCTTCTAGAGTAGAAGCATGAAAAGAAGTTAATGAAGTTCCTGTACTGTCTGACAGAAAATTTCCTCTAGCCTGAACATATGAACACGTGACCAGCTGTAAATGGCAAAATATCACTTCTCATGCAAATTCCCTGTGGTACCCCAAATTTACCTGAACCCTTGCAGTATATTGTACAGTTATAATGCAGAACATGTTTACAAATCTTAGGGTTTTTTCATTACTGTCTGCATAATTTACTCTGTGCACAACAAATCCCCAATCTTATAATATGCTTATGTAAATATTTTCTCAAAAGATTAATGCCTTCAGGTTTTTGCAGATTACGATTCATATCTTCACACTGATTTGAAGTCAGATTTTGCATTTTTTCGTAAGAAAATCCTCTTTAATTATTTACTGTTTATATGGAAAGAATTTTCCACTCTTGAGATCTTGCATTAAAATTTTAAGCCACTGGTTTATTAAGATCTACATTTAGGTGATGATGAAGAAATTACTTGCTCTTAGACAGACATATAAGTTATCTGAATTTAGTTCTTTCAGGCTTCGCATAGGCAACATTGCCTTTTTTCTCTTTGAAACAGTCCTACCCTCCTTGCCAGGGAAGAAAGACCTGTTTTCTTCCAGTGCTGCTCCCTGGTGACAGGAACCCCCACTTCTTCAGCTTTCCCCTTCTGACACCATTCCACAGTGGAGCAACAGTTGGTCTAAGAGGTTCACATGGACCCGTATTTGCCACAGCTGTGATCTCAGTGGTGAGACCATTCCCAGCCAAAAGTCATCAGTGTCCCTGCCCCAAAGTGACTCCCAGGGTTAGCCCTTGGCACCAGCTGCAGAAGGTGGGACACACTATTTGTACAAACCAGTTGTCTAATCTCCTTTGCATCTGACTGGAAGTGTAACCCAGCTCGCTTCTGACTTCAATTTAAAACCAAAGTGATAAGCAACTGGCCATCAGATGATCTAATCACAGCTTATGTCCTGTGACTATAGCACCATTTCAGTTTGTTCAGACCACTTATGCTACCCAGTGTTCAAAGCCCACTCCCACGAGCAAGCTCTAACCTGGGAGCTTAGGAAGGAATGGAGGAGATTTGCAATAACATGCTGGAGGACAGAGAAGATAAAACCAAAAGCTTGTGAATCTGGGAATTGAATTATCTTTTGAACTGTAAAAAATGGCTATTTTTCACAACTGCTCTCTTCCCAAAAGAGAAAACAAAACCTTTCTCCCAGGCAGTGGAAACTCTACCAAATGTACAGAGTGCACTAAGGATGTTATAGACCTCTCTGCCTTTTAATGAATCAACTGACTAACATTTATTTTTAATGGGTCATATTTACAGACATTTTTCAAAGGCTACCAGCTTGGTAAGACTGAGATTAGGCTTACTGCAAAGACATTCACCCCTTGTTTCCCCAAGCATGTACCTGTCTGCCCTCTGCACAGCTGCCTTGTGCTGGCAGCCTCCCTGCAGAAGCTGTGCTGGCCACAGGGATCTACAGAGTGATTTGGATGCACACATGAAAATTAGGTTCACTGAGATTCAGCTTGGGCCACAAAAATTCACAGTCACCATCATCTACTGCCTAGCCTCTAAACTCAAATATCATCACCTTTTTTTAACTTTACAGTCACAAGTGTAGATATTTCTAAAAAATTATTTGCTATCTCAAAAAGTCTTGCTACACTACCCTTTAGTTCTGTACGAAGTTTAAACTCTTGTGATGACAGCTTCACTTGGTTTCCATCAGTATTAGTAGGGTTAATGTAATTTCTGCAAAGGAGATTCAGAAAGGAAGCTCAAAGCACGTGTGTAGTTTTAATTGTGTGTGTTTGGCTTTTCCAAGCATCCTATGTTTCAGGCAGCATCTGTCTGCATCCTTGAAAATGAAAAGGCTCAAACAATTTCACCAATGCGGTGCTACAGCTGTGCCATTTTTTCTCCCTTAAGCCCTGACAGGCATCTTTGTTTGTTTGTATGCAGGGGCTCTGTTTGAACTGTTGCCTGGTGTCCTTGCTTCGTGTGCTGGCAGGAGAGGTGATTGTTTTGTTTTCATTTTCAGAAGATGTGGTAACTTTTTTTGCTACTATCACTGTTGACAGCAACAAGTCTTCTAGTCCAGGCTGGCAGTGCATGAGGACTAGAGATAAAGAATTCAGCTTCAGAAAATAATGTGGGTTCTTAGTGAGTTCCAGGAATGGGGAGATGCCAAGAGCAGCCCAAGTACAGGCTTCACCCTGGGATGCTGTCAAGTTGTAGCAAAGCAGCCTGTCCTCCCTCAGCCCCAGCTTCCTTCTCAATGAAAATATTTAGGGGTTTATACTGAATATCAGGAGGTATAAACCAGGGATAAACCAGAAGAGGTTTAATACCGGTATTAAGCAATGCTTATTTAGGACCAGACTTTGTGGGTTGTTTTACTTCCTGCTAATTTACATGTTTTAACTGTGCAGCCTGCCTTTTGTGGTACTGCCCTTCCCCTTTTGCATTGTATGGATTAGGGGCAGAAAAACAATAACATTTGCTGCTTTCCCAAGACTGCAAAGAGGTAATTTTCATTTGTTCCCAAAGATATAAACAACAGAGAAGGAGAAACTTCTCCAGGCCCAGCCTTCTTTCTGAAATCACATCTTAGTGCATTTTGGTACCATCACCAGCTGATCAGCTCTGGGGGCTGCGCTCAGCTCCCCCTGCTGCGTGAGGTTTTCCCAGTTTCACTTTTCTGCACTAAGTATGGGAAAGCAAATCTCTGAGTCACACTGGAAAGCAGTCCCAATGACAGGCTGACTAATAGTGCTTTGACAACATCCAATAGATTTTACAGAGATTAAGGTCTTCTCAGAAATTTGTCAGCAGTAGTTTAGGAAGTACTGAAGATTTGCAGAGCTAACAGTTATGTTGGTGTTTGTTGTTCAGCAATCTACATAAACAGCTGGTGCAGCTGGAATAAAACCAGCAAAGTTATTACTGACTTGGACTCTTTGGGCACATCTCTGCTCCAGGCAGAGAAATGACTGTGCTGGAGTGCCCTGTTATCCCAAGCTATTTTTAAACCACCTAGCTTGGTACCAGAGGAAGCCAGCTACAGCAGCACAGAGCTCATCATGGACTCATTTACCCAGCTTTTTGGCTCAAATGTTAGTGCCAACAGGATTAGCTAAACACTTTTAAATAAAAGAAAGTAGATACAATGGACTTGATTCAGCAACAGTCTGATTCAAAGAGAAAACTCACAGTTGTTCACACTAGGAGCTGTGACAGGCTACATAGATGAAGAAAAGTGGACAACAGGGAGGCAGGGAGTCAGTAAACACAGTGGCTGCTGCGGGGAAGGGTCTGCTCTTGTCTGTGAATCCTTTACGGCATTGCAAACAAAATGTCATTTGGAAAAGAAGGACACTCCTATGAATAAAGAATCACTAGCGTAATGTGCAGTAGAAGAGGAGGACGGATTGTATCTGGACTTCCTTTTCTGCAAAGATCTTTATGTGCTGTGAGAGCTCTGCCTTACTGCTTCTGGAAGAATTTCTAACATCAGTGTCAAAGTTCAGGGGCCTTTCCCACATCCTCAATGCTAGCTGGCAGAACTACCCCTTTGTAATAGTTTCTTACCAGCAGTGACTTGTTTTATGAATGTCTCTCTTGCTCATTAGAGGCAGGTCAGACAGGCAGGACAGGCAATTGTCCAAGGCTGTCAAATGCTCATTTCCTAGTAACTTCTGGCTAGAAAGAAGGGCATAGTCCCACTTACCTACTAATCTACTGACCTATCCCTAATCTTAGATTATTCTTCTCACTAGCTTGAGAGTCAGTAAGGTTAAAAAGGGCAATAAACAAAAATGTAAAATATAAAATTAAAACATCCAGAAAACTTCAAACCTCCACAACTGTGACACTGCAATCTGTCAGAACAGGACTTGCTGAGAAAAGCAGTTTCTTGGAAAAGTCTGACTTCTTTTCCAGAATATTTAGGGCCATTTCTAAGGCATGGATTTGGGCTAGGTCCTCAGAAAATTAAAGTGAAGGCTAAAGAAGTGTACTTTAAGAAGCCTCCTAAAGCTATGCCAGCCAAGCCCAAAGGCCATAACAGTAGAAAAATATATCCAAATATTAACAGGAGAAAAGCACAGTCTCTACAGTGCACTGAAGAAAGAGTGAGGCATGTCATTGCTGCAGTGCAAGCCTGCCAGACTCTAATGAGACAGGCTGACTAATGGGGGAAGGATATGGGAGATGTTCAGCAGGAGCAGGCCTTGACCTTGGAACTGAGCCCAAATTCTGTAGTGGAGAGTAATAAGGAGAAAGGCAAGATCAAAGGAGACACCTCTAACAAAGAGGCAAAAGAGATAGGTAAAGGCACACGAGCACTTACCAAGTACTTGGCTTCTCATCCTTTGCTTTGGGTTTGACCTCACGTTCTTCGGACTCTCTCCCATCATCTCTGTAGGCCTGAGACCAGGGAGCAGGGACATCCTGTAGCTGAGCTGGAGCTGCACATGTATACAGTATATGTGCTTGATACATTCACAGCCATTATGCATGGGTAATTTTTATTACCCAGGGGCATTTCTCTTTTACATATCCCTAGCTACAATTTTACTGAAATAATTTTCTTTTTTATTGGCCTCTTACATTGTTAAGAGTGCCCGTGATTTCCCCAAGGTTAGATGATGAATGACAACACATCATACAAAGACAAAATACAGGCATTTGCCAACTATAAAACGGATTTTTTCATTTGATATTTTTCCTTTCCTTGTGCAACAATGATAAGCAACCTTGATGGGATGAACAGTATGAACAGAAGTTTAACAGGCTCTTTTCTGAATCCAGGATCACACAAAAAATAGATTGGGTAAGGATACTAGACTTCTCCTAACACAATGGATCTTTAGAAAATTGATTAACCACTTTAAAGACAATTCAAATATAATCAGCTGGGTTCAATCCTGCAATTAGTTGTGCCTGGGCAGCCAGCTGGGTCCTTGAGAGGTTCCAGTAACAAGCAAAATCAGTGGGAATGTACAGAGACATAACCTTTACTCTCTGCACTACCAAATGCAGGCTTCACTCCTCAGCACCCCAGGGGTCTCCTTTCCCTGCCTCCTTTCCCCCAGACCTCTCCCTCAGTCCAGGTGGCACAGAAACCCCACCAGGCACCAACGTGCCTCTTGCTCTCCCACCCTCCCCTCTCCTTGTGAGCATTTGGTAGCAGCAATAGCTCCTGGCCAACCCCATGCAGGAAGCAGCTTTTGTACAGACAGTATCTTCTGTTCAAACAGAAATTCCCAGCTGCTCCCAGGAAAGAGAACATGAATATCATCATTTTTCTGGCTGAAGCCAAGTAATCTTAGCCAAGCTTCAGTATGACCAATAGGTCTTTCCTTAAAAAGCCAAGGAAGAAATAGCAAACAATGTGTGGGTGTCGACAGACAGGTACCTGGTGTGGGAGTGCTGCTGTACCCACAGATGAAAGGGGCTCAAGGATGTTCCACAGAAGACAGTACTGATCCAAACATGGGAACAGATGTTTCAAACATATGCAGACTATATGGGCAGTACTGATTTGGCCCTAAAAAAAATGAGAAAAATAAAGTAAGCGATCAACACTATTTTAAAATTTTAAATACTTCCAAAAAGCCCAGTTATCAAAATATCCAAGTCAGCATTGTTATGCTTACCAGCCTGAAGGAGAATACTTTGGTGGCAGAATGGTAGAATGTAGGAACACCAAGTGTCTCAAACACTACAGAAATGCTTCAAATAAAATACTATACATCTACCTATCCGCACAACACTAGAGGGAGAACAGGCAGCCAATTTTATCTTGCTTTCTTCAGTCCTGGCTTGTTGCCCAAACAGGCATGCTAAGGGTGATGAGCTGCCACCTCAGTTACTTCTATCCCTGTTTTTCAAGACCCAATCCAAAACTCAGTGAAGTTCACTGAAAGACTCCAACTGACCCAAGGCTGTGGTTATTCTATTACCAGGTCAGAAGAAAAAAGCTTGTTTAAAAAATAAATACTAGAAGACAAAAAACCCAGCAAAATAGAATTTGAAAGCATCAAATGTAACTGGCTAGTGTTTTAAACAGAAGGACTACACAAAAAGCAGAAATAAAATGTAACTAAAGAAGAGCTTAGAAAGAAGTTATGTGCCTGAACTTTTGAACTCAATCTTTCCACTGTACTATCATATATAGAAATGACATGACTGATGGGACTTGAAAGGCACATTACAAATTTGCAGATGAGATTAAATTAGAGAAAACATTCAAACCATTTCTAATACAATGGACGTGTTGGATTGATTATACTCTTGGACTAACAGATAGTAATTGCAGACACACAAAGACTTTTTAAGTCTTCAAAGAACCTGCAGAAGAAATAGCTATTTGGAAAGGCACTGGAGCAATCTACCTCATAAAATAGATAAAATTTACAGTGTAACATTGTTAAGGTTTTCAGCCAATGTACATATGAAATGAAAAATAGAGACTCAGATTGCTTAAGGAATAATGGAGAGATAAAAGGACCCGGCACTAGCTGGATGTCACAGAGACTTCAATCACCAAAATGAAAAAATATTTTCACTATACCAGCAGCAAGCAGAGAAATAGCAATGTAATTAAGGGTGCACTAAGACATACAGTGTCAAACCTCTGCCATCACTTGGAAGAGCAAACACTAAACCAGGCTATTCCACCCAGGGAGTCAAGGCTAAGGTGTAGGACTCTCCAGGTACAGCCAGCCAGGACAAGGCACTCACCAAGCTGTGGGTTTGTACCCATCTTGCAAATACAGGATTCATGACTGTGTGTCTTGCAGTATTCATGCCCTTCATGAAGGCCATGTAGGGTATCAGGTTAGCACAAAACATAAAGCCTACAAATGCTGTGTAACTCTTTTACTAAGTTTGTTTTTTTGGCAAGTTGCAAATGGGAATCCCCAGCATTTCAGCATTAGGTGGCAAATTAAAAGGATCCAAATGTAGTAGCTATAAAATCTCATGATTGATCCAATATTTCTGTGCTTGAATAGGCTTTTATATCCAAAGTTCTGCCAATCGTTTATAAATTGCTGACAAAACTACGAAAACAAATCTTAATGATTTAAAACTGCAGAGTTTTTCTTGAGTGATCATAATATTGATAAACAGATGGGCTGGGTGCTGCACACACACACAAGCCTCCCATACCAGGTGCAAGATTCCTGTTCTCGCCTACACGTACATAACTATGGTTGACTCTCCCATCCATGTTTCTTTGATCAAAACTATTTGGGGTTTTCTGAAGCCTTCCAGAAGCAATGCATATGGTCTGGAGAACTGAAATGATCAGAGTATTTGCACCAACTACTACCTTGTGTAGTCCTTGAGCAATCAATATCGGTCGTGGCATGATCTGATGTTACTGTGACAGAGCTATGCTGTGAAAGCTTAAAAAAAGGCAATGTCAGATTCTCAGAGCCAACAAGAAACAGATGCCACTCACCAGATTTCTTTAAATCTAAAAATAGTGTCCTTTTGTATACATACTACCATGATTAAGTAGTATTTCATCTTGATCTTTTTTTTCACAAAAAAAAAATGCTATGTGATTTCTAAAACTCTCCTTGGCATTTGCAAAAAAGGAAAGTTTCCTGCTATTAAACATCTTCCACTGAAACATAAGTATAATACAATTTTCTCCCATAAAATAAACTCAGTCTGGAAATAGGGAACCTCCTCATCCTGCTTTATTGCTTTAACCAAACCTTCTGGAGACAGTTCTTACTTTGTAAGAAAAACTATGTTAAGACTGAGATCAATGTTTTATGAAGGACAGATTCCTGTTACAACCTGCACAGATTATTTTAAACCATGCTTTCGTGTCTAAATTACAATTTTCATTCGAATAGTATTTTTTGATAGAAAAAGGGATTTGTTCTCAGTGTCTGGAATCCCTGTCAAGGTACCAAAAATACACCAGGTATTGAGGTATTGAGAAAGAATGTGCTCATATTCAAGCTATTATTCTGACCAGAGCTCACACAGGTGGCACAGTACACATACTTGTAGCTATCTTTATTTCCATTTAGATACACTCTTTAGCAAAAGCAGCTTTGTCCTTGTAGCCACTGCAGCATCATTGAAGAACTTTTGAAACAGAAGCAGACAAAGGATTTAATTATTCTTACCTGGGCTGCATGTTTGCACATTTCTCTCTTGAGAAAACAAAAATTCTGCACCTGGAGTTGTTTGCAAACTAATGCTTTAGTTTCACTTCTGAGTAGAGGTTAATTTGTTTGCATATTTACAGTAAATTTATAGTGAAACCTCAGTTTGGATGTCTCTGAACAAAGCAGTATGTCTGAGTCATCTGTGTCTGAAATGATGGCAAATATTGGGTTATGTGCAGTTGCTGTGGGAGCCTGCTCAGTAGGAAACCATTTAAGATAACATTGTACTGAAAAGGTACATAGATGTCAGAGTGTAAAACGAATAGATACATCTTTACTTATTTATAAAACACATTTACATCAGATCAAAATACTAAGCCTAGCTAACTGCTCATACAATTGCCAATATCAACTCTCTGATCTCCTGCCACCACTGCACAACTTGCCTGAAAGGGACAGCTGAAGACCAGCCCACAGGCCAGCTCACAGTTTACTTTGGGAGAAGGACAAAATACTGGGCTCTGCAACAAATTCATCATCCTTGGGGACAGAACACTTTGTGTTGTGTTGTACTGCTGCACAGGTACCAAAACAATGGAAAAGCACAAATAAGGGAGACAAAGGGACCTGTAGGGTTTGGAGATGACTCCTTTGAAGTGAAACTGAGGCAGCTGCAAGGGGAGTGTAGGCGCACAAATCCTTCCTCAGCTGCAACAGGATGGCATTGGAGCTGATGACCAACCTGGAGCATCTTCTTCCACAAGTGATACAAGAAAACATACACAAAATGCTGGGGAGCAAGGCTATAGGAAGCAGTTTTTTCTGTGTGCAGATGATATAGCCACACCGCCCTGCTAAACAGCTTAGTGCATGCACAAAACTTAATTTGAACTTGCAAGTGCCAAAACAACACTTCACATTTCAGGACTATAATTTTAAAAGCTTGATTGAGAGTTCTATTGGAGTATGGAAATTACATGCATAAACTTTGTTTCTCTGCAAAGTGACACATGCTCCAAAAGCCTCCTATTGACATAATTTCTGTGCCAAATTCTCTCTTGAACCTGGAAAAATTAGAGCACCCAACTACATGTTGACTTCTATTCTGCTATACATACACATAAAAGATAATTAACATTTGCATGAACCACAAAGATTGTATTAAAGTCATGCAATGGATATTTATAGTCTTATTACACTTTAGTCCCTGGTAAATAACTGTGGTATAACAACCACCAAAAATAATCACATAATGTGACATTATCACACTCCTACTAGTTACACCATGGAAAGTGAATAATAACATGATTAAGATTTTCTCCATGGAAGCTCTGAAGAGAGGCCAGGAGGAGGACAGAGAAGGACAATGAAATACAGATCTGAAAGCACAGCACATCCTGCTGTCTCCCTACATGAAGATTAGTGGCCAACCATGCCCCAGTGGAATTGCTTCAGTTTTATGCTGCACTAGCAGGAAGAAGGCAAAGAAAATTAGGAAAGAAAGTGCCACTTTGATTTGTATAGTAGCAAATAATATACCTCAAAAAGTTCATGAATTCAGGCTATAATTCCACCTTAGATTATGATCATGTGAATAACTAGTTTCTTCTGGCCTCTTCCAGATTTCAGATACCTTCAGCCAGACTCTCAGAGGAATGAGATGCTCGCTGTGGGCAGTGAGGGGGTTTCCAGCTCTGCTAGTTATCTTCTTCATGAGCTGCTTCTCCTTCCTTCCACAGCACACACCCCCTAATTTTCTCTCCTCTTACATACACATAGAACAAGACAAACTTTCTTCCTCCTCCCTCCACGATTCCACATCATTTTGCTACTTCTGTGGAAAGATGGAGACCAAGAGGCCAAAAGTTACGCTTCATTCCACAGCACAGAGATGGGGGAAAATGATACATTTATGGCAAATCACAAAGCATTATGCTGCAAACCGAAGGTGCAAAGCAGAGCCATCTGGCAGTCTCTTTCCTCCCTCTGACTTGCTGTCACATTTCAAGATCAGCCTGTGTTTTCCATCAAAAAAAATGGGAAACCGTAGGCCACTGACTCTGAATTATCTTTAGAGTAGGTGGAACAGGGTGGGCAGGAAGCTTGAATCCTTACTTGACACTTTATTTTGTCTTGATTTACTTGCAATCTGATGCTTCCACTTCTCCTAGGAGAGGCAGAGCAGCTGGCAGCCAGTGGGTAGGCTGTCAGGTGGTCCTTTGGCCACAACCATGAATGCTAGAGTAGTTGGGAGACCAGATCAAATCCCCAAATTTCCTGAGAGTCCTTCATTTCTCCAGGGTCATGAGACCAATGCAGTCAGGCTACTGCAGGATACCTCTCCTCTGGGGAAAAAGCATCCTTTCTTCCCCCCATTCAAAAGCTGCAGCTATGCTGACATTTGGCTCCCTATTCCTGTGTTTGAGTAAATAAGCTTCTGCAGACAGAGAGGAGCGTGAGCACAAATTCAGCTCTTCTGATTAAAATATTTTTTCTCTGTGTAGGTATGAGATTGTTTAGGCTCTGTCTGAATGGAGTTCATGGATAAGCACAGGTACCCATGACAACACAGTGCACTGAGGCCAGGATATTCTGCACAAGGATGGATGGATTGGGACATCCATAATGAGGAGGATCTTCCAAATGAGGAATGACAGCCAATCACTTCCACCCATGATGTAAAAGAAAACCTTGCCATTTCATTCTATGTACTTGATCTCCTCCAAGTACCTTCCCATTTGTCCTATAAATAAATAACTTTACTTCAAGTATGTTGTTGTCACAGGTAAGTGGAAAACACTTAGTCCTTTACCAAGCAGGAAAAATGTATTAGCTATAGGAATGTCAACAAGACAATATTTGTACAGCTCAGAAAACCCTGGGAAAGAAAAGAAAACAGGAATTATACGTAAGTGCCTACAAGTTTACTTTGTTTGCTGTTCTTATTCTATCTGTTCGTTTCTGTTATCAATGCAAAATTATTGAATCTTTAGGGGTAAAATGCTGGCTTACCTAGCAAAACAAAACTACACTGTAATCCTAGTCCTGACCCAATTATTTCCCTCTGCTGACAATCATTCCTTTCCATAGGTGAGCACTGCAATGTAGAGCAGTACTGTGGAGTGAAAGAACTGCACAAGGACAGGATTATGCCCTTTTTTTTCTTTTCCTATCCACACAACCAGGAGAACTGTTGCGATACATCCTTTGGACAGGTCCTCATGAGGATATGGTACATGGAGGCATGTACTGCATCATTTGCTGATGAGCCACAGAGGACTTAATTTATACCTATGTCTACCATACAAAAAAATACTTTTTTTTTTAAACACAAGCTATACATTCTTGACCCAAGTACTATGCTTAAGTGGCACTTGCTCTTCTATTGGAGATTGCATCACATCATAAAAAGACAGAACGTGTCTTTTAAATGCTATGGAAATACTGTCCCTTACAAACATGCACAAAATGCCACAGAATGCAGAATAAACTTACATCTCTTTTACTCATACTGAGATATTTCAATAGTTCTACTATGACTATTTATTTGATTAGGGCAGTATTTACTACCACATAGTCATGCTAATTTTCAGGCAACTGCCTCAGTCCAATTTATGATGCAAGTGCTTTCTTTTTTTAAGCCATTCATGTAGGCTTTTCATTAAAGTAGAAGAGAATCTGTGATGGATTTAATATGCAATGCAAAGATTAGCTTTGAAAATATACTTATTTCTGCTTAAGTCATGAAATATTACATGGACATGAGTCTAAGTTCTGAGAAAGCCAAGTGAAATAAGAAGCTGCCTCTGAAGATGGTACTGTGGGTGCTGGGTAATAAGAGAGTTTTTCCTTTTGCTCAAAGTATTCTTCCTACTTTTGTACTCAGATCTTCCTTCCCAAATCAGTAACATCCTCCCTTCCGATTACCTGCAGCCTCTTTGCTACCTCTGCTCCCTGAGACTCCTGCTCTCCCCTCCTTTTGGGAATCCTGTGTCCTCCACAAACTTGTTTAAGGTACAGGGAGGTACAGGATATGGTTTTCCAATATTTCTGCAGCATTAAAACTAGTAACTAGCCAAAAGCTTTCATCCTCCTTCAACAAAGCTTCCACTGAATTTCATAGTTAAAGAGTCAATGAGAGACTGTGCCTGATTTGGCCTTACATGACGTATAAAATGGAAAGGAAAGCAGGGAGATGCTGCCAGTTAGCATCCCAGTATTTGAATACAAAATTAAGAATCAAAGTACTTCTTCAAATAGGAGCAGACATTAACTTTTAAGTAGGCAGGACCTACCAGAAAAGCATACAAATGAGCTCTGAAAAGCTGTTTCTATTAATAATGAGTCATCAGTCCATCTGGACAAGTTTTTTGAGTTCTTAGGGATGTTTACAGGCTAATAACTAAATAAAATAGGGTAACAAGGCAATGAAGGAACAGAAATCTTCAAAGCATCAGCAACAGTAAATGGAAGCAAATAGGAAGATACTCACAGAAGTAATTTTTCAGCAGTTTGCCATGAAGGATCTGTCAAGGGCATAAGGTAAAAATCACTTCAGGAGTAAACCTAACCTCTAGACATACATCTGTTTGGTTGTCTAGAAATACATAGCCAAAATGAGCAAACAAATTCATGAAGAATCTGAGCAACTTAATAATTTGGCCTACAGAATTTCAGGACCAAGACAACATGCATTAGTGAGCCAAGCTAATGCTTATTAAGTGTAGCTCTCTGACATACCACTACAGAGGACCAAAAAACTGCTCGATTCATATTTGACAAATAATTGACTTGACAACTTTTTTTATTTATTTGGAATAAGGAGTACAATGATTCATCTTCCTCCTTCCAATCTTTATTTTCTGCTTATAGAGCTGTGTAAATGACTAGTGAATATATTCATTGAACATTTTATTGGTTGATTTTTCAAAAATGCTTATAGACATCCAATGTTTTTTCATCTTCTTGCTCACACAACACTGCTATGTTGAGAGTTACAGATGGCCAGGAGCACAGGAATTAGAGCCCTGGAGAGCCTTCAGCCTTCTTGGTTTCAAACAACAGCAGCAAACACCTTTTTGTTAGCAGCTAGAAGACATAAAACACACCAGTAGCAACCCTTACTTTATCCATCAGGACCATTCCCCTTTTACACAAGAAATACCCAGAACATTGCAATAATCTTGCAAATGAGAAAGTATATTTCCATACTGCCAGAATCTTAAGTATTTTAGTGACTGAAATTTCAAGATGATTAACACTTTGCATTTATTTTTAATGTTACTCTGTATAAAATCAGAAACACAGATTACCTCTTAAGTTATTTCAGTGAAAGCTTTTCTGGTAAGATGAGAAAATGCCTCCCCCCATCTTTGCTGTATTTTTCTTTGTTCTTGTTGCATTCAGATCCTTCACTACCGGCTCAGTAAAGCAGACCATGATGCTACCAGTTGTTCAAATGTATTTGGAGGAAAAAAGCAACCCCCTTAAAAACTCTTAACAGGATTGCAGTAAGCCCTGAGGAGCTGCAGCATTGCCTCTGTGTGTAGGTAGCCTGAGCACATGGCAGACACAGCAAAGCATTAGAAACCTAAATGCTAGCACAGAGTTGAGGATCAAACTCAGTTCAAGTGCAAACAAACATGCAAATCAGTAGCTGTGCCTGCTTTTCCCAGTATGGTTTTCTCCCAAAAGCATGGACAAGCAGCACATCCCTGCAGCCAAGGCTGGCCAACTTTTCAGAAGGCCCTGCAGGCCAACAAGGATGGACTGTGCTGGCAAGCTCAGTTAGCCAAAAACTATCATTTCACAAATATTATTGTTTATCAGTACTGTTATTGCTTCCATTCATTGTGAGCTAGAAGGTCTGTACTGCTTGGGAAAGGCTCAAAATGATGAATTCCTACACAAGTGGCATGTTTACATGTCACCTTTGCTCTGCAGGGAGTAAGGTGAGGACCAGATCAGAAGCTGGAACTTCAGTAATGGGCAAGGTCCTCCAAGACTCCTCTCTGAAGCCTTAACAAAGCAGATACTACAAGTGGAAGCTTGCCTGATGTGGAAAATCATGGAACAGTACAAACCTTACCAAAGCCCAGCTCAAAATTGGCAAAGATCGTGCCACACTTTTTTAAAGCCTTCTGTTCTGCTTTGCAGAGATTACAGTGACATCGGGTCAAATCCTGAAGCAGATCAAAGCTCAGACTGACTGTTCTCAACACATACACCCTACTTCAAACAGAGAAATCAGAGGAGGGGAACAAAGGATAAAACCTACTCCAAATGCCAAAATTCATCCCCCCTGCTACTGTTGAGCCAGAGGCACATATTAACTTGCCATGACACGCAGGGAGCAACAGCATCACTAGAACAAGCAATCTGACTGCAGTGTTTGATATTGCTTAATCATAATGAAGGATGTTCAGCCTGTCTACCATGTGTCCCCACAATCTTCTTCACACTTTTACAGCAGGCCTACTCATCTTTCTTCCTAAAACAAATAATCGCTCAGTCTCATTGTAAACCACCAGTGACACTTAGTATTCTGTTCACTCCATACAAGCCCACCTGGTATATAGTGCTTTAAATCTAAGTGCTGTTATGGCTATGCATTTTCACTAGCTTCATGGTACAGCACAGTAGCTCTGTTCAGTAAGAAGTAAATCTAAATTCCAGTCCTCAAATGATGAGGTCTATATAGGTGGGTTTTTTTAGACTTTTATGCATCTTGAAACCACATCTGTCAAAATATGTTAACTAAACAATGGGATACTTAAACACTCACTGCAATACCAAGAAGCTTTTTCACTGATTACAAACCTTTTTTATTTTAAATGGTGACAAAGGATCATTGAAAAGGTCCCCATTGTCTGGCAATGCCTGGAAAACACTATTTATCCTAGACAGTTTATCAATGTGTCATTTAACTCAAGATTATAAAAATGGATTTAACATACCAGCTCCAGGGGGTCTTTCAGAAATCCTGACAACACACCCACTTGGCTTCTGCCTTGCCTGCCCCCACATCCCTGCAAGGAAGGATCCTACCAAGTTTTCTAGTCTGCTGCACATGGATGGAGCTTGTGCAGTGCACCATTTTGTTTTTAAGCGGATGAAATCCCTGATCCTGCTTCCCCCGAGTCTGTGAGGTGTGATCCCAAACCAAGAGGAATCAAGGAGCACATGGCACTTCAACAGCAAAAGGAAGCAAAGTACAGGGTCGGCTCCAAGGACAGCTAATATCACATGGATTTTCTGTGGGGACCATGAGTCCTTTGTGAACATTTTTGCTGTTCTTTAAACTCAAAGTCATTAATAGAAGTGGAAGGATAGATGTGAGCCCTGGTCTGCCTAAGCTGCCAGGTCTAAGTGGTGTACTGATAAAACAATAATAGTTCCCTGTAATCCTGGAGGCTCTCCTCACACCTAACTTCTCTCATTCACCATTGTCCAGCTCTCCTGGTTGTAGGTACTGCCCATACTTTCCCATTAGCCTCTACAGCAAAGAGCAAACTTTGGCATCACCTAACTCCTTGGTGTGATTTATAAAGCTATCGAACTTCTTTTCTTCCTAGTGTGTCTCATGTAACCTATTTGTCTTTTTATCACAGCATCTTATCTGCCCCTTACTTGCTGTAGCTATTTATCAAAGACTTACAATAATACCTATTCCTCCAACATTATTGATGCGGACACCTCCATGGTCAAAACCTCAGCTCCGTCACAGGCTGGCTGTGCTGCTACCTTGCTGACAAAGCCTGGGCTGGGGAGCAGCAGCACCCCTGACCAACAGTCCTACAGGGGAACTTCACACATCTCCCACACACACACCTGAGGTGCAAAGTCTCTGGTTTGCCCTGTGAACACCATGCCTGGGGAGGTGCCCCGCCACACCTGTGCAGCCAGAGATAGCAAAGCAACAAGCACACACCCACCAGCAGCCATTAGGCATAGCTAATCAGAGCTCCTTTTGACTTCTGAAGACTGACTCACACTATCCACCTTAGCTTGTCTTTTGCAAATGAGTTATACTGTTATTTTGCTGCATGACAGAAGATTTACATGGCTTAGATCATTCAATATGTAGAGTCCCCTAGAGATGTGCTTAGTTTTATTACACTATTGCTGCCATACTTATGGTTATTTCCAATGAAGTACCATGCTGTTCTGCATCAGTCAGCAACAGCTTTTTGTGGTTGGCTTTGGACTTAATTTGCTAGTTAACCTCAGCTTTAAAGAGGCCATGAAAAGCAAAACAGTGACAAAAACACTGACATTTCACATTCAAAAAAAGATAATAGGATAAAATCTTAGTGCGCACATGTATATAAATATCTGGAAGTGATGTTTCAAGGTGTGTGGTCAGTAAAGCATCTTCCAGATATTAGCTAACCCAGAGAGAAGGTCTTTGTGGAGCATGCTAGGAAGGCAAAGCACAAACTTCTTCAAAGGCTTATTCTGTGTGTTTAATACTGAAAATTGTATAAAACTAAAATCTATCTACCTGTGCTATCCCATTAAGAGATCTCCTGAAGCTTCTCTGAAATACAGAGATGCTAATTTTACCATCCTGCAAAAAGCCAACAGGCACATGCAACCAGGCTGCCTAAAATACCCTATCTCTTCACCAGCCAGGAGACGCTCCCCTGCGTGCCTCAGGCACTGGGAACTGCTGCAGGCAGAGCACTGGTCCCTCAGGTCATGCCTGCCACCACATGCTGCCCAGCTATGGGTTTGGGGCTCTCATGTCAGTGGCTGCTTCATGGTCTGAAACCAGGGGGTTTCTTTCCAAGTGGACACACACACACACATTTATAAGTATACCTTAAGCATATATCTTACACACTTCCACTAATTAAATCTTCTCTGATGGTATGAATTCTCATTAGCCAGATAAATAAATGCCTGAATCCTTTTCCCATGAACATCATTATATCTTTATACCCAAGAGTAGCAAGTTTGATGCACTCATCATGCATTGTGTTAAAAACCTACTAGTTTTTACATTGTCATCTTCTGATGCAATTTAATATTTTTGTCATTTTATTTTATAAAACAGTAAATACAAAGAGATTTTACTTCAAATTCCAATTTGTACATGAACTCCTACTAGTTTTCCTCAGAACTAGTTAGTCTTGACCTTCTAAACCCTGCCTTCACACAAAAATTTACTTAATTATTAGCAATCCACTTCCAATTAGCAAATTCCAATTTACCAGATCTATCAGATGCAGAAAAATCTTAATATGGGCAAGTGAAAGTATGAGAGGAGTAATAAGAAAGAAAATGGTCAAATGCAGGCAGAGATTCCAGAGCAAATGCTAAGGCCCTGGGACTTTTTGTTGCATGTAAAAAAACTAGTACAAACAAAAATGTGAAAATTCCACCCCCCATTACTTCCCACTCATAATGCCTCAAGGACCAAAGGATCATTACAAACTTCAGACATAAAAGGATCAAGTCCAGTGGGAATTTGCTGCAATGCTGAGAAAAGCTCAAATATCCTCCAAGCTGAACTTCCCTCAGCATTGCCAGCCAGCCAGGGGAGCTGGGGACTGGGTTGTCATTCCCCCACACAGAGGGTGAGAGGGCTCCCATGGCAGATTTGCTGGAAGGAAGATTAATCAGACAACTGGGACACAGTGGTGAGAGGCCAAGGGCTGAAACTAGAAGGGGAATTCCAGGAGCTGTGAGATTGTGTCCTTTAAATCCTCCACATGCACCGGCTGAGCCCACAAAAATTGAGACATCAGAGAGATGTGGATGGCACAGCAAGAGGAGAGGTCGGGCCAAAACAAGGGGAAACAAAAGGCACTATTTTATCTGCAGCAGAAAAGCAGTGGCATGTTTCAGTTACCAAGTGACCTGACTGGAGAATACAATAAGCATTGTGAATCACGCAGTAAGGAGGGAGAATAATTTCTTCTTTTCAAAATCTAATTCAAGTAGAAGCAGCCTTAGCAAAAGCCACTTTATATAAATTAACACAATACTTCCATGTATCACAACGACTGGCTAGTCCAGAAGACTTCCATTGTCTGCAATTTCCTCCCAGCTGCAATCCTTTGGCTCTGCTGTCCACAGCCGTATGCGACAGAAACGCAATAGAGGGGCTCAGCATGAAGACAAGGGTCAGCTGTGATATTTACCAGTTGCCTTCTGCCTCCTAAATGTTAGAATGAGAGCCAGACAATCTAATTAGTCTACACTGACTTAGCATAGACCTAGAACAAGGGATGGAAGTGGCTTTAAGACACGCTTGTTTGTGCGATTGCTGAGGAACTCTGGGCAAGCAGGAGGGAAGTTGGCAGCAAACCCCTGGTGCGCCCCAGCGCAGGGTCTGCCCCCTGCACTCCCTGGGGCTGCACGGCATGGCTTAACAAAGGGCCTGAGCCCCAAAGGGCAGGCATTAATAAATTGCAAGGTAGGCTAGAACAAGCTTAGTGAAATCATAAAACATGGTATAACTAAGAAATTTGGTAAGTAACTGAATAATCGGAGGAGAACCAGGAGTGTTGTGCTGCTGCTCAGCAGAGGCAAATGCTGGTGATTTTAAGGCTCTTTTGAGCAATAATCTCCATTAAAAGGTCAATAACATGTAAATGATTAACAACTAAGATCTATGATAGAAGTATCTATCACTATGTACATTAAGGGAAAGGAAAAAAAAACAATAACAAACCAACAACCACCCAGACTCAAGAGTACTTAAGAAAAACATTCTGATTGCTTCTGCAGATTAGTTCCTGAGGTAAATAGCCTATAGGTCGTTATGCTGAACCAGTCAGGGACATCATTAGGAGTTCACCTTAGAGAAGTCATGGAGGAGGCACAGGGGAACTGGAAAATGACAGTGCCCAGGCTGAACATGGGGGAGGATGGCAGAGTAAGGAATGAAAGGGCATTCAAGAACACTGGAACAAATAAACAAGTGATTTGTAAGGCCATGGAGGAAACAAACAGCACTGCCCATGAATCTGTCTTGTGAAGATAATGTCAAACAATATCCTCTCATTTTGCAACAAAACAGCAGACCTTGTAGTGAAGGGAAAAGGGTAAATGTCATACTTCACCTAGTAAACCTCAGACACCGTTTCCTGCGATGTTTTCATAAGCTGTGGATGCACAATGTAGATGAAATTGTTGTAGGTGGATGCAAGAAAGACAGGGTGACTTAAGATGGGGAGGAGTTATTGATTGTTTTCTGTCAGAATGGAAGGCTGCACAAAACAAAGGTGTTCCTAGGGGAATTGTCCTGAGGCAGCTCTGTTCAAAGCCACATTATAGTGACCTGAAGGCAGGATAGAGAGTATTCTCAGTACATTTGCAAATGACCCCCAGACAGAAGGGACTGCAAATGTGTGGGAGGATAGGATCAGAATTGCAAATTGTCCTGACAAGCTGGGGAACCAGCATAAACAATAGGGCACATTTCAATTAGAGCATGCAAAAACACTCTACTGCAGATATACAGGATGGAGGAGAAAATTGATTAGTTAGAAGTTCTTTAGAAAAGGATCTAGCAATTATAGCAAATTACACTGAGTGGGAATCAAGAATGCCACAATTTTGAAAGAGACAAACATTCACGCATAAATAAGGGGATTGTCTGCAAGTTGTGCAGAGCAACACGGCTCTTGTTGGTAAAGTTTAACCAGTGTGGGGCACTCTCCCTCAGGAGAACCGTGGACCACTTGGTAAGATTCTGAGAGAGAGAAATGTGAAAGGTCAGAGTTCAGGAAACTGGCCTACATGGAATCTGTGAATGACTATTTTTGTTTAGCCTAACGTTCTGGTGCAGAGACACAAGAAATCAAATGCTTTCTTTGTCCCCAGCTGAAAGAATAGGAAGTAGTGGGAACCCAGCATCTCTGGCCCTGCACACAGAGAGAAGAAGCAGAGCTGGTTAATACAGACACTGAGAAGGGGTTCTTGTCTTAGAAAAAATAATACCATTTTTTAAAAAAAGAATAAAAAACACTCAAGTAATCTGCAACTAGTTTAGCAGATGCTCACACAACTACTTCAGACTTCAAATAATCAATCATATGATGAGAAAGGCATAGCCAAGATCAGCATACAACGATCAGGGAAGTGTTAACTACTGAGTAGTTGAGTTCAAGGTGTGCTAGTCAATCAAGGGGAAAAATAATGAAATATCCTTCTTCAAGAATAAAAAAAGCCATGAATTGTATGTTCAGGTGATTGCAATATTATCAGAGAGGTCATCACATTGAATATTCATAGATTGCCCTGGGCAAGGGCTTAAAGTGGTCAGAGAAGTCTCTGACTGCCCAGCAATATAATTTTATTTGTTCTTAATCAAATTTTAGGATCAGACAAGCTTGTGTAATTGCACTTTAAACGTTCCCTTGCTGAACATCTATCCTATTCAACTTCACCTCTTATTGTCTAGTCTCTTTTCTTGAAGATTATTTTGGCATTAGCTGCAGAGAGCCTGCTCCAAAGCCTACAGAAGACAGCTTCTTAAAATGCAGACAGTGAGAGACACCCCTTCATCACTATCCCAAACCCCTCAAACTGCCGCAAACCATGAAAAAGGCCAGGCACTTTACCTGAAGCACACTATCACAACCACCAGGACCTACCTCTAGAGCCAGCAAAGCACAGCACCCTTGGACACAGGAGCCTGCTTGGATCCAGCACAGGCATCACTGGTCTGGAGCTGCATCAAACCATCTAGGCACAACTGTAATGAGGCAAACTTGTTTCTAGCAAAACACCCTCAAAGCCTGACTCACAGCCACCTTGCTTTTTGCTGCTTATAGCCATAATGATCATATTCACCCCACAGAACTTTCACCTCTTATTCTGACAGCAACACACAGTGCTGTAACATTAATAAATTAGCAGGAGGAGAACACTACTCACTTGGAAGAAGGCTTCTGGAGAAATATAAAGCTGCAGGAAACCTGCCTGATTTGCCTTTTGGCAAGTTCTGCTACTAGCTTTAAATTAACACTGCAAGTGTTATCAACTGATTCTCTATAGGAACTATTTGAGTGAACCTGAGCACAGCCCTAATTGCATGTTAAAGTTACATGGACCTCAGTTTTCTGTCTTAGAACAAATTAGGCTTATTTTTCAGTTTTTTGTCTCCACCTGAATCAAAGCACCAGCCACATCATTGTAATATTAAACCCACAAAGGTCAAAAATCAGAAGAAAATCATTGCAGCAGCCCTTTTGAAGTGAAACACATTTTAGAGTATTCTCAGTAACATTTTGTTCTGCTTCTCTGTTCTTTCACAATTCTCGGTTCAGAGAAAGGATTTTGACATGGGCATTGTAGTCCATGACTGCTGGCAAGGAACAACTCAAAATTACACAAGCTTTTAAAAATTAAGATTTTTTTTTTTAGTATTATCTTCATCCCTCCCATATCAACTTAGCAGTGATTGGGAAAGCCTAGTTGGGTTATTTGGGTTTTCCTTTCATTATGAGTGTAACAATGGGGAACCATTTTTGTTGGCAAGTTAGGGTGATTTAAGAAACATTGCAACAGATAAGGAATTTTTAAGATTATTACAGCTACTATATTCTTAGTAATATATAGTGAACAGAAGAAAAATTAAAAATGTAGCAAAAGCTTGTTGAAATCTGAGAGCTTTCAAAACTAAAATTAATAACTCACCTAACATGCTTGCTACCATTGCCAAGAGCAATCTAGAAATCAAAGTTAACAAAAACTCTCACCCCAAGTTATCCATGTCTCAGTCACTGTCAGAGCCTCTAAAGTATATCAGATCTTCCAGTTAGCTCTAATTAAGAGTATCTTCAAGACAGAATTTAAATCCTCCCAGTCTTGGTAGCACAGAACCTGTGCTTACTCTCAGCTTTGCTTTACACTTCAAACTTTGGAGTTTCACCTACCAGCTTTGTGGCACTCTTCTGGAGGATAGCATTCAACAGAGACATTCAGAGCAGCCTTCAGGCTGCTTTTATTTCCACCAAGAGACCTACCTAGTGCTAAAGAAGCAGAAACTGGGGCAGCCATGTAAATGGTTTCAGCTTTGTCTCTGCTAGCAAGTAAGTTGGTTCAGCTGAATGAGTTCAGGAGACCAAAGCAGCAGGTGCTGATACTTCCCACATCTCCAGCTTGTATGGATTGTGGGCTTACTTTGGATTAGATTTAGCTTGATCACCTAGAAAAAAATCTTCCCCTTGCACAGGGAATCAAAACTTTCTGAACAGAAAACGCATTAGGTGCACTCTAAAATAATCTTACAGTCCACAGCACAGTTCAGATCCCCATGCCCCATTAAACACCAGAGTCCATCAGATGGCTCACCTCAAAGTACAATGCTTCCCTTCCTAAACCACCATCTTATGTCATATCTTCCTCACTTTTCCTCTGTCCCAAATTATTGGAAAGTTTCTTAAGGCGATTGTGTTTATTTTGGGAGGAATGTTGCAGATGCCTTGAAAATGGGGGTATTGTGCAGATCTAACAATCAATCTGTTATGAAGCATATTAACTATGCACCACTGCTCTCTGCATTACATAGGTCTAGCTCATATTTAAAATGCATTCAGCTTCCAGCACAAATATTAGACTCAAGTACCATATGATTTTTAAGAAACAGTAACATTGTCAACTAGCTGAAGTCTACCTGGGCTATTTCAGCTGGTTCTGATTAAAGCAATGTTGCACATTTCCCTTCTCTATGCATACATACTTGGTCTGCTTCCTCTTAAGTTAGAAAGTTGAGATACAAGGAGGGAAAGAACTCAAAGTTTACATTAAAAACTACCTTTCCTTAAGAGTCTCAAGATATGATGAAGTAAATTTCCACTGCAGTGAGTTACCTATCCAGCTGCAGTTATTACGTGTTAAAACTCCCTGTGCACCAAGCAGAAAATTTGCCCCTAAGCATTTTGGTGGTTGCTTTTTTTTTTTTCCCATCCTAGAAACTGCCAGAATACTAAACAGATTTTTAGGAAATTGCTCTCAGTGGTAAAAATTTACCAGCTGATCTCCAAACAGAATTAGAAGCCTGAAACAAAGGCCAGATACAGCCCTCTAATTAAGAGTGGGTAGGGATTTTCTAGCAAAACATGTTTTGTCAGAAAACATCCATGAATCAACTTCCCCCAACCTCTCCCCAGAAAAGAAGAATATGAAATGAAATAGATAATTTCTTTCTATTTCATTGAAATGTTATCTGAAAAGAGTCTGGGTGCCAGCACGGACAAAGCAGGCTCCTTTTCTACCTGATTTCTGCCAGAAATGGCACCAGGGGGTGCCTGGGCACCAGCCTGGGCCTCTCCTGGCCAGGACCCTTCCCAGCCCCCCATTTTCCCCATGTGTGCAGTTTACTGAATAATTAACCCTTTGGTGGTCCCAAGGGCCCCCAACGGCAGCCCAGCTGTTCTGCCACTCTTGGAGGAGCAGCAAATTAGAAAGCTGCGTCCTCTCCTACCTTCATTATAAACTATCAAGACTGAGTGCTTAATACTGGTGTCCTGGTAGTTGGCTCAGTCTCTCTTTAAATGTATAACTCAGTTAAATTATTGTAAGTCATTGTGAGCTTTCACTAAGTGTAGATGGTAGCTTTGGACCATGGCAAGTCATTTAAGACAGTAAATAATACAGCTTTGTCATTTCTTCTGCAAAATGTGAGAAAGGCTATCTGCCAGTCTCCCCCCTGCTCACAGTGCTCTCAATATCCCACTCTCTTGACGAGACTTTGGCCAATACATCACAAACTGATGCTCACGTTTGAAATTCATTAAGAGAGATATGTCTGGGTTCCTTCTTCTGCAGGAATGAGAATTTCTTCTGCAAACTGAAAGCTGATAAAAATTCCATCTGTAAATACCAAGGCTGCCTGAAACTCTTCCTTCTAATTTTTTTTCATTAATGCCTTGGCGAATTTCGGTGGGGGTGTCCAAGGGGAGGGTTACAGAATGGGAAACAGCAGAAATGTGGCTTTTGTCTCCTGAAGAAGTCCACTTTTCATGGGAAATCTACAAATGTTATAATTTTCTCCAGTTCTGAACTGAAAATACTTATTTTTGCAGCTTCTTAAGGCTTCTAGTTGTAATTTTTTTTTTTTCCTTCAAAAAAATAATAGTTTTACAAAAGCAGGCTAGTGTCTCCTGGAGGAATGAATAGCCTGTTACTCACAGCTGTGCCTCTAATCCATGCTCATCAAATTCTGCACGTCAGAAAGAGAGAAAAGTGAAGAAGTATTGAACACTGCTGCTTAAATGCACCGAAATCCTAAACTTAACAAAAGCATAGGCTTGACACTGGAATCTTCTGTAGGTTCACAAGACAAGTGCATTATAAGCACAGCTGGTGGAGAGTTGCTCGTGGTGCCCCAAGTGTAGTTGTTTTCCCCACAAACAAACCTACCTGGGTCCTGTTGCAGGTTATAGTCAGGGCCAGCCAAATAGGCTGTCAATTAATGTTCAGCTTGGAAGATTTTTATCATGTCCATAAAGAACTAGATTGTGACCACTGCACTCCCATGCTGAATCAAAAGTTATACAGTCAGAGGAAGCCTGAAATAATGACTTGCTAGTAACATGGCTATATTCTTTAACTCTCTCTAAATCTCTGTGCTCATGGAAATCCCACAAGATAAAATCTAAATAAATGAATCATAATTTAAAATGTTGTTTATGTAATTGGTAAATGATGCAGAGATAAGTGAGCACTGCTTATTCCTACAGAAACACAAATTAAATATGGACATTGAACCAAAGATGTGCCCTCAAGTATTCCAAATTTAGCAATGTTCAAGTATTAAAATTGCATCCCACTCCTATAATTTGCATCTCTTCCTGTCACACTGACCCTTCCCATCGAAGCATCCAAATATACCAAGGGTCCCAAACTGGAACTGTGGATTGGATATGTTCAAGCAAACACAAGAAGGGCTTTTTTCACGTTCTAAGTAAGAAAGCAAAGGGCAAGATAATCCGTCAGCAAACTGACCCTTACCGGGATCATAGGCAGTCCCATTACTGCTATGACAACTGGCTCAGCTGTGAGTCAAATGCCTGGAAAAGGCCAGCCAAAAATCCATCAGTAAAAACTCATTCATCACTGCTAAAGGAAAAACCAGCATTGCCATTTGAGGCTGGCATCCATGGAGCCAGCCAGCCCTTCACAAGGGCCTGGCTCCAGAGCACAGGTCTGCGCCACAGAGAGAGCCTTTGGGGCTTGTCAGGGAGCTGCTCCTGGCTGGAAACAGCCATATTCCTATTCAACCCAAAATCTATTAAAGCAGAAATAATTAGCATAGGACATAGTAATCTGCAGAGCTGAGAGGTTAGTGTGCTCTTGCTGAGTCACTGTGAGCCTGCTACACAGCAAGGACCCAAAATGCATTGATTTTAGTATTTTACCAAACAAACTTCAGAGATTCAGAAGATGGATTATTTGGTGGAGTGAGGAAACTTATAAATAGTAGCAAACAGGTTTTGGAGCACATCCAAGCTTTTATTTCAACTCTGCACTCCAAGGAAACACAATGCATCCGTACCTTTCTTCAAAAACATCTTTTTCAGGGACTTCAGTGCTGGTGGAGGTGCTGGATTGACAGCTCCAGAGATTCATTCTGCTGTTTACCCACCAAACGCACATCACGCAGGCAGCACAAACTCTGCTGAGCCTGCCCTAACAATGTGCCCTTGGCACTTATTAAAAAATGTAACACCCTCAAGCACATTGTATGCATTGGAAAGGGGAGCAGGCTGGAGCAGAGAGTGCCTTGGCTGGCAGCAGTGACCCACTGCTTTATGGCAGTGCCCATCACATGCAGATTGACATCACACAGGCCTTCAGTGCCCCTCCACTGTCACCTGAGCTCACAGGCACTGGGGGGGATGCAGAGGTACTATCACTCAGTATTAGTAGTGTGCTAGCATTAGTGTCAGTCACTGCACCACTGAGCCTCAGGAAGGGTTTTGGAGTGGTTCTTTGTTGGCATCAGGCTAAGACCGCTCTCCACAGCCAAGACCGGGGCAATATTCCTGTACTGAGGAGAGGCAGTAGCATTTCTTCCCCATTCACCAAGACATGGAGCACCATGGAAGCAGAGGGGAAGTGGTGGGATGTGGCCTCCCAGGGCCAGGGTAGGAAGTAGGGCTGTGCCCCTGTCCCTTGTCCCCTTCAGCAGCACACTGATGCCCGAGCCCCTGCCCCCCTCCACATCACACTGCTCAGGTCACTTCCAGGACATATCCCAAGGCTGAGTGGGACAGAAAGACACAAAAGCCATGCAAATTCAAAAGTCTTAATTTTCAGCAGGAAACCCACCTCTAGCTTCTTAAAACTGGTGCCAGGCAATTTGCCTGAGGGATCTTGTACACAGCAAATTCTCGCATTCACTGTTACTTATTTCAGCAGAAGACTGGCAGTCCTTACAAAACAGAGACAGTGATGTAGGAGTCAGCAGACAAGAGCAGGAGATGGAAGTCTGCTGTTTAAATACCTTCTGTGCACTGTGTAAGCAGATACAAGCTCAGCTTCCTCAAATTGCTTTACTAACCACATTAACCTCTGGGACTCCCCTTTGTTTCCTGGGGTGAGTGAGTAATAACTCAGGGATACAACAGTAATAGCTGAGCTCACTTTCCAGAATCGTATGAGGAGACTGGTACAGCATGCCCTACATCTGAGGCTGTGGTTTTCAGAAATGATGTATTATTAGCCTTGCATCTGAAATAACCCAGTAATTGCTTAATGTTTTATATTTACATGAGCTGTACATTATGTTTGCTCTGAGAGAGGGAAGGAGAACTAAGCAGAAAAGGAGTTTGCAGTAAACCTATAGTAAGCATTAAAGAGCTATAAATGGTAATCTGTCAATAGCATCAGCTCCACTAAGGGCTTGATTCAGGAAAAGAGGAGCATACTCAGCTCCCAACAGATCTAAAGCAGCCCAAATGAGATGTAGGACCGAGCCAGATTGAGCCCTTCCTGAATGAAAAGCTATTACATTTAAACATATATAAAATCTTATTTGAAAGATCATATTCATTATTAATAAGAGGAAAGATGATCTTTCAGATAAGTCACTACTGCACAGGGACTCTGCAGTGAGCTCCAGCTCTGCCACAGACTCCTTGCCTCATCTTGAGTGGCTTCCTCCAGGTCCCCATTCCTCATGTCTTTATCCTCAGGATTGGGATAACTCCTCTCCTTCCCTCCCCACACTGGGCTGTATTGTCTATGATAGTGTACAGTTCCTGAGTAAAAGCAGGTCCTCCAGTTCAGCTGTAAAGAATGACTTGTAGTAATAATTTGTGAGTATTTCTTTGTTCTTTTCATCTTGGTAATTGCTTACTGCAATGGCACACATCAGAGTAATATCCTGTCACAGTGGGTTAGATGTATCTGGTAGGATAAAGGGGCAAGGAGCCATTTTATTTCATTGATGTAGTGAACAAATAATTCTGCAGCATTCACCATATTCACTAAGAAACTGAAACTAAATCAGCTACTTGCTGGATTTTCACTTTGGTCACAAAGATGTTTGGTCTCTTCTGAGTTTGCTGGTTACATTTAAACTTCGGTTGCTGGGAAATGGGGAAGAACAAAGTCTAATACACCAACCTGTGGGCGTTCATCTGGCTTTAAAAACAAAATCTTCTGCAGATTTTAATAGCAAAACTGTCTGCACTGAGAAACAACCAAACCCTAGTGAGTAAGTAAGCAACATGAGCTGGTGATGTGCGCTTGCAGCCCAGAAAGCCAACTGTATGCCAGGCTGCATCATAAGTGTAGTCAGCAGGTCAAAGGAAGTGCTTCTCCCTCTTTACTCAGTTCTCTCAAGACCCCACTTGGAGTAGTGTATCCAGTTCTGGAGCCCCCAACATAAGAAGAACACAGAGCTCCTGGAAGAAGTCCAGAGGAGGGCCATGAAGATGATGCGAGGGCTGGAGCACCTCTCCTATGAGGACAGGCTGAGAGAGTTGGGGCTGTTCAGCCTGGAGAAGAGAAGACTCTGGGGGACCTCATAGCGGCCTTCCAGTGCCTGAAGGGCCTATAGGAAAGCTGGGGAGGGACTTTTTACAAGGTCTTGTGGTGAGAGAACAAGAGGTAATGGATCAAAACTGGAAGAGGGGAAACATTAGGAGAAAATTCTTTAGTTTGAGGGTGGTGAGACAGTGGTCCAGTGTCACATTGAATGCAAAATGAAGCAGCTCTTAGCTGTATAGACTGGAGAATGCCTCTGAAGTCAGTTATAATAGCTAAAAAGCTATTAGGTTAGGAATTTTTTTTATGCATGTGCAATGTGGGAAAAACCCACCAGAGAGAGTACTCTGCATGAACCAGCAGCTGTGGTGGAGGGTGGAAAGGTGGGTACAAGGAGGAGCACTACCCAGCCTCCCATCAACTACACACTGCCATATGGTATATGGTACTACACAGAGAAACTGGCAGGTATAAAAGATATAGGAAAACTGGGAGCTATAAAAACTGTTAGGATATTATACAAGGATTACCATGTTGTACATAGTGTAGTCTACTGTGGGAAAAGAAGAAAATAAAGAGAAAAAAAGAAATAAAGGGGGGAAAAAAAAAACCCACAACCAAAGTGAATTCCCTCAATTTACATGCAGTCATGTCTTGCAAGTAAAATATGAGATTCAGCCATTCCCATCTTCTTCTGATTCCAAGAGAAAAGGTACTTGAGTGGTAAAAAGATTGTGCAGTTGTGAGCAACCAAAGCAAAAGGAGAAGCCATGATAAAAAGAAGAGTCTGAGGTAGGAGGGGGCAAAGGACACAGATCCAAGATTATAAAACCCTGGCAAGTCTTGCAGTAACATGACAACTGGCCCCTCAAGGCCTGCTGCCTGTACAATCTGGGCTGGGCTCAGTCCCCAGTGCCACTTGGTGCTGGGACAAGAGAGGTCTGTAGCTCACAGGATTCCCACAGCTCCAGTGTGGGCAGCACCCACAATACACAAGCGAGGAGCATGGTGCCAGGGAGCAGTCAAGTAGGCCAAGACTGATTCCTCAGCACTGGCTTGCCTACTCAGGGATTATCTCAAGGTATAAACATCCATGTAAAAGAAGTTTTAAAACAAAATCACTTTGGTCCTAGCCTTTGCAAAGAATCTCTCACTGATGTGCTCTCCCCTTCTCTCTGCACCTACATCCACTGGAGCCAGCTAGCAAGATGGGTGTCAGAAATCTCACACTACTTGGGTGGTGCCCAAGATTCCCCATGGGGATGAGCCAACAGTGACACCAGCCCACCAGGCCATGGCCAGCCTGTCCTTTGTGCCCTCAGGAAGTCTCTAGATTTAAATCCAGGATGAGATAGACAAGACCTTGGTACTACAACACAGGAGTCACAGCCCTGACTTCCCTGACATCAGTGATTGGGATAGGGGTGACAGCCTAACTGCAAAGCAAAGCTCTCCCTTCCCAGTGCCAGCTCTTCTCTATACCTTTTTATGAATTCACACATTTGATGATGTCTACAGAATAGCCAGGGGAGGTGACAGGACCCACTATCTGTGTGATCACGTGAAACCCTTCCACAGAGACCGTGCTGTACACCACAGAAGTTAGGAAACCCTGTAGGAGATGCCACCCTACCTGGTTACTGATAGCTTTTATCAAAATCATGGGAAGAAAGAACTAATTAGCAGTGAATGGTAGGAGCAGATGAACTCTTTAAAAGGGAAGACCTTACTTTTATCCCTATGCCACCTCAGTAACAAGCAGAAGGGAAAAGAAATGTAGAAAGCTCGTGAGACTGATGAGAAATTATTCAAAAATTCAATAGAGCAGGACTGCGCATTTAGTTAAAACCATTGAACAACAAATGTATTAGCTGCTCCATCCTAGGAGTCACTGCACAGAGAGAAACCTCCCAGGCTCCAGCATGCCTTTGCTGGAGCACGGATTTTCTGCAGGTTTGTTGTGCAGACAAGAGCAGGGATGTTTCAAGGTGTAGCACCCCAGAGAAGGGTGCCTGTATCTCTTCTTGCCAAGTCGACAGTAGCTGCAAATACCATCCAATGCTCAGGAAATGAAAGAGAAACCACATTCACCTGCTAAATCAACAAAACTCACTTGAAGCTCTAAAAAAATGTATCCCATTACAAATTAACCCAACTGGCAGCAAACACAAAGACCTCACCAAGCTCTGTGAGAAACAGCCGAGCCCAAAATGGCATTTGCCAGGGGCAAACAAAGGAATATTTCCTCAGAATACCTCTTAGTGGGACAGTCAACAGGAGCCTGCACACACAGCTGAAGGGGAAGCAAACTGGGGCCTTTGTGGTGAGACAGAAATGGCAATACTGAAAAGCCACCTTCCCGGGGGGCTTTGGACCCTTTTGCAAAGCTTCCCGAAAAACCCACATTTTTTTCCAATGAAAAAAAGAATCAAGTACACCCCACACATAAAAGCTGTGCAATAAGATATTATTAAAATAGCTTGCAGGAAAATATTCCAGTTGGTCAGCCCAACCGCGGATCTGAGGAGCTTGAAAAGTCTGAATATATTTAACGTATTATTTTCACCATGGAAACGCTCAACAAAACTGACCTTTTCAGTTTCAATAAAACTGGATTTTCCTGTAGGTCCCCTGTCAGCCACTGCAATAGTAAGTGGAAATGCTAAAACCCAGTTATTAAAAACTGAAAAAGAGTAAAATATTGTCCTAGCCCTGTTGCTCCTGAGCTGGATCCGATGGCACTCAGTCTGCCAGGAGATGTGTACTCTCCTTCAAACATTTCAGAAAAATCAGTTCCATCTGTGATTTTGCTGATACAAATATGGAGCATCTGCTGACTTCCATGAAGTTAATCATGTCTTTCTGGGTCCCACTTGGAGTAGGATATGGCCATCACATCTCTACTGACATGCTGCAGCTCCTTTTATCTAAGACACAATCATTTTATGGGGTATCTTTGGTGCTGCTGACTATTCAGGTGTATTTTTCCTTCCCCATCAGGCTTTGAATTTTCCTTCATCTATGCATGCATGTGGGGAACTGTTCTTTCAGCTCTTCCTCCACTTGTCTTTTCTTAAACTCGGCCTCTGCCTCAACACAGTATTTTTTCCTTGAGAGCTGGATTAAAAGTAGCTTTTTTTGTTCTGAATACTTTTGAAAATAAAAACACTTTTCTTATTTCCCATTGTTATTTTTGGAAGAGCTTTACAGCAAAACGGCTGAGGTGGTTGGCATGGGAATAGCTTTTGGCAATACTATTGCCTGAATGTTGTTATCCTGTCACTTGCAGAGGTTAAATAGTGCACGAGCTGTAACAGCTCCTAGAGCTGTGCAGAGGGTTGGGGCCATTGGGCAGGACACATCACAGCTCTATGAGATAAGATGGTCCATGCCCTGGAGAACTTACCATGCAATGGTGTAATGGCACCCTTGGAGCTGCTGGGACATATTCAGGGAGGTCTGGGTTCAGGGAGGTCCAAATAAAAGCAACTTTTAGCAGAGTTAACTCAAAGTTTTACATTCACCAGAATGAGTAACTTTACATTCCCAGCCAAGAGCCTCGTCTCTGCCAGCCACGATTGTGCTGGAGAACCAACAGTGCCTGCAGCAGGGAAGCTATTGGGCTTTGTCAATACAGGGCAAATTACAGAGGTAAGGATTTTAATTATTTATTTCATACCCCCTAAATGTAATGAATGTTACTGAAAACCCACAGCAAAGCCAGCTGAAGAAAGAAAGAAATAAAGAGAGCCAGTGAAAAACTAATCCTGGAGTAGGAACAAGGATGAGCCCATCCACAAGTGCTGAGTTAGAACATTTTATTTCAGACCTTTTATCTGTTGTTTTCTGTTTACTGGAGCTTCAGATCTTTGATCCTACCATTGCATTTGCTGAAGGCAGTACGGATGATTGCACCTGACACGTTTCCTCTACCGGTGATATTCAGATGCCTCTCAGCTATACAGCTACAGCTGCAGAGCAGCAGTGGATGGAAAGTGCATTAGGAGATTGCTCATTCTCTTGGAAAGTCCACCTGGGACAGCTGCATGTTGCTAAGCCCCATATCAGAGGGAGAAACCAGGGCATTTTGCACAAATCGGGAATTTGGTTAATTGTCACAGTTCACAGCTTGAGCAGACAACCTAAGGCATGAGGATACTGGTTCACAGTCTGACAAGAAATGTAAGAAGACAACCCAGAGGTTTTTAAAAGAGGCATGACAGCCCAGGCAGAGTCTGTGGTGGAGAGGGAAGATCCCAGGGCATCTAAGTCCCGGCCCCGGGCCAGGCTGCGTGCACTCAGAAAGGTTTTTCAAACAGTGCTGGCCTCTCTCCCCAGCAGAGACCTTAGCTCTGAACTACCTACCAACAACCTGGCAAGGCAGTCAGAACCAGTTTTAATCCAGGTGCCTGTGAGATGAGGGTAGGGGAAAAGGGGAAACCTTTTCACAGATTATTCTGCAGAAATGAAGGATCTGACACAGTTCTCCATTTCAGCACTGCTCAGTAAATAAAGTATCTTCAGAAATAGGGTTTTTCATATATGGGGCCAAACACAGTGCTGGTGCCACCCCACTGTCCCTGGGGTATGCAGAAGTGGACTTGGCTCTTCTCTCCCTTAGGAAATGTGATGACCATTCCCTTCCCAAGGCAACTTCATACAAAGCTGGACCAAAAGGAACTGTGCAAAATCAGTCTGCCTGGGGGAAAAGGAGCAACCCCTTTCTGCATGTCATTACAGCCAAAATTTTAAGGAAATAACCTTGTGCACCACAGACAGTCTGTTTCATACTGCTAGTTCTTCAAATGACTTTAAATTACACACACTCAAATAGAAAAGGATGGTAGTAAACAGGATGCTGTAACTAAACATTGCTCTTTAATGGGTAGCAGATGAGATGCCAGCTATACCATACAATGACATAAAAGCCAAACAGATTTTCCTAATATTTCTCCTTCACATCCATTCAAGAAAAAGAGAGCTCCTATTTGCAGCCTGTCATGGAGAACTCTGAACACTACTGGGTTTTTCCTTTGGGTTTCTTATTACTTAACTAATTTTCTTAGCACATTTCTCAAGAGTCATCCATGGACATTTCTAAGTGTTTATATTTTTCTCCACTTTTTCTCAGTCCCAGTATTCCTATAGAAATTAAAGCAACTGAACACACTATCCTCACCCTCATTGAATCTGTTTTGTTTCAGAAGACACAGCTCTTTGTTTCGACAAACAAGACAACTCAACACACTTTCTCTACACCACAGCCCATCCTTCTCACTCCTCCGTGTAGTCATTAGCTCTCCTCATCTGTTATCTGCTCCCTGGGTAAGTCTACCAGCTGCACAGCAATGGAGATACAAAGAGGGAAGGTGAGGGTTTATGTGATAACACATCATTAGCATAGACAGGGCAGCCTGATTCACCAGGGCTGAAAGGAGCACTAGATGAGGAAGTCTTGAGTCCTTGATAAATCAAATTACAGCCACTAACACCTGCTGGTGAAAAGGCCCACACAAGGAAGCCCATCATTAGTGTTATGGCATGTTAGGTGTTAGTATAATGTCACCTTGGCCATGCAGGGGCTATAGGGAGCATCTTCTCAAAACCATTGCTGCTGGGAGAACTGCTTAGCAGAGTTTTGATGTCTCATGGCAGCCACTATTGGCTCAGATTCATTTTCTCTCTTCACTTAATGAGAAGCAAATTTCTACAGCATGTAAAATAAATGGCCCATAAGTCAAGTTATTTTAATATATTTTTTCAAAAACAGGTTCTCATGGTAGGTCCAGCCTCTGGACCTGCCTCTGTCACACTCCTCAGGAAAAGGATGACCAGCATCTTTGCACCCCAACAGAAGGCAACACCACCTCTCTCCTGTTACCAGCTGCACCTACTCCCAAAAGCAATCTTTCTTTTTTCCCCTTCAATTTCCTGTCAGGCTTTCCTTCTCACTCCTGCCATTGCTCAGCCTGCAAGGCAATGCTCTAGTCTTGTTCTGGTTCCCAGAGAGTATCATTTTCTGGTAGGATGACATTTCCCAGCACTCTCAAGCCACTGCATGTTTTCCCTTCCTTTTTCCAACATAGACCTTATCCCCTCATTCTTGCTCACCACTCTTATCCCCTTTATTACTTTTCCCCCATTTTTCTGTTGTTCCTTTTTTTCTCTTCTCCCTCTTCCCTTCAACATTTTGCTTCTCTGTTTTCTCCTTGCCCCATTCCATGGAAGCTTTTGGGCTAGATGTATTGCCTGCTGTGGTGAGGGGGAAGCAGTGCATCTGAATTCAAGTTGTACCATACAACAAAACAAGACAACCGTACATACCTACACAAAAGCAGTGCATAATCTTAGTGTTCTCTCCTCCTAGTGCTAAATTCCCAAAGCCAGAAGCCTCCCATTATCAAAACAATTTTAAATAAAGCTAAGGAGAGAATTAAATGGCAAATAAATAGGACATTAATGCCTGGTTCTGGAGCACTCGGCTCCTCCCACTTCAGCAGCCTTACTGCACATCAGGCTCCATACTTTCATCAGCTCCAGCTCTGCAGAGGTGTCTCTATTTGCCTGTGTGTTCCCCATTCTTCCAAAGAAGATATGGACACCCTGTATTGCCAGATAAGCAATATATGTCACTTTCTTCCCCAAGATCAAAATGAACATGCTAATTTATTTTCTATTACAGGCTGCAGCACAAATGAGAGAGGAAGAGGAAGTGAGCTCTGCTCTTGGCTGTCTGCTCACTCTACAGACAGACTCTGCCTTCCTGCACACACTTGCCCAACATGTCCCTTGCTTCCTGGGTAAACCCTTAGATACTTCAGCATAAGGTGGGTCTCAGTAAATAACTACGACTCAAAGATTACATGATTTTGTGCTGGTTTACACTTAAAGCAAGTGAAACCTAACCTACCTTCTACCCATATCCTCTTAGGACAGACCCTCCCCAGCTGGACGGTGGGGAGAAGCGCATCAGGGTGACATGTTCCCATCACAATCAATACAATATTGACTGTAAAATAAAAGTGCTTTACTTGGAAGCCATGTCAGAAAAAAACGAGTGATGCCAAAAGATATTTTTTTTCAGGCCTAAAGACAATCAGAATAAAAAAGTAGAAAATAATTGTCCTCTTCTGGCAAAAAATCTCCTGTTTCCTAGTTCTTGGTATGTCTATTACCTAGTTTCCATTAGGAGATATTATACTCCATAATGAAATAAACTTCAAGGATGCTGTGGGATCAAACAAAAAGTTTACTGTATTCTGACAGCAGCAGCTTCATGAGGTTACCATGCAAGCTGGCAGGCTTAATTAAAAAGGGTTGACATATTATCACTGAGCTCCTATCAGTGATCTGTATCCTTGCTTTTTAAGGTACAGAAGGGCAAATAATTGAGTGTTGTGTGATTATAGAATCATAGAATCATCCTGGTTGGAAAGGACCTTGAAGATCAAGTCCAACCATAACCTAAATTCCTCTACCATAACCTAATTTACCCATTCAGTGCTTAAATCTTGTCACTAAGCCCTGTATCTACATTTCTTTTTAACACTTCTGGGGATGGTGACTCTACCACTTCCCTGGGCAGCCTGTTCCACTGTCCAGCCACTCTTTTGGTAAAGAAATTCTTTCTAGCATCCAGCCTAAACCTCCCTTGGCACAGCTTCATGCCATTTCCTCTCATCCTGTCATTATTCACTTAGGAGAAAAGGCCAACTCCCACCTCCATACAACCTCCTTTCAGGTAGTTGTAGAGAGCAATGAGGTCTCCCCTCAGCCTCCTCCTCTTCAAACTAAACAATCCCAGTTCTCTCAGCCTCTCCTCATAGGACTTAGAAAACAGTTTGATCTGCAAAGTGACAACCTAGAGTCAGGTCTCTCCAAAAATCAGAGGAGAAGGGAGGGGGAGGAGGAGAGTTTCTTGAACCCTACGAACAGCTTCCTAACTAGAATAGGAATTAGTAAAAAAGAAAGGTCACTGGCATCTACAGCATGTAGCTGTGGTTTTCTCATCAGTATCTGGGGAAGCCATCCAGGAGATCGCCTGTTAGAGGGACCGGTGTGAACAAATTAGATACAAGACTGAGAGCATTTACAATGCAATTGGTGCTTCAGGTCTGCCACGCTATAAAACATTGCTTCATGCTTTACCATATTGCTCCTGGAGCCTAAAAAGACATTTGACATACTAAGAAACCATCCAAAATGAACCTGAGGGCAGAGTCTGGCCCTAGATGATATCAAGGAGATTTTCAATACAGTGTTGAATTAACAGTAGCACAAAGAGGTGTCAACAACTTTCACTGTACAAGGAAAATCAGTTTGAGAGAGCCAGAGCAAACACTATTTGTGTCTCTTTTATTTCTGCATATTCTTCTTTTCTGGCGCTTACAAAAACAAATGCAATCCCCAGTGCCATAAGCCTTTGCCCCAGGAGCTGGCACTCACATACAAAGGATAAGTACTTGTGTGCTGGCTGTTTGGGGCACTGTAAAAGGGCCCACAAAACAGGTACTTGCTGTGCCTTAAATCAGTTCTTCCAGCTATGCAGCCAGCAGCCTTGTAATGGAAAGTTAAAATACAAACACAAGCTCCTATTTTAGTGCAATCACACAAATGCAGCAGCTTGTGTTCTCTCTCCCTTTATTTCCAAAACGGACAGAATGCTTGAATCAAGATACAGATATTCCTTTTTCTTTTTCCTCCTTTTTTATTCTCCCTAAGTGCCTGGTCAATTAAATATTGCTTACACAAGTAATTTGTACGTGCCTTATTCCTGCAGTGACAGTTGACAGTGTTCAGACTATAGGATGCCAAAATCTGTTTCCCCTAGATAGTCAAAATACAAACAGAAATCAAAATCAAGCAGACTAATAAAGGATTATAAGAACTGACAATGCTTTGTAAATTTGAAAGGTTACATTGTTCATTTCAAAATAAAACTGAAATCCTGATTCTGCCCTGAGCTTTTGCCTCCCCTTTTCACAACATTTAAAGGCATTCTTCCCTTTGTCATATGGATAGTTGTTAATGAAGGAGTTCACTGATATCACCTCACTTATCTAGTCCAGATGGCCGAAAGTGATGAAAATCCAAAGGTATTCCAGGAAGTGACCTGGGAGATCCTTTTGTGATCAAAATTCAGGGAAGACTGGAAACATCACTGCTTTAGCTCTAAAGAAAACCTGTGCACCAAGGCAGCAGCTGATTTTTAAAGGACAACAGCAAATTTTCCCCAGTTGACAAGACATCTGCTACAGTATTCCACAATCCCCAATTTACAAAGGAAATAAGAGCTAGTTTACATCACATATGTCAATAACCAGGATTTTTGCCTTCTTACCCTTCAGATTCTGTTACCTCTAATGAGACAAGATGACGATGCCTGTTCAGAAATGAAAACTGAGATAGAGGAAGCATGGAAAAATCTACAGGCCGAAGACAGCTTACTTCCCCCCCTTATTTGGCCTGCTAGCTTTCCTTGGAGAAGTTGGCCAAACTAAAAACCACAGATCTGTGCTGCCCTCACACTCTGTGTGTTTAGATATATAGCACCTCAGTCCAAACCACACTAGGCTCTGCAAAATAAAAATTAAATAAACAGGGTTTTGCAACACAAAAGCCACCCTCTCGTTTTTGCTGAGTACTATTTGAAATAAAGATGGATCATAATATGAGTCATTTATCTCTCCTCTCTGATGCATTCACACACACGCCTACCGCTGCAGGGGGATTGAGAGAAGTGACCTGAATCTCAAGCACCCTTGGGTTTGCAAACAAAACCCAACCAATGAGGTTATGCAAAGTCAGAACTAAATCTATGGCTTCTCCTTTACCCCCCATTTTTCTCCTCCTAGTATTTCAGCCAGTCAAAGTACAAGAGAAACAAGGAATGGTATCACATAATGAAACTGTGTATCATACAATGGAGCCATCTGACACTCCCATTTTACAGGAGAGATACTCAAGCAAGCAGACTAGGCGAAGAAATTTTTTTCCATAGGCTCAGCCCCTCCCTGAAACAAGAAAAAGAAAGGGAAGGGAAGGGAGGAAGGGAGGAAGGGGTAGTAGAGCTGGTAATAGTAAGATGTGAGGGAAACAACTGCAACAGCAAAGGAAAAGAGAAGAGGTAGAAAGGAGATCTGGTCAAAGGTGGCTTTGTTTCCGCAGTAGGTGTATGTAGGGATGGATGGTGCAGAGGCACATTGCAAGGGGAGAAGGGAAGAGAGACAGAATAGAGAAGATCCATGATAAGGGAGCAGGAGCCAGGCCTAACTTGAGGCTAGGAAAAGCATTGTTTATGACACTTTGTGGTTATTTTGCTTTGGTTGGTTCTCAGGATGGTTATTCAGGAGCAGGCTTACATGCCTACACTGTGCTCCCTCTCTGCTGAGTCATCCCACTAACTTACAAAACACATAAAATCAAGAAGAATTAATGCAAGTGTCAGGACATCTGCCCATTTCTGGAAGCCTAAAAAGGAACTTATTTATGTCACCTATGAAAGAGCAGTGACATGTTTCTTCAGTAAGAAAATATGCTTAATGCAGTATTAAGCATATTTTTCTCCAATTCATCTTTCCAGTATGATTCATTCCACTCATCTTCTTGGAATAACATGCTCGGTGTCATCCCAACTGCTGTACAGCAAAGTCCATCACTATACTGGTAGATCAGGGTTTCATTTCTTGCCCAAACATGGACAATAAGGAGCCGCATGTGAGGGGGACACAAATTCTGTCCCTGAATTTTACTATCTGTGGAAATGACAAAACAAATCTATCCAGGACAGCCAGGTCATTCCTAAAAAGCCACACACACCCCCTCCCCCCAATTACATAACTGGAGGGAATTCGACTAAATTCAGTGGAGACCCAAAGTTAGAACAGCGCAGCACTTAACTTGCAACAAAGTATGCCTTAGAGAGCAACACTACTTGGCAGAACCAAGCCCTTCAGGTTTAGTCCTTCAAAGGGCCATTAGAAATCACCCATCTCAACCACCATTCTTCAAGGATGGACAAAGCAGGAGCAGTAAAATACTTCAAACCCCAGTACCCTTGTATGTTGTTGTGGGGACTATCTCAACATAAATCCTTGTATGTTCTGCTGAAACAAACCCTTTCAGCACTTACCGAGTGTAATGTGGACAAAAGCTATAGCTCCTGGTTACTCCAGGTTACTGATGAAGTTTCCAAAGAGTAGTTTTGAGGACAACTTTTTTTTTTTATTCTGGGTCTAGCAAGTTTGGCTGTTCTCACTTAGACAAAATCAAATGCTTCTCAGGCTTCCCTGCCTAAACCACATTGTTCCTTCTGGTTTGGCTATATTTTATGAAATAACTGATGTCTTCTGTCTCTAGGGGACAACTTGCGGCTGCTACCAAAGCATGAACCATATTATCTAATACTTCACTTACAACTCCATCTTTTGAGGCTTCTATAATTTTTTCAGATATTTTTATTTTGTTCCCAAATAATAGTTTGTGCACCAAACAGTTTGTCCCATCAACATCCTTTGGTCTGATAAAGATACTGCTTCTTCATATAAACCTTGCCACTCCTATTTTCCAGACGAAGCATTGCTCCAGGGGCAGAGTTTGGTTAACTTCCAGAAAATGCACTCTTATTCTGGTTTCTTCTGTCCCTAGCACTACATACCACTGGACTTATCCCTCTTCCATGACCCTAGCTGACACTGTCCCATTCCCCAACCTGCCAGGCTCACCCCCACTGGCTGGCTGCAGTTTAAGCCATTTTTAGAAAGCTTTAGAGGAAAGCTCTGTTGCCACAGTCAGGCACGGTCACTCTAAAGCAGCATCAACACAGTAATATCAGATCCTAGGACTGGTCATAGAAGAAATTTAACTCTAGTCAAAGCATCTACATAGTTCCAGGTAGTTGTTTGAACCACACCTCCACCAACCAGTATGCACCTATTTTAGCTGGCATCAAAATGAAGGGATCTTGCACACGAGCTTGCTGTGTAGTTTATGTATGAGCCTCAATTCCAGGTGCATCAGCAACCCACTATGAGTTGCTTTTCAAGGGAAGGATCCAAAGTGAAAGCAGGAAAGGGAGACAACCTGGCCTAGACTTGCTTTAGGTTTTCTTATAATGCTCATATATAATGCTTTGTTGCACTATTCTGGATGTACCACTCAGGGAGCTCTGTTCCCAAGATCTACCTTTGTGTTTCTGCAGTATTTTAACAACACTGAGGGGAGGTGGAGGAAGATGGAAGGACAAAATGAGCACTTAGGATTTCCTAGCCTGTGGATTTCCCTGATCTCAGGAAATCTATCAGGTCACAGATAAATACAGGCACATGTATATATACAGATGTACCTTCTTCTTCCCTCATGAACCTCAACTGCTTTTGCTGCTTCTATAGGAGACTGATTTTGAAATATCCTTTCCAAGGCTGGGACAGATATTTCCAGTGTTGGGGTTTATTAAGTTCCTATGGCAGCTATTTCCAAGGCTGCTTTGTCATACATTTCTTTGAAAGAGACTTGAAGAATGGCAGAGAGGCTTTGCAGATAAGGATTTGAATTGCAACCTTTACACTAGAAGAGTAATAGGAACATTGGGGAATTAAATAAAATCATATTTTTCCTAGATGTCTGCTTAAAAAGGAAAAGTCAAGATTTTACGGATGCCCCAGAGACAAACTATTACATTACATCCCTCACAGTTCTTATTTGAGTAGTGTCTGCTTGAGCACCTGAAATAGCACAGAATCATTCATGAAGAATGGGCAGGAGAGACTGTGTCCCATCAATATTTCAAGCTTGGTTATCAAATCAAGAGAAATTCATGAGTTCTGCTCCAGCTCAACATTTGCAGGTTTGATACTATTGTTTGACAGTTTAAGGGTTTTTCCCTCTGCATTCTCATTGTCTTTAATATTTTATATAATCTTCCAGTTGATGCTATTGTAATATTAATTAAATATTTATTTATTTATTTATTACTTGGCTGCATTAACCAGTTTTCTCTTTTCTCTTTCAGCAGGGAGAAATTCACACTCATTTGCTATTTGTGGGGTGATGACATAGTGTGAAGAAGCAGTAATGATGACTGACTGATAGAAGACACCATATGTTCTCTTTATTTTCGCTCTGTGCTGTTTTCTGAGAGATGAATAAAGACTCAATATAAGATGAACTTTCCTATACTATATAATAACAAAATTACTGTTTTCCAAATAATTGGCAGGATGGGGAAAACAGTATTTTTTTTTCTAAAGCACTGAGATGGTATTGCTATAAATACCAGGCTCCAAATCACTGAGAATTTCCAGTCTTTTCCCCCAGAAATATTTTACATATGTCTAAGCACCAAAAAACCCCTTTACAATCAATTTCACCTTCCCTCAAGTGTTTTCCAGCCTTCTATAGCAAAACATTCTGAAAATGTAAGTTGTATTTTCCTATGACGAAAAAAAGGTAAACAATTCCTTCAATTTTTAAAAGAAATTGTGATATATATATAATTCTAAATTAAAATTTGTGATGCATGATAACCAGCAATTCTGGTTACAAGCACACTACTAATATGACTAAATCACAATATCAGATTATATGCTGGGGTGTTTCTTTACATCCTGAGTATATGAGTCTATGCAAGTAATAATAACAAAGATTCTCTTCAGTAAATACTGCATTTAACATGGTTTAATCTCAAAATAATTAGAAATCTAATTTCATGTAAGATTTCACCTAAATTAAAATATTTTCTTGTTACAGAACACACATTTACCAAGTCTATTGGTCTCTTATATCAATATTTAAAAATATTTTTCCACTCTTATTTAATTCTATCCTCTCAAAACCAAGGCTTTTTGATTGTTGCTCTTCCTCATAACTTTCTAATAGCTACTAAATAGCACTTGACTACAGCCAGTGCCATACATGTGTCTGCTCATGTTATTAAGCAGTCAGGAGCACAAACAAAGAAGTAAACAAAAGAGATTCACGTTGCCTTCTGTTCCACTGGAGACAGAAAAAAATGAAAACCAATCCTCCCAAATACAAAAATAAACTGCAGAAATCTTTGTTTTGAGATACCTTATTTTTCAGATTTCTGAGGATGTTTTGCAAGTAACGGATTCAAAATTGAAAAGAAATGTAATTGTGAGTCCTGCAGGGTGTTGAGTAGAGAACTTGCTGTAACTGGACCTAGTGTCAGGACTCTTACCTGGGCTTTGTTTTCAAGGTCATTCATTTATGGCATTTTTCATAACACAACCTGAATAAAGTAAACACAGCCTCGTCCTGCTCACCCTGCTCACAAAAGCAGCTGCCACAGATGTAGCAGGAAAGTTTCCTTATGCCACACACGAGTTAGTCCTCAGAATACAGTGTTCTCCCCAGTCACCTGCCATAGCAACAGACATCAAGCAGTGTTTTACATTTATAGTATGTAACTAAATGCACTTTCCCTAGTTTAGACTTATTTATTTTTGCAGTTAAAGCCTATGAGCCAGCCCTGCGTCACAAAGAAGATGACAGAAGATGCCAAAGTAAAGCAATTATTGCAGTTTTCATATAAGGAATGTGTGTTATTCTTTCTTTGAACTCCAAGTGGCATGAATGCATCTCCCCCTAGAAAGCTGTACCACGTGCCCTTTTTTATTACAATAGAATTACATAAAGTCTGATATCAAAACTCTCAATCAAATGTTCCATTCATCGGCAAAGAACTGGTTTGCTTAAAGACTACGGGATTGGGTCCCTAATCAATACCCTAATAAAGAACATCTACTTAGTCGGAACAATTGATTGCTAGGGAGCAGACTAAGGGCAATGTATTTCTGTTAATCTAGACAAAGGATAAATGTCATACTTTATTTATAAGACACACCTGGAACTACTCAGAGGGTTGTAAATAGGATCCACCTCGACATGATTTTAGCACTATATGCACACGATGCCTTATTAAGGATGGATGGCAGGTATGTATGTCAACACAACGTGGCTGGCTTTGTCTGCCAGCAAGCCTAGCTGCTGCTCCCTCTGGGCTGCCAAAGCTCAGCTCCACAATTCCCTGGCAGAAAGGGCAGCTCCAGGGAGCTGCCACTCCCAAAGTTGAGGAATGGGTCCAGAACACAGCATAGGTCCTTGATGCACAGGCTCTATTGTGTCTAACTCTGGTTTTCTTGATTTCATCCAGTGGCTGCTTCATTACAAGTAGCAATAGCCAGGCGTGCCACAGAGGCTGTTCTTGGGGATTACAGCCATACTCTGCTTTTCCTGTTATTAGACCATTTATTCTGCTGCACAGTTGTGCAGGAAAAGCCTCTTGGTAATTTAGGGTGGAAAATAGCCAGCAGAGAGGGCAAAAGGCACCTTCTGTGCAGTTACTCCACAGTTCACATTCCAGGCTCTAGACAAGGCACCTTGGTCCCCACCATGCCCTGGCTACAGCACATCTGCTCCCATTTATTGTTTAGAGAGCACCATCACTTCAGTTCTCTTCCTGTTACTTGTACTGTTTCTCCCCTTGGGGTGTGCATTCACAACCACCTTCTTTTGGGAGTGTGGGCCACAGATCTTCCCAACTGGTCACAAAATACATTTCTTTTCAATAACGCTGTAAAATTGCAGACCGGAGGGGGGCCGTGCCCGGCAGGGGGCTTTCAATCACACTGATCCTTGCCCCGCTCCTCCCAAAAGACACCCACCCGGCAGCAGGGAGGCAGAGGCTTCCCCCTGTGCCCTGCCTGGGACCCTCCCTCCTTCCCCTGCAACGTCCCATTCGGGTTTGCAGTATTTCGGCCAAAGACGCCCAGGCACAAGCTCGCGATGCAGGTTCATAGCAGGAGCCGTGTGCGCGCCTGCACACACACACACACACACACACACAGTTCTTTCGGCAGCCCCTGTTCCGCACGGCGGTAATTTGCCCTTCAGACAATGCATAATTCAGCAGCCGTGAAGGCCACCGGTGGGGCAGCCAGCGCCACGAAAACGTGTCAAACTTGAGAAGCGACCGGGCCCCTGGAAAGGCGGCGGCGGCGGCACCGGCCGCGCCCTCCCCGTGCCGCGCCGAGGGACGATGCGGGGCCGCTCCCGCCGGCGGCCGCGCCCGCTCCCGGAGGTGCGCAGCGGGGCTGGGGTGGGGGCGGCGGGAGGCGGGGAGGGGGGCGGCGGCCTCCGGTCTCCGGGCGGGCCGTCCCGCTTCGCTCTCCCCTCCCCGCCGAGGATCGCCGGCGCGGAGCCGCGGCTGCGGCGCGTAGAGCGGCGGCGGGCGCGGCGCGGAGGATGCGCTGAGCGCGGAGAGGCGGCGCGGGCGCGGCGCAGGTCAGTGGCGAGTCGCCCCCACGGGCAGGGCTGGACCCCCCCCCTCCGTACCCCCGTCCGCACCCCCGTCCGCTCCCCAACTTTTCCCCGCACCACTTCGGGAAAGTGCCCAAACTTGCGGCGGGGCCCCGTGTGTCTCCCAGCCCTCCCCAGCAGCGCGACCCCCTCACCTCGGAGCCGCTCCGCGACGACGGGGCGAGCGGGCGGTGCGGTAATTAAGAGTGCCGGTAATTGGTGGGCGGAGGGGCAGGTGCGGTGCTCGGGGCTTCCCCCGCCCCGCTCCGATCGCGACCGACCCGGCCCCGCTCGGGCACCGGGGCCGCGGGGCGTCAGCTTCAGGACCCCAACTTCAGGTGGGGGATGGAGCCGGCGTCTTAGCCGGGCGGACCGAGCTCGCGGGGCCGCGTCTGGCGTGGGTTTCTGTAGCGAAAATAACAGGATCTGGTGGAGAAATGCCGGCATCTCCCTAGCCTGGAAATCCAGTTCACCCGGAGTTCCAGCTATGAGTAAGCAGGAGGGGGGTGTTAAGGCACCTTCTCATTTCTAGAGTTTAATTTCAATCTGTAGGGGAGCAAGGCTTTGCTGCTCTCCCGTAGTTTTGCTTCTTGGCAAGACCTCCGTTCCTCTGCCTGGTGGCATTGCCAGCTGGGACCTTGCGATGCCATCTCACATCTCACTCAGCCCCTAAGAACTCACAGACTGACAACACGCCGCGAAGAGTAGTCTTGCCCTAGCCTGTTAGCACCACCATGCCAGCGATGGGCAACCAGACAGCCCAGGCACCTCACTAACATCTGGGATTCCCCAGTGCTGGCTATGGAAGTACCCAGGAGCAGACCCAGTCATAGCCGCATGCTTCTTTTTTTTTTTTTTTTTTTTCTTTTTTTTTTTTTTTTTTTTTTTCCAGCTTTTTGAGAGGTTAGGAAAGCCCCTTATTATAACTGTATGATAATGTTGCTTTCTGTCTGTAGCTGACTTGTGTGCAGACTAACACGCTTTAAAAAAAGAGATGCTAATTTTCTTATGTTAGATGCTTACACTGAAATGCTTGCATTTTATGGCAAGATTTAAAAGTTGCAGCTCTTTCGAGAACAGACTATATATACAGGACAGTGAGGGAGGATGAATGGTAAACCCAAACAGTCTCAGAAGTGAAAATCAGAAATGCAATTGCTAAATCCATTTTGTTTATTAATGATGCTCACCATTTGATTAGAATGCTATCCTCAGTTTATTCTGGGAAGATTTCATTTTGTCAGATGCCTGGCATCTCATCAATTCCATTCATGTCCCTGGGATTTTCTCTTTTTCAGGAGCAGGCCACAGCAGCTCCCTGTGTCAGGGATAACTGTTAAGCTCTTCTTTTGAATTCATGAGCTTCCAAATTAAACTTTTACTGACACCTGATACCTAGCCTGGTTGAGCAGAATGACAGTATAACCCTGGCCACTGGAGCTCCACCACCAAGTGAAATAAATTGCAAAAAAAAATAGGTGTAAAGTTCCCAGGCTAGGTCAGACAACAATTTGAGGGAGCTCTGGGAAACTGTGGTTACTGGAAATCTAATCCAAGTCTGCTTCTAATGGAGCAAACTTTCCAACAGCAATCAGACAGGGATTAAATCCATAGAGTAGACAGCAACGGAGATTAATAATCATAATCATCAGCTAGCTGATGGAATCAAACAGAACAAAATGAGGGTAAACAAAAAACTGGCCTCCCTCTTCCCCTCAAATCTAGTTCCATCCAGTGTCAAGGATCTCTCCTGAGTGCTGGCTTCAAGAGCCAAAAAATTTAGCAGGTGTCATAACATAAGGTCAAGACTTAATTATTTATATGGAGACATCAATCATAGTGTGGGGATGATTTATTTATAAGTCACCAGAGCTGTAAAATGAGACAGTGAATTCCGATTTTCTCCTGCTCATTCCTGAAGGGGACCAGGAGGGTCCGAGCTGTGGCCAACTGACCTTTGGAGCTGGTGGAAATTTCTGCCCAGCCCCACGCAGAGGAGAGTTTTGCTATGCCTTTTAGATCGTGTAACCAGAATGTCACTGGGGAAATCTCATGCATATTTGCTACATCTCGGTTATGAACATTTACTGATTATGGATTATCTGGAGAATTTAGCTTTTTTAACATTATTCAAATTTTTATGCTTATGTAAGCTAATAAGACTGAGGAGATTCAGTAACTACTCTTTGCCTTATGGTATTTGAGAACTATATCCGTTGGGCTTAGCTCAGCATCTTCCAGAATCACTTCTAAAATACTAAAATAGAATTTTTCTGCCTGAAAAATACCCCTATCTGTACTCAGTGTAATGCTCTTTGCTCACAATTAATGCCAAAAATCAATTTGCTAACATGCTTTTTATGTTTCTGCTGATCACAAACAGGATGGCACAGTAAAAGCTTTTATTGCCATCTGATTAGTCCACAGTGGTGGTAAGTAAATAGCTTGGGCTAGTACAGCTCTAAGACTCTCGTGCTGAATGCAGTGAATGCAGAGATGAGCCCAGAGTGCTGAGCACCAGGCATAATCCTGCTCCCAGAATCATTCAGCGAAATTTTATCAACCATATAAGCAGAAACAAGATCAGGCCCTTATGTTTTCTGATCACTGGATGAAATCATGAATGTGCGTGTGGGACATTTCTGAATCTCCTCCTCCTGGTTTTCACACAAAGGGTTAATTACAGCCAGGGATTCTCAGAGATTTGTCCATTTAAGTATCTGTTAAAAGAAATAGTGCTGATGATCTTATTTATGTGATTGTGTTTCAGACGGGGGTGTGACTAACTTAGACTGAATGAAAGTGGTTTAAAAAAGGCAGAATACAGAAAGAGAAAGATGGAAAGGAAAGTTAGGGTAAAAACAAGTAGAGCTAGGAGGGAAGGTTTCTTTTGTTCTCCTCTCATTATCTCAAAACTCTGTGTAGCACCAACCAATAAGCTTTACCATTAAAAAGGACTATTTGGAGCATGAGGAGTATCACAGGGCAGCTCGTGATTCCTCTGAACTTCATGGCAGGATGCCATCTTGGCAAGAGCAAGTCAATAGGCTCTCCTGCACATCCATTATACAGTCCCACTGATCTTAAAAGATGACCATTTATCACTGTATCTCAATGACAGAAATGTTAAAATAATATTTCACTGGTTTTGTAAGAGGGTGTAAATCATGGGTAAAAGGATGGATGAGCTGGCAATGTCTTCAAAGAGCAATTAAGACATTAAGAGTGTGGGAAAATATTTGTAGACATTAACCAATTGATGAGAAAAGTGGAATTTAGGACCTGATTTGGTTATAAAATCTTCTTTGAGCAACCTCTGGATCTTGCCCATAGCATATGAAAATGGAAGATTAATAGTGTTTCTTGTAGGCAAAACCAGTCAGATGCTTGTGTATACTGGGTACATTTATAGCATTTCGTAATGCCAGCAATATTCAATATAAAGAGTAACAGATGAATGTATCATGAAACAAGGCACTAGCAAGGCAGGTGGGAAATAATTTCCAAAACATTGCAATTACCATCTTACTACATTTCTCCCAGCCTGGTTAACATAATATAAAAGACCTAAGGGGCTTTAACCAAAGACAGAGTTAAACCCTTAGGTTGATTCCCACTGATGCAAGATTGAGCCCTACCCACACTGTAGAGGAGGAAAGCCAGGATTCATTGCATGCAGTCCCTGGCAAAGATGGCTTCCACGCTTCTCCATCCCTGTCATATCAGAAGGTAAAAGTGGTGATGAAATCACAGTTGTGTGCAAAGAGGAGAAAGGAGGGGAATCAAATTGTATTGGCTCAACTGCAAGAAAGAAATCACAGATTTCCCCGATCAGACAGATGATGCCTAACTAGGGCTCAAAGCGAACCACGAAGGAAGGTGGCAGATTTCACAAATTAGTCATGGCAAAAATGGTGAATTTCACAGCTTGAAGTGAATTCATGTTATAGGATGAAACAGCACAAAGTGATTAAGAGCTTTAACTGATACAAGTAATAAGCATGTGAGCCTGAGTCATCACACAGCAGCCAACATTTCTCCCTGGCTTCAGCTAAGCCATAGGAGCAACACCTTCATCAACCTCTTCCTGTTTCTGATGCTGAGCAGGAGCTGGTGGGGACAACCACAAACAAACAAGGTCCCACGGACATCTCCAGGAGTTTTCCATCTCCAGGACTCACAATCACAGCAGCCCAATGAGAGTCAGAGCAGCCACTCTGCAAGGAGACATTCTGCTCCACTCCCAGTGCCACCACAGAAACCTGGAGCCATGCCTTTAGTGGCTGAGGATGTGCAATGAGAAGAGGAAACCAGGGGACAGCAAGGTCTGGTCTTCACAGCCTGACCCCAGTGGTGAACAGCAGAGTGGCTGAGAGAGGTTGCAGCAAGGTGGGACACTGTTGCAGCATGCTCCCTGTCATGCTTGTGACAACCTTCCAGGTCTGGCAGTGCCACTTTTGAAGCCATTAGGTGTTGGCACATGCCACCTCCTGATAACCAAGCCACAGTATGTGTCCTTAATAGTAAGCAACCATTAAACAGCCCATTCATTGGCTTTCTTCTGAAGGCCACCCAATTTCCCTTATTTCAGGGATTAAAACCAAACCTCTCTCACAGGTGCTGTTACCTGACTTTTGCTGGCAAAACATTTCAATAGCTGTTACAGTGTGTTTTCAATAAAAGCGCTGTATAGATACTGAAAATAGATACTTGAACCTTACTGTACCATTTGCTTAGACAAAGATAAAAATTCTAGAGAAAAATGTCACCATTATAGCTTAATTTTGTTTCAACGTACACTCTCCTATCATAGTTATTTAAAATCCATAGAGCAAAATGCAAGCAAAAGTGAGTTAATACCAACCAGGATGAGACTGCCCGAGAGAATTCCTCCTCCAGCAGCATGTCCTTCAAACCCTTCCCCTCTGTGGCAGACTCTGGGCCAGCTCTGTCCCCCAGCAGCATGCCCCACAGCAGAGTGGCTTTGCAGGCTGCCAGGAAGGTTAACAAACCCCGGTGCTGGCAGACGGCGCTGAAACTGCAACAAGTCATGAGCCCTTCCGAGAGCAGAGCGTGCCAGCTTCCCTCTCTTTATTGAGGGTGTTCCAGCAGTCGGGTCCGCTGAGCGCAGCTGTATTAACATCATTGCAGGGAGAGGGGAAGCTGTTGAAGTTGCCAGGACCAAAGCCACAGAGGAATGTAATAGAGCAGTGCCAGTTCCTTCAAATCCCACCTGGAAGTTATTAGCCATGCACTGGAGGCAGTGGAACACCTGCATCCCAGAATAACAGAGCCCAGCTGAACCTCGGCTGGGCACCGCGCAGTCACAGCTCTGCTCCTCTTGACCCAGGGCCAGGGGGAGAGGATTTTAAATCGTATGCTGAAGAAACACTCTGAGAGGAAGTGATCACTCCTGAATGAGGATGAGAAAACAAAGTTTGAAAAGAATTAATGTTTCTAAGGCATTTCTGAAGGAATGCCCTTGGACTCCTGGTAGGGAACTAGAAAGGGCCTGAAAAATAGTGTGTGGGGGGGAGAAGCCCTCTTCTCCCAAACTGATTTCAAACTCGGCAGATTGAAGAAACCTTTCAGTAATACTTTGTGGATCAATGCTAATTTGATGCATTGGAGCTCAGCACTGTGCCAATTGATTGTCAGACTGGTATTAACTAGGTACTTTTTAAGTACGTTTATAACTCAAAGTCCCTTAAATATGCAGACCTGACAATTACTGCTCCTCACTTAAAATACTTTTTTTTTTGAAATGTGTATCACAGCATCCATAAATGGTCTTTCACTCTTCATCAGAAAGAAGCCTCACTCTGAGGTATAAGCCCTTGCTCTGGGAGAAGGGGCTGGAGGCTGTGCCTGTGATGAAGACAGAAGGTAGGCAGGGGGGTTGATTTGTGCTGCTAAAGAGCAGCACGACCATGATAAAATCTCTTAGGGCCTGACCTTCCAACCCCCCAATCATACAGTAACCAGTCTCATGGAAATCACTTAATGTAAGTAAATTACACTTGTTGAGAGAGCAGTAATTACTCATGTTGGGAAAGGTGGCAGGATCAGTTACATAAACTTTCTGAATGGTATTTGAACTTGAATGCCTGCAATCTGACATCCACTTAGCTTATAGCTAGGAGCTAAATAAAAGTGACTTTATTTTTTAAGAATTGCCACAGGACATCCTGGTTTTAAAATTTGGGTCCCTTTAATACCTGCACAGAAGTAGTGTGAGAAATGTTGGGTTCTCATTTTATTCAGTGTGACCCTTACATGCAAAAAAACCCCTCTTCTGAGTTGGAGGAATCAAAACTGTAGTTAGCTGGGGACATGTATCTTTAGATTACTAACTTTAGACACCTATTTGTGGATATTTGATTTAATATGCCTTTGTTTTTATATACTGAAATGGCGATACTGCTCAGCTCAAAGAAGATAAATTATTTTTTCTGTTGCCTTTGAGATCTTTAAAGGAAGATGTTACATAAATAATTATTTAATATGCTTTAACAGGATTTTTTGCATGAGCTGCTTGATCTGCCTAAATAAATCAGTATGAGCTGAATTAGTAAATTAAATTCAGAAATGTAAAGGATGCATCAGAAGTTAGAGTACTGCATAAGAAGGGATGAAAGCTGCATTGCTCTTTAATTTGGTAACTGTTGTTTGTGAACCTTTGGATATCTCATTTCATTTCTTAGGCATCACAAAATCTATTTTGTGAAAAGATCTATGAAATAAAGGAAGAAACTGTAAAAGTAGCATCCTGGTCAATAAAACATATGAATCTGCAGACACATACACAGGAGGATGCTGTGAATCTCTTCTTTGTGTTGCAGTTCAGAAGAGCAGTTATTGTTGCCAAAGGCTCAGAGAAAGGAGTACTTACAGAAAGCAGCTCTTCCTTTCTTGCAGCAGAAATGTATTTGCCTGGTTTCTCAAGTAACAGAAAAGATAATCCTGTACTAATCTGCAGTGACTGAGACCTGCTCATCTGCAGGTTACCACAGCATTGGGGTGTAAGACAGAGCATGACCAACTATTATTTCATCCTTAGGTCTCCCACTCCAGAACTTAGTCCATCCAACACAGATTTCTACATCTACCAGCTCTAGGGAAAGTTCTTTCCCTACCATCTCTATGATGTTTTACAAATACTTGGATGCTTTTTTCCAGCTTTCCCCAAAAGTATACTTTGTCACACTCACATCCAAAAAAAACAACTCTCCAGCTACAGAAGCTAGTTTATTACTTTTCTGGCTTTTCTTCACAAGGGCTATTCAGATCACATTGTTAGTGTTTCTGGCTAATAGTACCTTCCCTGGTTGCAAAGCCCTGCCACAACATTTTAGAGAACCAGTTATAACTTAGTAGCAAAATGGCTCACATCTACTTATTAGTAAGGCTGTACAATCCATCTGAGGAAGCTGCTGTCCAATATATTAATACTCTTGCCTGCCTTTACACAGCCCTCCCCAAACCCTACAACATCAATCCCCTGCTCTCCATCACCTTAGTGCCAAGATGGGAAGATGGCAGCTGTCTCAGCACTTAATGCCAGTATTCTTCTTTTGCAGACAAGAGGGAAGGGCTTTGCTTTCAAGCAGACCCTTTTCCCAGAGAGACAGACAATATTATATCTAACATCTTTAAATACATATCTTGGAGTTAACTGTGTGGTGGTGAGATGCAGAGGTTTAGCAATTGTGATACCAAAATTTACATGGCTCATTTAAATTCTGAAGTAACTTTTGCACCCTTAAAATAACAATTCATCCTTTTCTCATAAAAACTATATACTTTTAATGCTTTGGAATAGCACTGCCCATAGCATTTCATGTATGCTGCAGCTTCTGGAGGTCTCAGCACTACTAGGTCCTCTATGTGCATTGAACACATGGGAGCCACTTCCCAAGGAGTGTGGAACTCATGTCCAGTTCTTCTAATTCTGAACCTTACACAGGAGGTCCACAGCACTGATAGAAGTTTGTAAATAGCATCTACAAGGAGTAAATAATTACACTTGCCTGCACTTTATTGTTCTAACTACTTTCCTGTTAACCTCCACTGCAGCATTTTTACTTCAATATACGAGAATCAGCTTGTAGTTCCACCTTTGGTTTACAATAGGAGAAATCTGAGCTTAAGTTAATGTCTGGAGTTATTTGAGGTCTCTCTTATAATATCAGCATGTTGCTAGCACCAAAATTCATCCAGTTTTCATAAATATTTGATACGGCTCTATCATCATCCTCATCATCATTTTGGAAGAGGATCCCCCCGCTATTGCATCCCATTTCTGAGTTGTCATGAAAAGTCAGTTGGTGATATTTCAATCAGAGTGTTCTTATAACAAATTCCATTCAAATTCTGTCTGAAAGGGAGTTAAGGTTTCATCCTGCTGCTTAGAGAATGATATGCTAAATGCAGCTTCCCACGGGCTTGGCTGCAGTCCAGCACTTTGTAATTTATAGTTCTCCTTCCTGATTCTGGCTGTGACCTTGGGACCCAACTCTGAAGTTCCCTCAGCTGCCTGCACTCTTTGTAACACTGCGGTCCTGGAGTCCTCGCGCCCGTCCCACCAAGCAGAGCCCAGCAGTGGGGCAGCTCGTGCTAAATCAAGGGCAGCAGATCTCCAGCACTTGGGCAGGTGGGGAGCAGGGAGCCAAGGGGAATGCTCCTTTTCTCACTTCTGGTAATAGGAGCAAATCACACAACATTGTTCTTAAATGACAGAAATTATTAGCTGACTTCAAAGCATAAAATGCATTTACAGAAGCGGTTTAAATTATATTAGCCAAAGGCATTTTATGTAAAGATAGCCACAAAACAGCTCTAATTGGAGATCTCTAAACAGCTGTTGTGCCCTGTGTATTTATACTGGTAAAATAACTTGAAAGATTATGTTAACATGCAATTAAAAAAAGAAGTTTTAATGCTATTAGTGATCTTATTGATAGTATGCCAAGGTGCCTAAGATGCTTTACTGAGAAATGTGTGTGTTCATGGCCAGAGGAGCTGACAACCCAGATTGTAACATACGTCATTTTTAACAGAAAAAATTATGTAATTGAGAGAAGTTATTGCCCCTTGAAGATTACATTCATTATAAATTGTAGCAGAGATATGTCTTTAGAATTACTGTAGTTCCCTTCAGTTAAATAGCCATTCAGAAATATGATCATTTGAACTTAAGTATCTAGCTGCAGATTGTTTTAAAAAAGTTATTGAACAAAAGCAACCTTGGGGAAAGTGCAGCAGATCCACAGAGCTTTCGTTACTTTACTCTTTCCAGATTTTTCAAGGACATATCTTCTGGAAATATTTGTGTGTACCTATCTGGATTCATTACAATGGGGAATACTTTTAAAATAAAAAAGGTGACTTTTAAAATAATTCTCTTAAAGCTATTTTGGATTTCTTATTTCACTAGTAATTGTTAGGGAGTTTCAGCACAGCAAATGATACGGATTTAGCTTTAAGACATAGAAAAGAAAACTTACGTTTTTGGTCTTCAAAGTATTGCATCATTTTAGTGATTGGCATTTACCCATAAACAAACCTCTATAACCCAGTCAGACCCCTGGCTTTACAGAGATCTCTACTTCTATTACCTGTTGTGAAGACATCAGAGAATCATTATATTAAGCAGTTCTTTGTAAACAAAAACCCAACCAAACCAAGAAACTCCCTCTGCTCATCCCTAAGATACCACTGGCAAAACACACATCAACACCCTGGATCAGGCTAAAAGTGGTGACCCACTAATGAAGAACTTCAGCACAGATTCATTAGGCTTTTCCATTTCACTAATAACACACCAAAAATTAAACAACTGAAAGAGTTTCAGATGCAGTGTTACTACTCCAGTGCTTCTTCTGGACTAGCACTGAAGATGTAGCAGGGTCACATTTAGTATCTCCTATTTGCTTTTGCACAATGTCCTGCAGCTCTTGGTTTTCCCCCAGTCCTGCAAGCACTGGTGGCAGCTGCTGAGCAGTCATGCAGTGATGCTCCATGGTACCTCATTGTAAAGAAAGCACCGAGAGAGGGGTGTCATGAAAAAGATACCTGTTCTCTGGCAAGTTAGGGGCAATGCCCACAAGTGAGCTTTGTGGAAAGGCCCTTAGACAGCAGCAGTGCTGAGTGTGCACACACCTTTGCTGTGGCTCTTCAGAGGGAAAGGGCAACAGGAAGTATTTGTGGATGGTTTCTATCTAAGAGGTTTCTGTGCTGTACACCGAGTATTTATTCTGGCAGTAGCTCTGTAATTGTGCTGTAAACCACCCTGGGTACTGGTTGCTGTGTACCCAGCAGTTTGACTAGATGCCAGCCAATGGCAAGCTCTGTGATGATTGTGTATAATTTCTCAACAGGAGCCCCGTACCTGTGGGCAGCAACAACCTTCCTGCTTCCTCTCACGCTCCTCCAAGCAACTGAACCCCACCTCCAGACTATCTTCTGGACTGGGAACTTGCTGTCATATATTACTAGCACACCTGATGAAGTGTGTTGGGTATGCAACAGAAAAACCTTTCTCTCACATGTTAGAGAACTAATATTAGTCTGTCTCAAATCTGGCTGACCCCATTCCCTTGGATTTCTAGGGCAAAGAGAAGTAGTAGGGAGAGCCTGTGCAGTGGTGACCCACCACCAGAGCTCCTACTCACTTGTTTCCTCTGGGAAAAAAGCCACCTCTTAAAAAAATTCCTGCTCAGCCCTGGACATCTCATTCTTTCAAAGGAGACCAAACAGATTTGGCTTTTGCAGTTTCTTCCAACTTTTCAATGTTGAGTTTTTTCTATGTTTACTGGTATTATTAATGCAAACCTCCAGATCCTCATCCTTCAGTGACTTTGAGATTTCCCTCTCTAATTATAATCTGTCATATCAGCAGCCCTCTTGGCTGGATTTGCCTTAGTAACAACTGCTGCTCCTTCCTGCAGTTTTCCTGACACCTCTGTCAGTGGGATGGAAAGCCAAACTCAGTAAGAAGGGACAACATGGAATCCAATCATGTTTTGATGGGATGGGGGGAGTGCATGATGGATAAAGGAAATAAGTAAAAGAGCAACAGAGGAAGCAGCTGGGCTAGTTCAAAGAAACAGCTCTGCCTTGTAGTTCCATGTAGCACTCTGTGACATTACCTGGAGCATAGCCTGTGAGACCAAGAAGAAAGCTTTCAATCTGATCTAGCTCATGTGTCTGATTAAAGCCTCTCTTTTTCCAATCATATGCCATCTCACTGCTGGCATAAATCTGGCAGTTATGCTACACTGGGCACTTTCCCTGTTTGGCTGTTAAACTGCCCTGTTGCTCTCTTTTGTCAGGGCTCCTTTTTCCCCTCTAACACCTCACCTAAACCTTCTCTTTCTTAGCTTCAGGCCATTGCTCCCTGGCCTACAATTTTCCACAACTGTGAATATTTCCCTCCCTTCATTTCTATTGTTACCTTGAAGGTATTTATAGAGAGTGATCATATTCCCCCCTGAGCTTTCTCTCACTGGACTCTATGAATTTAGCTTTCTCAGCCTCTTCACGCGTTATGTTCTCTAATCCACATATCATTGACCTCCTTTGTTTTCATCTTCTTCTTTTGAAGGTTGATTACTAGAAATACACAGCACCATGGTTTTATGCAGCCATTATTTATATGGATTTACAGTCACTTCCCCAGTTACTTGTATTTTCTTACCCAGCACGGCTGTTTTTGTTTATATTAGTTTACTTTATGACATATCTCTCTCCTTTCAAAATTTAATTTTGAAAATGATAATATACCAAATAACTCTCCATTCTACTGCTAAGGTATCAACAGAAGGCAGGAAGGCTCAAGACAGCAATTAACAGTAAAGACTCTTAAGGTCAATTTTTGTTTTCTGCAAAAACCTTGCCCAAGTTAGGAGCAGCCTTCAGCACAGGGCAGCTCCTCATGTGGGAGGGGGGGACTGTCCTCAGAGATTATGCCTGTGACCATGTAAGGACCTCTTTGTTTGCCATTTTGGAAAGTAAAATCAGCTGCTCTCAGCCATTCAGTTTCTCTATTTAGTGTGCTTTCCTCCTCTTTATTGCTGAAATATGAATTTCTGTCCTGTGGAAAATTAATCTTAAATGAAACCAAAACAAGAAGAGTTTTCATTTTAAAACTTGTCATGAAATAAATACAAAACTTATAGGAAGAAAATTCAACTTTGGGAAAACAGAAATGCTCCATTTAGATGTTTTTGATCTAAAACCTGGATACTGTGATTTGGCTGCACTGACATATCTCTCTGGTAAGTTCTCAGCTCAGCTTATCAGCTCAGTGCCCCACAGGAGCTGCAGGTCCCAGCCCGCTCTGCTCTAAGCTCTCCCCACAAACCCTGCAGGCACTGGGCTCCACCACGCAGCACTGCCTCTTTTCAGCTCACTGCTTTTTCTAAAGTTTATAACAAATTTACAAATGACAAGTGTAAAAAGAAAAAAAGCCTCAGGAAAAGGTTGTATCACATCATGGAAAAGAAGACCATGCCTGGGAGCAAGATCTTCATATGGGAAAAGAATCATAGCTCCCCCAGAGCAACAGGAAGGTTGAGATGAAGAGAGAACTTTGAACCTGAATTCATAAAATTAGGTGAAATTAAGATTTCTAACAACATCAAAGTACTGGAAAATGGAAGAAGCCTCCTACACTATAGCATGTGTGGCTCCATGGATGTGCCCAGGATTAGATTTCTGCACATCTTCCATTCATTCTGATGCCTGTGTAGAACCTGACACTAATGATGTCCCTTGTACAACAGAATAATCTATCAAACTAACCAGTACTTCCCCAGCTTCTTCCTTGTACTTCTCCATCACTCTGAACCAGGGTTTATTTTTACTTTGTTCTTCATTGTTTGAAACAACTGTCTCTATTTGTCCTGGGCTGGTACTGGATTTGCAATTAGGGTTTCAGTACTGAAATCTCATGAGAAAAAAAAATATCTGTAATAATACTAATACTGTGTTTAAAATAACTAGTTCTTATTTCTGCACTTTATTGAAAAAACTCCTCCAATAAGTAATAATAGCAATGTGCACGAGGACTGCTGTCATACAGGGCATGACAAACTTTTTAAAAGAACTCCTGTCTTCATACTGTACAAATATTTATTCTTAGCAATACTGCATATTTTACCAGCACTTCTCCTCACTTAGTTTCAGCAGAGCTGTGACAGGCTTCATATGACAATACAAAATAGATAACTAACATCTGCGGGGCTTGTCCCTGCAAGAACTGAACTCTCTGAATAATCTTTCTGTTCAGTGGTTGAAGCAAAATTAGTGGGGGAAAGACTTGCTTCAGGTATGTCCAAAAAACAAGTGAGCAATTAATTTTCATCACTGAAAGAAGAAATCTTCAAAATTAAAAATTATTTCCAATACAAATGATTTTTTTTGCTTGCAAGTATAAAAATAAAAACATTTGGTGTTTATTTTAAGTTTAAAGTAATTTGTAGGATATTTAGTCAGTTGCTACCCTCATTTAAAAACCAAAATATACAGCTCCATTTACAAACACTTGGTAAATGAAAGATCCCAGCAAGCTTTAGCAAGAATTACAAGAAGTTATAATCTGCCTTTCAGAGAATCAGTGTCTTTAATGGACATCAAAATGCACTCTGGAAATAGACTGCTGCTTCTGTCTTTTAGTTAATTATTAAATGCAAAATGTTTGAGGTATGCATTGTAAGATGACTTTATTTTAATTTTCCCAGCAGAGACATTGACAGATCCTGAATGATACTGCACCAAACTGTTGTCTTTAATGACATTTTCTTTTTAATAATAATTGATTCACAATTTGTCAGTTCCTAAATAGAAGCTCATCACTCTGACTGTGAGAGCTCTATCAAGGGCTGAGCATGGTACAGAGGATCTCTGGTGATGCAAGTTTGCCATATAATCACATGATAGGTTGGATATTATTTGGATCCTAATTATTTTGGCTGTTCTAAATACCACAGTATACCAAAATACCACATCCTTTGTCACTGTGCACCGACAGCGTTCAGTGAGGAAAGGTAAAATCCTGTGATGAAACACAGGAAACCAGAAAAAACTGATTTGGAAAGAAGTATTTCCAGTCTGTCCTCTAGAAAAGAATCTCTTATCTCCATCTTCACCAGGTCTGGGCCAAAATATCAACATTTTCTCAATTTATTGTTTAAATGACTGGCCAGCCCAGCTCAGTGATGCAACAGGACTGCGGAGGTCTTTGTCATCCTTCAGCAGGTGACAGGGATGGCTTAGCCTGGGCAAGCTGGGGCAGAAGCACAGCCTGGGCCAGCACGGGCTGTGGCCTGAATCCCAAGGAACAGGCCATGCTCTTTGCTTACTGAGAAGAAGGGGCTTCCTTGTGAAAGGCAGGAGTGAAAGAGGGCAGGGAGTACCTAGGGAGTATGCATTCTGTAGTAAGACACCAACCCATTGATTGGTTTTGCTTTTCCTGGCCTCCCATCACTGGACATTGCTCTCAGCACAGTGAGTCCTACAGCCCTTCCCAGGTGCCACACTGACTTTAAAGTATATGAAATAAAATCAGGCAAAGACAGGACAACATGCAGCTGTTAAAGACAAGAAAGGGCTGTCCAGAGGCTCTGGCAAGGAAACAGACATGAGGCAAAGGGGGAAAGGTATGCAAGAGGAAGGTGTACAGGAAGGTGTACATTTGAGAACAAGAGCTGAGATTGGAATGCAAGAGTGAGAAGGAGCCAGATGAGTTGAAAAGAGACCTGCCATCCATGCCCCAAGTGATTCGTGGAGAACAGGAGACTGCCCACCCATGAAAGTTTCCTTTCAAGGAGACTGAGGAGGACAGAGGAACAGTTTATAGCAATTCCTGGGGTCAGGGATTTAACGAATCTCCCAAAGCCTGGATCTTGGTTCAAAGCATGGCAAAGCCTTGCTTTTCCCTCTCACTGCCCTAGGTATTGTCCTAGAGTCACCTTGAATATTATGAAAGCAAACACCTGCTGGAAATTAAATCATAACCTGCAGTGTAAAAGCACACACAAAGTCCTGAAAGACCACTGCTGACATTACAAAATCAGGTTGTAGGGGGCGTGGTGCTAAGGAGCAACTGCAGCTTCCAGCTGCTGTACAGAGCCTTGTGGGGCATCATCCTCTTCACAACTGTAGGAATAAAAGAGATCAACACTGTAGTGTGACTTCTTCCTGAGTCCGACAGAGAAAAGAGATGAGGAAGAGAAGGGCTTCCAGCCTTCTCCCAGAGAATCCCCTGGATTAGGGAAGGAGAGTCCTTTAGGATCCCCCTTGAGACCACTACTGCATTTATACCTTTTCCAGTGATTCCCAACAACCTTCACAGATTACCACCCTCTTAGGACATTACTGCTTATAGACACATAATGCTCCATTTTCTCCTGTTCTTTCCCTCAGCATCTGCCCTGAGCTGGTATTCCTGGGCAGGGGGAAGGTTTAGTTCTCCTGCCCTTTTCATCTTGTAAGCTGTATCCTGATCTCATTCCCTGCTGCTACACAAACAATAAACCAGGCAGCCAAGCATGGTTTATCTCAGTAATATTCCATTTCTCTGTCAGACTTTAGGTCAGGTGGTAATTTGGGGTGAGGTATTGTCTGCAGAGACAACAAATGCAAGAAACAATATTTCTCCCAGCAAAGGATCAATTAGGTGACCCAAGTGATTTTCTCTGTCACTACTATCTATGTTTCTATTATGGAATAAACCACTGGACAAGGAGAAGGATTTAACACTTTGACTATAGTGATGGATACTACTAAAAAGCTCAACTTGGTTCATCTCCTCACTGCCTTATAAGGGGCAGTATATGTCCAGCAAAGCAGCAGTATTTCTCTTCTGTGCAGAGAGGATCTGTAGAGCATAGCATGTTCCCCTTGAAGGATAAGACAGATTGCAAAGATGCTTGGCTTGGATAGCTCAAGTGAGCCATCTTAAGTTCACACCTGTATGAACTTAAGAGGCAAATTTTGGCTTTCTTTCCTTATCTTTAGTCTTTATGAGATGTATTTCAGTCAGGAATTAAATTCTAGCACCTGTATACTGTTCATACAGCTCTGGAAACACCAAAGCAAGGAGAGAAGAGTTCAGGGGAAAAGCATGGGTACATGCTTCCCTGAAAGCCTAAGGATGACCTCTATCCTGAAACAGGTTTACATACTGTCCATTACTGACCTCAGGAAAGAACAAAAATTGAATTGATGCCAGCAGAAAACTCCTCCACCAAACAGTCTGTTATTTAGATCCTCTTCATTATATGGTAAAGGTCTTACAGGAAAGTGTGTTGTTCTACTTTTCAAACCAGAATACCATTGTCCAGCTCTTACCAAGAGCAAGCTCTTAGCCCTCCTCCTTGGGTATTTGCTTTATGAGACAACTGAATAAAAAACATTTCTGGGTGGGTTTAACAAACATAATTATAGTTTATAAATGTGAAGGTGACTTCTGGATGTTTATACTGTTTACTCTGAGAAATGCTGTTGAAGGGAGCAAGACATCTTGATCCTACAGCATATTTTCCTCAGTTAAAACTGCATAGTACCAGAGGATAAATAGTTTTCTTTTGCTGTTAACCTCTCAATTCTATTAATAAATTATTTGATATTATTTACCTGTCTCCTTTTTCTTTCTTTTTTAAGTTAGAACAATGCTTTACTCCATTGTAGTCAGTGTCTCTAGCTGACACTGGATCACATTGTCATTATGATTCAGGGTTTCACTGATCGTGCTTTGTTTTTTATTTTTCAGAAGGTTTTAACTCTCATTTTATGTGTTTATTGAATTGTGTAAAGTGAAGGGACTCTCAGTCTCCATTGCCATACCAAAAGGAAACAGAGAGCTTCCTGTTATTACCATGCAAGCTAGACAGTCCAAACAGTGTCTTTTAGCCAGATGTAAATCCACAATTATAAAATACGATGAGAAGGAGAAGGGCTATCACTGCATTTTGGTTTATTGCCACTATACTTTTCATATAAATATACTGACCAGAATAGAGAATTTAGGTGTATTTTCTATGTCTTGATGCAGTAAACATATCTCTTCAAACCACCATTTGTGCTAGATGTCAGAAGAGTATTTCCTAGTAAGAACTACTCACAGAAGAAAGAAGAGAGAGTGTCAGGCTTATGCATAGTAGAGGAATGAAAAAAAAACCCCAAATAAAAAAAATGTGCTGTGTGGCATAACTATGTAGGGCTGTATACTTTCTACAGATTGGGATGCAGTTGTGTTCAGGTAATGCATAAACAGTTCTCCCTACTTCAAAGAGAAGGGCCATCCAGGGAGCCATAGGGCAATTGGAGTTTTAGTTTCTACCTTTCCATAGACTTCTGTGGCATTTTCTGCAAGCAATTTCATTTCATTGCACCTAAGTTTCTTCATCTGTAAAATAAATCCTTCAAATACAATTGGATCAGCTTCATACAGCAAATTACATCTGATGCTGAATCATGTCTTTTATCTCTCTATTTGTCTGCTTATTTTTATTGTGAGCTCCTCAGGGCAAAGACTATCACTTGAAGTCTCATATATAATAAAAGTGTCTTTAGCAGCACAGACTTCATTCTCAGGGACTGGCAACTTACCATAATAAAAATAAACAAACGTGATAAGCCACTGGAATTAAAATAAAGCATCCAGACCATGCTTATGACCCTCTTTCATAAATATACTGGTCTCCAAAATAGATACACTGTTTAGGTGCATCCCTGGACAGATGTAAAACACTGGCTACAATTCAGCCTTTGGCCAATTGGAAGTTTTAAGAAAAGCCTTCTGGCCACAGCAGAGCTATTTAGAAGTAAAATAACAAAGACTGAGGGCTACTCAATAGTTCAATGACCTTAATGAGAGATTAGAAAGGAACATTAATATTCTTGAATACACCCTGTTTTCAATTCTAGGAACAGGTTGGCTACTCTAAACATACCTGAGCTGGAGAAGAATCTAAAAAGGATTTTTTTCTGGTGATATAGACACATGGTGAGGTATCTGGAAAAGAGACCTGAGAACACAAACAGTTCCTGTTCCTAGAAGAGCCCAAGCTAGGGCTACCAGCCAGGTTTTGTGGCATGCCCACATAGCATGGAAAGACTCATTCAAAGACTGCTTTCTTAGAAGACAGAAGTTAGAAATCTTGTTCTTGCTGAAAATGTCATCATCTATCACCTGATACAGAGTAGAGAAACGGCCTTTTCTAACATCTAGATGTGACAGCTCTGATAATTAACTACAAATAAATACAGATGAGCTAATAGGCTCATTAGGCTATAGAAGCACTCTTGAAGGAGGTGCTGTACCATTGAGGTCAGTCCCTTCAGTTTAAGCTTGGGCTTTTTGCTCTGACAAAACGTAGTGTCTACAACCACAGTTAGGTTGCAAGTCCTAAGCCCAGGGTTGTGCCCTAATTATCAGTTCGTGATACTGATTTTTCATACACATTAAACTCATTTTATTCACGGAAGAGGGTTCTGGGGTCAGCAAATGCCTCATGATGCTCATTCCCTTTAATGGCATTAACACCTTATGTGGCAGTCCTTTCTGCATTTCTGCCTAAAGAACATTATTTTCTTACAGAAAAACATTTCAGTTCTTGCAATCAGTGCTGGTTTTTGTAAATTAAGGAATAAATTGTTCCAAATTGTTATTTTCTTTTTCTCTCTTACAGGGTTATTTGCAATGTAGCTTATGCTACTGTCTGTATATCTACTGCGTGCTTTACAGAAAAATGGAATCATTACACACAACACAAATTACTAGACCTCTTCCATAATCACACACTCTTAATTGGCATGTAAGCACTAAGATCACTGTAATACATGCAGTAAAATGTCTCTGACTCATTTTTTTCTCCCAGGTTTAAAGGTCAACAAGAATATTTTTCTTTAATTTGACAGGCACACAAGAAATAATGCAAGACTCATTTATGGTCAGGTAATGCACAAAGAAATCTATAAATCAAGCTAAGGGGAATATTAGATCATGCTCATATCTGAACCCATCTGGCTTAGTTCATGAAAGAATCAATATCGGGCAGAGAGCTCAGTATTCCTCCTGATTTATGCTCTTGTGTCTGAGGGGAGAAACGTTTGCAATTTTTAAGTCGCATCTGAAACAAAAGGATATGAAAAAGAAACTACAGTTGGCTCTTACAACATATGCATTAGGTAAGTAATTGATGACAGATTATAGCTGCTGGAGGAAGGGATGGTTCTAGTAGTTCACTCCATTTAATGACTCAGCACATTGTTTTAGTATTTTGATCTTCCTACCCCCTAAGGTATATTAGTACAGAACTGTTAAGAAATAAAATTAGCCAGACTTCTTTGTGTTTGATTTTTACAGATTAATTGCAATTGATAGTTCTCAGGCACAGTACTGTTAGAAAGGTAACCCATTATAACATTCATAACACAGTTTTTTGTCATTGTCTTCTTTCAAATACTACTTTCACCAATAAACCCCACACCTCAAAATGTATTGTGGTCAAATATTAATCCTACCCCATACGGTATTAGACATGTAAGCTTTTGACTCTTCTGAAAACATCCAGGATTTACACGAAAGCTTTCTGTCTATACAGTACATCTCTCAACTAAATAAAATCTCCAGTTGCCCTTCAGTTCAGCCTCCCCAAGAGGCAGGATGAAAAGCATCAGGCTGCCTTGCAGTACGTTCTGTGAATGCACAGGGGTGGGAGGCAGAGGAGGAGCGAGAGATTTCACAAAGCAATTAGAGTATGCAAAATAGATATTGCAGTGATGGGTGCCATAAAAGTATCAGGGGAACTGGGGCAAGTAAAACATCCATTTCAGCTACAGTGATTTGTTTTACATACAGTGCTAATATCCTTCATATGAATACCAAATGCAGCTTAATTTAAATCTAGAGAGGCATTTAGACTGAAGGGAAAGCCTGACATATTTTTTCCCAGCTTGTACAAGTAGAATCAATAATTTTACCAGTATATGTTGATAAATTATTACATCAGACATTATTGATCCAGCCAAAGAAGGAGGTCAAAATAATGGAAATCAGATGGTTGTGATTAGAAGTGTTTGGGATATTCATTTGGAAAAGGTTGATAACTAAAATGGTCTATGGGCTTTACAGTTACTGATTTGATAAACAGAATAAGCCTTGCTGATCCCAAACAAGGTTACTTGTGTACGTATTTATGGGGGTTGTGCTACTGAAAGTCAATCTATATGTGTCCTGTATGTGTTTAAATTATATTTTAGTTCGGTGCAGTGTAAGCATTCATTTTAGACATCTGTTCCATTCAGCCACAATTTCCTACTGCATTTTGATGCTGAGAACTCTTAGACTTCATTCTGGTAGTAGGCTTAGTACTCTTTCAAGTATTTATTCAAAAGGTTTTCATATGTTTGTGTCTTATTAATAATGAATATGTTCATTAATTTACACATGCTTTACAAACACTGGGCAGGATCCAAGAGCCTGCCATGAGAGAAGTGATGTGTTGGGGCTACACTGTTGATTCTTTCGCAAGTACATCCCTTTAGCACAGAATTCATCCCTATTGCACGTTTAAACCCAAATGATTCCAAAATGTTTTCCAAACCAGAGGGCAGTGTGCCTGCCAGGAGGGATCACATCATCCAACCCAGGAAGGCACCACCCTTGCAGCACAGTTTGGCCATAGCCTGGTAACACAAAGCACTCAGGAGCTGTGCAGGCAGGGAACGAAGTCTGCCATATCACTCACTACACACAATAAAGGGCAAAAAAGAGGTGGAATGGGATTTACCTGAGTGGAACACAGTCAGGATACAAAATCCACAGCATTTCCTTGGTCTTCATACCACTGGAGACTCCCACATATTTTGGGAGTCCTGCTTGTTTCTTTTCTTCTTCCCTCACTAGCTTTTCTATCCAGGTGCCATTCCTCCACCTGGGCCTCAGTTTCCCTTTTGCAATCTCCATCTTCTGCTTCCACGCTTTTGCTGTTAACGTGGTCTCCAACTGTCTCTTTTTCATAACAGCAGCCTCATACTTGCCCTTTCCACTTCCTCAGGGATGAGCTGGCCCTTTAGCAGAGCCACTCACCAGAACCAGGCATGCCCCTTTCCTGCTCTCTGCTGCTCTTGCTACCTTACAGCCTTGGAAAGTAAATAAGAGGAACTAGACACAGAGGGGTACAGCAAAGACAAGGAAGGAGCTTCATCACACTCCTTGCAGGAACTTTGAATACTCTTGATAAGAGGGATATCTACCAGCTGGGGCTCGTAAGGACGGAATGGACCAGCATCTGTTTCACCTGTTCTCTCACAGGCAGCATTTTCCTGGTACCCATAGGAGCAGGCTGGAGCACTACCTTTGGGGAGGGTAATTTAACTGAGTGTATAATGGAAGTATTACTACCATAGCCCTGAATCACAGAAGAGAAGCAGAGCTCCACTACATCTCTAGGAAAGAGTCCAGCGCAGAGCCACAAAGATGATTAAGGGAGTGGAACATCTCCCTTATGAGGAAAGGCTGAGGGAGCTGGGTCTCTTTAGTTTGGAGAAAAGGAGACTGAGGGGTGACCTCATCAATGTTTACAAATATGTAAAGGGTGAGTGTCAAGAAGATGGAGTTAAGCTTTTTTCAGTGATGACCAGTGATAGGACAAGGAGTAATGGATACAAATTGGAGCATAGGAGGTTTAAGGTGAATATCAGAAAAAATTTTTTTACTGTGAGAGTGACAGAGCACTGGAACAGACTGCCCAGAGAGGTTGTGGAGTCTCCTTCGCTGGAGACATTCAAAACCCGCCTGGATGCCTTCCTGTGTGATGTGCTCTAGGTGACCCTGCTCTGGCAGGGGGGTTGGACTAGATGATCTTCCGAGGTCCCTTCCAACCCCTATGATTCTATGATTCTATGAAATGGTGGGAGTTCGTCACATCTCATCAGTTTCAAAAGTAATTCTAAAATATGGTAACACAGGAAATGTGTATGTGCAAATATGGCTCATTGAAAGTCAAAAATTCTCATCCCATTTTTTTTTTCTACGCTTGGGATTTTTCCAAAGTTTCTCTCAAGCATGAGAAACCAAATACGCTTTCCTTAAGGTCTTTAGAAATTCCATGCACTGGTTCTGGTGTAATAAATACCAACTGGCTCTTGAGTTGACACTAGTTATGAAGCTTGGGCCACATGGGACAGCAGCATAGTGTGAAAAATTAAAACATCCATATGTACTTCTCATTTGCTGTGAGTAGAAGGTGATCCTGAAAATGAATTCTGTATTTTTTCCCAATCATCCTTCACCATGGCCAGTGCCTAAAAAGATGTGTGTTCTCCCCTGGCACCAGCACATCTAGCAGTCATAGCAGCTGCATAGGAGTTATATTGCAAGGGTGACAAAAGTCATCTTCTAGACAGGTAAAAAGTGATACAAGCTCCACAGCACATGGCTGGGTCTATCATATCTGCCCTGTGTTATTTACAGGTACAATGGCATAGCATAACAAGTTTTATTGGCTAACCCACTACCGGCAGCATCATAACCTTTCTACTGGGTTATAGTTATGAATCTCCTTTGGACACTACAGGGCAACTGTTTCATCTGGATGAGACCTGTTATATTTGTTACATGCTCTATAATAAGACACCTGGACCATTATTATCCCACATCAACTTTATAGATTCTCTTGCCTGACCGGATTCTATAATCCTAAAACTCACCAAAATAAGCAGTGTTTGAATGAGAAGGGCTGGGAAAAATGGGAAAGAAACAGCAGTTCCATTTTCCTGCATGTGCTGCAAGATGAAACAGACTTTTTTTGAGTTATAGCAATGGGATGTGGCAAAGCTATCTGATTCTTTCTAAACAGCCAAAACTTTGGCAATGTAAAGCAGGGCTGTAAACTCGTACGATGACAGAAAGTGCTCACAGGGCCCTTGCTAAATATTTCCTTTGCTTTCCAGGCACTAAGTTCAGCTATTCATGCAAGAGTATTTTAGGATTGGATGAAGAAGTGCTTCATGCCTGGGATTACACCCAAATTCAGGGAAGTCATTTGAGATCTCTGAGGAGCAGTCATAGCCTAAAGGAGAAACACAGTTGTCCTGTGCATAGTGAGGTGCCGAGCACTGAGCACTTATAAGGCAACAGAGAGTAATTTGGTGTCCCTCAACTGAAACGAGACACCATTTCCCCAGCAGGGAGTCTGGTATTTGTACAATACTCAGGTGATAGTGTTTATATATCTTTGTTAAAATGGCATATTACTCCCAATGCTGATATCTTTCTGGCCATAGAGGCTAAACTATTATTTCTTGTTCATACTTTCTTTTCCCCCTCTGCCCCCCCTTGCAAAGCTTCACTTCTTTAATGCTTGTTATTTAGAAGTGTTGTGTTATGTAAATAAAAGCTGTGACCTTTGCCTTTCCAGGGCTGGAGCTAAGTTAATGTAGAAAAGTGCAGAGAGACAGTAGGAGCAAATAGGGTTAGAACACATTTTAAAATTCCATTTTCTTGCCTGTAATTTATTCTCCCTACCTCTAGCATTCCCCTGCAGATATATTTATAAAAATAGGTTTTCCATGCACTGTATATCACAGGTTTATTTAGGACTGTTGTTGAAGATTTACACTGCTCAAAAGAGCAGTCATAGCAGATAATTCCATTTGCAAGCTCCAACAAAATGTTCTAGGGAAAGTGCTGTTATCACTGTGGAGAATTTTAATGATGGCAGAATTTACAAACAAGTTATTTGGCAAACAAGGCTTCAGCAACAGACACCTCAGCAAGTTCTTTTGCCAGTGGTGGTTTTCTGATTGTTGTTGCCTGTTAAACACACTTTACATCTACCTCCCAGCCTGCTCCAGCATCTTCAGAACTACATTTATCCCAAAGTGCTAACTTTGCTCCTTATAAAACACCTATCAGGAACTCATCTAAAAAAAGTTGCTGAGCACCTCACAGACCCGACAGGGAACTCAGTCACTGCTTTTTTTTTTTTGAAAACTACTTGTTATGTAACTAAAAGTTTTGGCTTTGCCATTGCAATAAGGAAAAATAACAATAACTTTACTAATAATGTAATATGATGCAAGGTGGCCATGGGAGAAGCTGGGTTAAGGTACCTTCTACTTTCTGGGACGTGCCTCATTAATTCACATCCTACTAACCACAGGATTCACTATTGCAATAAATCAATACAGTGCATCTGTTACCAACTGCTGGAGGGAGTGAGGAAATGTGGAGCTTGCAAGCTGGTAACTCCCGTCATGGACCAGAGACCCTCTCTGTGCACATTTGGAGCTTCAGAGACACTGCACAGGGGCACAGGGGCAGCAGTGATATCCTTACTATATATTGCACATAATAGATAAGTATTATATGCTATATCATGCACAAAATCAGTAATAATAATATAGCACTATATATTGCACTTGCCCAGCTTAGATTGTCTTCCCCATAGGCAAACTGCTTTTCTGTGCCACAGCCTTGGCAGCACCTGAGAACCTGCTCCCTTTCCCACCTCCCTGTCACCAGCTGCCCAGTACTGCAGGCTGTACCACTGCTGAACAAGGCAGACAGACTAAATGTTCATGGCTTTTCCTTCACAACTGTTCACTAGTGTCTGGAAAAGGGAATCTGAGCTACTCCTCATATCGTTCGTTTTCAGCAAATACATCAGGTTTTGGTGTTGCCAGTCTGACATCCCTTCATTAGCACCAGAAAAGCTTATGAGTGTAATCCTGTGTATGTTGCACTGGAAACCTTGCAAGATGCCACACTACTCCACAGTGAGTTTTTTCTTTCCCTCATTGCTTTTATGTTGTCATCTAGAACAAAAGGAGTTTCAGTTAATTACCTGTGTATTTGCTGAAACCACTAACCTACATCGTAGCTAGTGCGAAACAGTTGCTTAACTGAAGTTCTTGGAAGACTTATACACCTTCTGGTTGCAAGTTAAAACAAAAAAACCCTCTTCTTGCTTTCAGAGTTGCATATTCAGATTCCTCTTACATAAAAAAGAAACATTTTATCTTTTTCATTATTTTCCACTGACTAAGGAAAAGGAGAGGGATTCAATAGCTGGAATATTAACCTGGACTGTGGAAAGTCCAAACTCAGCCTCTTTCTGTCCACAGATTTCCCATTTCTATAGGCAAGTTCTTCAGGTTTCTCTGCCTCAGCTTCTCATTTGTAAAATGGGAACAATGACATTGCTTTCACAACTAGAGATTGTGAAAATCTCAGCTATTACAATGACTGGGACAGTGCAAGTGACTAAACAGATAAACTGTATTGCAAGAACAGAACATGGAGGGATTTAATCTGATTTAGTGTTTTGAAAATATATTTCTCTCCATGAATATGACTTTCTTTCAGTGCCATTCTCTTTCGATGGACTGTTTCTCAGCTGAATCAGTTTCCTCAGTTCACTTCACTACCCGGCTCAAAGATAAACCAATGTAATGCAACAGGCAGGATGAGATGGCTATAAGTATTAACTGCTTGAGTTGTACTGCCACCAAACAGCAAATCATGGCCCTAGAATTTCATGAATCCCTTTTTTGCACAGTAGCACATGACATAGCTGGAACTCAATGTTTCCACTGATTTTGCATAGAGCTGTGACCTTGCATACAATATGCAACAGATCACATGCAAAGTCACAGCCACCTCACTGACAGATACAAACTGAATGTCACCATCTATGCACCCACTATGTTGTCCTCACCCTTGATGGTAATTAAATGTGAATTTTCTCCTCCTGGTCAAAAATTAAACATCTGCAAGATGTGGAGATTTTATCCTGGGTGTGGAGGGAGAGGGTTCAGATGTCTCCCTTCTTGCAGATAATTGCTTATTTTAATGAGGAAGTTTTGCAGAATTTGTAACCATTGCTCGCTTTCCTTGTTTAATTATTTGCATATGGCATCATCAACTTAAAAAGAGTATGCACATACAGCACTTCTTCTCATTCCTGCATTAGACATTAATGAAAGGAAGCACGAGGACAAGTTTCTAGCTAATGATGATGGAAAATTAGTTTCAAAACCCCAGAGGAATCTTGAAAAATACACCAATGATATATAAAGGTCCAAGGAGAGAAATTCAGCACAAAATATTGCCTAGGCCCTTTTGGGCTGTTTCTCCAAGATATCTTGTTCACATTTAGTTTTGTAGCTATGAGGGAGGATGGTAAAGAGTAAATACAGCAGACTCTAAGAGACTGCAATACAGACAGCAAGTAAGAGAGGCTGATAAACACCGTGCAGACCAGACAGCGAATGCCAGCATGGCATATGCAGCAAAGGTTATATGCCTGGAGACCTACAGCCAAAGACAGATTCATGGCTTTTTTTTTCAAGTCTCATGCTAGTGAAAAGTTGATTGTCTGGAGAGGAGCAACACTTTATGCATTAGTCATAACATTTTGAAGGGCAGCAAATCCACAGTAGAGTACAAGGCAGAAGAAAAACAGTTGCTAATTCTTTTCCTCTCTCATTCTGCAAGATGCAGCCTCCAGTTATGCTCAGGCACCTCAGCAATCAACCAGGTGGCAGTTCAGAGAGGATTATGCTCTACTGCGCTACCACATGCCTCAGCTTCTCATTTGCAACCTTGTGTATTTATTCTCTGGTAACACTGAGTTTTATAGTGGTTTTCAGTGTGAAAGGAATAGATAGTGTTGATCATTAGGACTTACTCTTTTAGTGTGTGGTAAGCAGTCAAGTATATAATACAAGCCTCATTTAACACTAAGGGATTTTTTTTCCCAAATTCACACTTTCCTGTATCTAAACTGGGAAGAGCTGTGGGAGTGAGGGTCAGTTGATGCTGCTGGCACAGCTCAACCATTTCACCACTTCAGACATGTCTTCAGTTTGGAGGTTTGTTTATTCTACTGATTGATAGACTCCTAATTTTTTTCTTAAGAGTCCTTGAATCTCTCTGAAGATAAGTAAGTCTATTGCAATAAGGTTGCTTTTCTTAGATAAATAAGTCTATTGCAGTAAGGTTGCTTTTCTTAGATACTTTTCAAAATAGTTTAGAAATAGCCCACATGCACTTGGCTTGAAAATTCCTCCACCACAGTCACTGACCTTTGCCTACAGCTGCTATTTCTCCGTGCTGTCTCCCAAGTCCTCTGGGTTAACATTTCAGCAGGAAGGTGCTCATTAGATATAGGCAGAATAGGAAGAATAGGGTGAGGCAAGAAGGAGAAAAAGATAAACAGAGGCAGCAAAGAAGCCACCACTGATGATTCAAGCCAAAATAGCTTTTTCTTTTTGTTTCGTATCTCTAAACCACAAATACATCACAACCATCGGTCATCAGATGCTCAGTTTACTTATGTTAGTTTTGATCTCAATTCATTCTGTTTTACTAATATATAATAACATTTTGCACACAATTCTGATATTGCAGTAACAGTATACTTATGTGGGAAAGAAGCTCTTTAGTTCTTTCTTCACACAGTGTTTGCTGAAAGCATCTTTAAACCAGAGCTAATGGTTTGAAGAAGCCTCAGATCCATCCTGCATTGCAACATTTAATAGTCATGATACTACCAAAAATGTGAAATTCATCTGTAAAAACAAATAATTTAATTTTTTTTTTTAATTGCAATTTAAATAAAAGGAATGGAATGGGCTGGCTGGAAACTGGGAAAGTCCAGAATGAAGACTAAAATTATGCACTTAACCCTTCTGTTATACCCAGGTATTCCTGGGGATCTAACACTGTAGTCCACCACCCTTAGGCACACGCAGCAAGTTAGAATACAGGCAAAGCTGTAATTTTCACTGTGGTGAATGTACATAAACTCCTCTTGTTGTCAGCTGTGAAAAGGGCTGCAGAGCTGAAACACCTCTATCTGGAACCACAGGAGTTCCTCTGCTGGCTTCTTTAGTTTGTTAGATTAAACTTAAAGCAACATGTAACAGCCAGAGTGGCACAGCAAAGTTTCAGTTCTAACCATGGCTTACTGCTAGTGATCAGCCCACACACTGCTAATTGCAAGTGGGATAGAAATAATGTGCAGCCTGGTTTGACTTTAAAAAATATTTTTTCCTGAAATCCTACATTGTTTTTCCTCTACCGGAGTCTCATGACCACCTGCTGTCATCTGCTGAGGCAGCAGAACATACAGTAATTACTAAAAAGTAGATTTCAGGCTCTGAATATTTACCTCTTGCTAGGATGAGTAGAAGCACCAGTCTGGAAAGAAAGGTGTTATTAAGGAGCCAGAAACTGCTTTCAGTGAACTTGAGCAAGAATTCTGATACCAGCTTAGGGTGTCAGGAAACATCTCCAACACACCAAGCAGAGTGACAATGGAGAATGCTAAAATTCATTACCTAAAACCCAGACAATGAAAGGAACTCCTTGAGAAATAGAACACAGCAATGCTAGAGTACATGCTTCTGGTGTAAGCGAGCCCCACCACCAGAGAGCTGGCATGTTCCCCCTAGATTAAATGGACACCCAGTGAGAACACCCAGGAGCTATTACCTTGCACATGTTCTCATCAACAAAGAACTATCTCTGGTGGCCACAGATGTTGAGATTGGAAGGCACTAAATCTGTTGAGTATTCAAAATTAATCTAGCTAAAGAGGATGTAGTGAAGGGGCACTTCTTAAAAACTGTGCTTCTCTCTGCTGAGAGGTATTATGACTTGCATTTACTGCCTCAAACTGATACAGCTCCAGGTTTTTCCTGGAGGCTGAAGTCCTTAAGATTATTTTCTATTTATATACTATATATCATGCAACAAGTATGTATGATAAAATTACAGTAATATTCACAGTATTAGTTTTGGCAGTATAGGACACAGAACTTAACTTTGTCAAGGCCAAGTACCTTTTACATCACAAAATTATGACCAAAGAACACATTTTCTGAAAGGTAACACTTTGTTAAAGAGCTATTTTGGCAAAGAAAATATACGGGCTCTGATCAAAACCACAATGCTATTACAGCGCAAGATAACAGAAGTGATGATGCTTTTATGGGCATTGAGCATAAAACGGTGAAACCACATTAACTGTGAAATGAAGGAAGGGCAATTGCTGTTACCTACCTGCTACCCATACCCTAAAGGGAGAAGTTACACTAGAGAGCACCTGTGTCAGGTAAAGAAGAATCATGTGTCATTTCATTTTTCTGTTTTGCTGATTTCAAGTGTTCAAAATTCTTGAATGATGCTGTCCAAAATAATAGAGGTTTAAAAATAGTAAATGTCATAAACGCTTACTGGATTTTATTTCATAATCAAAATAATTACTACATAATTCAAGGTTAAGTGCCTAAATAGTAATCATCACATATTATTGAATTAAAGTCCAGCAGCATTCAAATCAGTTCTGCAGACACTTGCTAGTGGCCACTACCCCTTTCTTAGTATAAGTAGCACAACTCAGCCATTGCCAGGGACTCTAGCAAAACATTAGCTTTTGTAACATGACTGGAAAGTCACCAAGTTTGGGTTATTTTCAGTCTATGTGGGAGCAAGTTCCAGAAAAAGAGCTGGTTGGGGAATTCTCCAGCAGAAGGATTTTCAGTAAGAAAATGCCCTTTTCACAGAACTGAAATTTTCTATGTGGAAAGTTTGGAAAAATAAATTTTTCCCTGGGAGAATCAAAATGAAGGCTTGCCCAGCTGCTGCCTGCTACACCTCCTCAGTTCCACTTTTGGCAAAAAGTGAGTTTAACAGCTGCTTTCTGGGCAGGCTGCTGGAGGTTAATAGTCCCCATCTCTCTGCCCTCCTGGCGCACAGACGGCTGCAAAGGGAGAGGAAGCGGATGACATGGGGAGAATTAGAGCCCTCCGTGTGCCTAGAACACCCTTGGCAGTTCACAAGTTTTCTGCACAGCTGTCCAGGTGTTTAGCAGCCAAGTTCAATGAAAACACCATTTAAGCGCCCAATAAATTAAATTTTTCTGAAAATGCGTTTCTACAAAAATCTCACTTTGATTCAATATACCTCTTTTCCCCAGGGGAAAGGGTTTCTGTTTTCCAGACAATTCTGTCCACATATCACAGGGCTCTTAGGAGACACCACTGCCACCCCCTCCTGCATGCTGCAATGAGGACACAGCACTGGCCACGGCTGCTGCCACATTGCTCAGGGAATGGCTGTCCCTGAGAAGGGGCCTCTAGGGAGAAGCTGAGGTGTCTGAGTAAGCAATTAGCAAACAAGCCTTGAGATTATAGCTGAGATCAGAAGAAAAGCTCAAAACCCTCTACTGACAGAGCTGTGAGGTGTTTGTTCCAGCGGCAGCACAGAAACATGGTTTTAATGGCACTTAAATAAATTGGCGTCCTACAGCATTCTAGGACATGAATATATTTGTCTCTTTGCTTAGTCACAGGGAATTGAAGTGATGGATTGACGTCAGTTTATAATTGCATGTGATGCACAACAAAACAGAGGGCTCAGGCAGTGAGCTGCATTCTAACTAAATTCTCAATATCTGTTGATAACAAAAGTTCAGCTAGCATGATATAAGAACTGCACATATAGGATGAAATATTAATTTACTCTGCTTCAGCTGAGATTTTTAAGGTAGTCTTATTTGCCTTGAATGCATGGGTTTATCATTCTCAGCCTGAACACAACTAGCACTCTTCAAGGTTTCTTGCTGAAAAGAAACTGGGCGTGCAAATACTCTTTCATCATAATCAAACTGGCTGTTGGGGGTAATTCATAAAAGAGCCAGTAATATATTGAAATTCAATATTGTTTTAGTCCAAATCAATATTAATAATTGTTTGCATTTTTAAAGTGCATTTTACGGTTGAAAAATGTACAGAGATCAACCCATAGCTGCTAACACATCAGATTTTCCTATTAAAGGCACAGTAATTTTACTTAAAAATGTTCCTTATAAAGTAGAAGGCATTGATCTGTGAAAATAGTATCTATTATTCATATGCACATTAGAATGGGTTTTAATTATAAATGAGCTAAAAGGTCAGTAGCTATTTTATTTTTAAGGTCTTGATTTTAAATTTGGATAGCTTAATACAAATATTTACGCACTGTGGGCTTAGCAATTTCTTTCAGTGGTGGGATAGCTCACAGCAGAAAGTGCAGAGAGGGATTAGGCAAGGTTAATTCTCAGGAACTGGAGGAAAGCAGAGCCTCTGAGCTGCAAATGTAAATGTTCCCATCTGATTCACTGGAGAATACTGTATCTGGGAAATGCTTCTTGAAAGGGTATGAAGTGAAAACATGAAGCACTAGTGGATAATGCAGGAAATGCAAATAATCAAAATTAAGCTTCAGAGCAATTTGCCAGCACCAGATTTGGCACTAAGGGGGCATAATCAGGTTGTAAATGGACAGGCCTGTGGCTTTGTAGGAAATATTTGTGAAAGAAAAATATTTAAGAAGCTCTTGAGCACCAGGCTGTGTCTAAGGTGGTTTTCTGGACCTGTCCAGGGTTTAAAACTTTGTCCATATTGTCCTGGTTTGAAGGAAACTATTGTCATCTGTGTGCTGATGGCAAGCTAGAGGCCTGCTTGGCTCTGCGCACTCTTCAGGAGTCCTGCCTCTGGCACATCTGGTTTCTTGATCGTGGGAATAATTACAGAGTGATAAAAGTGGAAATTATAATAAAAAATACAATTTTTTTATTAAGTCCTAGGAGGCTGTAGAATTTCTGTGCATGGCTATTTCTGTGGGCAGGTTAGTGAAGCATCTTTTAGCACTGGTTTAAGTACAGTTGATGTAGTTTATCCTGTGGACTTACCTGGTGGACAAATCCAAAAGCTCAGCCCCTCTGGGAGTGTGTTTCATGCTCTGTTTGTAACTGTTAGCTGCTGCCACCTGAGTTTCATGAAAGCTTAAGGAAACCCTAGATCTGAAAGTGCAAATATTTAATTTTTTTTCTATCAAACTGTGCATGTAGGATAATAAACTCACCCAGCCCCAGCAGCTCTGGCAGTAGAGCTGCAGGACTGCCCCTTGTTTGGTTTCTCTAGGCAATCCCAGTGAAGTCACTGAGCACAAATCGGTATGACTGAGCAAGAAAACCATTTAGCAGTGTGCTATTATCAGAATATTAAAAGACCAAAAGGGATATTACTGTGATGTAGCCAACAAAATCCAAAGCTAGGCAGTCAGGCTAACTCAAACCATATCTCTGCTATACACTGCACAGAAAGAAGAATTAGACATCCCTGAACTGTTACAAGAGCTGCAATGCTCAGCAGGTCTCAAGTGTAGAACAAGACCTACAGCATATGGCAGTACCCCCAGCCCAGGCCTGACTCAAGTCTTCTTGACTTTTTGATGGTCACCTTTTGCATCATATGTGCTTTTTTTTTAACCAAGGTTCTTCAGACTTCATGAAATTAAGAGTATATCAATAGTGACACTACCCTCGCAATATAACTAGGAGAAATACCCCCCTCAGATGCACATTTTACTCCACGTGGGCTTTGTAGTTAAAAGACACGTATGTGATCAAGCCTTTGGAAAAAAAGTGTATAAAAATATTAGTTTGATTTTATCTATCACTAATTAATTCACTACTGGTCTTCTTATGAAGCTATTGCTTTCATAAGAAATTTCCCAAATAACTTCATGCAAATCACATAACTCCTCCCTGTGCAACAGTGCATCTGTATGTTAAAAAAAATTAAAAAATCAATGCAATAACTTCTTTCCTTCAGACAAGTGTTGCCAGGGGAAATACTAAAGATTGTGAGGCACAGATAATTACATCGATTTGAACCATAAAACCAACCAAACAAAAAAACAAGATAAACTTTGGTGTTTATTCTTGGTGTCAGGATAAATACTGATGCTTCTGTGTGTGCAGAATGTCTCTGAAATTTGTCTTACCAAGTCTTATTCCAGCAAGACATCCTTGCACCTGTTAAGTCCCATCTTTCTGTCACTGTGTGTGATATACAACACTGTATCTGCAGTCAAAATCCAATTATTTTGGTACCTTTTGCAGAACCATTAAACGTGAGTGATTTTGAAAAGCTAACAATAATTTCTCCGAGCTTCAGTCAGATTCTTTGAAAGTGAATGCCTCAGTTACATAAACAAATGCAAATATTTGTGTTTGCATTAACAAACCCTAAACTCTCAGCCAGAACTTGATCAGTGTCAACCCACAGGAGAGAGTCACAGGCACAGTGACAAGATGAGAACGTCAGCCCTAGAACCATCCCCCAGTGTATTAATAACCCTGCATGGTACCAGGCTAAACACTCCAAACAGGAAAAGATCCCTATTTTATATTCTCTTTGTTGTTCATCATTATGCCTGTCTACATTACAGCAAAAAGAGGGAGGAAAGGACAAAAGTTTTGAGGCTGTATGTACCTTTCCCCTCATTGACTGCAGAAGCTGAGAAGTGCTGGAGTTACAAACTGAGTCTGATCTCAAATGTGTTGAGTCAATAGAGTATATCCATTCCTGTAGAGTATCACTGTAACAACAGGAACTTTCCCAGTGACATATCATGATCTCCAATATTTACAGAACACAAGTATGCCCAGCAGCTAGTTGCTGTATCTGTTCTTATTACAAATCTGACAAAAGGTGCTTAGAAATAATTGAATAACAGAAAACCAAATGGTTATATTCTCCCACTCTACCAGCATTACAGAACTGATTTCAAAGAGAGTTCATGCCTGTTGAGGATTCTCATTACAGCTCAATATTGAAAATCCCCTTCTCTTTAAAAGGCTGAGTACTTGCTCTGAAATCCATGTTTCCTCTGACTGGTCTGAAATTTGGAGTGTCTGAAATTCTGGTGCATAGTAGCATTCAGATAAGGAGGAACTAGCAGTGCATTGCACTTAGGCATCCCAGTTCCTTATAACAGTGCCCATCATACTGGTGTCTCTGCTCCCCCGTGTACGAAGGGACCTATGGTCTTTTGCAAGACTACCTTGCACCTCCTTTCTCACCCAGTCTTACAGTTTCTACAACTACCACCTGAAGAAACAGTTCTGAACATAGACCATGTCTGTCTCCTTGGTGGCTCTGTGTCACAGCTCTGCCTCTTTGCAACTCCATCAGCTTCCACATGTACTTTCCCTCATTCAGCATTACACAGAACCATTTCACTCCTCACTGAGTGATGGCAAAGCTCCCCAGATATTTCTTTTCCCTAATACACACCTAGGATATCTCTCAGCTTGCAGAAGGGCTTCCTTCCTTTGGTCTCACAGGGCCAGCTAGCTGGAGGGGCTCAGCCCTGCTTCAGACTTGCCAGCCCATCCAGATGGCAGCATGTCACAACTACGCCTCTGCACACCCAGCCAACTAATCCTTCAGCACTTAGTGCAGCTTCCCCTCATATACTGCAGCAGCATGACAACTGCATTCAACACAAAAGTTCTATTTCATTTTGTTTGGAAATTGCACTTCAAAATAAAATGCAAATATTTGTTTCAGTTTGCTTTGCAGTATGTCCTGGGGGAAATCTTGCAGCTAGAAAGAAACTGTAAGAGGCATTTTAGAGAAGAAAGAAAAAAAGTAAAGTTTTCCAACTAGATCTACTTAGAGAATATCTCCTTTAAATTAGCTGCTGGGTTTCAACTGCCCAAATCAAGAACAAGAGGAAATAACAATCTGTGACATACAGGCAAAGTCTAAGTGAAACAGTACCTTGTCTAGACATATGGTGATCTTTCATTAGGGAGAAAGTATTTGTAACATTTCAATAAGAAACAAGTAAGTCCTCATGGCTAGAAGGATTTAAGAGCCAATCTTAGGTGAAAGGAGTCAGGGGCACACCGTTACAAAAGCTGCTCGAGTCAATAAAGGAACTCACTCCACTACCACAACAAAATGTTCCGTTTCAAGGTTACAAGGGCTATTTGCTTCTTCCTGAAGTAACCACAGTAGCATCACAATGACCTAGACACAGTGTGAGCCATTTTCTTTCTGCTTTTGCAGAAATTTTTCTGTGTTTTGTTTCAAGTACAGAATTAAAACCACCACTTGTGACAACAGTTTTCGATTCCTAACTTACAGGGACCACTGCCCTGTTTTCCGGTGTCTTGCTTGCTTACAGCTCCCAGACAAAGCATCTCCACTTCAGAGACTTGTATCTTTTAGGAAAAGGAATTAAGATTCAGAAATCCTGAATCTCCACAACGTGTGAAATGAACCATGTTACGTATGGCACAAAGTTAAGTCATAGTGTTGGAACACAGCCCACCCCCAACCCTCCCCCCTCAAATTATATATATAGCTACTCAAAATTGCTCTTATAGAAACTAATTAAATTGCATGATGTCAAGAGGTTTGGCATGTGAATAAAACTTTCACCCAGTGGCCAGGAATGTATTGTTAAAGTTTACATATATATGTATATAAAAGAATATATATGTAAAAGCAGCTCACAAAATCTTAAGTTCTGACAGCTTTTTCTCTTTACCACATCTGAAACTGCACAGAAAATTTAATTTACAAATGCAAACTCCAGAGTCATTTGCTTACTGAGAGAACATGTATGGGGTAATTACTTGTTTGGTACCTCTGGGAGTCCAGCTTATTCCAGGTGTGTCTTATCTTCAGAAAGAAGGCATTTTTATTCAGAAAAGCCAGGAAACCTATGAAAGAGACAAATGAAGAAGCTTCAGGACAATTAAAGAAGAGTATTTCAGGGATGTACAACTATCACTGTTATCTGATGGTGCAATCATCTAAGTAAATCTTGGAAAATATGATAGTTACTTTAAATAGAAGAGAGATTGAGGCAAGTGGAGGGAGAGGGAACAGTTTCAAACCGGGCTAACTTCAACCAAGTGGGCAGCTGAAAGACTAGGAACTTTTCTGCTCTGTTTTACAAGAGAGCTCATTGCTTTCAGCAGTTTTCTGCATGAAATATTGGAGGTGGGACTATGTCTCTAAAAACTTGCTGCCAGGCAGAGCCTGGGAACACTGAGCTGCCTACACATGAGATCTGCCATGCAAATTGAGTGCCTTCTACTCAAGCGTGGAAGAAAGCTAAAGTTCGTTACTGACACTCACTGTTTACACTGTCACTGTACAGTTCCTGTAAGATGTTAGCTTGAAACAAAGTGAAGAAAACTTTTTTCATTTCAAATGTAAACTGCTTTAGAGATTATATTTTAGCTTAGGAATAGTATTATAATGCCTTGAGGATCTTGGTGAGGTGTGTGTGTATTAACTTCCTAAGGTCCCGCTGCAGTCCTGAGGACATTAGCAACTCATGACTCCTGCTACAATTTGCACCCAGAAAGATAGGAAAGAAATCTTCCTGACTTTGAAAGGATTATTTTGGTTATTTACTGAATGCTGCCCCTTTTTGGTCTTAAATTGTAGATGAAAGTGGAAACCAGAAGTGCCCACTTTCTATTTCAACATGTGATAGAAATAGGAAGAAGAGGTTATTTAGCAGCTTTGCCAGGGGTTTTGGAAAGGGAAAAAAGGGGCAGATGTTACTGCTCTCACTTCAGCCACATAAAACAGTATCATAGCTTTTTAGCAGTTATGCCAAAATTCCAGTTTTGGCATGTTATATGGGTTAATATACCTGCTAGTGGTGGCCAGGTCCAAAGGAAAAAACTGGTATACACAACAGAGTGGAACTGAACCCACTGATACCTGACAAAACAACTTTCCACCAGATTAAGAGAAAACCTCTAACTCCCCTTTTCCCCACTCTTTGTGGTATATGGATTTGCTTTATGTGAGCAAAAGAGGATCCTGTAATTTTCAGAATTCTCTTCATGTCAAGAAATCCCCATTTTGCTTAATTGGAGGAGCTGCTGAAAGCCAAGACATATAATGACATCAGTGACTGCAGAACAGAGCTGTTAAAAGGCAATAAGTTCTGCCTAATTTCCTACAACGCTGATAGTGTGCAGTGGGTGATATGTAACCTAGGTGGTCAGCTCAGTGTGTTCATTCAGGATTGCTGGTGCCAGCTCATCGAACAGGTTAGTAGGTCCAATTCACTTGAGCCCAATTCCTGCCTCTGCAAGTAGTTCTTAGGAAAACTGGGAGCTCAGCGTAGTGCAACATAAAACCACAGGGGCGGGTGTGCTTTGTCTTCTCGAATTCAAACTGCAGGACTGGTCTGTGCATCTGGCAGCTCTGAAGGGCAGCTGGGGACATACCCATTGGAGCTCCCTGGGGACAAGTGTTCACCAACATTCTTCAGATATGGGCTGGTGATAGAGAGAAGTGGGAAGGCTGAGCCACCTCTCTCCCCTCAAGCATTTCACTTCTGATTTCCAAGGTTTTGTCAGTCAGAGAAACCTTTAGCTACACTGATGATTTCATGAAAAGCAGGTTTATTTCCTTTCCCCCTGTGCAGGAAAAATATGAATCCAGATTTTTTCAGGTAACAATTTTGTGGAGATTTCAGGGGCAGGGCATTTTGAGCAGATTCAACTTTACATTTCTTATTTCACCCTTCTTCAAAATACAACTTTTTTTGGTCACTACACAAAGAACATAATTACATAAGAAAATTAAGTAAGGCAGACAAAATGTTTTGGTTTGAAATATCAGCTGGGAACAAATTTGTCCTTCCCAAATCTCAAGGAAATAAAGATTGTTCTGTTGATACATGAGCAAGAATATAGTGATGAAAGACCAGCACTCAAAGATGAATGCTGGGTGAAAGGAAGCAGCCACAGGATTAATAGTTTCCCACTTCTTTCTGTGCTAAAGAAGCTAGAGGATTTGGGGCATAATACTTGGGATTAATTTGCATTTCCTGTTTCCAAGAAGTGCTGACAGCTACAGTATAATATTACTTTTAATATCACCACCTCTAATACAGTGCTTGCATTTGTAGAACTGCTACAAAACATCAGTTCTACTGGTGAATATGAATAATGTTTATAAATCCTTTTTTCTTCTGTAAATGTCATGACAAGTCTGATCTGGAAGTCAGGGGTAAAGCAGAGAGTGGACACTTGAATGATGGGAAAATGTAGTGCTCTGTGTTTGAAGGTCTTTTGTCCCTGCGAGTGCTTTGAAGCCAGGGAAGGGATGCTTGGCTCAGCTTCAGAGATGAGAACCAGCCGTTGTTCACACAACTCACGGAATCACAGCTAATGTAGTATCTAGAAGTGATCATTTCAGTAATAGTAGCAAAACTTTTCTTATATACTTGTATTAATAATATTCCTTTTTTTTCCCTCTCTTCAGCTAATTGCCCACTGTCACTATCCCAGTCTCTACCTCCATTACACAATCTAAATAAAATTATCTTAGTAACACATAAAAGGAAGTACTCCATTACAGCACCCTTTCAGAACACACAAAGGAAAACCCAGTAGAAGACAAAAACCCATCACAGTTCCCAGCTATCAACAGCTCACAGTTAAACTTCCACTGATCAGCTATGGGAGTGCTGGAATTTAATGTTTCGATTTTGATTCTAACAGCTAAAGAATGTCTCATAAAATTATTTCTGTATTTATACACTTCTCTCTCTGAACTGGCAATACTACCCAGCCAATGCATGCTGTTGGCTGGGGATATTCTATCAAAGATAAAAGACACCCCTGAGGCTGTGCCCACACAGGGCCACTTTTCTCCATACAGAGCCTGGAAAGCACTGCACTGACCTGTACCTCCACTGGGACCTCCAGAGCACTCTGGAGACCTCCCAGTTTGCCTCCCAAGAATGTTATAACCACAGCAGCAGAAGCCTGTGCCCAAGCTCATCTCTGCTGCTTAGAATCTGGTTATTCAGCAGCACACAAAGTGCCTGGCAGAAAAGACATCAGTCCTAGTTTTCAAAGGCAAAGGGTCTCCTACCTCTGACCTCCTCTGAATAAACAGTGGGCTTGGACTCTGCTCTGAACCAGCAGCCTGCTGTCAGCTAAAGGAGTATCACCTAAATCTCACACAGCAGGAGAAATGAAGTTTGCTGTGTTCATGTGAGCTAGGCATTTACATTAATTCATAGGTGATTTGTAATTGTCCAATTTAGCAATCAGAAGATGTTTGCAAAGAACTTGGGTGTTTTGTTGACATGCTGATGTGCATGGCAATGTAAACCTGATCCTGGCATTAGTTTGGGTTCTTTGATTCTCTGGGAGCTGCAGTGGCACCTTACAGTGAATCTCCAAAAACGGAGAGTATAAAGGTGCCCTGTAGAAGGGAGGAGCCTTAAGGGGTCTCAGGCCCACCTGGGTCCTTCTCTTCCCCCACCTCCAGATAGGAAATCTTCACATAAGCTTGTCAGCAGAGAAGGGAGTGAATGTCATATCTGCAAAACCCATGAATAAGCAAACAACCATGTGCTATCAAACACAACCCCAAGTGCAACCTGGATGACCCACCTCGAATGAGGAATCTAACAGAGATGACAGTAGAAAACTCTCTGTCTTTCTTGGACTGATCCATTATCATCATATCAAATTGCTCACAGTAAAAATGTTCAGCCTTTAGGCTTCCAAGTGGTAATAGCAAAAAAAGTAGACCTACAAAGCACTACTTGCAGTGCCACTCTTGACAAAAGATCTTCCCCATCATAGTAGATCTCCTCCATCATGTAAATCTCAGATAAATCTCCCCCATCATATTAGTTTGCAGTGCATTTCAGTACTGCTTGGGAGGCAGGGGGAAATTAGTCCTGCTGCTGTGTTTGTAAAGAAAAGATTTGGTGCTTGAAAATTCTGCTGTAATATTAAAATATTTTCCACAAACAGATCTGGATGATTTTTACCTAAACCTCTACACCTTTTTCCTTAAAAGGCTTGCTTTAATGATGGAACACCTATTCTCCTACCTGATGCTAATATTTCCTCACCTCACAATTCATAGGAGTACTATGGTGATTAATGAATGTCTTTGAACTGGGAAGTGCTGAGTGCTAATCATTATCCTCATATACACAAACTTCTGCTGCTTTCAAGGTCGGAGCATTCACATACCGTAGTAATGGGAAAGCTTAGAAAAACATATATACTGATACTTAGGAGTTTTATCCACCAAAAAATGTATAAAGAATAAATTAAAATTTAGGTGTTTCAATTTGTTATTGCACGTTCTAGTGAACCACTCTCCATCTGCTTAATAAGTTCAGGGCAGCTGAAAATGGAGTTTAGATTGGAAGGTGCTCGCAACCTTATCTTCTTGCTCTCTCCGTAATACTAGTAAGAATTATAAAAACAAATTATTGCCCATTGTGAGGAGCTCAGTTAAAGTATGTGACTGCAAATCCAAAGTGTAAGTTGAAGGCTATGAATTTGTCCAAATTCTGCCTCCCAGATGCCAGGGCTCTGCACAGATCAATCCAAAGCTCCTGCATACAGCATCCCTCTCCCTCACATGCCTAAAGGAGTATAGCCTGAAGAAACTGTTAGCTGATGCTTCACTAAGGTTTTTTGTAGGTTTTTAATCTCATCCACCTTTAAAATTATGTGATTTGAGTGTAAATAATATTTTCAAATGTTTCCTTAATGAGGATGCTTTGTTCACATTTATCAGTCTGAGCTAACTGCCTGCACAGTTCCTCTGTTCCTGTAACTCAACAACCAGCCTGGGAGGGCTCAGGGAGCACATGCTCAGCATGTATAAAACAGCCGTTTGCATTCAACAGCTTTGCTCTCCTAGGACACATTAATTAAAGTCAACTGATTGAAAAAATAATTACAGGAGAATAAGGACAGGAAAAACCTAGACCCATAATTTAAAGATCTCTGAAGTTTGTGTTTTGTTGAGAGGTAATAATTTTGTTGAGAAGAAAGAGCTTCTCCTTTTTCCTTCTTGGACTCCCTCTATATACTGTCAACAGGCAATAAGCTGCAGTCTTACTTTAAAGTTATGCAAGTGCATGTGCCTTTTCTTCTGTTCAATATATGCATTCATCTGGCTCTTGGTCCTGTTGCATCTTGAGGTGTCCCAAAAAAATTGTGATGTCTAACCTAAAAGTTATGTGATCCTGAACACAGCTGTTCTGTAGGATGTGGGATTATGTAAACATTACAACTGTTAAAAACTGCTACTGTAGCATTTCTGGCACTAATTAAAAACTGGCTAGGGATCTTCTTTCTTGATGCTGCCTCTACTTCAAACAAAAACATTCCAGCAAATCAAAACTAGGGAAAATGGTTTAGCATTTTAAGCTAATAATAATTGGTTTGGAAACCTGTATTTGCTCAAGGGTATAATTCATTCAAAAACTGACCTTAAAACTCAGCGTTAAGCAAATATAAACCCCTTGTTATTTGGGAGTGGATGCTTTTAAGCTGCTCTCTCTCACACAATGATCATGCCTTTCTTGCCAGCTCTCCATCTCACTTCCTGCCAGGGCAGTGTGGCATAGAGTGAGCAGTGAGAATTCACAGCACCAAGCCCAAAAAATTGCTGGGAGCTGCCAGGGGAGAAGAGGCAGCCCAACCACCACTCCTGAGGAGACAGCCTGCTTGTTCCCCACACTCTCTTATCTCATGTATTCTGGAAGCCAGTAAAATGAGTACCAAGCACCGTGCCCAGTATTTCCTTTGGAAATCAAGATGCATGAAGAGTTTTTTCAGGGGGTGGCATAGTGACCTGTGGTACACTGGTTTAGTTTGTCCTTTTTATCAAGGGTGAAACAGGCAGCTGCCAGTTGTTCATCCCTCTCCCCATGTTTGACATGCAAGGTGCAGCTCTTGTGATCATTCTCCCCACATTACCTCACTTTACGGTTTTCATATTGTTTAACAGGTGAAAAACAAAAAGTGACACATGCTTCACTTGAAGCAAGCAAACTATTAATAGGGGTTTGTGTGCAAATTGCAGGCATGGCATGACCATTTTTCCCAAACCACTCTTTTTAATGATATTCTACATTTTCTTTTCAACATGTTAAAAACACTGACATATAATTAAAGACAAACTGATGGGGCAGAAATTGACTGGATGACTGCAATTAACTGTACCAAAGAAACACTAGAGAAACACATTGTTTGGTTTAAACAAGGACTTACATCTACTAATCTGCATTGAAAAAAATATAAGCTCTATGTGCTAAGCTTTAGGGGTTTGGTTGTTTACCTCTTGTAGATGTATTAACGCCAGACTTCCAGATGAGAGGACAAGACTATGAGTGAAGAGTGTCCTGAAGATTGCATGCAGTTCTTTTCCTGGGTCAGAACTGGATTCATCCAAGAACAGTAATTATGAGGCTGACATGTATGTTCTCCTTCATCTTGCTGTTTGGAGCAGCTGGACTCTTTGTCTTCATTCACCTTCAGGATCCAGAAGAAATAGTTCATCAGCAGACACCAGGTTAGCATTCCTATTTCTATTTGACTCACTTGCTCTTTTCATGTTCAACATTTCATATTTATTTCATTAACATGCTTAAAAAACAGCTCCAGGAGCCAATTAAATAATGATTCTGGTATCTTTGACAAGGTACACAGAGTCCAGCTAGATGGAGTTAATATTCTGCTTAAGCCAAGATCAACTTCTGCTACCAGCTATGCCACTATAGATATGAAAATGAGAAATTTTGCCAAAAGTTCAGTTCCTGAAAATACATGCCTCTGAATCTACTTTTGTCTGCATATGGTATTCAGTGTGTCATGGAAATGCAAAATAAGAGATGCATAAAGGAATCATGCAAGAAACATAAAATACTTTGGGATGTATTCCTTTAATGTGCTTAACTTCCATTAAACTTTTCATAACTTTCATTCATACACATGCCACCTTCACGTGCTACTAACTTTAAACTGAGCCCCAAGACCACATCAGTGCAAGAACTAGAAAACTATGAGCTGAAATAGTGGTTTTCTTTTAAAGGAGGGGGAGGCAAGAAGCATGAAAAAAAACAAGATCTCTTGATTTACTTACAGTCATTTTGCCTTTGACCGAGGCTGTAATGACAGCTGGTTTAGAGCCTAGACAAATGCCAGGGCAGTTACTCCAGCTCATAATAATGTCCCTGTGCACTAAAGTTTGGTCACTGTGTTTGCTCTTATATGCACTGCAATTTTCCTTTCACTAAATATATGCTTTATAAAACAGTCTATTTGATTGACATCTTCATTGTACAATGAACGTGACTGCGTGTGTTTTAAAGTATTACTAACATTTTTAAAGGAGCTGAACCCTAACACAGAAAAATCTTAAATAATTACATTAAGTGCTAATTTATGTGCTCAGGTTTATTAAGTGCTTATTTCCATGTCACTAAACAACCTATACTTTAATATGTTTATTATTTAGTCCAACTGCACACTGATTCTGAAAGCAACCACTCAGCTGAAACTACAGAAAAAATTAATCATCAGTGTTGTGTAAAGCAGAGAAGTAGCCAGCCTCTTCAGTGCTTTTGCAATTTATTTTTGTATACTTAGATGCAAGAGAGCTTAGAGATTAAAACTTCTGGTACAGGCATCTAAGAATATGTTACATTGAAAAGTTAATTCTTTGCTCCTGAAAGAGAATGAATTTCTAGTGGTATCTCAAAACCACTGCAATTTCTTCTCCATATTTTCATTATTGGTCCCTCATCTTGACCTGTTATACTTCTGTTCTCTCTGCCACAAACCTCTTGAATGCTCATTATAGTACACTGTGAAGTGATTTTTGAGAGTGATACAAGCATAGAAGGGGATGCCCAACCACATTTAAATAAAAGCGAGTTTGAACAGAGCTCCTGCCCTCAGCAGGGAAACCCACTCTGTAAGGTACTTAATTGCTGTGGGTAGGGTTCTGCATAGCTAAAACATGAACATCCCAATGATGCTGTTACTGCCAAAGGTGTGTAATCAATTGTAATCAATGCTCACATTCAATTACTACTTATGTTAATAGGAACCAGACTGTGCCCTTGAGTAAAAGGTGCTCAATACAATTACTCTTACTTCTGTTTGGCTGATTTTCATGTGTGTTAAGTGCTTTCAACCCTCAGTGGACTCAGAAACTCCTCACATCCACTGCTTCTGAAAATGATACCAGTTATCACTAAAACATATTAGGTGGCTTAAAGGATACAGGATAAAAATATACATTCATTTTATTAAAGAGAGAGGTAGGCATATTTCACCTCTAGACAGTCTCATGTGAAAATCCATCAATCACAAGCTACATCTTTGGCACACTGAGAAGCATCCTTCCCTTCCCCTGTTCAGGGTGTTTCTCCTTAAAAGGGCCTGTTTCTAATGAAGAGTGGATATTGCTGCAATTTGCTTGTCTGATTGCTCCCTCAATAGAACTGAACAAAGGCATGCCTTATTAAGCTACTTAGGACAACAGATTCTGCATAGCAAGGTTTTATTGGATCATTCTTTGCTTTTGCGTTTCAAAGTAGCTAGTTACTGTGTAGAAAACATATTGGCCAGCTGCTGGAACCTCATCAGGAAGGCTAGATAAGTCAGAAATGTTTATTTTCCACTTAAAAGCAGCGTAGGAGATTTTTGCATTGTCCAAAAGGCCATTTTTCATTGTTAGTACATTCAGTCATCTTTAATTTAAGATAGTACAACTTAGAAAACAAGATTAATAAAAATACCTTGGTACTTTAGTTTTACTTGTCTGTTCAGGAAATTGTTCTTGATTGTTTTAGTCCTAGTGAGCATGGTGGTGAGACCTTGATGTACTGCTTAAACCAGTATAAAACCCACAGTCATAAAACTTTAAGTAATGCTTACATTACTTTCACTGAGCAAAGTATTCCTGACAGTAGCTGTTTGTGTTGATTTGTTACTATTCATTTATTCTTTCCCTGTGCTTCACACTGCTGCCTAATTGTGATGCTGTACTGAGAAAGCAATATCAAAGTAATTTTCCACAACATTAGTTACAATTTTCTTCTGATCTTTCAAGTGAAACAATCCCATCCTGTTGGCTTCTGTGAGCATATAAACCTTGATTACATTTATCTGTTGGAAACCAATGCTTACAAAGTATATGTGCCCGGATAGGGGGTATAGAGCCTTTTTGCTGATTGACAAACATGCTGTCTGTTTAGTTTTATTTATATAATGCACATCACTCTAAGCAGATATATTTAAGACAGCCAGTTAGGGAGGGCAAAACAGATTTCCTAAGACAATACATTAAACTCAGTAAATATTCCTGTGCTCATTAGAGACAATAACTTCACTTACAATGGTCATTTTCTCAGCATCTATTAAGAGTGCTATTACTATGGAGAATGCAGGATAAAGCAGGGATGCAGGCTGAGAACTGGTATGAACGATAGTCATATGCCATACAGAAATGCAATGCTCTTCTTATAATTCTCCCTGTATAATTATATAAAACTCAACTTCTGCAATAATCATGCCATTATTCTTAAACAGACACAGTGAAGGATTTGTTCGGAGCAAGTTAAGTGCTTTTACACATGGTGCACAAGAAAAATGTAATATGTATATCTCTATCCTAACGCTATATGATTCTTGAATGTATAAAATCCCCTGTCTGTGATAGGATATTCAACATGCAAAAACTTTACAGTAACTACGTAAAATGTTCAGCCACTTCACCTCTGTGATTGTCCTGGAACCACAAGAGCAGCTGGGAAGGGGCCTGTCCAGCCCTGTGGTTAGCAGGAGGCTTCTTCAGTGTAATGGCAGGTGCCCTCTCTCTTGGGTTTTACAGTGGAAGAATTGACAGAGCTAATGAGCACCTTTACAGCCTTGGCCAGGACCTTAGGAGATCACTGACAGCAGAGAGAACTTGTATTTGTGAGGGCTGCATTTGGATAGTACAAGAGAGAGCAACTTGGACAAACACCATCACCAAGTGAGAGGATTAAACCTATCCTGACAGGTTTCAGGTGGATTTCAAATGCCCACACAAACTTCTGAGCTACACACTAGCCAGTCCATGGGCTGGAGACACGACTGTGGCTGTGAATAGCTGGTGTTCAGGTGAGGTTGTGAATACCAGGACCACTGCTTCCAAATTGTACCACAGACACAGTATCTATAGCTGTACTGCAATATCTATATCTGTACTTAAGACCATTTACTCTATGGACTTTAGTCAGAAGAAAAGGGATATTCTAAAATAGTGTCTACTTTTCTAATAGAAGGTTTTGCCAAATAGAAACTAGGGCAAGTATTAACATTCCTCTGCACCTATATTCACGTAGCATGTTTCTTTATATATAGTGAATAAGTCTGTGGGAAAAAATATTGGGTTATTACCACATGGTTACTGAATTCAGAAACCTGTAACAGATTTCTGTTAGAACTTTTAAGGTGAATATATATGGACACACATTCCTTTGGGAACTGGTAAAAGGTGGAAAATACATGTCAAAGGATGCATGTTGCGAAAGCTCCAAAAGGCTGAAAACAGGGAGTAGAATGGAAATATCTTTGCACTCTGACTATATTTGAGTATTTGAAAGTCAAGTATGACTATAACCAAGCCTGAAACTCATCTGAGATTCTGCAGTGCTTGCTGTCCCCTTACCTTGTCTACTAGTTTCTAACATAACACTATCATCTTTTTTTTTCTGCTTTACTTAGGGTGTGATGGGGAAAAGGAGAAAGGAGAGGTGACATTCTAAAGGGCTGCTGTGCAAATGCTATTGTAAACCTGATGGCAAAAGGGAGCCACAGTGCAGGAATCTTACAGTATATTGCAGTAGCCTTAGAGCAAATACCAGCATTATAGCTATATTGAAATTTTCTTAATTACTTATTCAGAGCACATACACCTTGTTACACACAAATTACAGTCCTATGCACATCTCCATGTTCTCTGTACTTTCCATAATACTATCCTGCTGCACAATGTACCACTTATTTGTCATACTGGAAACTTTTTATAAATACAATTGAAAATGAACTAGCATCGATACATAATTTCAAAAGCAATTTTCCTACAGTTTGCAACTTACTTCTCTTTATAAACTGGAAGCCATTGAATCTGCTTCTGAAGTACAGATCAGCAGAAATCCTGAACAAAAGACTATGGTGACTGTAGAGGAGGCAAGTGGGCTGGCTGATACCCTTTTCAAACAGTTGCGGTTTAGACTGACTGCAGATGTGAAACTGGTTATTTTTTACATTAGAATTAAATGGCAATAACTTCATCAGTCTACTGCTATAGGGAGATCAAACACGGTCTATCTAGATGGCTACAAAGTAAACCATACACAAGGCTGCCAGTGCAAACCTGTTAAAAAGAAGTGCAGTCTAGTGCTGAAAGTAAACACATATAAAGTAAGATATAGTCTCCTACAACCTTCCCCTGCTTTCATGACTATGCCATATCCTTGGCAGTCTTACAAAAAATGCAGCAGTTATTTATGACACAGTATTGAGAACGCGACACTTTTTTTATTTACAGTTTCTGTTAACATGCCTTAGCCTAAAGCCCATTAAATAAATACGGTTCTTAAACTATAGCATCACAAGCCAGCATTTTTAGCACCAGCATTTCCTGTCAACCTTCAGCAAGTGCTTCCAGGAGTCAGAGCACTTTGGTGTTAAGACTCTTGAATTGGGATCCAAAGCTATTGCAGTGTGTTCCTGTCCTGCCCTGCTGCTCGTACATCGTGCTGGATTGTGTTAAATCAGGCAATCCACCTGCTAAATATTTCCATTTCCTATTTTAAAGAGAGTTGCCTGCAGGTAACTCAAGGTCCATAAGGACTGTAAGATTCTACAACAAAAATGCAAGATCAAACCATATTAACTGTGACATTATCACAAAATCCAGTGCATTTCTAGCAGCAGTTATTATCCCACTGCAGTCGTGCACACACATCAGATGACCAAACCAGATCCCCTGCCCATTTATTTGATGGCATATAGTCCATGTCACCTAATCCCAAATGTATTTATCAAAACCAGAGTGATGGAGTGCTAAATCACTTACATAGTGCAGCTTTCACTTCCACAAATTTCCCCTCTTTTTTTTCTGTAAGCATTTCCTCTCAAATACTGACTGGTTAAAAAAAAAAAAAAAAAAAAAAAAAAAAAAAAAAGCTTTGATATTTCTTTTAAAGCCTACTTTTAAAAACTGTCAGAGGTTGACACTTCTTTGTTATGTCTGGCAAAATAAAAAGTGACCTGCCATCTCAGAGCTGCATTTGTTTATGATGTTTGGCAACATATCACAGGCAAAACTCAACCACACTGTGGTATGTCAGAAGACTCTCAGAGTGGCAGCTTTATGAAAGTATATTCCTAGGCAATGAGCCTGGATGCTTCTCAGATTCCCCTGGAAATTTTCAGAGGCACTACAGAAACATGCAAAAGTTGGTCAGCAGACTTTCATTTCACCTCAAATCATTTATTCTAAATATAAGGCTATATTGAATTTTTCATAGAGAATCTGTCAGTACTAGAAAGCCTCCTTCCATATGTCAGGTATCTTTCAGGTTTCTTAATTTTAAAAAACACATTGAGGAGCTTAGGCAAGTTTAAAATACTTCCTAGATTGTCTAGAGTTTATGCCATTTAAAATGTGTTTTCCAATATATGTTTCCCTTCATCAAAGTTATTTATCTCCTAAAACCTTACCCAAAACTTCCTCTCTCCAGCAATATCATCCTTTTTCATTTAGTAAACATTTATTTTCCTTTCATGATTGTAGTGATGCTTAAAATTAAAGGTGGATTTCTTCTCTATTATGGCTTCTTTTGTGTATCAGGATCAAAACTGCCAGCTAACTACTGCTTTAGCACCAATGAAAAAAGCATAAAAAGTCAAATAATTAACCTTGTTTAGACCCTACTGGAGAGCAACTTCTTGTGGATTTCTTTATCATTTTATCCAAATGAATAATCTATTTAGTTCTGAAAGCAAGTGATTGGTTTTGTATCCATCACCACTTGGCATATGCAAGGTGAATGACTGATTTTAATCTTATTCTGTACAGGCCCTATCCCATAATATGCTAGCTCATAGCGTCAGTGCAGAGAACTGAGAGGCTCAACTGCTAGCTCTGCTCCTATACCTGAAGTGCTCTGCTGCCTGAGGGTCAGAATACTCTGCATCTTGTAAAATTAAGTTCCATCTTTGTCCCTTTTTGGTCTCAGACACTTCAGAAGGCCTACGTGATGTTTAAACGGAAAAATGCTCCAGCCAGGCCCCTTCCTCCATTGCCACTTCTGCACATCAGGGCAATTCAGACATGCCCTTTCCCTCTTTTTTTAGAATCACCATCCACTAGCTCTTCACGCTTACAGAAACTGAGTTTTTGGGGCTTCCGTTCCTGCTTTGTATTTGAAAACCACACATTTTCTCATCAAACTCTTTGCAGGAACTGGATGTCTGATGTTTTGTTCTTAATAGCACACTAGCCAAGAGATCAGTGTTTACAGACTTTGGGTATCCCTAAACCATGAAATCAAAACATACTGTGCCCTGAGTATCTATGTGCTTACACAAGGAGAGTTACATGGGCTGGGCGATCAGGGGACATCAAGTCCCTTTATGGAGCAGTGGGACCTGAACAGCCTCAGGTAGGGAGGGGAGAAAAAAGAAAAAAAAAAAAAAAAAGGCAGGCTGTGAATGAAATTCATAATTGTCGTGGTTTGGGCCTAACACAACAACAAAGAAACAGCCCCATGGCCACTCACTAAACTCCCCCCTCACACACACTCTAGGATGAGGACAAAGGCCAACTAGAGGCTCATGGGTGGAGACAAAGGACAAGGAGGGTTCTTCACCAATTAAGGTCACACAAACAGTAATTTAATTTCACACTAATCAAACGCACACAAGACACAGGCAAACAAAGACCAGCGCTTGCATACGTTACCTCCATCCCTCCCTTCTTCCCGCCCAAATTACTTTGTTTCTCTCCCTCCTTGCCCCCAGCTGTGGGGTTTAGAGTCAGTTCACAGCCCGGTGGCTCTTGCCGCTCCTTCCTCCTCAGGAAGAAGGATTCCTTACAGTCCTCCCCTGCTTCCCCACAGGGTCCCTCCCATGGGAGAAAGTCCTCCACAAACCTGTCCTTCACGAGTCCTTCCCACGAGGTCCAGAGCTGCTCCAGCCTGGGCTTCCCACAGAGTCACGGGCTCCTTCGGGAACAGGCACCTCTCCTGGCGCCGCGGTTTTCCACGGCTGCATAATCAGAGCCCACTGGCAGCAAATCCAAGTCCACGGGCCACAAAATCCAAGTCCACTGGCCAAGTTCACCCCTCCTGGCGCCTTCAGGCAATGTTCCACCCTGTTCCTCCATGAATACAGGGGGACAGCTGCCATCTCGCCATGGGTTGCAGGGAAACTTCTCCTTGGGCACCTTCTTGCCCTTCTTCCTCACCAACCACCCCAGCGCTGCCTTTCACCTCTCCAGCACAGCTCTTCTTTTTTAACTGCTTGCTCTGCTCAGGTCTTATCTCAGTTCTTTCGTATGTTAATCGCAGAGGCGCATCTATTGTCCCCCTAATGGGTCCTTGGCTGGGTTTGGAGCAGGGGGATCTTCTCGGCATCTTACTGGAGCCACCCCTGGGGCCTTCCCGCCAAACCAAACCAGCACAATCACCCTTCGAAAAGGTGCCTGTGCTCCAGCGCCCTGTTCCTTCTCTATTTTAATTCATTTGCCTTTCCCATTCCATTTGGCACAATAACTGGCAGTACTGAGCTTTCTGTAATGCTAGCACAGATAATGCTTGGGACAAACAAAGGGATTTTTTGCTTTAGAATTATTTTAGGCTTAGTCTTCAGATGGCCTGCAGCTGCTGCAGTAAGGGTGGCAACATGGAAACAGAGGAGCCACACAAGTATTTATCCTTGTGGCCAGGAGGCCAGAAAGCATAATCCCAAATAGAGGAAACTGGTCATTTGCCCAGTGGCTACTTGAGAGGGGTGGGAGGAGAGTCTCCTTTTCACAAGCTGTAGGTAGTTCACAACAGCCCAGATCCTACATAACAGCTTCCAGCTTGTTGCATTACTTTTTTTTTTTTTTACTTGTTTGACTTGACTTTATTTGTTAATAAAGTTCTGCACAGTTTAATGCCCATAAATCAAATCACAGGAGAAATTACAGGCAGCAATCACTGCCGCTCTGTGTGAACTGAATGCAATTCCTTAATTGGGTTCTCTTAATTGTGCATGCAGCTGCTAGGAAAAACATGATGATGCTTATCTCATATAAGAAAACAAATTCCTCTCACTACACCATTGTAAATAACTGAAAAGGTATGTATTCAAAGAGTCACAAAATAAATGTATACATCTCCAGGTAGATACCATGACTTTTATGCCATAGCAAAGCAATTCTGTACTCACTGAGAATTTAATGTAGTTCACTGTGGTTGTTTAAAACTCAGCCTAGGCTTCAGTGAGACTTAAGCAGGACTAGGATACCATTCACATGGCCAAAACAGTGGCACCTCAGCCACCAAGTTCACTTAAGTGCTGTATACAACCAAGATGAACAGTGAAAACCAATCAACTGTTCTTTTATAAACCGTTAAATGGAAACCTGCCTTTCCATTCATTTAGCTCAGGAGATGTTATTACCTTGTAAAGGAGACATCCTTAAGTCACTACCTAATTAAAATTCCAATTATTCTGCATTCATGAGCTGCACATTCTCATGTTGTCGAAGGGAATTAAGTTACTAAGAATGCACAGTCAGATATTGTTTAACACCTATATATTGATCAGGTATTCAGTGCTGCATGTTAAACCAGCCATGTCACTGCCTATTCAGTAGCATATTTCACCAATACCTGCAGAATGTTACTTGGGATGATTTATGTGTTGTAGGAGAAAAATCAAATAAATGGACCTTAGCAAACCATTACAACAACAGCATTAGGAAAGAAAAGCACACACGAAGAAGAATGGTAGGAAAGGAGGTCCAAGAAACAAGATTTGAGATCACTTCCTTTTCTGTTTTTCACATTTGAAATTATTTAGTGAAAGGAGCCTGTGGGGTGTTTGTAGAAAAACATCCAGAGACTAATTCTGCTAGTCTCACTTCAAACATTGTTAAAAGGAAATTTTTAAATGTTATTTAAACAAAAATGTTCAATTCAATTAGAAAGTAACAGAAAATTTACTGCAGTTGTGTAATTCATGTTAATAGACAGCAGGCCCAGCATCAGAAAGACTGAAGTTCCCAGGGGTGCTGAAACAGAGACAAGGGAAGGAAATAGTAAGAAAATTAATACTTACTACAGTAAATTCACAGTAGTCAACAAACTTAGAAAAAACACCTTAACTTTTTAAAAGCTCTAAATATTCCTAATTAACAATAACATTCTAATTATATTATATTCCCATATACAAATCTTTGAGACATTACAAGTTCTTAATGTCTACACATTTGCACATCATATTTTCCTCTTGCTTGTTTCCAGAGATCAAATTATATATTCAGTATATTCTGATTGTTCTCTGCATTTTCCTCTAAAGGCACTGGCTTCACTTCTTAATTGACACCCAGTGGAGATAAGTTCACCACAACATAACTTAATGAACTATGGAAGAGCTACCTTTTACTGCATGAAGTATCAAGCTGCATGACAGAGAAAGAGTATCTCCTAGGTGATGTTTCCATAGACAATAATTAACTAAGACATCTCCTAAAATAATAGCGCTCACACAAATGCAGCCCTTTCCCCCTCTGAAATCGGACAACACATAGAGTTTGTTAATAAACCAAGGACACAGTTTCTAAAAGTGACTCAATTGCTTTCCTCCATGAAATCACAGATTAGCGATTGGAGATGCATGGTACAGATGAGTGAATTTTACTCTTTTCCCACTTCAACTTCAAAGGCTGGATTGTACTTGATTTACCCTTCACATCAGACTTGGATGTGCCATCACCACATTCTCCTTCAAGTATGAAAGATTTTCCTTTTTACTCTGAAGGATTCTGAGCAGATCAGCAGCAGTACTCTCACTGTACAAAGTGGTCATCTCAGAACCTCCTGCCCCCTTTGCTTTGTGGCTTTGAGGAGAAAATTCTGCAGCATCTGTATTTTTCAGTTATTTACTTATATTTTTGGGTAGGGGAAAAAATTCTGACATGGCACAGCCTGTGGAGCAGGACTGAGCTTCCTGCAGTCTCCCTCTCAGGGACACAGCAGACAACGCGTTGCCATCCTTCACCTCCCTCATCCCGGCTTGCTGCTTCAGCCCCATCCCTACCTTAAGTAGTGAAGGCATCCTTCTGCCCCTTGATCTTTGTGTAGTTTTGTTGCAATTGAATGTTAATTAGATTTCAATTCCTCAAATTAGGGAGTGTGAGTCAAGTGCTGACTCCTACTGAGTTCAGAAGGTCATGTGTATTTATAGGCATTTTTACAGCATTCAGCCTCTTTGATCACAGCCCTCCACACCACCAAAACCAGTCATTTGATTATAATGAGAGATGTTTCACAAAGAACTGCTGAGATAGCATTTCAAGAGTTCTGAATATTTTAATATTCATTAATTAAATGTTTCTGAGTTTCTGTCCTTTTAGCAACCAGCCACTGATGCTGTAAAAACATTATAATGAAGGGCAAATTGTTAATATGCCAAGGCAAACCCTGTTTGCTACAAGAGCAGCTCTAATTGCAAGACAAACCATCTCCTTGCAGTCATTCAGAGGAATCAGAAGCAAGCACAGCAACTTGATAGCGACAAAATATTTACCATCTTCTGTCTCAATGGAAAAAAGGCTGAGAGGCTCACCCTGGGAAAAGGCAATTCTGTTTCCTAGCTTTGACTCTGCTCCCTAAACAAAGCACTCCTTAGGTCTGTTGCATGTAATGACTGCATTTTCTTTGCCTAGTTGCATGAATCTGTGTCTGTTTATTTTACCGAGCAAGCTGAAATGTTATTTGGCAGGAATTTCACAAAACAAAGATTCAGTTGCACACTGCATTTTCAAGATTTGTTATGTCTCCATACTATTTTAATTTATGGAGTTAAAATGTCCTCTCTCCCTTACCAGCAGGCCTAGGTAGTGCCTAATGAGTTAGTGGAGGAGATCTGATTGCTTTTTCTGGCTCCTTTTCCCTGCAATGGGTTTAATAATTGCACAATTCTCTGGGCAAGATCAGGTCTTAAAGATGATAGAGGTTTTATCCCTCAGCACAGAAGCAGTAATAAAAGCAGACAGGAAGTTTCTCCATCCTCATAGTGGGCCACCGTGGTGTCAGTGTCAAATATAACTTGACAAGACAGCTGATACCAGCAGGATTCTCAGAGGCAGTGAAGGTAATACAACATATTTATTCAAATAAAATCTATCTTGCAGATTATTTATAAGGCAAAAAAACCCAAACACTTTTCTAGTTTTATTTTTTTCATTTCCTGGACTTAATACATCACAGTTTGTTTTTAAAAAAATGAATGCTCAAAGGGTATCAAGACATTGCAGTGAGCATGTTACCCAGCAAGGCTGTATCATGACTGCCATGTGTAAAGGCCAAACAGCTCATGACACTGGCTGGCCCTGAGAAATCAGAGTTTAACACAGATATCACTCAAGCTCATCTACCAGTACTACTGTTTATATCCAATCAATACTAAGAGGTAGTGCCATCTAATAATGCTCCTTGTAGTCCAGGGAAGCTTTCTCACTATTCCCACTGGAACACTCTCTGTTCTTCAAATAAGTAATCTGAAAAGTGTGGTTTCAGTCAGAAATGACCTTTCTAAATGAATGTATTCAAAATGTATATTTTTTTTGGGGGGGGAAAAAAAAGTTAGAACACATCCCAAACTAGAATGAAACATTCTGGATGAAACAAAATTATCCACAATGAAAGGTAAGCAATATTGCAGCAGGGGAAAAAAAAAAAAAGACAAAGAAAAAAAAAAATTTTTATTATTCTCCCTACTTTAAAAATTTTATCTAACAATTCAAAATTCCCCTCAGCAAGTTTGCAGACAAAACCAAGCTGAGTGGCATGGCTGACATGCCTGAGGGACAGGATGCCACCCAGAGGGACCTGGACAAGCTCAAGAAGTGGGCCTATGGGAACCTCATTAGGTTCAACAAGGCCAAATGCAAGGTGTCCTACACTTGGTTTTGGGCAATCACCAGTGTCAATAGAGACTGGGGATGAAGGGATTGAGAACAGTCCTGTGGAGAAGGATGTGGGGGTACTAGTGGATGAGAAGCTTAACATGAGCCTGCAATGTGCGCTCGCAGCCCAGAGGGCCAATTGCATCCTGGCTGCATCAAAAGAAGTGTGGTCTGCAGGTCAAGGGAAGTGTTTCTGCCCCTCTGCTCTGCTCTGGTGAGGCTCCACCTGGAGCACTGTGTCCAGTTCTAGAGTCCTCAGCACAGGAAAGACATGGACCTGTTGGTGCAGGTCCAGAGGAGGGACACAAAAATGATCTGAGGGATGTAAAACCTCTCATAAGAGTAAAGGCTGAGAGAGTTGGCATTGTTCAGCCTTGAGAAGAGAAGGCTCCAGGGAGTCCTTACTGAAGCCTTCCAGTACTTAAAAGAGGCCTATAATATGGGGACAGGCTTTTTAGTAGGGTCTGTAGCAACAGGACAACAGGTAATGGTTTTAAACTAAAGGAGAGTAGATTCAGACTAGGTATGAGGAAGAAATTTTTTACAATGAGGGTGGTGAAACACTGGCATAGGTTGCCCAGAGACATGGCAGATGTCCCATCCCTAGTCAAGTTGGACAGGGCTCTGAGCAACCTGACCAGCTCAAGATGTCCCTACTTATTGCAGGAGGGTTGGACTAGATGACCTCTAAAGGCCCCTTCCAACCCAAACTATTTTGTGATTCTATGAAAATGGTGACACTAGTCTGCTTAAGTGCCATTTCAAAGGAAATCTAATATTTATGAAGTAAAACATCACTCTCTTCTCATCATGGCATTAAATACAACTCTCTCTCCTGCTGTGTGGAGCTCTCTTAACTCTGCTTTCCATGATGCATGAGCAATGAATGGGTCTTTTGGGGACCCGTCTGAGATGAAGTGAGAGATGTAAAAAAATGTGTTTTTTTTTTAGTTAGAGAACTGTATTAAAGACATAATCCCTTTCTCAAGCATTCTAGTCCTAAACAAAATAATTGCTGCCAAAGCATGTACTTTTTTTCACAAAACATGTATACCAAAACACCCCCAACCAAGGCCAACACTCATAAACCATGGTGCAGGATAACCTACCAAGCATTGCACAGCTGCTGAGGAAGCACCTTCCCATCAGTGCCTATTTTCAAAGGCCGGAAGCAAATTCCAGCATCCTTGCGAATGCAAAAACTCATGAACTCCCAACATCCAACTTCAAAATGTTTATCCAAAGCTTTATGGAGAAGCTAGTAGTTTTTTAAGTGCCACACAAATTTATTCAACTGAAAAGAGTATTAAGATGATATGCTAATGAAATCTGCATCTAGTAAGATATATATCAATTAAAATTCTCTGTACCTTTCTGTCAACACTGCATACTGCAAAAATGAGCCATCGGGACCACAGTTTAATCTGATATGAAATCAAATGATCCATGTTAACAAGACAATTAAGTAACTGCCAGAAACTAAAGAAAAAATTATCAGAAGTTCACCAGATATAAACTAGTTTTGAATAATGTGAAAGTATGATTACACAGTAGGTAAACTGAAAGTTGTTACCATAATTAGAATAATATAGGTGGCAAATTAGATACTAATTTTATTATTTTAAAAATCTAGATCAGGTGCTTCAAAAAGAAAGCAAAACTTCAAATTACATGGTGTTTATGTTGGCTTATTTCAAATTACTGGAGCATGCATTACAAGGAAATTAGCACTTGGAAAGGTAATTTGAAGGCAGTAAAATTAAAAATTATGCCAGCTGCTTTTCTACTGGACATGGCAAACAAGATGATGCACCATGTATGTTACCAAAAGGTTTGGTAGATACTATTTCCCACAACAAAACTTTGCCATGCAACAAACCATGGGATTGAAAGCTTATGCTTAAAATTCAACAGCTTCTAACAAGTAGTATTTTACACCTACAGTCTAAAGATGCAATATAGAGACTTTTTCCCTAGCAAGATCCTATTCAATTGTACAGATTGAACATTTATTGTACAGCTCCCTCATAGGCACATTTGTCAACTTTACTTTTGCAAAAACAGGCCAGGTGTTGGATGCTCAGAAACACTGTGGAGCTGATCTGTGAGCACAGCTCTGGCCACCCATTTCTGCCTGTCTACAATCACTTTAGTGCAGTAGCTGTGGACGTGTCAGTGTAGTCTGCAGATCCCTGCAAGTCCATGGATTGCTTTTAAGGTAACTAAAAGGTCCCAAAACAGGTAAGAAAAGTAAGCTTACACCTAGCACACCTCAATATAAAGAGGTACATATGTCCACAGAATAATTGTAGAGACTCAGAGACTTAATGAAGGTTGAAACTACTCTTTTAAGGGTTAATAATTACCAGAACTGCACCTAGAGCTATGCATTTGGTTTGAACTACAAAACAGAAGAGATCTCTCTAGACGGAGCCTGAAGTAAACACAGTGGCTCCTGGGTGTGTAATCCTAGGAGTGCTCCACACCAGATAAAATGACCCCACAGCTGAGAAGTTGCATTACCTCGCTAGGCCAGCGGAGGAGCAGGATCAGCAATAAATGCCCGCACTTAAATGGCCCGTTTTGCAGCCTCACTCAGCTTCAAGGCACCACATACTTGTTTTGCCTTTATTTTGGGAACTTTTTAGGATGACTTTTCATGTAGCGCTTCTCTTCCCCTCCCTGTGGCTACCCGTACTGCTTATCCATCACCCTGGGAGTGAGCAGTGCTGGGAATGACTCCATGGGGGTCAGCCACAGAGAAGCAGAACATTAGATACAATCCAGTTGTTCATGGCAGGCACATTTAACCCTCCTTACAAACGTAAATCTTTCAGATCTCTTCTTCTAACATTTATTTATATATCTGAAACAACAGAAAGGGAAAGATATATCTGGGGAAATAACCAAAGCTTCAGAATTGCCAGTTTATTTTAAAATTCAGCTTCCCCCAGAAAGAATGCAGAAGTAATGCACATAGCCTCTGCTACAGCTGCTGGCAACCTCATCCTTTAACCTGCAGTTCGGTTCAACCTGAACTGTCCCTCTGCCCAGACAACAATGCAAGCCCTTATGGAAGTGAATGTGGCTGGATGGGGACAGTATATAGCAATCCTACAGGCAAGTTAGAGCCTTCCCACTTCAACACCCAAAAGCATCAGCAATCAGTCTCAGCAGGTTCCAACACTGCTTTCAACTTTCTGGTGCATTGCGAGCACAGATCTTTCTAGGATTGCTTTATGGAGACTCATAAATACTCATAAATAGCTTATTTGCTCAATGATTATGTTAGATCCTAACGCAGATGAAGATTCATGTATATAAGTGCTTTATAAATAGTTTTATAAAACCTGATTCAAAGACCATTGAAGTAGCTCTGAACTTGTCCATTGACTTGCTTTGGATTATGTGCCAAGTATTTATCAGTTCCTTCAGCCCCTGTGCTTCAACAGAGTTCAACTCAACTTACTAAAGATGATACTCTGCTTCTTTCTTGTTATTGGTTAAAATTCATATTCACAGTGCAGCCCTTTGAATCAGAGGTTTTCCCCAGATGCTTCTGATGCTTCTCCTTTGTTAAAAAGGATGCTACTTCATATAACAGAGCTGGTAGCCTCTATTCAAAATCTACCATGCTGCAAAGAATGATGTTGTCAGGCCAACTGATCTTTCTCCAATAGCTTTTGCATCACTTCTCTTATCAATATGTTAAAGATAACATAGAAGAGAAAAAAAAAGAACAGATTTAGAGTCTTGGGATAGCAAAATACAAGGAATGACAAAGAATCATAATACTGATGCTTGTAATTGAAAGAGCTACTGCAAAAGTGTATCTTGGGCTTTGCAGAAGAATAAGGTAAATGAGTAATTTAGGCTGCTAAAAACAGATTTTTGTGAAAACAATAATTTTTGAAGGATTATTATGTGTTTTGTTTTGTTGTTGTAACTGAGATTTAACTGCGGTAACTGGAAAGAGCATCAGCCCAAGACATCACATCTTCAGGACCCTGAGCCCCCAGCTCACAAGTAAATTAAACCAGGGAACTGTTAAGTTCAATAAAAGACTGGGAATAGCATATATGTCATGGGAACAGAGGTTCACAGCAGTTATTCCAGCTCTATGAAATAGAAATTATAACAAAGATTTTAAAAGGCACTGATATTTAGAGTCCTTAGTAACATTACACTAACTTAATGCTGTTGTGCAGCCTGCAAGGCCAAATTCTTCTTTCATGGTCAAGGTTTGTATGAGGACTGTTAGGTGGCAATTTCCAAAGCAACAACAACCATGCTAGTGTGAAATACCTTTGCAAAACTTCAAATACTGAAGAGTAAAAATATGCATAAAAACAAGCTAATTAAATACACGGGACAAAGTATAAAATTTGCTATGCAAACTACACGTCTCCAAAGACAGCTTGTGCAGGAGTGGAAGGGATTTCTCCTCATATGAACCATCATCCTTCACAGAAATTGTTCTGTGCTCCAACTAAACAGGAAGTGCCCTTAGTTTCCCTTATTTTGGTTAGATTCCATGTTTCTTGGAGTTAGCCCTTTTTCCATTAGAAAGACAAAAAGTAACCAAACAAGAAGCCCCAAGACAATACCTACTGTTAAATAAAACCTGCATTTCCTCATTGCCAAGTAATTGTCACAATCTTCAGCATGCACAGAGCTCCAATATCCAGAGAAGGGCTCTTGGAGCTCAGTGATGGGCTGTTTAATTAAAGGCTGAATATATTGCAGTGTGCAACCAGGCTCCCTCGCATTCACTCCTGAAATGTTTCTCTCTCTTTGCTGCACCTAATGAACAAGTTGAAGAAGATCACATCACCAAGTGGATAATGTACATGGTGGGCTCTCTCCAGCTATCTTTTTCTTTCTTTCGACTTCTGTAAACAAGGTAAAAATGCAGCAGGAGGAATATTGCTAGTGACACTTCTGACCTAGCTGGCTTACCTACATTACCACAAGTTGTAAAAAGCCACTCTGAACAGCACAGAAAAGTAATGAGTCCAATTAAAAGGGAGAAGTACTAATTTTGAAGTAGTGCATGTCTGACTTGTCATATTAAAGTGAAGATTCTAACACAATTTTCCATATTTTCTCAATTTTTTGCACCAAGTGTTGTAGCCTGCAAAAGCCTTATAATTAAGCACCTATCACAGTGAATAGCATGCACCAGAGTTGAGGATTAGGTGATCTTATTCCTGTAATAGGATTTGCCAGCTAATTGTCACTGAAAATGACAGCAGACTCTGTTAATAGGAGCATATGAATTGCCATGGTGGCTCTGATCAGCAGCCCATCTACCCATTAAAATATCCTACCTTTAGCAATGGACAGTATGATATGATTTAGAGGAAAATGCAAGGTAGTCTGCTATGGAATAAACTATTATAGGTAAAGTTTCTTCAATATTCTCATTAGGAAAACCTAGGTCATGCCCTAACCCAGGAGCACTCATGTTTCTTACAAACCTCTTTTTAATTTGGCAAAGAAGCCAAATCTTTTTAATTTCTCTTCATAAAATTGTCTTTATGTGACTCCCAAACAATCTCATAATTCAGAAGACATGCAGCGTGATGCCTCTCCTTGTACTTAATTTGAATTTATTTCTGGCATCTTGGGCATCAGCAGAGCAGCTCATGGTGTTTGCATGTTAAGAACTTCAGGAAGCACAAAGACCAGAAATTGATGGGCTCAGACAGAACAGAAACATGTGACCTGGGGTGCCAAATGAGATGTGTAGATAAGACTCTTTCCTACAGCCTGTTGCAGCTATCATCAAGTTTTGGAATCAGTTCAAGAACTCTTCTTGGAATTCACAAGACAACAGCAATGGTAGCGGTAACTTTTACTGAGATTACAAGAACAAACTCAAATCTTTAGGCAGGGCCTAAAGAAAGATGTATTCTACAGCAGCTTCCTTGGGCAGATTCCCAGTTGCCAGGGATCCAGAAAGAACAAAGAACCATCTTCGCTGCACCAGCATGGTGCCCTGTCACCCTATATGTATGATGTGAAAGGAAAGGGGATATTGAGGAGGGAGAGGAATGGAGGTCGGTGATGCGAGAAGAGCAGCTGTCTGAATATTTGTTTCTTCAGAGCTCAACATAATGTCTGCCCATGGGCTGGGTCACAGATCAGTCAGTTTCTGACTTCACTTGTAAGCTGCCTTCATTTAATGACTTGGGATTCTTCTTTCTTCATACTCACTAAATGAAGTGATCGTTCAGAAAACTTACACTGTGACTTTTATATTATTGTTTCTACTGCAAGAATAAAACAAAAACAAGCTCTGTGAGCAGGACACTGCAATATAGGTAATTATATCGCAATACACTCAAGCTCTTTCAAATAATTAGTTAGTCAAACATCTGCTGCAAATTAATATTGGGCCAAACTTGTCTCTTGGGTAATTCAATGGACTTCAGTGCCATTAGGCAAGGGATGATCTGTTCCAACACATTTACTGTCTGTGGATAATTTGCTCTGGTTTAGAGCGTCTTCCTTGCATTGCCCTAGCTTGAAATCCTCTTGCAGTGCAGCTGCTATTTACTAGCTTGTGCTGATGCATCCAGTTTTTCTGGATTAACTCAAGAAATTTCAAAATGCACACACTGCCAGGGAAATACATTTATTCAATAAGTGCTGCAATGTCAACTCTTACTAATTTTGTAATGCTGAAATGAACAAAGCCAGAAATGATGCTTGGCTTTCTAGTCATCAATAAAACCTTATAAATCTGTAAGGACTCATAAATTTCACTGTACAAAACCTGGTATTAAGGCAACTCTGAACTTGGAAAATTCAGATTGCATTTTAACCAAACAACAAATGGAGCTAATATGTATTGACTGCATTACCAAGTGATAAATGCACAGAAAATAAATAAACAATCTTTATAGTGTTGCCATGTCTTTGAGGCATTGATTAAAACCCCATAGATGCCAGTCTGTCACTCCAGCAGCTCTTCAATAAGTCCAGCATTTGTCCATCAATGTCTTTTGTCATTGGTCTGACTATCCTGTTCTGGCTCAGGTTGGCAGATATTTCAAAAAATGAACCGTCACCATGGGATAATCAATTAATCAAGCATGAATTGCTTGATCAAGTCTTCTAATGAATGTTAGCATGTAAACACTTGTCAGACTCTGCAGACCAGAGGGTTTGTGTGGTTGTATTGGTGTCTGGAAAGCTGACTGGCAGCAAAGCCCATAAGCACAGATCTATCTCATTGTGTTACTAATGCACATTGATTACAATTATTGCTTTAAAATAGATTAGCTACAACCATAATGATTTTACTGAATTTACAGTTTTTTGCCTTCTGTGGAAACTGAGGTACATCTTTGCAGGAAGAAGTCAGCACCCTACAGGGGTGAGACACATACCCACAGTCTCACACCTGGTGTGAAAGGTTAATGTATTTTCATGAGCTGTTACCTCCTCTCACACATAAGAGCAATTTATATCCAAACCCTATAATTATAATACTGCTTAGCAACACCCCAAAAGTTCTATTGCTATTTCAGTGATAAGCCTCATTCTTAGGTATTACACTTGTCAAATTAATATTAAAACCATGCAACAGTTCTCTGTGAAGAGATGTACATTTTAATTTTGTATAAATACAGTGGCTTAAATCACTGTGGCTATTATTAGCAGAAGAGTGGAGGGTATTTCACTAAGCAATATTAATTGTCTGCTAAGCTATATGGGATCCTGAGGCATGCTAAAGTATCAATCTTGTTCCCTAAACTTATTCTTGAATCTTTAAAGTAATAATTTTATTATCTAAACTGTTGAACAGAATGAATCTTCAGTCATGTATTTATAATTATGAGGTTCACTGTGCCAGTTCGTAAGCAGAAGTCCCCTCTGGTTAACGTGGGGAGGTGTGCTGGAGACTGGCTGGATAACACAGCCAAATTGCAAGAAGACTTTTCATAGAGAAAAGATTTTATACCATGTCCTCTTTTACATTCAAAATCACGATTTATGGATAGGAACTATCTTTTTTATTATTATTATTATTTTTTTAATACTGCCTCTGCTCTAAGCACATTTTTGAAAATGCATGAAGCTAATTTAACCACACAAAATGTCATTCTGTACCTCTGTGGCACATGTCAGTGTGAGCATGTCTGCAGGAAAGGGCATGAGGTACAGGAACACACCGGCTGGATTCCCTTCTGGTACTGGCACACATGAGTTAAGCATATGGGAATGTGTGCGACCCACAGTATGCAGATTGATTTAGAAGATCTGACATTTATGAACTTGGATGAAACTGCTTCTCATGATTAGAGATTCATGTTTCTGGATGACTCTCCCAGGAGTGTCTTGAATGGAACCCTGTTGGACTGTTTCATGAGACACCAGAAGGGGAGCAGCATGTCTCATGTGATTAGCCTCAGATTTCTCTGAATCTGAGTAAATTACACAAGGAAATGGTCCTAGGAAAATGCCATTTTAATAATAAGAATTCTTATTTAGGATATTCCATTTATAAGAATGGCATACAGTACAGTGGAATCAATGGGAATAGGGCTCTTTTAAGTACAAAGATCTCAAGTAACACTGCTTGGGGATAAAAGCAAGGTTGCTGAAGACATATGGCTATAGAGGCAAGTTTACATAAATTGGAGGGGTTACATATATAAAGTCTACTACAATTTAAAATGTAAGAGAGAAAAAAAAGTCTTTTTTTCTACTTTGTAATCCTATGCTTGCTTGTTAGTGACCAAATATTTTGAATGTACTTTTGTAAAAATAATATATTTTGCAGTAAGAGATCTGAAGCCAAGACTGGACTCCAGTTTAGGAAGCTAATCCTGATGAGATCCACACTTCTGCCTCTCTATCGGAGATCACTGTTCCCACATCATGACTGGCCAAAAACATTCATGAATTTTCATTTTCAATGCAAAGTCAGGTAGTCTACAGAACTGTTATGAGTGAAAAATAACTCTTTTCCTAGGTTATAACAAGTCCACCTCAGTTCCTCCAGCTGCTTCATCCTCCTAGATAAATAATTGTTTTAGCAAGGTTAGCTGCTTGAACCAGCCCAGTTCCCAACTGCAAAACAATTATGCAACAAAACTAAGACAGTGGCAGCCTGGACTCAGCCCAGCCATACCTGGGTGTCACTTTAAACTTGCCTTAATTTAAATCATCAGTAGAGTTGCTTTTAACTGAGATTACTGATTGAACATGGAAATGGCTGATGCAATCAAACAAAAACAAATGGATAAAGTGTAGCAGTGTCATAAAATACCACAGTCTGTACTACTTATCTTGCAACTCACTCTATTTCCAGAGGTTTTAGAGGTAAAACTCCCATGAGAATTATTCTGTTCTGAAATTAATCTGTGTGTTCTTTTATGCCTCCCTAATCACACAGTGTTATTAATCTAATTTAAAAAGCATCAAAGAATGAAAAAGGCATCTGAGACAGTAAATATCACGCTATATACATGCTTTTAAAAGCATAAGTTTAGCACTGAAAATATGCTTCCAGTTGTTTTAATGCTAGTTACCCTATGTATTTCTCTTTTTGCTACATTATTGTAATAGAAAATTGACTTACATTATTTCATTCATTGCAAACACCTGTAATCAGTTTCCAGACAGATGAAACTTCAAGCCTTGGGCTTTATCAACTTTCAGGTTTCCAAAGCTTGAAGTTAGATCAGCCAATGTAAAGCTATTTTGTTTTGAACAAAATTGATTCTTTAATATTATTGCCACTTCTTCTGATTTTCTGGAACCGTGTAAGTGACAGGGCAGAGCAGCACATTCCATTCCTTAGATTACTGTGTGCAATATAAGTGCTTCTTCTGAACATCCATGAAATTAAAATGTATGTGAAGTAGTAGTTGTTTTCTCAAAGGAAGAGAAATGCCTTTGGAGGAGAGGCAAGCAACAAATCCCACCCAGGCTGCATAAAATGCTCTCTACCTGTGCCCTCTTGAGTGTGTTCTTCAGAATAAAATTAAAAAGAGAATGGGGGCATTCAAGCGTAACAAAAATGTATCAGTTAACACAGCTATCAAGTTTAGTTTGCTTAATGTCATTGAGTCTGATTCTCCTTTATGGTTTTCTGCTATAATTTATACACTGGGAAAGTCCATGTAAATTGCTAGACAGTACAGCGGGGCATTAATGTAACCAAAAATAAGACTCACATAATGTCATTCTTTTTCATAGAACAGCCTGGAATCTTCAGACATTGCTTATAGGTTTTATAGCTTTTATTTAAGGGACAGACATTTTTACTACTTCTCTGGATTTAACAAAGTCAATAGAAGTTATACATAAATGTAAAGGATTGAAAAGCCATTCTCTAAATTTATGACCACATGAGATTCTCAAGCCTTTCAAAATTCCATGATGGCATTTCTGGGTTGATAATAACTGTTCTACAATATTACTCAGGTTTTGTTCCCAAGCCCATTTGAGTTTGAAATATCTGTACAGCTGAAAAAAAAAAACCCAAACAAACAACAAAAGCAGAAAGGTGAATTGTAGCAAATACATGAAATCTGTAACTTCAGTGGAACCACACTGCTGTGCATTAGCACATAATTTAGTCCACTGCCTCTCTCAGATGCTCTAACCAGGCATCACTGCACATGATTTCCTGTCCGATTGAGGGTTTACTCATTTCCAAGCACCCCATCAGCTGAACAGACACATTCAGCAAACCCAGTTTAGCACTAAGTTTTAATGAAAGATGGCCAGATTAAATGTGCATGAAAACTGTATTGCACTGTACCTGAAAGGATCACCTATTTTCAGCAGCACTCACTTTCATTTGCAGAAGATTCTGACACATGCTCTGTTGCTGTCATAACATTTTTCCTAACCTTTTGCCAAAAGCATGTCGGGCTGGGAGCTCCCCACTACCTACCACTGACAAGTCTGCTGCACATACTCCAGTCGAGCAATTCCAGCATCACCCTTAAGCATCAACCCACCAGAAGCTGCCTGGGAGGTTATTGCCTTTCAGGCTGCTGCATTTTCTTATCCAACAACGACTTGAGTTTGGGGAACCTGTGAGGTGTATTTCATACAGTTTCACATCCATTTCTATACCTTCTAAAGTCCTTCATCCACAGCACATCTATGATTATCTAACACCAGATACTGGGATTTTTGGCAGGACTTTGCTTGAAGCACTGACTTTGAAAATGCAGTCATACATGTCCAGCCTTAATCATGTGCCTACTTCCATGGAAATCAGTGACACAATGTGAATATTTGCTTTATCCTTCATACACTACAGAGTGACATAACAGGGACAGAAAAGCATCTCTGAGTAAACAGACTAAGGATTGTGAGAAACTGAAGTAAGGAACCAATGCCTACACTTTTCCTTCCCCATTGCGAAAGTTTTTTCTCTTTCTCGTGGTATTGGTGTATATTTCAGCTTCTACTCTTCTAAAGCTCTTTTTAATTCAGTGTTTTCATTTAAAAATGCTGGGTGAAGATATATCATCAACACTTAGAATGCTATTAGAACTCAGCATCAATTTACAAGATTTTTTAATTCCTTTGTATTTATTTGGTTAATCTTAATATAGTAGAGGGTATTTTTCTATAGCAGTCTCTAATATTTTTCTGTTAATATGAGGGCAGAACACATTTAATGAAAAACAAAATGAGAGCTGCTCACAAAATCACCTGATTGTGAGAGCAAGGGATGTGAAAAAAAACTTAGGCTTTTAAACAAGTTTTAAAAAACATGTTTAAAATATGAAAACTATGAATATTTTTTAATTATTAATATTATTAAAGCCACCTTTTAAGGACAATTTGAGCTCTATCATGGAGCACCACAGTTTGCTCAGGCCTTTAGCACAGGGAAAAGGGCTGGATGCTTCAGAGTGCAGGGAGCTGGTAAGCGGGAATGTCAGAATGAGTGGGCCCACCAGCCGAGGGGGCAGCACAGACACAGGAAGGGTGCTCAGACTGGACAAATCCTTATAGCTTTGAGACTCCTCTGCTGCTGCCTAAAAAAACTTAATTTGTCAAGGAGCAATGACTGGACTTCAAGGGAAAGCAGGAGCCCAGCCTGTCAAGAGGGCTGACTACAGCAATGCCAGTAACAATTGAGGTGAAATACTGTTCCTCCAGCTACAGCCCAGTGGCTCCCCATGACTGAGGCAGGCAGCAATTCCCTCAGACTCCATGGGCATGCCAAACTTTAATGTCAGCTTCCTACTACTGTTCTTTGAGATAAAAACAGCATGCTCCTTTATCCCACCAATGGCTTAGCTGTGATTTTTCACTACCTGCAGCTTACAGGATCAAGCCTGGAATTGTTAAACAATCCAAGAGAAAAAAGTTTCAGGATTTTCCTATTTTCAAGCTTTGCAAAAAGGGTATTGGTGAAAAAGACAGGCAATAATCATACTTGTTCTGCTATTAAATGGCTAAATAATTAACAATACATTATCTGAAGTGGATCAATTAAAAACATTTATGCTGCTACTGAATGCCACCTAAATATAGCTGGGTGGATCAGCTGGAAGATGGAATTCACCTCAAGTTCAGAACTGGAAGTACAGGCTGCACACAGTATGCACCTGGTTAATCCCCAGAAGCCAGAAAAATACACCAGCAAAAGGAGAGTCTTAAACTCCTCAGCAGCACAGTAATACCGACTCAGGTCTGAAGTCATACTGCTGCCTTTATCTCTAGCAGGAATTATTTACCTTTTACTGGGAGGACTTGTCATAAGAAGCAGTGGATTTAATTAAGTTTTCCTTAAGAAATGCAAGATTTATGGCTAGCTGATGAGGCACACAGGACTGGAACTACCACCTTCCTCAGGCAAGTTCATCCATGCCTTATTCAGTTGCACACCCTGTTAGCCAGTTGCCTTTTTCATATAGCTGTTCATGTAGGAACGTTTCTTGGGTTGCTAGTTAGTGGAGCAGGCATTCCCACGTGAATATTAGGTTAAAGTTTACCTGACACATTATGAGATAATGGGATCGGTTCTTCAGTTACTGTAAATACATCACAGAAGTTGTTGCTGGAAGCTAAGGAACTACTTGCTTACCTGCTTGACTTCTTTGGCTAATTGAATCTTCTACATAAAGTATTGTTTTGCAGACAGCATTGCACACATGCTGAAAGTGCAAAAAACTAGTAGAGTGGTTCATGTTGAGTGTTTGTACTGCTTGTACTTCGCTAAAGAAGGTGTAAATCTATTTAGAAGAGGAATCATTGCTATCATAAAAGAAATTAGATCAAAGATAGCTTATTTTTCAAGTAAATATATACCTGTATGTGTCTCTACATACAGATATTAAAGGATCCAGAGATGCAATCATTGCTACCAGGACCTCTCAATCAATGAACAATTCCAAACACAACACAGATTATAATATTGTCTGATTTATTTTGCTTATTTTGTTTCAGCAGTTAAATCCATGCACAAATGCAATTTGAAGTACCAGACAAGCTCATCTGCTTCTTGGTCTATGTGCTCATGGCCAAAGGAAGAACTCCCTCACACTTTATCATGACAGCAAAGTCACTCTGACATAAAACTTTGGATAGAAGATGCAAGTATCAGTGATGTAGAAAGTCTATCAGTGGCATTAGAAGTCCTTCTAAAAACCTAAAATTAATTTACCTAGGGACCCTAATTTTAAAAAATGTCACAAGTGGTATAAAATAAAGGCTTTTTGCTATACTTACCAAACAGCACATGTAGGCACGCTACCAGCCTTCACATGGGCCAAGGGACACAGTAAATTCTTACAGCTTTAGTGTTTACTTCATAGCTCCTCTGAAAACAACAGTGGCTAACTATGTTGATGGAAGTCTTGCCTGAGGTCCCCAAACAGTCATTAAACTTTTAGCCTTCTGTTCAATATAAAATTACATGCTCATTCTGCATTTCTTTTACTGAGCTGCTATGGAGGAGCCATGATTCAATTTATATGCCTGGCTCAAGCTCAAAAATTATTGCATTACACTTTCCTGCAGCAGGCTGTCAGTTCACATTCAGAAAGCCATACAGGATGCAATTGTCTGGTCACCAAAAATAGCTTTGGTGCATATTTAAGCCATTTCAATGTGGCAATATGAGAGTTAATTCTCTCTTCTCCTCCTGGAAATTTATCATTTGCGTGGCAGTGCTGTTCAGCGTGCACAGAATCATTGCATCCCACAACTTATTAATATTTTAGTTTGTTATCTCAAGTTATTTTTAGCAGCCAACTGTCCTTGCATGAAGCTCAGAACTGCAGCAAGATGCTTAGGCATGTTGTGTGTGTGGTCAAGGACATATCATCATACATCTGCTCAGCAGAACGCAGCCTTGTCAATTATTAATCTCTAAATTGCTACCGCAACACATGTAATCATCAGACACAGGATGTCTTTCCCTACCTGCTCTCTATTTATTGCCCTGTTATCCGACAAGTTTTAACAGTAACATGCATTTCAGCTGATAAACACCTAGAGCTGAGACTCACTATAACAAAGCACAGAGTATTTTGTGGTTACTTTTTTTGAGCATATTCTCAGCTTCCCAGTATGTATTTCTATCTTTAGCATTAGTTTAAGGACAGATAAAATTATAACCATCAAACATAATTAAATATCAGTATTCTGAATTTACAGGCAAGAATCACATTTAATAACCAAGTGGGTAATAGAACCTATTGCTTTGTCCTACTTTCTGAAAATGCAAAGCTTTCTATTGGAACTGTGGTATTAGAATATCAGTTTGGAAATGGATTTATGTCAAATTTTATGTGCTTGAAAGATCAGTGGTTCCCAACTGAAACTTCTGCTGTTTTTTTGCAAAATAGTAAAGGGGTCAATAAGATCTATAGCATGTTAGCTGTATGTACACCCCTGCCAACATACTAACTATCTAATTTCTCTGTTCCTAAAGAGCACAGTTTCGCATTTTGAAAACTTAGCACAGTGCATGTAGGCATTAAGGGATACATTCATGTTATTATTTCCCCTCTTCCTGTTCATTACAGAGCGTGAGAACATGAATAGTTGAAACCATCAGCAAGCATTACTATTACAGCTTTTGAATTTACTAGGCATTCTCTCAGAAAACAAGGCAAATTCAGTGTCACTATAGGTTGCCTTGCAGGCTCTCAACCTCCCAGGCTTCACCTTCAGGAATCAACCTTTCTGAAATTATGGCTTGATCCATTTTGCTACCTTGCCCTCCCCAACTAACTGCATTACACTCATGCTGTTGTCTGCAAAAAAAAAGAAGATTCCAAATTTCTGAGAGTACAGAAGACAGATACTCATATTCACCATCTAAACTGAAACAAAAGAACTGTAAAGAGCTATGAGATGATTTTGCTAGCATATAATTTCTGCCCAGTCCTACAGTTGTGCAGTTGCCATCACTGCAAAAAGGAAGCTTTCCAGAAAGGGCAAATACCATGTTGGAGCAATCCCCTCCCACTGGAGAACAGCACTTGTGCAGAACCCCTGGCTCTTTGCTCTCCCCCTGCTCTGCAGCACCCAGACGGTGTGCCCCTGTCTGCAAGCAGGGCTGCAGGGACACTACATCATCTTCACACCTCTCCTTCCCTCCCACCCTTTCACCTCTGCTGCTATAGCCTCTGCTGTCAAAATGTCTGATCCTGAAAAAACAGTCAAAAGCAATATGGCTGGAATTCTTGTCCTTGGGCAGAGGTCAGGGCCAGCTGATAGACCTCCCCAGTGACAACTGGCTGCTAGGGTAGTGGAGCAGGACGTATCTGCACCACTTACTCTCTCCTTCAAACAGAGCAGATTTGCATCACCACTAAACCAGAGACTACAGTACATATTTCAATTGAGTGAGTTTAAACAGGTCTAACGTATACAGGATGAGAAAAAAGATTAAGAAAACAAATAATTTCTAATTCATTTATTTCACAAACCAGTTTTATTTCACCGTAGGAAACCCAAAGTAGTGGATCCCTCAGGTGTTAAATGCTGTGTAGATTGTTACATATAGTAAAGGTTAGGTAAATATATTACAGAAAAGCTAATGAGGTAAGGCTTATTCAGCAGTTTTTAAATTTTCATGTCTTTAGTCCCTGCTTATAGATAAATACTGGTGTTCACTATCTCAAGTGGTATATGATGCCTGAAGTTTTGAAATTAATGTATTTTACCAGAAAATACAGATTAATAGCTGATGTCTGCAGTCATAATGAGATACAACAAATGCTATAAAACAGTATAAAAGGAATTCAGAATCTTAGTTCATGCCATGCAAACCAAATAATATGAGAAAGCTCTTCCTGAGCAAATCATATTCTCATGGAAAGAGACCCAGATTTGTACTATTTCCTAATAATAGTTCTATAATAGTTCTATAATTCTGTAATAGATGACAAAATTCAAATGCTCAGTATCTAACTATCTATTCAGAATATAGGAAGCATATGACAAAGTATTTATACAATTGACTTAACACTGTAGTTTTCAGAGAAGATATTAAAAACTATTGGTTCATAAATTATTAATAAAAAAGTAAATAGTTGGAAGGGGTGGCTTTGTTTAAGACACCTAGACTTCACTGTAACCACATGTTAAAATCTCAGCAGGACTGCTTTTAAAAGGAAATGGAATAAAACAATGTAATTATTTAACTCACAATTTATGCATTAAAAAGGAGTTAGAAGAGATAGCCTTGTCTAAAACATCTGGACTCCATGGCTACCAAATATTACAACCTCAATAAGACAATGAAGTCCTTGACTCCACTCAGTGTGTAAGCCAAGGATTGCACCAATTGCTGTGCACATATCTGGGTAGGGTGTATTAATGCATGGACTTAACACAGAAGAACTGCTATGCAGTATCTTGCCTGTGTTTAAATGGCAAAAGCCAGCACTCTCTGGAAAATGAAGAATGTGCTGCAGTACAGAACTTACAGCCACACTGACCCCTCCCTCTCCTGAGACTCACTGGTTGTGAGAAACTTGTTATGGATACTTGGTCAGTTAAGGTATCAACATACAAACTGTCCCAGAAGCCTTTGGGCCGGAAAAAACTTGAAATCAGCTCTTAAAACTAAATTTAAAAAGCATAGCATTTGGTAACTAAAGCTGATAATGGTTGACTGCAGCTCTGAAACTAGCAAAGCACTTCCATGCATGCTAAGCTTGGAGTAAGTAGTTTTGCTTACATGCTTGAAAAAATAAATTAGGTGAATGACTTCTGTAAGTAGCAGCAGCTCTAGAAATTAAGCTGAGGCTTTGAAAAGATTTCTAAAAGCAGCCAGCCGTTTTTTTTCTCTTCTTTTTTGCATTCCTCATATTTCAACCTAATTGTTAGGTTTCATATGGCAGATAATAAGATAATTATGACACTAATCCAGACACATCCATTCACTCTTTAAAGCTGCTGCATGTTCTAAACAACCTCATAAACAAAAGGTTTCAGGTATTCAACAACACTTCTCAGGATAAGGCTTGTAATGAGAGGCAACTACTTGTATGGTGTGCTTGCTCAATAATAAATGGTACGAGACTCTTGCTCATATTCATCTACAGTGAGAACACTCTCATCTGCAGCCTAAAACTAATTGCAAAAATCAGGTTCCATTGTTGTGAAGGGATAAGAAAGCGTCAGAGACCCGCCTGAAAGAAGAGCTCTTTGTCATTTCTTCCCTCCCTTTTATTCTGACAGCAGTGGAAGTATGAAATGCCTGAGTACTGTATTAGGCATCTGGAGTAACTCAGTTTGAGCTCTTGTTTGAGTATGTTTTTGGGACTAGCTATACAAGAGATAAAATATCCTGTGAAATAGAGGCAGTATTTAACATGGCTCCAGTGGCTCACAAGCAAGGAATTCCTGAATTGTTGTCTCTAGTTTAATTGCCAATCCTGAGTCAAACCATGACACTGATGTGCATCATTTCAAATGAGAGTCACCTGCACCTCCCTACAAGCACATGCCATATATTGCCCGGAGAAGTGTTTAATACCCATTTAATAGACTTGTTCTGTGAAAAAATACTAATGGAAACAGCACTTGCTAGCAAGGGCTTTTAGCAGGAATATTCAATTAGTAAAGTGATTCTTTGCTTTTCTATGCTAGACCTAAAGATACCATTGCTGCACTGCAAAACCTGTGCTCATATCCATGTTGGCAGAAAAAGTGCACTGAGGCTTGTTTTCATATCAGACTGTGAAGACAAATGCCATAGTTAAAACATGTCCCAGTGCAGGAAAATCCAACAAAATCTCTGATTATGACCTCCAAAGAGCTTTTCTAGACTTGAATGGCACAGCCTTAACAGAATATCCGTAATTAATGCAATAATTAGATTTACAGCGAGGCAATCCAGGACACCAGTCCCAGATAACTGATTGATTTAAAAGGACTGATCACCAAACCAGTTACCTCACCTGCACCTGACCACAGCGAGGGCCCACAGCGTCTGGGTAGGGGAACAGCACCTTTCAAAAAACTTGGGAAAAGAGAGAGCCAGGACACTGGCTGGGTTATCTGGAAGGAACTTTCCTAGTTTCATTTATGCATTGCACTTATTTTACATATTGTCTTCAATGCAGTCTGAACCAAACTCCACAGTTCTAACTAAACACACGTTGAAATCTGGCATCCTTCTAGAGTAATTGGTGAGTAGTGTATATTTTGTGATGGAGAACACTTTTACACCAAGTTTGACTTTCTCAGGGGGATTAATTTCCACAGTCGTCTTTTCCCCCATTGATTATAGAAATTCACAGCAACAATACATCATGGTACTGTATGATAAATTTGCACTTTTGCAGGAGGAGCTACATGAAACAGCGTCATCAATGCATGTTAGTGCAGTGCAATCAGTACCACTCGTTTAAAAAAAAAAAAAAATTAAATTCCTCTCATCTAATTAACTGTAAGACAAACTCTTCTACTGCATAAATCACTTTGGTATCAGTGGGTCAACATGCAAACAGATGCTTAGAAACTAAATGTCAGAACAGCCAAGTTATAACCACTATAATAGCACATCCTTACTGTTTAGAAAACACAACCACTTGGCAATTTTATCTCCTGAAATAATGTTTATTTCAAAACTAGAAAGCAGAAAACTAAAAGCAAATATAGTTTTAAAATTATTTTTTATATTTGCTGATTTAAAGAAAGGAGAAACTGTCTGACAAAAAGATCCAGGTTGTCTGAGAAATGGAGCATTCAGGAGTATAATGCAGACCTTTTCCCTGGTATGTGCTGCTTGCAGTAACAGGGCCCTGCTTTTAGTTTCCTGAGCTGGCTGTGCAGATCTGGGCAAGGTCAGAGACACTGCTTTAAGGAGGGCTACATAGGACACACCAGGTAGTTTGCTAAACTAAATCCCTCATGCTGTTTTCCATAGCAACCGAATCCTTCCCTTTTATTTTTTTATTAAAGGATAACCCAGGTACAGCAAGCCAAGAAAGAGTTAAAAAGAAAATCTGGTCTTCATACTTTTTTGATTTTGTGAGCATGAATCTCTTTCACGGAACAGCTGTCAAGTCAACCAACAAAACAGGTCTGCTTAGGTCTCCTGATAATACCAACTGCTGTTGTTCATGTATCCTCAGTGACAGCAGCAAGATGAAAATCGAAATGAATAGCTCTACAAATGAGACACTTTTCTGCTTTGACTTTCCAAATGTGACAGTGTTGTTTGTTTTCTCAGTCAGCAACATTTAGAGATTTTAGAAGGCTCTGGTGTCAGGAAGTTGCTCAGTGGGCAATTTAAAAAAAACCAACAAAAACAAACAAACAACAACAACAACAAAAAGGAGAAATCTGCATAACAGTTCTTGCACAATGATCTTTACATTTCTGCCCATTAGTACTACTTCCACCAGATTGAACTGCAAAGTGTTCCTAGCAAGACAAGTTACTGCAGACTTTGAGTGGCAATGGTAAACATTTAATCTCTCTCTACAAAGTACTTATTCAATATCCTTACTGTGCTACAGATGCAAAATATTGGTTCTCACCACAAGAGCTACTGATCAACCTTAGCTCCCACTGCCGGGCTGCAATAGCACAGATGCCTTACCTTCTGTCTGTCTGCTTAGGAGAAAAGTGTTTTTCAACAGATCACAAATTACAGAGAAAAATATCTCAAAAATCATTATTTCTTCAATATTTGCTTCTATCCAAAGAGCTGAACACACCCTCCAAATCTCAATGAATTAAGCTTCTGTGAAATGTGAAATACTTCTCTCCAGCTTACACAGGAAGAACCTAAGGCACAGGATTCCTACTGTAACTCATCAACTCCTCTCTTGTTTACTGCAATATGTAGCTAAAAATAAAACTTAAACTTGTAAAAGACTGATTTCTTTTTTTCAAGAATCGCATTAAAGCTCATGAGCCATACTGAAACACTAAAATACATTCTTATACATCCAAATGAAACCTTGCTTTTAAAATATTGCGTAATTTCCTCCTTGTCTAACACCAATACAAGACCTAAAAACCACAAGAAGCACAATCCAATCTTCTGATTTCCCCCCATATTTGAAAGCAGAAAAACTGTAACACTTATCCATTAAAAACTTTTTTTTTTTTTTTAAAGGAGGCTTTTAAAATATGTTACATATTTAAATTAATTTGGATTCAAAGGAACACAGATTTATCCACATGGTGGTTACAGACATGCTTGTTAGACTAGACCAGCTCAGGGCAGTACCCATAAAGAAAAATGTCTCTCATATCAGTATGTCTGAGCGATATTATATGTGTCTACCCCAGTCACATAGTGATATCCCAAATCCCTATAATATTTCGGAAGTTTTACTCCAAATCCACTGAGCCAAAATCTGTTCTTAGCTCATGAATATATCTCCAAAGCCCACCCTTGCCAAATAACCAACTTTAAAACTTCCTGTTCTGTCAAGCAAGCTTTATTTGAGGTGCTAGCCCTCCAAAGTCCCTGGGTTTGCAGGTGCCAGCTGTGAGCATCCACAGAGCCCAATTATAATTTAATAGTAATATCAGTACTATGTACTAAGAACACTTTCAATCTGAGAGTCTCAAGGTGCTTTGCAAATTTGAATTAAGCCTCCAAATGTGCTGTGAGTGTCCCCATGTTACCTGTGAAGGAAGTGATAGTCATAATTTGGTCATTTTATACAAAAAAATCTGTGGGAAAGCAAAAATGGCATAAAGAAACCCATAATCCCAGTTTTATACTGCTAGCAGAAAGCCTTCTTTCCTTTCTTTTTTTATTTAAAGTGGGTTTTTTTAAACTATTTTGTGATTATACAGAGGCAATTTTTTCTTGAACAATATGGGTAGATAAAGCAACTAGGTCCACAAACTCTCCATCTTGAAACAGGTTATTTAAGATAACCAGATTACTTAGCATGGAGAGAATATTTGACACCTGGTGTTTTTGGAAACTGAGGAATAAGTGAAGATGAGAACCATGTCACTGCAGTTACCCAGCACTGCCTTGTAAGACCTTGTGTATTAGCTGCTACACTTGGAACCTATTATTTAAGTTTCCATGCTAGGAGTGTCTAGTTGGTCTGATTTTATATGTACTTTTTATTATTTTTTTTTTATTTCAATATAAATGATCCAGCAATTTTAAAAAATAGTTGGGGGAAGGGAAGAGGAAATTTTCCCAAGCGAACATTTCCTCCTTTGGCTTTAGCTGAAATGAGGTGTATATTCTGCTGAACAAATGGCACTGTTGCTAGCAAAGGGATAGTGCTGGTGTTAAAGAGATTTGCTGTCTGTTCTCCTCGTCAAAATGTACTCACATATAGCCCTTTGGTCTCACCAAATACAATTTCCTTGCATTTCTAAGTTGAAGACCTAAGGTTCAGTCCAAGCTTAGAACAATGAAAGACTCAAATCAGACAACTAACAGGACAGGCAATTATATAGAATCCTTATCAAATGACAGATGATACTGCTGTTAGCATGATTTCTCTTCTCCATTTCAGTCCTAAAACTTGTGCATCACAGACCTCCCTCAGTCCATCTGTGGAGGATTTTGAAGTTAGAAGTATTAAGTGTTTTGTTTAGGCACTCTGCATGAATGTATAAACAAGCATGAGGTAGCTCACTTAGCAGGAATGTGCTCCCAAAAATGTGAGATATGAAACAAAGGAACAAGCAGTCCTGAACAGTATGCAGATGCTTTCAGTGCTGATCAATCGTTTCACATCCCTTCCCAAAGAAAACAGAGCTTGTGCCACCTGGCACGGTGCCTGTATTCCCAACTGTCACCAAAATCATTAGCTCACCTCTAGATTCCACAGCCCAGGTGATGCAGGGAAACCTGGCAGCACAACACAGGCTCTGCCTGCTGGCCAGCCTGGCGAGGGAGGCTCGAGCAGTGCCAATGCTCCCTCTGCCTTAGCAAGAGGTTGGAGTTCTGGGCTTTGGAAAGTCAAAATAAGTTCTTCAGAGATGAGTAGGGCCTCAGGAAAACTGATTATAAACACTTTCCAGCAGGCTATGCAATTTACTATAACATATTATACACGAGTGTGAAGGCCACGTGCATCTCTGCAATTCACATGTGCACACGCATATTCACAAATCAAACTTTAAAGAAAGACTGAAGGGCCTTTTGTCCCTTAATAGATTAGAGCTGAATGGATTTAATCAGCGGGTTGAGAAATGATACGCCTGCTTAATTTGCTCAATTACCATGGCATGGATTTTGTGCAGCGCGTTGCAGTGTCTCTGGATAATGGATGAATGGCAGACCCACAACCATGGAAATGGCCCACCTGGTCCTGTCCACAAGCAGCTACCAGGCATACGCTGGTCCTTCAGAATTTCCTGCTGTGTGGTCCTCTGTTCATTGCAGGATGCCTCCTTGCAACACTGTAGCCTCTGAATTAATCCTGCATTAATAGTTTTCACGCCATTTTAAACTCTTGAACTAGGTATATGTTTGAAGAATCTGTATCATAAATATAATCTTATCTTTTCTGTTACATTTAGTTATTATATTTGAGCGACAAGAGAAAGATGTAACATTGATTTTTCCCAGCATTTCACAGTGTGCTTCAGAAACCCAGGATTATGTTCTGTTCTTTTCTTTCTACCTGAGCAGTCTTTTTCAATCTAAATGCTAGTCTGGCTTTTCTGCATGGAAAACCATAAAGCAGCTAATATTTCCAGGATTATAAAGTGGGTACATCTCAGGGTTCAAGCATCAGCTATTGATCTTTGCTCTTAGACTTTGTTATAGTACTACTGCAGCCCCTAAGTAACATGCAACTGAATTGCTAGATTATAAAGACACCATTTGTACAGATTCTCTATGACAATTCTTAGGATCCAAATGACTAGGTTATTCAGCTTCTAATACTGCATAGCACAGATGAAGCCACCAGTCCATGATCTCTTTCAGATCAGCATAAGAACTAGGTATCAACTGTTGCAACAGAGATCAGAATCTGATCCACTGAGTACAGACACTTATCCTTGTTCCTTTTCTCTGCTCCAAGGATCCTCTAAAGCAGTGTGCACTGGTAGGCAGGAAAATGTGTTCATCCTAGCCACCAGCCTGGCTATACAATAACTCCTAATGAGATTTTTTTCAGATTATCAAAGAGTCTCTCACAACGGCTAGAATTCCCCACAAAGATTTAAATTTGAAAGACTTAGGGAATGTGGTTGTAAATTTTGTACGTTACAGAAAATCAAACAACCTACAGAACAGGTGAATCCTTTATTGTTGGGAAGTAAAATGCACAGGAAGGTGTGACTAGTCAGCACATAGTGGCAGCCACATTCTTTTAAATCATCAGTACACTCTGATGTATCATGTCCAATCCCTTCCTCTGCAAGCAGTGCAGGCAGAGCCTTGCCTCGCAGGAAAATCTCTTGCTACTTTAATTGTTAAAGATATGTGAAAGAACTTCTCAATGCAAAGAACTTCTTGCTAATATTTTGGTCCTGTGATGTATTTTAGGTAGGATTTAATTTAAAAAATGGATGCATTAAATGTATAGAGAGTATATAGCACAAAAAGTTTGACAGTTTCACAAAGGAGGTTTTTCAGGGAAGCTTTGTTTCTCCTGCTTGCTGCTTCACTATTATGTTGTTTGTGGAATTTTCCCTTCTGATAGGAAGCTGACTTTTGTCAGTACACTGCACACAACATTTTTCACACAATAAATTTAAGAGAAGGTAACCTCATTATGCAATCATTCTTGTGAACATTAAGAAAGCTATTAAAATTTCATGTGATCATTTATCACAAACATGGTTATTATAAATACTAATACAACAGATGTGATTATACTTTACAAGTCAGTGCTACAAGAGAATGAGATGTTGGCAACTGTTACTTGTCACACTTGGCTTAGAATTAATTAATATTAAATAATATTTTAAATGCATAATTTTTTTTTCCACTGTTCACCCAGATGGATGTCTGTCTTCTAATAGCTGATTGTTTAAGTTCCACAAGTAGTTAGTAATTCTAATGTTACAATGGGTAAATTACCAAATAATGCCAAATACTACTGCTCTACTTGTCAAACACACTTTGATACAAAGAATTGGTTGTGCCTTTTTCAGAGTGCAGGGCACATTGCACAAGCTTTACAAGGCAATGCTCCTTTTGGCTTGATACTAGAAAATACTTGTTCTGAAAGGGCTTTATTTATTTATTTTTAAGACACACAAATAAAACCCCAATCCTACCACGTGGTTTCATTTTAGATATGCAATGCCAGTCAGCCAAGAACACTTGCTTGCCCTTTGTCGTGTATACAAACCTTTGTGTTCTCTGTTTACATTTTGAACAGCTTCTTTCAGACATACGTATTTGCTAATATCAAAATACTAAATAAATCAATAACATGTCAGACCTTGTGTGAACAGTAACAGAAGATTGGGTGTCCCAACATTAACCAAGGCACATGATTGACAGTTAATCACTTGCTACCTAGTGATCTATAAATAAAATTATTTTTCTTTCATCAAAATATCAGAGTATATGCAGATAGCATCAGAAATACCTCTTCTACATTATCATTTATAGCAACTCTTGCACTCAGCTGATGCAATAGCCTCATTCATCAGGTACTATACAAAATTTGCAGCTAAATAAGAGCACTTCATAAATTATCAGAACTAGTTTCTCAGGCCTTAATTGTTACCTTTCATTAACTATGCAAGCAGAAACATGATGACTGTCAAATATAGGCAAAATCATAAAGTTTTGCTTTTTAATCGTTGATGGTACCCATAATTTGAGGAGTTTCCTATCCTACATGGTCTACGTGGTTTCTCAAAACTGTTGCAATGAGCAAAAAATTGAGGTTCTTGAATCATGTCCTTAAAACCATGATGAGAATGAGCTCAGATACCAGGCAGATGGAAAATGAAGTTTAAGGTTATATGAAAATACTCCAGTCTTTGAGTCATCAGGATCAAACAGAACAGACACCTTCAGTACGGGGCTCTCTCTTTGAGAGCAGCTGAATTAGTTGCAGTCTCACTGCTTAATCCAAAGAAAGGAGAAACAGACTAATATATCAGGGGTATAAAACTGTATTTTCATTCTGCTGCTCTTCTCTCACACAGAGTCATTAAGAGGAACAACAGATAGAATTGCACTCAGGATTTCCAGGGATAGGATCAAAACTGGACTGTGTACTCCACACCTGCCCCAGCTGCCTACCACACCAGAGTTCCTACCCCTAAGGTCCTTCCCTGAAGGTCCTTACAGTGCCAGCCTTGCCCACCAGCTCCTGCTCGTGTTCACACTGATGGGCACTTTCACATACTCCACAGCTTACAAGCTGTGCATAGAAATATAAGCATGGCAAATGTTAACATGCTTAAATCCATAATGATTTGTGAAGCAAATAAGAGGTAAAGCTAGACCACCTCATAGTTTTCAGAGAATATAAATAAATTATAAGATTTTTTTACCTTAAATCAATGTTAAGGTTTTAGCTCACTTTTTTTCTCATCTCTGTAACAGGAGTTAGAACTACAGTAGATAAGCTTCTGCTTTCACTTCCGACAGACAAACACTGGAAAAAACTTTTTTGTTCCATCCCAAATTACAGCTTTAGGAGAAGATATGGCTGAGAAGAGTCCATAGGCTTGATAGGTGTGGCATTTGCTTTGGATACAGGCCACCTAAGATCCTGTCCTTGCACCAAATTAAACACAGTAAGAGATTCAGTCTGAATTTTGCACATCTCTGTCAGCCACATGCTTTCTGACTCAACAGGTATGTATGTCTTTCCACAAAAGGGAAACTGTTTTAGTAGATGAGTTTGAGAGCAGGAGCCTGCACTCGGTGGACCTTGGAAGGCAAGTTAGGCCTGAATATTCACATCATCACAGAGAGAAGTGGACTTGACAAGCTGAGCTTCTGACTGACCAATCACCTATTAAGATATCATCCATTACCGCAGACATTTAAATATGTTTTGTCAACTATTTAGGGTACAGTATACAGTACACTTCCCTAGAAAAAGCCACAAACACTATACACACCTATCCACTCCAACATCTAGCCTCCCATCCTTCTAGTTGCCACCATTACCTGCAGAGTGACTCCACAGCTGCCCCAAGAGACAGTCAGGGTCACAAGCAGCAGGGCTGGGTGTATTTGCCCTCATTGAATACCCTTCCCTCTGTCTCAGGTAATTGCTTAGACAGATCTCTCATATGCCTTTGGCATGACTTGCAGTATCTGTTTGCTTTGAAATGCACGAGTGTGGCAGCAGAAGGAAGGGCATGCTTCAGTTTTATGGAGAGGTTATTAAAAGCCTTTTTGAAAAGTTGCTTCTGTGGTTAAAAAAAAAAAGGGGGGGGGGGGGGGAGAGGCAAGTTTTGTTAACAAAACCCCTTGAGACATATTTTATTTGCCAAGCAGTGTACACAAAAACCTGATTAATTTGAAGTTACATTCATATATTTTAAACAGTCTTAAATTATTCATTTCCATTTTAAAAAATATATCTGAGCACAGTTGTTTCAGTAATAAATTTTTAAGGTGATATGACATTTTACATCATGCTGTTCTCCAGAGACTTCTTTGCATCTTGGGTTGTTCATTAAGCCAGAAATAGCAGAATAGGAAGGACTGTACAATACTGAGCAAAACATTCCTGGATCTGAACTCACTAGGCCCAAACACTGAAAGTTTTTGGAGGGAAAAGAGGAAATTGGAGGCCCTGTGTGCTGTTGAGCTGGCACACACTCCAAGAATGAGGAACAGAATTGTTTGGGCACAGGGATGCCCACAGCATGTTTATTACTACAGGCAGCTGGTGCAGTCACTGTCAAAGTAGACTGCAGTAGCTCAACACAAAGTTCATTAGCAAAAGTAGAGAACTACTCTTACTATTCTTCTCCTGTGACCCTTGAGTGAGCCTTCCAATCCCAGGCCTCAAGTGTGCTCTCCTCCCTGCCTGTCTGCAGACTCAGATGATGTCCCCACAACTGCCTCCTGAAGAAAGTATTTATACTGTACTGTTGCTGAAAAGAATTTACCTGCTCTAAGCTACGAAGCATCTCATATGAGAGATTTCCTACCTGCTTTGTAGACAGTGAAGCCACCCTTTCACAGGACAGCCATTCTAAAATTGTCCAAAGCAGTATTATACTCAACCAGTAAGCACTGAAACTGCACAGAAATTTTAATATAATGATGCACAGACTGCTTTATTTTTCAAGCTGCAAATCCAGTGAAGTTTTACACATACATGATATACAGAAAAGTCTTCATAGGCTGAGATTTAAATCAGCAAGTTCTTGCGATTTGTTTTCAAAGACTGAGGACAAAAAAAACCCCACCTAACCTACCTCTCCCCAGCTCCACAGAGTGAGTGGAATGCACAATGAAGCACTATCTGAATTGGTACTTGACATGGAGTACAGCCACCAAAGCTGAAGCTTTTGAGCTTTTGACAATTAGAGCTCTACGCTGCCATCCTTATTCAGAGAAGCTGATGGGAGTTTTGCCTGAAATTGGTTCTGTGAAGCCAACAATGTGAGACTGCCATGAATATTTTAAAGTAAAGGAGTTGGAATACTCTAATGATCTTATGTAAATCTAGTCTAAGAATTTCATTGGAGATTTTTTTGAATGGGTCATTAGGCAGGGGAGAAAAGGTTGGAAAGCAGCCTGAAAAGGAGAACATTTTCAAAAGCCAAAATACTCCCCACATTCTTGAGAGCTATCCAATTAGCCTAGCTTGGTGAAGTCAAAGAACAAAGTGACAGAGCATCAAGTAATGAGTAACTATAGACAGACCCTCCAGTTTCGCAGAAGGTGGCAGAAAGTCAGTAATAAACCAAATACTGAATTATCTACTGAAATAGATGCATTTGAAAACACCTAAGATTTAGCATTGTGCTCATCATTACTGCTAAAAACAGAAGTCCTGCAAAAATTCAAGATTAAGCAACAGTAAGAAGAGTGGTGATGATGGCACTGGTGAGAGTGCAAGCAGCCCATGGTTCCCTTTGGGCCATGGTACCTGGCTCACCTGAAACATCCACCAATGCAGAGGCTGGTGCAGGTTACCTGTTTGATAACCTGCTCAACTAATTTTAAATATTTTTGTTGTGAAGCAGTACAAATATTTATTTGTAATTATTCATGCAATATACAGATAAGATCTGGGACCATTCCAGTTATTTAATAAGACAAGGAAAATACCAAGTACAAACAGAAGTTTGGAAAAAAAATGTAGCAGTCAAGCCTCCTGCAAATAGCTAATCCAGATGATTAAACCAGAAATCCATTAAAATAGATATAATCCCTGATAAAATACTTAGAGACTTAACAAAAAACTCCAAATACTTGGAAGATGGCATTTGTATGTGCTAGAGAGATAATTAATATTCAAAGATGTGCTCATTATAGACAAAAGTATTTAGACTGTTTTCAGTGAGAATTAAGGGATCTGGACCACTAAGTGACACTCAGAAAGGTGAGTAAAAAAGCAATTTCAGTGACACGTTGTGAAGAATAACTAAAATGAGTCAGAGAAAGTTTACCCAAACCACCAATTACAGATCAGATACATGAGAACATCATTCTCTATTCTTCTGATTAAGAAACTCAAATTCCTCGGATTCTTTTTCTGATAATATCTGCTTTGGCCTTTAACAGAGCACCCTCCTAAATAAGGCTCATAAAGTGAAATACTTCCCAGCTATACATCAAAAGGTAAATATGTAATGAGAGATGGCAGTTGAATACAAAACAACTTAGGGTAAAGACATCTAATATGTTTCCCACATAAATAGGATGCTTGAAAATACCACACTGCTTAGGAAGTCCATAGTTTTGCATTAAACATCAGAAGCTTTTCTTTCATTCTTCAGAGGAATTAGGGAGTAGAAAATAATTCTCTGTAGCACTGACAGGGATGAAAACTTGCTTATATTTAGACATTACAATAATCTCCCTTACACCATCCTTATGATAGGTCAGTATATGTATGGGATACTTATAAACTAATTAATCAGTTGATTGCTTCTTTCTTCCCTCCCATATCAAGTTACACAAAGAATGAGCAAGAGCAGAAAAACCCAAGGTACTATTAATAATAATCAAAACATTATGTCAACTCCTTACATTTCCTACTGTACTATATATTAGTAAGAGTTATCTGGATGTTGTTGGCATTATTACAGAAAGAAATCTGATACATCCTGCAATGTATCCTGCAAATATGAGTGCATATTAAATATTTGAATTTTCACTGCATTAAAGATTCTAAAGTTCAGTGGTAATTAGTGCAATCAGGTGCCAAATGATTTGGTTCCCAGGAGAGCAAAATTATAGAAGGAACTATGGCAAAATTCCAGGAATTTTATCTATAGTATAAGGAGTATAAAACTCACATTTTTAGCATAATATAATAATGTAATAACAATTTGTTCTATGGAGTTGGCAAAGCACTACCTATAAAATAACTTTAAAGCACCTTAATTTGGCAAAAATAACAGTTAAATTATCTTATAATGCTGATGTTAAAGTTTGAGGGAAAAGGCAACTTACCTTTGAAAAGTGTCCAGTTAGTTGGGTAGATGTTACTGCAGCACAATTCAGAAATCAAAATTACGTAAATGTAATTGCTGTCTATTTTTCCTTAATATTTACTCTAGCTCTCATTTTCCACCCACCAGACTAATTCCTGTTTCACGTGTTTGATAATGAACAGGCTATCAGCAAGAGGTAGTACTTCAGAAACAAGAGCATACCTGTCTATTAACCAAAGGGAAATACCTAAACTGCATAAAATAATCAGCAGCCACTGATTCAAAATCTAATTTTAGATTCTTCATTCCAGAAAACATAACAAATAGTTATGACCTCACATCAACAGCACTAAGGGATCATCGAGACAACACACTGAAGTCCTTGCATACTGGGAATGATATCTTTCTGGACATCATTTGATTCTAAAGGTAAATTCAAAGATCCCTAGTGCTTATCTCTTATAAAAAAATCTCCAAAGATAGTATTTTAATTAAAGCAATACAATTTCCATGAATACACAATAGGTGCCTCTATCACTGTCTCTCAGTAGTGGTTCAATCAGAACAGCCCTAGATTACAGCAGTTGTATAAGGAGCAATTTTGTGAGCACCAGGATTAATGAAACCCTCATTTCCAACAGATTTGTGTGTCATGGTTGACTGAAGAACTCAGCTGCTCAAACTGAAGCTTTTCTAACAAGTTGGGGCATTTATTAAGTCTTTTTGCCTTACAAATTCTTGTACAGTATCTGGCATGAGAGCTCACACTGCCACCTTCCCTTACTGGGGGCATTTATGGGGGCTTTCTTACTCAGTTGCCCAATCCCATGAAAGTGATAAACGTGAAATTATTGCTGAGACCCCTTCTGCTCCTTTTACTTGACACTGGCTAGTGGGTTCAACAGGTATTAGAGGCAGGACACACCTGACATACAGTACACTGCTGTAAGTCTTTTCTCCACATAAAACTAAATTTTTTAAAGCAAATAACTGCATGGACCATGCAGGCAGTGATAGGAGCAGTGAAAGATTGCATAGGGTTTGGTGAGGATAAATAATGTGCTGCTGCTTGCTGTCAGTGCTAGGAATAGAAACCCGTAACTAGGAGCTTCCATCTGCTCTACACCCATCTTTATTCAGTGCCCTACAACCTTGTTAGGGTTGTCCCCTGTAGGAGTCAGTGCAGCTCCTCTGAGTCCTATGCACTGTGTTGGAGTTCAGCTGTTCCCCCCAAGTAGCCTCAAAGGGGAGATTCATGACAACTTTATGATAAATTATGCACTTAAAAAGGTTTCTTTGTCATTTGACATTGCTGGGACCCATTTTTCTAGTCTTTCTCAGGAGAAGCTTATGCCACGGTAAGCTAAATAATCTAAAGGAAACTGTAACATGCACATACTCAGTGTACCACTTAGTTGTTTTCCCCAACTAAAAAAACTGACACGGGGTTTACTGTGAGAGGCTGATTAGCACTTAAACTAACCTGAACATATTAGATCTGCCAAGAGCTGCATTTTTATGAGTAAGTTTTACAAAACATTCATAAAATATGGTATCTTAACTGCAATTTGATTGATAATTTAGTATCTTTTAGGATTATTTTTTTTCCTCCTGAAAGAGGTTCACCACTTCAAATGAAGTATGCTGTGCTTTTAATCAAATGTCAGGTTAGAACATCTCAGCTCAGGTCCCTTGGTGGAACGTGTTTGGCAATTCAGGGCACGTCAAACTGAATAGAGTCGTAACAATCTAGTAGAGGAAAAGAGTTCCCACATACATTCTTCTGCTTCAGGGTTCTCTCTTAGATTTCAGATTAGATGTTCATTTGCCTTGGCTTATGTCAGGTAGTGCTGTCCTAGACTCTGAGAAGGACTTCTGTTCCCTCAAAATGCAGACTACATTTAATGCTGAAATCTTGACCAAATCTAGGTAACTTGGGGGATAAAGGTATGAACTAGCCAGTGTTTCCTCTTCCCGTTCAGATACTTTCCTATCACTGCAACACTTCAGCTGAGTCTTACAGTAAAAATCTCTCACCCACCTCCCAGAGAAGGTTTATGTATATCTTAATTACTGCATCAGTTTCAATATTTACTGACATGCTGTAAACCCATTGTGTACAAAGCAGACTAGAATACAATAATACAGAGGCATTGTTTAATTATGTGTTTATTAGAACAGCAAAACTAACAATCCCCAGTAAAATCTTTGAAAATTATCCAATCATGATAGAGTAATCACTCTCAGTCCAGGATAAAAGCACAGCAAACAGACACTGCTGTATCATAGAGCTGTATCAGGCACAGTTACAGAGCCTGCACGCTCAATTCACACAGCCAGCCTCACACAATCCATGTATTTAAAAACATGCATTAGGAAAGCAACTGAATAATTCAAGCTTTGGTGCCTATTTCAATTATTTCATTTCAGTGGGTCTCACTCACAAGGAACGGATTCTAGAATCTCATTTTATACACACAGCTCTGATCCAAACCAGCAACAGTTAGGAATCTTTCCTTTGTATCTGCTGCCTATGGATAGGGCCAGCCCTGACAAGCTCCCTCTGTGGCAATTCATCAGGTTTCTGGTAAGAATTTTTTTATATGTACAGAATACATCCCAGTTCAGATAGAATAACATAAGGGCATTTTGCTTTCTGCATGTTTACTGTGCGCATGCCCTCTGGGTTACGGGTCCCATAGTGCATGAAAGAATGCAAGCCAGTCATGGAAAAGAGATAATGTGTATTTATTACAGGCTTTCCCTATAAATTACTTCTAATGAGGAGAAGACTTAATACAATGTGCATGTATTTTTTCCATGTGGAGACAAAGCATCAATGTCTCTTCATTTGCTTGTGAGTTAAGAAGGTGTTCTTTAGCTTGTGGGATGTGGCTGTTGCTAAGACAACTGTGGTGCAGCCACTTGCAATGTCCGTGATCATGCACCACAAGCTGTAATTTACCCACAGGTTCTTCATTTATTAGAGCAAAGAAACAGCAGGATGGTTGCTGCACTGTGTCCCACATGATGCAGCATGATATGAGTGGCTGTCACTATCTGCTCTTGGTCTAAACTGAAGCTGCATTTGAAAGGAAACCAAATACTGCAGTAAATGCTTTGTCAAAGCTAAGTGTAACCTCTGAGCCTGGAAAGGGAAATGAAGAGAGCCCTATCAGTTCACAATTGTCACAAATAAAATACTACTTTCCACAATATAGAGTTTTAAAAGACTTACTAGATGTTGGTGCATGTCTGTAATGTGATCCAAATGCACGAGCCTGGGGTAGCAGTCAAAAACCAGCACAGTCTGGGGCCTTACATTTGCTGTCTCCACTGCATGGCAAGGAACAGGGTAGTAATTAGGATCCTCATGCAAACAGTACCTCATGTAGCGTGTTTTACCACTTGGAATGATGAACTAATGTCAAAATTTCTTTGCTTTGTGGATGGGCTGCACCATGCTGTTCACTTTCTGAGAATACCTTCAGGATCAGTAACCAGCATTTCAGTGTCCAAACTTGTCACGGGGAGCACTCCTACAGTAAATCCTTACCTGTTGCTAGCAGGTTTCTACAATGCACAGATTTAATTTGTCCAGTGTGGTCTTATATTCCTGTGCTGGCTAGGATCTGGGGACATTTTTAATGTGCTATAAACCTATGTAAGTGCAAAAGTAAATGGTAAGTCACTATCACTAAATGTTTATGAGGTCAAAGGATGAGGAGAGATGTACATGCTATGTATGGGTTGGGCTGAGCAAACACCTGCTATCACAAAGGTAAAACTGAAATAAATGCTGGGCCTGAGGCTGGAGAGAATGGCACTGCAAGAGGCTAACCAGAAAAGAGAAACTGAAGAGCACATGAACACACACAGATTACTGTCCATTGAAAGAGCTATTAGGGCAGCAGCACCTGCCGTGAGAATTCAGTAACACACCTTAATATATCTGAATTTCCGTTTTAAAAGCTTCACAGCACTTGCAGTACACAAGAATGTCACATTGTCACTGAAATGACACTGAGACATGCAGAAAAAGCTGCTTCTTGTCTTGTTTTGTATATCCAGTCTTTAGACATGCACCTTGTGTTCAGTAGCGTGTCAGTACTGAGCATTCATGTCTGCATTACTACTGATAACAAGCATCAGTGAAGAAAGCATTGAAAGACAACTATAGAAGATAACTATGAAATGTATGTCAAATATTCATTTCCTTGTAATACTGTACTTTCATTTCTCTCGGAGTCCCACACATCATCAAGACATTTGTAAGTACAGGTTCCTACTCAGATATTCATGGGGACACCAACTGAGCCAGTCATGTTATTTGAGCAACAGTTGACACTCTATGGTATGTAGGTCTTGTTTAGTCATGTATTTATTCTGTACATAACTATTCTAGTTTACTGCAATAAAATCCATTCTCCTTAAGGCACATTCTCTAACGAATGAAAAAAATATATTACTTTGTTCAGAATGTGTTATGAACAGCTTAGTATCAATTTTAAAGAACTGTGACTAGCTTCTTAATGGCTTCTTATTTCAGCTATTTCTAGCTGCAACTAAGCCAGAAAAATCCTTTAAAATTATTCCTATTAAAATATTTTGAGACGTTTTTAGCGATGCTTGGATGTGCCATCAGTATAACATTTTAAATAACACACCTAAAAATAGAACTGTTTCCAGACACCATAGAGGAAATACACGGCAAGGGAAATGTCCTTATGATAAAAGAGAGTTCCTACATGTATTCTTAGCTTCATAAAGCCACTTGAGAATCCCAGCTTACAGACAGTAAAGCTATATACCTTAATCTTTATTTATGTCACTTTAAAATCAAACTGGTCTTCCAAACTGCTCATGTTTGAATGCTCCAGTTAAGTGCATGGATGTTGCTAAAGGTTCAGCACTTTAGGAAAATTCCTATCTTGAATGACTGCAGTTTCAGATTTAGCTTTTAAGTATTCTTTTCCATACTGGGAGTCACAGTGGAATCTGGTGTATGTGAACTCAGGCAAGTAGCTGAAATTTTCCTGCAACAATTCTCATTTCCTGAGGTACACATGTATGTCCCACTGAAAGTCTTCCTCCTGTTTCTTCCTGCATTACTTGCATTTTTCCCCAAGAAACATCTAGCAGCTTAAGCAGGTTAGAGCAATACATTATTTAGAACTAAGTTAATCCTATTTTGACTCCTTTTGTTTCAAATTGATTAATTTTGTTTCAAAAAACCCAGCTTATAGAATGATACATCATGATGTCCAATTATACCAAACATTGTCTTAAAGACATTGAAACATAGCCTTTACAATAGAATTTAGAAGTGTTCAAGAGTATGGTCAAGCTCTCCTAGCAATACAACAGAAGAGTGAAGACCACATCAAGCATAAACAGATGGTCCTTCATTTTCCTCATAACAGTACCTATAAATAATAGTCAGCTCAAGGTCTGTCATAATTTAAAAAAAAATAATCTAAATATTTGCAACCAGTATAAAAGGAACGAGAGAACGTCTTGTGTCCCCTGACTGTAGGAGCCATTCTTAGAGTGACTGCTTCTCTTTCTACTTGGCTAGACAGCTGCTGATGATGAATTTTGGCATAGATTATATTAATAATAGTGTAGTTCTATAAAAAAACCAAAAGTTGAGTCCTGTCTGCACCTATCTTTTGAGATTACAGTAAAGATTGCTGCCTTTTTCCTGAAGAACAACCAAAAAAATACCCCTAAATTGGCTTAGGTGTATGTATTCAGCTTTCTATACATTACTCTAATTTTACTTTTTAAATTTTAAGCATAGTATATAATTTCTATCAACAACTTGATATTCCATTTAAAAATCCATTAAAGGGTGTAATCAGTTTACAAAACCTGATGCATTAAGATATTCCATTGAATCCTTACAATGATCTTGTCAATTAAAAAGTACTGAGCATTGTGCTGGTGCATCCTGACATCCCATCTTCTACTCAGTCAGAAAAAAAAAAGAGTTCATTCCAGTACAGAAGAGCAAGGTCCACTAATTTCATTCCTTTCTTATTGACTCATTCTTTGGTTTAAATCAGTTTAAAGAGCAGGTGCTTTGTTTCAGGAATTGAATCAGTCTTCCTTTGGAAAGGCAACCCCTGTCAATCTTACACATATGAAAAAGGTCATGAAAATTCATATCTGCTCAGATCCCTATAGGGTAATATTTATCTCTGTTGGGTCAACTGCAAAGGTATCCAATACAAAAGTAAAAGGATGTTATAAATGTCAGTAAAAGCTGGGCCAGGAATAGTTAGAAATAAAATTAGATGAAATTGAGTAGGCTGCCCCAAAGAGTTCAAGACTTCTTTTTATGATTACACAGATCAAAAGTATGTATACACAAATTTGTATTTGAAGGGGTGTATGTATAAGTAGTGAGGCAATAATTCAAGGAGGAGACATAGCAGTGAATAACTCCAAAGACCAGAGAGGAGTTGCTAAAAGGGAGTTCAGACAATTAATAGCCACCAAGTAAAATTAATCTCCCAAGACTAGAGCTCAAACTTCCAAAGGCATGCACATGTCCAAAATTAGGCTTCTATATTTGTTTCAGCCTCCTGTGAAGATACAAAACCTATTTACTGACAGAAAGGATTCTTTAAATGTAGCTGGTAAGTTAATTATTCGTGGCATTTAAAAATAAGACAACATTAGGGTTTCCCCTATTTGGTAATACTGGTGCACCTTGGTGGAAGAAAGGAGGGAATAAATTCCTGCAAAGTTGTTTTCCCATTTAAGTGCCTACAGTAAAACCTCTATCACTAAGAAAATCCAGCCCATCAAAGAGCTTGTTATGAGTCTGAAATGTCCCAAATAAAAACAGATTAAACGTAAAATCTCTGAACGCGGTTAAGGGTCTTCATGGTTCAGTAGCTTACTCCACTAACAGGGGAAACATGACAAAACTGGCCTAAATAACTTCTCAATAACTGCCACCAGTGAACTTTCAAAAGGAACTAAATTTTTTAAATGCCTTCATTAGAAAACAAATATAAAGTATTCCTGTAGAATTCTTTATGTCTGACATGCCTTCACTAATGAGGAAAGATAATGGAGTTAATTTTTATGGAAGTTCTTGTCATCTAATATTATTAAATTGGACCAGCTTTCAAGGGGCTCATAAGCAATTTATTGAAAGTGAATTAAAAGGTTCATGTCGTGAATTATAAGTAGTATAAAATTCTGGAACAGAGGCACAAAGAACATTTCTGGCTCGTTATTTACTATGCAAAATATGTAGCTTGTGTAATTCATTTTTATATTACCAAGTTATATTTGAAAGAATATTGATTCCCATGTAATAAATGAAATGGCAGTAAAAATGCACAAATTTAAGAAATATATTTTATATGTTAATAAGAAGAACATATACATTAATCTCGTTCTTGAGGAACACTTACAAGTCTATACTTGTAACAGCTGAAAAAGGTTACTTATATTTTGTGGTTTGCTGAATGGAATAAGTTATTTGTTCAAATAAGGGATGATAATTTTAATAGTTATATCTTTTTTAATTAGTTATATATATACAGCATCAGTAGTATAGGGACATTTTAGTACAATGAAATAAAAAAAAAATCCTTAATTTAGTCATGAGATACTGATAAAATAAACACAATAAATGCAAATAGATGTTTTCAGTGCAGACTGCAGTAATTATTTAGACATATAAACAAGTGGTCACATGGGATGCGAACATTTTCTGAAATGGTTACTTTCTGCTGTTTCTGAAGTTTACATGTAATTGATGAAAAGGTTTAACACTTTTTTGTTGATGTGTCCTTTTGTTATCTCAGCAACTGGGTAAGCATTTTAACACTAGCATATTGCCATTTCTTTCAGGAGAAATAGCATTAGAAGATAAGAGCAGCTGACATATTGCACATGAGCTCGTTCATTAGCATACAGATGCAACAGATTTCTATTTTACTTACAAGCATTCAGTGAGATGTTTTAGTACTAGTCAAATATCCTCTCCTACCCCCAAAAGTAGCTGATGTATAACTTGGTAATATAAAAATTAATTATACAAGTAGCTTGCCATGTTTCATCCATCTTCAAAACTGTATAGCTTCTCTACTATGATCTGGTCCACATAGACTTTATATTTCACACAAATTTGGGAATACTATAAAAAGTTATAACCAGGACAGTTTTGTACAAAATCGGTTTTTGCTACTAAAGTTTTGTGCAGCTGTAAGAGCATAAAATGCCATAACATACATATAGCTTTACCATTTTTTAAAACAGTTTTAGAAACAGCTGGTTTTCCTCAGTTGCACATTGTTGTGTTATCTTGCTCTCATCTCACACATTTTGGTGACTTTTTTTGCAAGGAATTTTTGCCCTTGATGAGTGTTTTCCTCTTTTCTCCACTCTCCTACTCTTTTTCTCTCCCCAGAAAGGGTGTGCAGTTTAATTTCTTCAAATGAGAAAAAAATAACTGAATGGAACTTTTTATTTTGTTCAGGAGGGTCAGATATTGAGCCTTACTAACCTTGACATTGTCACTTTAACTTAGGACCTATAAGCAAAGTGGTTGCCCTACAAACATAAGGGCCATTTTAAACAAAAATTGACTTAGTCAGCAAACACATCCAACTGAAAAGAGAACAGTCTCTGAAAGGCACTAGGTATGGAAAGAGAGCAATTTCAGACTGCAGGAGCCAAAAGAAAGTGCTGTGAAGGTACCTGCAAACCAGGGGATCTATAGTACATTCATTTAGTGAAGCCCAGTACCCCACTGATCCTGAACTGAAAAATTTAGATCCTAAAGTAGAGACCTGGCATGCAAACCACTTTTAGAAATGAAAACAGTGGTTTTCAATGAAAATGGTTAAAAAGCAAAGCTAGCTGTAGCATTAAATAGCTTGATTGTTAAAGGTCTTACACTCCACTGCAAAGCATCCAAGCAGCAACACTGCCCAGTATCCAAACTACAACACCGTGTTTATACATACATCTGAGAGTACTAGTTTTGTAAAGACCTTGGAGAGAAGAGCTATAATCAGATAGTGATTAAACCATTTCTAATGACTTGATAAGCAATAAAAATGGTGCAGGAGAGTCACTATGAACTGATTAAATATAAAGGTGTCAAATGCAGCACTGAGGGTATGAGAGCAGAAAGAATTTAAGCATTCAGGTAAGTATTTGAACTCTTCTCCCCGTACACACTTCTCTATCAAAACAAGTTTGCAGTGTGACTCCCCACAATTTAGCCTACAGATCAACCTCAGTGCAAACTGGCTCTAAAAAGAAATTGAAATTACTTTCTTTCCTACACTGGAAGTGATAAAATTGACCCATAATGTGAATAATTTCACTGATTCCAAATATTCTAGCCAGACATTTTTACAGATAGAATAAGCATAAATGTTTCTATTTAGGAATGATTTTAGAACTTTTTTTTTTTTTTTAACAAGCAAACAAAAAGCACTCTGAAAGAGAGAATTATTTTGTACCAGTCTGTCAAACACAATGTTTTGTTAAGTTAGGAGAAGCCCAGCAGTGTGAGTGCCGGGAAGGTGAACTGAATAGCTTTGGCTATGTAGGAGTGACAGCTGGGGGCAGCTGAGTGATGCTCCTTGAGAGACGTTCCTGTGCTTCCACTGCACTCCCTCCCCCTGGATTACAGCCCTGCTGAACAAACACCTGAATGGGCACAACGGCAAAGGTACAGAACAGAGGGAAAAAAGCTTCTCTGATCACACAGAAAATGCAAGGAACAGCACCCTGGAAAGAAAACTCTCAGCCTTCTCCAGTCCTGCTTTGCTCCAAATCTTGCTGCAAGCCAACCCACAGCTGGAAACAATAGGGTAAAATACACATAAATACAGGAGTGAGAAACCATACACCCACTGAGTTCACCTGAAAACAAAACCCTGTTTGTATGATCTATTTACCAAGTCAAACATGATTTAGACTCCAAGCATATGTAGTTTTCCAGAAGAATACTTTCAGGATGTCTCATTTTTTGTCTTACCAGAGGAAGAAGAAAGAGCAAGGAGAGCAGGGTCCCCAGGGCTGTGGGCTGGTGTCCATTTGTGCCGGTTGTTGCAGACACAGGGCACGTGAGAATTTACAAACTAAACCAACAAGGCAGGCTAAAGACGTGTCCAAGGAGCTGAATTTGGCCTTATTTGATATAGGGGAACTAGGCTACAGTAAAATAAGATATCTTGTTCTTCAACCAAGAATGTTGTCCAAGATGTGAACAAAAAATGTATAATAAAAAATATAAAATAAAAAATAAAAGTGGCTGTATACATGAAACCCCCCAAAATTTCCGCTTCTACTGGAAAGCATATTATGCCTACAGGAAAGACTCCTGTTAGCTTTTACGGGTCTTAATGCCAGCTTTTGGATACCTGCAGCATTTGGTGCCAAGTTATAGATGGCATAGAAATCACCAGTGTTACATCATTTTATTGCTTATATTTCATGTTTTACTTCAATTTTAATACAGTCTCTGACATTGTATTTCCCATTTAAAAGCAACATATGTTTCCATTCCTCTACAGTTCATTACAGAGAGCATTCAATAATTTGTTGTATTACTGGCACTGATTTTACCAATTCAGACTGCTTTTATGAAAAGCTTGCTTTTAATTTAAAATAAAATGCAAACTGGGTAGATATGAGTCTCAACAAGCTCACATGCCTTCATGTGAATGGTCACAAAAGGCACCAAGGTGATAAACCTGAGAACTGATACTGTGTATAATCACAGAAAAGATGCAGCTTAGAAAAACTTCAACATCTTCCTATGCCATAAACCATCCTTCACCTGCCATTCAAACCAGCAGCTCCAGAGGCCAGGGAAGGTGAGCAGCTCAAGTTCCTTCTGCTCTATCAAAATTGAAGCCAGTTGCAATGACTACGCTTTGTCAGCCAAACTTACTAGCACCCAAAAGTTGAAGTAAAAATCAAAATACTAAATTTAGACTTCCATGTTCTAGTATTATTTTATATCTCTGCCCATTCAGAAATATTTTTAGAAACAACAAAAAAGCAGCTGGGATACACATCTCTCAGTAATATTTGTGTAATGAAAAGATCTTCATTTGGGCACACGCAGTCAATTATTGACGCCATGTAATCTCTTTTAATTATATTATTGACACAAATTCCATCAGGGGCATTACAGATTTGATTTGAGGAGAAATTAATTTACACCTTCTGAATCAATTTATGTTGCTCATTTTTTAACTAAGTAAAAACTACACAAGTGCATTCTCAAAATACAGATGAGGAAACCTGGTATCTCTTAGAAAGCAAACCCACATATTGCTAAGAGGGCATTTCAGACTACAGCAGGTACCCTCAGCAGATGGCAAGTCGCTGACAGCTTTAGATGTTCTAAATTAAATGAATCAAGACACCACTTGTTCCAAGTAAGTAGGTGGTTAATCACATTCACCCTTTGTATTGTTGACAGATAATGTTGATTTTGGTAATAAGAAAACTAAGCATTTTGAAAAAGATGGAAATGCATTTTAAATTCAGAGCAAAAGGTCAGTTTTTGCACTCATCATCAACCCTCCCATTCTCCTATCAAACCATATTTAAAATAAAAAAAAAACACAAACGCATTTTAGAAGGTAGAAAAATCTGTAGTTTTCCACAGTGAAGGTCAGGAAATCAGTTTTTTAAAAGGTTGTGTGCAACTGATTCTTTCTGTTACTCAGAACTACAGCATAGATTATCATATCTGATTTCAAAACCGACATGCCCATCCATGTGTCAAAATCCACATGAAAATATAAAGAATTTCTGTGTTCAATTGCCATAAGAAATGGCACTTTTTTGCACACATCTATTTCATTTTTCTCCTATTAATAGTTATTTGAATGTTAAACCTTCATATTTTAGCTTGCATTATAGGACTTCATAGGTAGAATATGAACCCAAAGTCTGAATGAGCAGTTACGAGGTTTCAACGCATCCAAAATTTAAAAAAAAAATAATCATTACTTCATTTTTCATGTGTTCACATACATGAAAAATGAAGCTATCTTCATAGAAGTCTTTGGCCTGATTTAGGGCTGTGAATAGTCATCAAAGGAATCTGCTACATGATCAATAGCTTCTGGAGCACAGCAGACCACTCACTGCTATTCAGAATCCTCTTAATTGGATTTTCCTCAAGGAAAGCAATTGTTTCATGATACTAACTGACAATAGCTGCTGCTTGAACATGACAGTATCATCAAATATTCTGCTTAATAGCAATATTTGGTCAGTATTGAGAAGTAAAGCTGGTTTTTACCAGGTGTTGATGAGGCATGAAATGTTCATCTCTTGTCTTTTATCTTTAGCTACAATAAAAAGACTAAAAAAAAAAATGAAATGCAGTGAATATTTTATGAATTTACTTTAATGGATTTTGGGTTTTGTCTTTTTAGACTTATCAACTGTCCACAAATTCTTACCACATGCAAACCTGCTACATTCAAAGCTCCACAGAATAAATTACTTCTCCTTTAAGGGAGATATTTGGTCTACTGTGGTGTCCCAATTAAGAGAATTCACACATACTAATTTTACGCTTTCTAATTAAGGCTCAGTTATGGCTCTAGGAGGCTGGCCTGGTCTCGGGTTGCACGGCAAAGAATTTGAACCACCAAAGCTGGAGGCATTCAGCCTTCTAGGCCATAAGCAGCCTTAACATCTCCCCAATGTGTACTTGCCAGCAGCAGTTCTGCTACAGGTAGGGCAGATGTAGTACAGATGTACAGGGCGCTCTCCTGAGACAGTCCTAAGCCACCTGCCAAACCTCCTCACATCATTTTCACTCACTGTGAAGACTGAATCCAGCTCCAGCAACCAGTGACAACCAGTCCTTTCTGACAGGTTGAACCCTGGGCATCTGGAGTAAAGGCAGGACTCTCAACCCTTTGAGATGGGCTTTAGAGGAAGGTGTAACAACCTCCTGCACAGACCAAGCACTTGAGGGACACAAAAGCCCACACTTTCCCTGTGATACTCCAGCATCTAACCATTTTGTGGTAAGGGACCACAAACAAATGCAATACACTCAGGAAAAAGAGAAAAAAAAATATGTTTGCTGTCCCTACAGTGTAACGGTCTTAACACTGTACATTGCTGAAGAACTGCCCAAAAGTATACATCTGCTTTGTGTTAAAAATTGTAACAGGTATTTATTGTATGTCTATATTAGAGACAAGGACACACATTAAAGCAAGCCTTCCAAGGACTTCGCTGGTTTGAAAATGTGTCGCAGAGCACCAGATAACTGAAGCCAACAATGACCTTGGCATCAACAAAAGACTAATGTTTTCACAGGGATGAACTAACTGTTCCTGACCAAACTCCCTGATGTATTAAGGTACAAACAGGCACCAATTCAAACTCAGGCATGTATGTCTTCAGATCCAAATTATTTTCCCCAAGTGGACAGATTTATAGGGACCAATACAGAATGTCACTGACCACTTACACTTGAGTTCTTATTCCTCCAGCAGCACTGAATATTATTGCTAGAGGATGTATGCACACACATATTTACTGTATACAGATATACATACACACACGCATTTGCCACATTTGGTGTTCCTGAGCCACAGAGCATCCACATTCATAGGTCTGTTAACCTTCCTACTGCCAGAGAATGCAGTTATCCATCTATGCATTGCTAAGGAGAGCTCTCAGAGATCAGAGCATGTATTTCCCTAGCTCTCTCCACATTCACAGCTCTCCACATGCCTCTGTAACTGCCACAAGAGTTATCGTTACTGAATGTCTGACCAGCTCTGGTTCCCACAAAACTCATTACCTCCTCTAGACAATCTTTTGAGCAAAGAACAGAAAATACTATATAAGTAGAAAAAGAAAAATGAGAGCTGGTAGGATTACAAAGATTAGATGGGTTGTTAGACTGGGAACAAAATCAGATTACCTGTTAGAAAAAAAAGAGAATGGAGAGGTATGTTTCCAGCCTTCATTTTAGCCCCTCTGGAAAGGCTGCAATGGGTTTGGAGGAAAAATAGCTTCCTTAAACTTTCTCCTGCTTCAGCTGAAATTCCACCAGGTAGTCTGGAAGTATGCTAGAGAGACCTGACACAATAATTTTTATTTTATGTTATAAATAAATGATGTTATGCAAGAAAGAAAAATGCAGACTGAAATGTCTGTGTTTACAGTACATGTAGAAGAATTTGTGGGCAGAAATAGAGAAGCTGTCAAAGCATGGCAACATAGATGCACTGCTCTTGCTGTGACACCATTTTTTGAGCATGATGGCAGGGAAGGAAAAGCAGCACAGGGAGAGAAAACATTAGTTATTACAGCTACAGTTCCAGTAAAAAAAATAAATAAAATAAAACCTCAAGCATCCAGGAATAGTAAATCTCTTTTGTCTCCATATTGGTATGACGTTAAAATGAGTGCAAACCTGCTGGAACTGACCTTTCCTTGGTCCCCCATGGGACTACTAAAGGCATGACATCCAATGATTCAGATCCAGCTGAAGGTTGGGGCAGGTAGACAGTAACTGCAGTTTTTGCTTTCCTTTGCTACAGAAGAATTTACATGTTACAAAATAACTGTGGGCTGGATTATTAGAAACATCTTACTGACTTTCAAGCCAATGGTACACTTGTGTGCTTAAACTACTTAAGTGTTTTCAGAAATCCAACACAAGTCTGTAAATCAGATTTTTTCTGTCCAGTTTGCCCAAAAGGCAGCACTTTCAAGTTTTCTTCCAAGTCCCAGAATCAGAATGCACCACAATCTGTTTTTTTATTCTTAAATACTCATGGGTCACATATAGAAAATGAAAATTATCTGAATCAAGAAAAGCCTGTAAAACTCAACATTTCTGAAACTTCAGGTATGACATATGACTGCTTTAAATGCTCTTGCTAAAAATAAAAAATATAAACAATTCTTTGTGAAATAAAGAAACCATTAAAAGCATACATTTCAGTTAAAAACATTAGCCTTCCCTTGCTAGGTGTAAAATCATCACTAACTGGGAGAGAAGTATCCACATCTTTGTTATGAATTGGAATTTCAGTTATCGTCTGCAGCTGTTGCAGAGTGCACCTGCTCTTTTGAGCAAATAGTTCAAAAAGGTGTTATTGGCCCATGGAGGGTTCTGGGAATCACGACTGACATGGAAGAAATTGTTTTGTGGTCTCTCTTTCTGGTGTACATTAAATATGAGCAGTATTGAAGCAGTCAGTTGTATAGATTTGGGTATTGATGGCTACAAACTCATTTGAGCAGCATGTGTAGAGTCTTGTATCTTGAGCTGAAAGATCAGGTTGTGATAAAATCTCCATACTTGAATACAGAGAAAAATTTAAGTGAAGGAACTTCAGATACATTCAGCTGAGGGACTGTGATTTATTTGAAACTTCACTATATGTTTTCGTGTAAATTTAAAAAATCTGATCTGGCCTTTCTGCTATTCCAGTGAGCTACCTGTGCCAAATTCCAGCAGAAGTAGAGCCACATAAGGGAGCTGCTCTGTTTGTACATGACTACATTGCTGAAGGTAGCAACGCCTCCACTACTAGAGCAGAGGTGTTGTGCAAGGAGAGCTGCCAGAAGTGCTGCAGGAGGATGAGGATGCTCCCTTCTTTCCCTTACCACTGGTATCCCACCATCTCAGTAAGCAGTGTGCAGTATTCCCTCAGCACCCAGCATGGCATTAGCAATACAAGGCATGATTGAAATCATATAAAACATCCATTCAGCTTTACATGGCATCACCCTTCTTTCTTAAGGATTCTTCAATCAAAGCAGTGCATATGCAGTTGGGTCCATTATTCCAAAGACCTTGGTTACACATTTGCCATGTAGATGAATAAATGACTATATTTATTTTCTATGACACTTGTTTAATTCAATACATCTGCACTTATACCATCATATTTTTCTTAATCTGAGCCAAAATGCTTCATTTTGTGCATTTCTAAAATGGCAATATCATCAGACAAGTGAGTGATCCAGCTTTTAGACCTCTTTCATTCATTAGCACTTCCATTTCCCTTTGCAACTAATATTTCTCTACGCTATTTTTTCCTACCAGAAACATATTTTTCCTGAGTTCAGGTTGCCTCTGGCCTCAAGACTTCACCTTTCCAGATGTTTCAACATCAATTTTCTCTAGAGAATTTCTTACAGCATATAATTACCACTGTGCCAAGGGCAGCATGATGTAGGCAACCTACACACCAGCAGTCTCCACCCTCTGGCCTCCAGAGGCACTGGTAGCAAATCTGCTCTTACTGATCTCAGAGGTCAGGACTCCACAAGTGCTGTGTCAGAAACACATCAAATTTCAACCTGTGTTAAAATCATGCAATGTTTTCCATTAGTTTCCAAGGAAGGCAAAAGTAGTCAGACCTCATTCAAAGCTTTGAACTTTTATAACATCTAAAGTAATGGAGATGTAAAACAAAGAATTGCAATTCTTATCACCTTTCCTCAGCCAGAAATACTGGACGTGAAAGGCAATTGGCAGGATGGAAGAATTTCAGACAAATTCAGATATTGCCAAAGTAGACAACTAATTAAATGCGAAATAAATGCCTACTGCAGCACCATCTTATCCTCTATTCCCAGAGTGTTTCCTAAGAGTGCCATCCTTCTCGCACCCAACTCTTACCGAAACATGTCTGGTTAAATCACATGCCACTCTTTGAAAATAGAGGTGCAAAATCCATTACAAGAATCAGGCCTCAAAATGCCTTTTAAAACTGAGCCAAAACATTTAAGATTAAGTCTTCCATCAGAATTCCTACAGCTCCTATCAAACAAAACAGTAATTACATTCACTAAGTGAATTACTGAATTGTAAATAGAAACTGATAACTGCAATTATATATAGTGCAGAAAATAAGCTTGCAAATACATAGGTACATTATATGAGGCTTTCTTTGTGTTTTCTTGTAATGAAGAAGCTATTACAGGCAAATGGAATTAAGCATGAGATGCTTTGAATGCTTTTAGTCTGTCACTTGGCTTTACACTCAAGAGCTGATGCTGAAATTAACTCCCTTCTTATAAATCCACAACATTTTAATGAGTACTCTGCTCTCTAATAAAAAAATCTGGGTATTTTTCAAATGAAGTCTGACAGACCTTAGCACCATGCTGGTACTTTAAATACTAGCACGTGAACTTCAGGAAGCATAAATTTCTGATTTCTTCAGTTATAATTTGTAAACATCTAAAATCAAGTCCACAACCTAAGGATAGCTGCTAACATTATTATTACTAGCTTCTTGCAGTTGTGCATTGAAATAGTTTCTATCCATGGAATTCAAAATACTTAGAAAACATTGATCAGAGGCCCAACTGCCTATCTGCCTGCATTCATCCCCAAGAGAAAACAGGAGCAATCCCTGGATGCCTTTGAAAATATCTACTGCTTTATCCTGACCACACACAGAACCTTGGCACAGACTTGGAGAACTACTGCACTGGCTGCATAAAATTCATGAATGTGTTAGGTGATATCTGTGCTAAGACAGGCAACACTTATGCAGTATTGCATCTCCTCTTTTCAAAAGGGTTAACTAAAGTGAATGCTGTTAACTGCATCACACAAGAAATTCCTGGAAGAGGTAGAAATAAATTCTATGAGTTCTCACTCTTGAAATCAACCAAGCTGTCCTTCCTTTATGTTATCTACATCCAATTCCCATTTGATCTTTTACCATGGTATAAACTAACAAAGCCACACTGTGTTGTGAGTTATGAAAATATTAAGGAGGGCATAACATGTTTTTGTGGTAGACCTAGGTCCCTCTGCATGACAGCTTCCACATACAACCTGAATTTGCAGTGCCAGTCTCTCTGTTACTGTACTGACAGCACTTCCAGATAAACTGATGAGCCAGGCAAGATCCTGGAGCCACACACTCCTGGCATCACAGTCATCATGGTTGGAAGGGACCTCTGAAAATCACCTAGCCCAACCCCTCCCCTGCTCTAGCAGGACACTAAGTCCTAAGGCTGACACTGCAATTTTCAGCAGCTGTCACTGGTACAAAAATTTTTCCCTTCGTAGGAGACTGTTGCTTTAAAACACGTTACAATTTATGTCTGAAATAAGCCAACAGTGTGTGTTGTTTCACTAGAGGGACAGACTGCCATGTATGCCTGCCTGTGGATGCCATCAAAAACATCATGGCTCACACAATGGCATCCCCTCCTACACCGAGAGCTTCACGCTCTGATGGAAAACTGACACAAAACTTATGTTCATGAATAAATCCTCAAACACTAGGGTTATTAGTATTATGCTAGGGAAATGTTCTCACTTACTGAAGTTACTCAAGGATGGATACTGCATAGAGTTTTTCTGACAGCAACCAATAAATATGTTCACAGCTATGGCTGCAGAAATACATATCCACAAGAGGTATGACAACTGCTAAATGAGAAGCAGCCTGTGCTGGCCACACACTGCTTGAAGAAGGGTGGGCTAGCAGGAATAAGCCAGTTAAGGATACAGCAGGGATAGACCATAACACATACAAACTAGTTCTAAACTGTAACCCTTTGCTTGTGAAAACCCTGCCGGGCTCCTTTCTTTGTATATCTGACAAGCTTCTTTTCCTACCACATACAAGGAAATATCTATCAGTTATATTTAACCTTAAAACAATATTAGAAAACATCATATGCCAAGCCTGCAGCAAAGAGATCACCTGAAAACTCCTCAGTAGAAAATGACATTTCTAGAGGTAACAAAGTGCAACATCCACAAACTAAGCATCAGGGTACAGAATATAAAAAGTCAGATAGGATGGTAACTGACTGAGACTATGAAATGTTATGGTAAGTGTTTAGACAGAATATATTCAGCAAATACATTCAAATTACATTCTGTTCTTTAGAACAAACACAAAAACTAATTCATATATAGTTTCCAAAGCAGCAAAACTAATAAAATTGGAGTCTCTGGTGCAGGTGTAAATGCTGAGGATTTTCTTCTGGCTTGTGGTGTTCATAACATCTTGTCAGAGCACTTGTGGATCCAAAACAGCTGAAAAAAAAAATGTGGCTTCAAAGTTGGCAGCAGTGCTGGATGTGCAATCCCTACAAATGCAGTTTGTAACACTGGATAGCAACTGGGGCTCCCAAAATCCAAAATATAATGACTTTTCACATTTTATATCTCTTTAGAAATGGTCCATTTCTTGTGGGGTTTTAGCAAAGCAAACATTTTGAGAGCTGTCTCTGGGCAGATGCCATGCTACACTAGGGTTCAGAGACTCACTTTTGTAGGAGACAAGCAAGCAATGCTGGGTGCAAACAGAAGTTTCCCAGAGATAATCTTGTTAAACAACAGAATTCCTCATGTCTCTTTTCTTCCTATGCCTTCTCCTAGCCACAGTACAATGGCCACATCCTTAGTGCACCAGCTACCACTCCATGAGCTTACATCTAGTTGGAAAGTTCAGCTAGTAAAATGTTGTTCTGAAGTGAAGGCACTGAATCCTCATTACTCGTGAAGAAGCTAAGCTGAACTTGGAAGAGACCGTTTTTTTAGTTTCTTCCACAGATTTCAGACTTCAGAATAATATTCCCCCCCACCACCTAGTTTCAGCAAAGAGCCATTATTTTTGTTGGAAAGCATATACACTGTATGTGGGTATAAAAGCCTTAGCTGAGAAGGGCTTCTACAATGTATCTAATTTAATCAGATCTATTTTTCAATCTAATTATTTGAACACATTAGCAAAATATGTCCAACAGACACTGTCAAATTCAACAGCATTCAGGAAAATAAAAATCACTGCTCTATTTCATTTTTACTATTTCAGACACCTTTCACCTTGTGTATTCATCAACTTTTCAACAGCTGCAGGAATCTACAGGCTCTGGAAGTAGTTCAGCTGGTACTAAGGATATCATTTACACTGCAGTGTTTTAACATTTTGACCTCTACTTGTAGAAATTTATGTGCATCCACAGCTACCCAAATACTGGAGGTGTCATGGTGAACATGAAGCTGAAAGAAAATTATTTTTCACTTATAAAACTTTTTTTGTCTTAAGTTTCACATTCACAGTTCAGAGACTTTCCTGTTAATCATTCCGTTTTTGAGCAATTTTATAGCCACAGAACAAGTCTGGAGATTTTCAGACTTGTTACCAGATTGCACCTGAGCAAGTCAAGCCTGACATGCAGCATAAGCCTGGACTAGTGGCTGTAAAAGTGGGTTTTCTTTCGCTGGCCAGAAGCTGATTGGGTGACCAGTAATATAAATACATGGTCTATCACACCAGTTAATGAAATTTCACATCAAAGATGTCTTGAAATTCAAGGAAGAAAGGACCTGAAGCATTATTTCAGTTATCATCCTCAAAACACTGGGCTTCTTCTTGGCAGCGTTTTTTTAAAGTTTTCAGTGATTATTTTTTTCAGCACTTCCCTTGCAGCAGCGACAGGAGTCTGCATCATTCCTGGCAGAGGGCACAGAAATAGCCAAGGTCCTTCACACTGCTTAGATCCAGAGAGCAGAGCCAGCTCTGTCAGCAGCACTCACACCAGGGACGCCCCTACAATACAGTGGCAGAGGATGGCACAAGCTGCCACCACAAGAACCTAATTATTTTTCACTGCATCAGTGAAATTTTAGTCAATGTAAATCCAAAGATGTTGCATTCATTGTCATTCTATTAGGGTTTTTAATAGCTTGAGTGGAAAACAAGAGCAGAAAAATATTCACTCCAGAAAATCTTATCATATAGGAATTGCTAACAATGTGACCATGTACTACCTACTTTCTGAGATAATTTTTTTTCAACCACACGCAAACAAAAAAATAATGCCACGCCTTTTAGAGACTTTCTGGTGTACCATAGGTGCTCCAAGTAACAGCATAAAATTAATTTATTAGGATTTTCAGCCACTTGAGGCTCTCCTGAAAGGAGGAAAAAGAACAAATTACAGATGCAGGTGCATTTCAGACTACTGTGCCCAATTCCATAATTTTAAGTGTGGCACCTTTGAAATCAAGCCTTTACTTTTTTCTTCAGGTGTGGTAGGTGGCCACTTTGATCACTACCACTTGTAACATTCCTTTGTTCATTCACAGAATTGTTCTCTAATACAAATACAGAAGAAATTGTAGCTTAAAACTAAATTAACATTGTGCAGCATGGGGAGCTGATGTGGAAATAGACTGAATAGGTTTTTATCTAATACTGAAGCCTGTGCTTCTTAAAGCTCCTAGCTCAAGGCATAGTAATTCAATGGCAAATTAACATAGACTCATAACAGACATTGAAAATGAGCATTATACACATTCCACCACACAGACAAAAGAAATATCTTGCTGTAATACGAGAGATTTTCCAGCTCTGATACCCAGGTGAGAAAAAAAAATCCTCACATACATACCAAGTAGTATCATAGCTTAGCCAGAGCACACCTGAACATGAAAGAAACAAATACCTTTGGCAGGGGTTTAGCTTTAGAAGAAAAAGGACTGACTCAGAGTTGAAAAATGTGGAGCATTATTTCAACAAGTAGGAAATACGGCAATTCAGCAGTGTAAACCCACAGAAGAGGATGGCAACCTGATCAAGGTATCCAGGCTCAGGAAAGTGTTTAATGGATGTCCTGGTTGAGAGAACACAGAGCTGTGGAGCTTAAAACACTTAAAACAACTATCTTAGCAGAAGAAAAAGAAAAATTATCATGCAAGGGAAAAACAGTATCTTCTACCTCTGCAGATTATCACAGTATGGTATTAATAAAATTTACACTACTGCAAAAAACTCCTATCTGCTCTCCTTTCAAACTCCTTTACATACATCTGCTCACAGAATCCAAGGACTCTTACCAAGCCCCCAGTTTCCGATCTCAAAGAAAAACTCATAATTTGGAATACAGACTTTTCTATAGCTCCCTCTTGAAATAATTTTTTTCCCCCTCCACCAGGGCTGCCCCGTTAGGAAGTCAGGCCAGTTTATCTAGGTTAGTGTTTCTTTGTTGCTGTTAAACAGCACTCAGCCTGGGACCACACCTGCCTGTCCCACACCATGGCCCACTGTCACTTCCAGCCATTCTCCTGCCCACCAGACTTCTTCCTCCACCATCACTTCTGAAAGTTTTATGCTCACAGCATAAAATTACATTTGATCCCTGGAAGTGGAAAAATAGCAAATTTGTGCTATTAATTTTGGATATGGTGCTGCAGTCTCCAGTATTTGCAGCACTTCACTCACACCATCCACAAATTTCAGGGCACATCCAGTTCTTCTGCACACACTGGAATCAATAGTTTGAGCAGGCTTAAGCCAGGACTGGTTTTAAAGAACATAATTAGTAATTGCCAGCTGATAATACCCCTCTTAATAGGATCTGTTGCAATATTCTCTTTAGTTAGTTTCCCATACACATTACAATCCTTGCACTGATTGTTTTGCATCTTCAAAAAGGAGAAAATGCACGCACATGTATAAACTGTCAGCAAATAGCTGCTTATCCCTAGTTCTAGTTTTATTTATAAACTGACTGACAGGCATGTTAACTGCCCATAAAATTACAGGAGATACATCTTTAAAAATAAAACCCTACTCCTTAGTTGTTTGTAAAATCAGCAAAATTATTTTGTTGCCTGTAATTTTGAAAGTGGCTGCCGTTAACAGCACTGCCACCAACTTTATTTCTAATTTAAAGTTGCTCTGCAATCTCTAATCCTGTATTTGAAATTCCTATTACCAAGGGCTCTAATCACAATTGGCTTGGCAAGAAACATGTTTACACGCTCTGCTGTGTTAGTGCCAACCTGGTCATACACTATATCAAAATAACCACTTTCTGGTCAGGAGCTACCTTTACAGACACCGATGTGCACTCACCCATGGTCAAACCATTATTAGCTACAGTATCCCTTGAATGAGTAGCTTTTTTCTGCCAACATTCAAAACTGGGATTTCTTAGAAGTTGTAAGACATTAATAGGAAAGTAAAAGAATGTTAAACCATGATTTTCTTGTTCTTTCTTCTTTTTCAACTGGACAGAATCTCTTTACAGATTCTTTTTGATGAGTAAAACCTAAAATAAATAGATCTATAATATGCTTTATGAAATAAAGTTTCAACTTCACCTTTTCAAGCAGAAACCACTATTTAACAGCATTTGACACAATTTAGTCACTTCTAAAAATATCTCCTGTAGATACCTCACTTTTTTCGTACTTCAAAACACCCAGAGCTTCCACTCAGTCTTTTCATTCATTACCACCATCTCTCCAGCACCATGGTCTCAGCTGAATATAAAATATATTACCATCTTTTCCAAACAGCTCCATGCATTTCATTTTTTAAACTGTTGATTAATCTCAACTCTTATGCTGGAAATAATTGAAAACATCCTTCCTGAATAAGATGACAAATATCTACGTTACAACAAACTCATTCATCTCTAATTTCATGCTTGCCCTTTCCATGAAGCTCATTAAGCTACCATACAGCACCTCAGCCTTCCTCGAATTTACTGGTTACATCCACACTATGCCAGGTAAAGGTCATTTTACAGGTTTGTGCCAGTCTTCTTTTAAAGGGGCTTCTTCTCACAGCTGCTTCACTTTACTCTTAAAATCCAAAATATACTGCCTTGATGTAGTTACTTTGTCCTGTTTCTCTTTCCCTCTTTGGCATAATTTTCAAAGCATTTCGCTGCAGAACTTCATGTTAGAACCACTTTAGAATCTGTAGGGATTCTGCAGGGGAAAGCAGTAGGGGTCAGATCTTTTAATCCTAACATTAATACCCTCACCATCAGACATCTGAAATACAAAACATTAATGAATGTAAATAACACAGTTAAGGTGTTTATTGTAATTGTTATGTCCATCTCAAACATGACTTCTTCTCCAATGACACAGGTAATTGATAGTTGGATTAACAATCAGCTACAAATTCTATTCCAGTCTATTGGTATGATAAAGATTTCTTTCTGCCAGGATGTTCAGCCCAGCAGATACCAGTACAGAATACACTGAAAATTCTCCTTCTGCCTGTGTCATATTTAACAAAAGCCTTAAAGCAAAATCTTGGGAACATCCTGCCCTTTAACAATCACATGACAAACGCTATCCTATTTTAAAAGGCTCTCTATGAAGAACTATTTACTCTTGGTGTTATATGCTGATCCACATATGGTAATGGAGTAATTTCTGTCCTGAAGAATGAGAATTGATACTTTTAGTATGTCATTGTATTCAGCTGACATACTTAACAGAAAAGGTTGTACATGATCAGGGTGGAAAACAGTGGTTTTAAAATTTTACTTCATGCACATTACAATGCATATGCTTCTCCACACATGTGACAGACATTTATTGGATTGCTGACAGTTACATTTCGGGGGACGATGTTGGTGTTGTTGAAAATAACCATACAAAAGTTGAACAAAAGCATAGATTTTTCTGGTGAACAGTCAGAGAACAATGCGAAGAAGGGCACAAACTTCAACAGAACATGAACTGACTCCCTTAATTTCAAGCATCAAATCAGGTTTTTTAGTTAAGTATACTTTCACATAATAGATCTACTACATTATGCACTGAAGACTCTTCATAATAAAGCATAGTAGCTATATATTATGATTATAACCATGCTGAAATGCCTAACTCTGTGCATTAAAAAAAAAAAGGAAAAGAAAGATGCTGGAAAATTTGTTTTCCTATTTAAATAAAACATTTGCTCATACCAGAAGAGAGATATATCATGTGGCAAACACATATAAGCAATTCATTTGCTAAGAAGACTTATATTTAACATCTAAATATATTAGAGATGGGGCGCAGAGAAGAAAGGTCATCATTCATTTAGGTAAAGTAAGGGAGAATTCATCTGATTAAAACATTAGCATATAAATATGATAGGAATCCTGAACCTCATTGCTTTCCAAAACCAACCACAAGTTCTTGGGGGTGTAAGTCATCCCTGGTAGACATATACATCAGATATCAAAATGGCATTGATTCAACAGCAGGAAGGAAATTACACCAACTTTCAGAAAGGATAGCTTTACCATAAGTGTTTTCCAAAACTTTGTGATACAACACTGGAATGCATCATAAATTCCAGAAGCTGTTAAATCTATTGCCTGGGAAGAGGACTGTACAAATACACAACCAGAGTACAATTGAATTACAAAAGCTTTGTAAGTTACTGCTTTCCATCTAAATCACCACAACTGACTGAGCAGGCTTTTAGCAGTGTAAACCTCACTAAGGATTTCTTCAGCAAATAAATTTCAATTCACCATTGCCATAACATGGAGTTTGTCCAAAGGCAGCAACAGCAGCTCAGCTGAACAAGGGAACATAGGAATACACCATAATCTGGTCACATGCAACTGCAAGCCCACTTCCTGAAGGACATGTAGGACATTTGCTATGAAGCAAAGCAAAAAAATATTTCAAATCCTCCTGATACTATAACTTTATAAAGGAAAATTTGCTTACCAAAATCCATCTAGTACTTTATATTGAGTTGATTACAACAGTTTTAACTGAAAACATAGTATGTAATTGGTATATATAAATCTCTGAAAATAAAACCTTGGTATTATCTCAATATTCCTTTGCTTCACAATAGTAAATTTACTGTTGCTAAAGGAGGCTGGATAGAAACAATAATATTTTAATGAAGAGTTCAGAAACAAATTCAGTCTCAACCTTTATTATCTTATATATCTGCAATGTGCAAACTCATCCATGGACTTCTGAATCCTGCTTCCTAAGAAGAGATTAGGCATCCTAACGATCCTCACATGCAGCAAGAAATTGTTTAATTTCTTTATCCATTATTTTCCAGCTTTCAGAGTCATCCAACAAAACAAACAAGCCAAAAATTCCATCTAATATAACTAAACCTCTCCATAAATCCACTCCCACAATTGCCTTAATTTAGAGATAAAGAAATAACTGCACTTTATTATTACAGATCCAGAGATTAAAATGAACTCAAAGAATAAACAAGCTGTAGTTTGCTACATGATGCAAGCCAGGTTCCTCTTCTGCTTAAGGTATTGCTAGGGATATAATCTATCATAAACTGAAGATACATTAACAGGAAATGAGAAATAATCAATGTCTTGCTTCATGTAAGAAGAAACCAGTAACAGAAACACACTGCCTTGGCTGCTGCTGGTTAAAGATACTGCCAATATAATAAAGCAAATTAGAGAACCTGGGCTGATGCTACTGCAAATAAAGCAAGAGTGCCAAGGCAGAAATGGGCAAAAACACCGAGTCAGAAATTCAGTGCAACTACTCAGACAGCAATCCTTAAACTCAAAATTAAAACTAGGTAGGTGGAATGTAAATGTAGTACTCATTTCATAGTGTTATTTGTTAATAAAAATAATAATGCAAATGGTAACACTACTGAACAGCTTTGCAGAAGGGTTCAGAATGGCCATGCAGGAATCTTCCACATGCACTGCAAAAACCAAGGTCTGGCAAAAGAGGTTGAAAAAGAGAAACTCAACTCACTGTTTGCAGGGTTCAATAGGAGTACATGAGAGTAACCCAAAACCGGTGGAAAATCCAGTGTAAAAAAATCAACAACACGCTTTTACCATTGACTGTCACAGCTTATACAAAACATGCATTGTCTTTTCTTTTTATTATTTTAATATAAATGGGAAGAAGCTTGAGGAAATAGAAAGCTCAGCACTGCAGCGAGCGGGATGTACTTCAGTGTGCCCAGAGGGACAGAAATGCTTACTACTAACTAGTACTTAGAGCCTATTCCATACCAGACGTCTGTCCCTGGAAATAGACTCTATGCTCAATCCATTGTGCACTGCTTCAAACCAGCTCTTACAGATTAAATTGCAGAACATCATAGTAAGTTTCCTTCCTGCATTAAAATAAAAAGAAGTAATATTTCATTTTCCTCTCCTTTACATTATTGATAACATTTTTCTTCAGAAATTATTTTAATTGATTTATTCAGAAATTTTGAGCAGGACAGCCTCTACAAGCTAGAGATTTTTATTTAAAATACTTGATAGAACTGGAACAAGTAACAAGAATAAGTTTCTGAAAACTACACTCCCAACATAATATGACAACCACAGACACGAATAAAGATGGAGCCAAACCTCACCTCTGAGAGTTTGAGAAGGACATTAGTTCTCACCAGAATTGTTGTGGAAAACCGTAATTTCTAATGACCTCAAAATCATACTGAATTCCCACCTTATTTGGGAGGATTTTACAACTAAAACAAAGTCTGCCCTATTACATTATGTGATCCCCTTCAAGTAAACAATTATCTCCATAATTTAAAAATTATGTCAGAGCACAAAGAATAGTTCAAATCATGAGAATTACAGCAGCAAGTCTTCATCACTAAAGATGATTAATATCCTAAATGTAAAAAAATATTTAAATTTATAAAATAAAATAAAATGTATTGCTGTAAAGACCAGTTATAGATATGCACACCAATTTTTTATGTTTAGCTAAGGAAATATTCAACAATGGCTATAACTGAGTCATATGCTCACCGATCTGACCAAACACACAAGGTACTTATAAGACTCTTGTTTTAGTCACTGATTGTCAGTACCAGACATCCTAAAGATCTAGAGTCTGAAGAGAAGTTCATCTTTTAGGCTTCTAAGAGCAAGCAGATCAGAACAGAGAGTTTCAAGGAAGGCAGTGAGAATGCTAAAAGGTTTGGAAAAAACAGAGGAAAATTCAAATATTCAGCTTTTTTTTTTTTTTCATGTAGATGAGAGAAACTCAGAAGATGACATGAGATGAATTGTCCTAATGTAAAAGGCTCTTACTGAGAGGGAGTTTGATGAATTATTCTCTGTGTCTGCTGGGGAGAAGACAAGACATAATTGACTTAATTTTCAGTGAAAAGGACTTAGATTGGGAAAAACTCTATACATCAAAAGGTAATTATAATGGAACAGGAGGCTAAGTGAGGTTATGGAAACCCTATCATCCTTTATAGGCACAGATTAGTTAGACATCTGTCAGGCATTGTGGGGGTATACCTCACCCTCTCAAGAGCTGCTGTTCCTAAACTTTTTAGGCCAAGAAAGACTTTTTATACATAGTAGATTTTAGCTTGTCTCTACGCCTGCCGTATGACCCTTCATAAAGCATTTTGAAATTGAGACTGTATCAAAAAAGGGTGACCTCATGGACCTCCTCCCTGGGCCTTGCAGGCCCCTTTTTGCAATCTGCACGTACTGGAGGAAAAAAAAGGAAAAAGAAATAAAAAGATCCCACAGTTTTAAAAATAGCAACTGATTGATTCTGCTGATGCCTTTGGCTCTATAGCTTGTGGTGCTGTGCCTCTATCTGTGGGCAGATCACAGCCTCCTCTGGTTCTGCCCTGCTCTCTGGAGTGACGGCTGCAGAAAGGCTCCAGGCTCTCTAGTCTTACTGTGCACACTTCCAGCAGAGGGAAGGTAACAAGTAAGATAGGAACTTGTATTTTGCTCAGGTCATGCAAAGCCTCAGGTTCTTTGATCATCCTACTAATATGCTACTAACTACTTTGAAACTAACGTCCACATTCCTGACCCGTTTCACTGCATTCCCTTTGCAACAGGCAGGAGCCCTCACCTCAGTGACAGCCAACACTTGCACAACTTCTCTCTTTCAGTCCTGCTCAGCCACATTAAGATAAGGTACTTAGCTCTGTCTGGAAAAAGAAATGTCATGGAAAAAGAATCCACAGGATTTCTTCATGCCTTTAATGAGTAGTTAAGCATTTAAAGATTTGAAGTGAAATTAAACTGGCTGGTTGATCTTCAAAGCCTTAGCCCTTAATATTACTTCTTAACTGAACACTACAGACATAGTAATGAAGTTAGGATTCCATCACATCTACTAAGCCATTGATGAGTCATAGCATGACAGGAATTTGTATTGCCTGCATGTAACTAGTGAAAAATCTACCTAGACTTTAGTAAAGCCTTTGACACAGTTTCCCACAGCATTCTCTTGGAGGCACTGGCTTCTCATAACTTGGACAGGTGTGCACTTCACTGGGTAAAAAAACTGGCTGGATGGGCCTAAAGAGTTATGGTGAATGGAGTTAAATCCAGTTGGTGGCCAGTCACAGATGGTGTTCCCCAAGGCTCATTATTGGGGCCAGTTCTGTTTAATATCTTTATCAATGATCTGGACAAGGGGACCCAGTGTACTCTCAATAAGTTGGCAGATGACACCAAGTTGAATGGAAGAGCAGATGTCCCTGAGGGTAGCAAGGCTCTACAGATGGATCTGGACACACTAGATCAATGGAGCAAGGCAATTGTACAAGATTCAAGTACCAAGTCCTGCCCTTGAGTCACAACAGCCCCATGCACACTACAGGCTTGGGGCAGAGTGGCTGGAAAGCTGCCTAGCAGAAAAGGACCCTGGGGGTGCTGGTTGACAGTGGCTGAGTACAAGCCAGCAGTAGGCCCAGGTGGCCAACAGCATCCTGGCCTGGATCAGAAATAGTGTGGCCAGCAGAACTAGGGAAGTGTTTGTCCTCCTGTACTCAGCACTGGTGAGGCTGCACCTCAAATACTGTGTTCAGTTCTGGGGACCCCACTACAAGAAGGAAACTGAGGTGCTGAAGTGTGTCCAAAGAAGGGCAACAAAGCTGGTGAAGTGGCTGGACAACAAGTCTTACTAGGAATGTCTGAGGGAATTTGGATTCTTTAGCCTGGAGAAAAGGAGGCTGAGAGGACACTTTATTGTTCCCTATGACTATCTGAAAGGAGGTTGTAACGAGGTGGGGGTTGTTCTCTTCTGCCAAGTATCAAGAAGTAGAACAAGAGCAAAAGGCCTCAAGTTGTGCCAGGGGAGGTTTACATGGGATATCAGGAAAAATTTCTTCACTGAAAGGGTTGTCAGGCACTGAAAAAGGCTGCTCAGGGAACTGCTGCAGTCACCATCCCTGGAGGTATTTAAAAGACATGTAGATGTGGTACTAGGGGGCACAGTTTAGTGGTGGACTTGTCAGTGTGCTGGGTTAACAGTTAGACTTGATGATCTTACAGGTCTTTTCCAACCAAAACAACTCTATGATTCCATGAATTTAAAAAACAGCTTCAGGGTTGCATTAAGTACATGTGATATATGGTACTAAACTACCTGGCAATATAAAGAAGGAGCCTTGCCAGGTACACCAGTCAGTCCAAACTGGTAGAAAAGGAGAGGTTTGATTTTGTTGGCATTCATAGATTTTAAAATAAAATCAAAATGAACAAAAAAGACTCAAAAAAACCCCCAACAAACAAACAAAAACAATCACAGCCTGAAGTTCCCATCCAACTGGGAATTCGAAGTCAAATGTATAGGCAACAATTTATCTTGATATGCAGCAAGAAAAGGTATAAAAAAACTCTTTAAATAACAGCACAGTGAATAATGATATATATGAGACTGTAAAGTGATGATATGCAGGGATGGCAAAATAAAAAAAATTAAGTCACATTCTTAATTTAGGTGCTATAATCCACATAAACTGCTACAATCATATAAAAAAAGGATTGTAGTTTTTCATGTTTAGATAAAAATGACTAAAATCTGCTTCACTGATTATCCATTACCTGGAGGAGGCCATGTTCATAATGCACCTTTAGAGCAATTTGTAAGAACTGGGATTTGCACTTATGTCTTTGCTAATAATTACAGCCATATACTGACCCTGCCACATGTTATCTCTCATCTGATTACTGCTGTCCACCCACTGAATTCTAGTACTGCCAAAAGCATCTCATTAGCAAGGACACCAGAACTGGAAGGCACTGTAAAAGCATATGACAATCTTAAATGCTGCTGGGTCTGAGATGCCCATCCAGAATAGGGGTGGAAAAATAACAGAATATGAGAAAGCCACAGGTTATGGTTCAGCATTTAACTCACTCCTAGAGAATTCTTTACTGTCATCCTGAGTGACAAGTGGGTGCAGTTTTCATAATCACAAGCAAAAACTGAAGCTGAGAAAATAGATGTGTGACTTCAAACCTACATAAGGAACATCTTGACATTTAAATCCAATTACCCTTTCTCCTTCCGATGAAAATATGATATCAACTTGTGGGAAATTCTACTAGACATATCATTCTCAAGCTCCTATGAGCTTTTCAGCACCACTTTTGGTATTACACATTGCATTTGTTATCAGTCATTTTTACAAAATAAAGGGTTACAAACGGGTAAGCAATTGATACGCGATGCCAACAAGTCCATAAAAAATCTGTTTGGAAAGTCTTCCTAGAAAAATTATCTTCCCCCCAGTTGCAATCATTAATTGCAAAACTGGAATGAACTCCAAGGTAAGACAGATTACTGTTTTTTGTAATAAATTATTGTCAGTCACTCAAAGCACCCTTAATATCATACTGTTCCCCAAGCTCTTAAATTACAGGCCGAATTTAATTTATCAGTCTGCCGTATGTGAAAAAAGGATTAATTAAACTCATTCCAGTATTACAGTAAGGCTCTGTTTCTCTTAGTACCAAAGAATAATTGACTCCAAGTGAATTGGAAAGTGGGTAAGTAATTGTAGTTATTATTCTGATGTAAATATTAGTTCTCTTTTGACATTTCAAAAGATTTAGTAGAAGCACTTTAGCGATGAGACAGATCATTACTCTGGCTAGGAATAAGAGACAGCATAGGGAAAGTGAAATTACAATAAGTAGTTTATATACCTAAAAATACCCCTATCCTATTTTCTCGTAGTTATGTATCTTACAGTACATTTTCATTAACTCTTGCTACTGATTTATTGTAGTAAGGATCCTACAGGAAAGTCACTGCATTATACCCTATTACTTTGGAAAGAAGTCAGAAGTAATATGAGTTCTCATACTGGAAGAGGAATTAATGGGAAGTTTGTCTCTGAGCTAGTCATGATACTGCCAGTGCTATAAAATTCAAATCAACTGATTGCCATTATGAATGACTAATTGTGACCAAAAAAATCATACCAGACAGACACATTGAGCAGCAAGAAATCACCTTTTAATTGGACAATATGACTAGCTCAGAAGAGAAACTGCAGCATATTCAGAATAAGGAAAAGGTTTGTGCTTTAAGAATTGTGGGTAAATGGAGCTCACTGAAGCCATTTTCTAAATATAGTATTGATCTAACATCTATCTAGAGAATAAAGCCACAGAGAGGCAAAATTAGCAGCCCAAAATTTAGCTTCCAAGTCTCCATTTTAATTTTGGGACAGGTGGACTGATCTCAGCAATTCTTTGACCACTGAAGATTATTTTATATATATTCTTGTAAAGAAAAACCTGAAAAAAATAACTGCAGTTCAAGTCTCTGAATCTAGTTTTTTTCAGGTTTTGCTTTTCTCTTTTTGCCTTTTAAGTTCTCTGCAGTTTTGATTCTCAGCCTCTCAACAGAAGATCACAAGAGAAGTTTTAGCAATCTGGCTTCTTGAGCAGTGATTGACATCTAGCTTCAATCTCCAAGATGACCTAGGACCTGGTTGTTCCAACTCAACTGCCAGCAAAAGTTCTGGACTTTTAAGGTTATTAGCATGAAGAAGCAGTTTAAACAGGCTTTTCTCATTATTGCTTATTACGTATTCTTTTTCCAGGTTAAAATGAGCTGTTTACCTGACAGAACTTTAAATAAATGTTTCTTTTTCAAGTATACAACATACAAACCTGCTAAGGAGTGCAAAGCATTACAAAATACTTATATATACTTATCAATAGCTTAAAATAGTCAAGACACTAGTAAGAATAAATAAGTGAACACAAATCAGTATACAGAAGTGGATAATTACTGTATTTCCAGCTATATTTTCAAGACTATTAGTATCAAGGAGGTTTAGCATTTCCTCCTTACAGTTTTGTTATTAAGTACTACATTTTATAGATACTAAAATTTTCTGCAACCAGCTAATTAAGTTTGTTCATATTTTGTTGTACATTAGGTTGCAGATCAATGTGGCCATTGAAGCAAAGTGATTCTTTAAATTAAAAACAATTGTGTCTGCAATTTAGGTTTTGCCACTATCCACTCTGCCTGACTTGACCAATTAATTGTTTCAAATAGGCACTCAGATGCAGCAGTCATCAGATGTTTAAAAACTTAGCTGGAGAAAATTAAAAAAACTCTGTTGTCATTACTTAGTTAATTCCCCCAAAATATGGAATTAAGCAAAAAGATAAATAAAATAGATTACAAAGAAAAAGTGATCAGATTATTGATAAAACTGCTGTAAAACAAATAAGCCGTAACAAGTACAAACCAGAGGATTGGACTCATTTCAGAAACTTGTACCTAGGATCAAGAGTTTTATATAAACCTGTAGCATTCTGTTGGAAACTAAGGGCCATTCTTATTATTAAGAACAAGGGGGAAAAAGAGCAAACACATAGCAATTCCAGAGAAACATATACCAAAGATGGACTAAAAAAATAACATTAGCCAAATGAAGTCTACAAATATCTAAAGGGCAAATTTAAGGAGGAAGGAGTCAGGCTCTTTTCAGTTGTGCCCAGCAATAGAACCTAGAATCAGGTTTTTAATGAACCCAGAATCAGGCATTTATTCACTGGAAGTAGGTATAAGATAATTCTTATTATTTAAATAAGCAATCATAAAATTAAAGCAATATATGCATCCAATTTTTAATTGAAATTTAGAAAAGCACTCACTAGCTTCAGTAGAATTATTATCTAGCCCATTCGATTAAACTCTATGAATAGTTACAGTCTTGATTATATATAACATAGTAGTAACTATTGATGCTTAAATTGTACATAAAGTTTCAACTGCAAACTATTCAAAATGTAGACATTTTAATTATCTTAAATTTTAGCATAACAGGTAACAACTAGATTCTGTATCTATTTACTCCTATTCCTTTTTGTGCTTTAAGTCGTGAATCCTTCCCTAACAGGAGTCTCCTGTGCCCGTGTGCGATTGCAGGTGGTACCCAGTTGATTAAAGTGCATCTTTTTGCCTGCTATTACACACACTATAATCAATTACCGACACCAGATTAACAGAGGGTGCAGCCAAGATTTGCACAGCACGTTTCAAATCTGGTGTTACATTAATGACATAGTTAAGGTTAATCATATTGTTTAAAATTTTCATTGCATAAAGGATTCAGGAGAGTCTTTAGACTGCAATCAAAAGCAGAGGTTTAACAATGCCTGGCAGGCTTGCTTCTTTTGTAGTTACATTTTGTGATCTTCACTCTAGTGATACCTCATTACCCAAACAGGCAGCACTGCCAGCTTTATATTTCATCAAGCTCATGCTTATCGCAGTCTTTTTATCTAATTGTTGTGTATGTGCATAGGAGAGGGAAGACTTCTTTTGTATTCAGCTTTCAGTTTTTCCTCTTGTCCCCTTTCCTTGTGTCACAGTTGACTGACACATTCTCACCTCTGCCTCCAAAGTAGCCCATCACACCCTCCTCATTTCATGTTATAGCCTTCTCCTACTATCCTTAATAACATAACAGTATTATAGACTGCACTTAGTCCAAACCAAAAAGAAAGTGCCCTTCTTCCTTTTGCCCTCAAAAAGATGCAAGTAAAAAAAAATTACTAGAACAATGACTCATTTAGATACTGATTTCAAAGCACAATTTTGCATATGCCTTTTAAAAATTGAATGCCAGAATCCTGCCAGGAACTGAAGGGCATCATTCCCCAGGGTTCAGGAAGGCCAATCTGCCTTTACAAAAATCATTTCATTACTCCTTAGCACATACCTGAACTGGTCAAGTCAGGATTTCAAATTAGTTCCTAGCTCAGCAGACACTGCTCACTTCAGAAGACCACTGCTCTCAAGAAATGTAAAGGCAAAGGCACCTAATCGCAGTTTAGCAATCTAGAGGGTCACAGATGCTATGAAAAACATTCCCTGTTGCATGCCCAGTTGCAAGCTAAAATGTATTGCTTTGTAAACTAAGAAAGTCCATATTGTGTTCCTTCAAATCATGTTCCCTTTCAACTTTTCAGTTTTTAAAATTTCCTAATATTCAATGTTGCAACATTCAAAGAAAGCCTGAGATTGTCTTAAGCAGGTGGAAAACACCAGAACACTGCTTGTGAACACTTACGCTATTTCACCAGTAAGTGAGGAATATTTTACTGAGTGTTTTCACCTAGGCTTCTAATATATCCTAAAATTTTTCTTCCCATGTTCTCCATTGCTCACCAGTCCAAATACTGAACTAATATTCTTCAATTATAGTCCTGTTTATGGATACTACATCAATTATGATCACATTAAAATCCTGCTGTGTCACCTGCTCTGACACACAAAACTGAATTTATTTTCTCAGAACATCAAGCAGCCCAATGCATGCAAGCCATTTACACTCACATAAAATATGCCTTGATTGAACTGCTTCCTAGTTATTCTTTGAAAAAACTTTAAATTAAAATGGTGCATTCTTAATTGCTATGAAAAAAATTGTTTCAAGAACTGCCAGAGGGCAATATGTAAAGTTTTTGTATGTGATCAAGAATCAACGTGGAAACAGAAAGTTTACACTCACATTAAATAAACCATGCAGCCTTAACCACAAGATGGATAAAGATTATTTCTCAGGTGAGAAGGTGTTACATCCATGGCAAAATAACACGCAGCATGACAAAGTTACAAAATGCCTTCGAATCAATTCTATGTGCATGTCTGCTGCTATAAATCAGGAATTACACTGCTGAACATAAACCAGAATAGCACTGATTAACATTACGTGTAACATTAATGCATAAGGTCTGCCTTAATGAAGTTAGTGTTATCCATTGCTGCTTTTGATGAGGCCCAAGAGAAAAAATGGGTCCTGTGACTTATTTTGATTTTAAATGAACCTTCTTAAAAATCACAATCAGAAGTAGGGCTTTTGTGCTTGTTTACACTTTTAAAAAAAAACAACTGTGAGTTACAGCAATGCAAATTACATATGTATGTTACATATCATATTTGAACAAATTGTATTTTCATAAAGGGATAAATTCACTTAAGATTCAAAAAGACAATTTAGCTGGATATAGGATGTTAAAAGACCCCTGGGGACCTTTCTTCAGGAGCTCTGTTTTATGTTCTTACTGAAATACAGGATAACTTTTCCATCCCCTCCAGGCCGATATGAAAGATTACAGGTGGTGTTGGAAGACTGTCAACACCTGACAGCACTAGACTGAATCCTCATAAATGGCCACAGTAGTAATTAACCAAGTTGTAGAACGTTCAGATTCAGGAAATTCAAGTTAAAAGCACTATCAGAGTGAACTTACAGGATTTTTTTTTTTTTTTTTATGTGACAACTGGGACTCTGGTTAGGGATATAAACACAGTTCTGACATCTCCTACAATTTCCCATGAACTTACAGGGATTATATGTTATTCTATCTCAGAAATCCTTATGAATAACTATTATAAAATGTTGGAATCTTCAGGTTCTTATGCTGTTTTTAAGCCATTCTCTGAATTACTCAGAGAAGAGACTGGAGAATCCAAAATGAAAGATATTTAATTGCATTAGAAAGATACAGTGCAAAGTTGAGACCCATATTCTGAACTTTACAAAACTGGTGGGAAGGAAAGGGGCTATATGAAATTCCTCGTGATCCAGAGAAAGGAAATCCTCAGAGGAGGATTCCAGTCTATTCATAGTTGGTTACCACAATCAGGCATAGATCAGGCTTACAGACATGGCTGTTTGCACACTGTACAGTCCTGTTTGATTATCAGTGCTGCAGAGAAGAATAAAGCTTCTTCATTAACATAGTAACTTGAAGTTGCTTCGTTTTTCTTTCTCACACATTAAGTCTTCCAAAAGTAAAGCAAAAGCTTTTTTAAGAAAAATTCCTATAGAAGTATTGTTAGTTGTGTGGTCCAGTTTCTTAATATTGTTAGTGCTTTGAAGATTCCCCTCGTGAGGCTGTCACATTTAAGGAACTGCTAACGGGTATGCTGCTCCTCTCGTGCTGGCAACAGATAACATGGTTCATTATTGCCCCAAAGAGGTTGTTTGAAACTGGCACAAAACAGCAGTTCTGTACCTTATCTAGGGCTCATGTCTGCAGCACTGCTGCCAGTTAAGTTATACCACTGATGTCTGTGGGTGATCAGGTCTATGTACTGCTACAGACTGAACATCAGAAAAATGAATTCTATTATGTGAACTATTTCATCAGCGAAGCTTCTTCAAATGGCAGAGGAAACAGAATAAAGTTAATTGGATAGAAGAGAATCTGGACTGAAATACGCATAGCACAGAGAGATTAAAAACAACAGAATAATAAAAAATTAAATTGTGAACAAAACAGGGGAGGCAAGCTGATAAAGGGGTCAGGAATCGTGAAGAAGGGCATGAAGATCAGAGGGTAAAAAGCTGATTAGCTGTTAATATACAAGTAGATCTGCAATGGAGAGGTAATTGTTTTAGGAAGCAAGTGAGACTTAAAACAGGCACACAATAATGCTATTCAGTACAGAAAGCCCTTTTAAAAAACCCTACTTTTTTTACAGAGAGTTGCATGCAATACAAAGAACTAAAAAGGGAAATGGGGCTGTTATGGGAGAAAGAATTCAGAAATTGCAAAAGGCATCTGAGCAAAGAGAAAGCCACAGGAAAAGATCCAAACGTGCAATGCATGTAACATGAGCTGCCGAGCATTTGCAATGTCACAGTATTGATGTTTGGTGTCCTGGAGTTTTCCCTTTAAGCTGAATCAATTGAACCTCAAATAGCAAAATTTTGGCTCTGCAGAACATGCCTTTATGCACTACTTACAAGCAAAATTCTTGCAGAAATGGAACAGCAGACTATAACTTATATCATGATCACACTGAAATGAGTAAGGAAGCACAGCTTCAGAGCAATCACCTCTTAAGGGCTAGGATTCAATATACATTTTTCTTTAGAACACTGTCCTCTATTCACCTGTTCCTCCCAACACCCACAGTCTCCATAAGCCAAATCATATCTTGTAGCTCTGCTAAAAATGCTGTTGAATGTAATTCATAAAATCCCTAATTATTTTGGGAATCATTGAAAATGCAACAGAGACCTTAATGTTTCCAAAGGAAGGTAAAGTGTTTTACTGTGGAGTCGTGAAAGGTAGCACTAAGGAGTACAAAATATGAACATAGTAGAAATGTGATGACCTGCAAAACTACAAAGGTGTCACAGAAAACTTCAGATTAATAGGGCATCTCTGGAGGTCTCCAGTACAACCTCCTATTCAAAGCAGAGGAGGCTTCAAAGTTAAATGAAGTTGTCCTGGCCTGTCATACCTCCGTGAGAGATTACCACAAAGATTAAGCGAGTATTTCTAGGAGTCAATTTTCTTCTATTGTCTCTGTCAAATCAGAAATAACCATCTCTGAATTCTGCAAAGCAACCTCACACAGAGAAAATTCAGAGTTGACTGTTAGCAGGGCAAATGCATTCATTCTGTCTAGATGATGCTTCATGTGGATGAAGCAATAGCCCCATTCTGGTCAATGGCATATGGTCCTTGGATGAAAAACTGTGGGTTGGAACAACAGTAAATGGAGGCTATTATAGCACTTCTTGCTATGAACTCATTCAAAGCTATGCACTAGTTCAAGAGAACTGAAAATTGCATTATATTGGCATTTATATTTGTAAGAAGAAAGTGAAGTGCTTCTGACCCCAATAGTTAAGCTCTGTAGAAACTGGTTCTCTCACAGATAATGGATTCATTTTTGTTGTATAAAGCAATGTCCTCATAACTAACATGATTTCATTGGAAAAATAAAGGAGAAGGAAGCTTTAGCCCCAGTACCATCAAAATCCTAGTGATATTAATAGGCTACTTAAACCACAGCTAAGACTGCCTTCAGTATCTGAATGTGCTAGTGAACCATACACACAGTGAACCAACATTTCAGCTTAGCACCAGACTCCCAGAAACACAGAAATAGCACAGACTGCTGTTTGCAACTTTTGTGGAACAGTCACTAGTTCCTTGGAAAAGATGTTAAAAATAGGTCTTATTGAACACAGCAGAAGTTGCAAGAGAGCTCTTTTGTCTCCAGTTTTACTGAGACTTCCATTAAATGATGCTGTCATGCAATGATTGCACTGTTAAATACCAGGCTACTGCTGTGCTGTGTCTAAAGGCCACTAATGCATATACTGGCAAATAAGCACTGGATCATTGTCCATGCTGAAGATGACAAAGAGAACAACAATGCTGAGGAAGACAAAGAGAGAACTAGTCTTGATCAAAACTGTATTAAACTTCTATTTACCGTTGTTTTTATAAGCAGGGAAAGTCAGAAACGGAAGTACAGTGGCTTCTGCTTCATAGTCAGAATATCTGGTAATCCAAAGTGTTGCTTTATGAATAAGTCCAAAGAACCAGGGTTCAAGGGTTGCTAAGAGGAACCTGAACATTTCTCTGTATTTTCTTCACATTTAGTGATTGTCACTGTTTAAAAGAGAAGTACACATTACAAATCAGTTTCAGTGTTGCCATGATATTTTTACACAGATTTGCCCTTTTGCCACTCAAGTTCACTGTTCTAGTCTCAGTCCTCTGACCTGTGTCTTTGTCCCTTTGCCCTAGGAGTTAACACAGCCTCTCTGCAATATCTATTGCAGGCAGCACAACTGAGCTGCCCAATTGCCTTAGCTTGTGATAAGAAATAATTCCTCTCTTCTGCCACCTGGGACGAGGTAGGTCCATCTGGCTTCCACGGTAAACTCCGGGTTAGGAAAGAAGCCAACAGCTGTGCTCAGATACACAGTAGTTGAACATGCAGGTTGTAACAACTTCACAAGAGACTCCTCTCATCACTGGAAGTCCCTTATGAAAAACTGTTGTGAAGGAAAAATGCAAAGTGAACCTGAGGGGAGAGAAGAGCTAAAGGAAGAGGTTTTAGAGACATGCCTCCCTTGCAACCAAAGAGATGAGTCTGTCAGAAGCCCTGTTGAGAGATCCACATGATTCCTAATTGCAGCTGTTCATCAGGAAGTATACATCCCAGTGTCTGTCATGTGTAGCTCATCCTGTAAGTATTCTCATTCATCCTGTGGTCTGTGATGGGGCAGACACCAGCAAAGAGCCAGTAGGGAAGCCTTCTGCTCTGAAGAGGGAGAGACCAAACAAGCTATCTTTTCTTCCCAAGCTACCACGTTATATTAGTTCTCTCAAATTTAAAATGTTTTTGGTTAGATAAAGCAGCGTTACAATCTACTGTTGCTCACTCCTCAATGCTTCTAAAAGAAGACATCACAGATGAGTACAGTTTAGGCTATCAGAATTGCCACTTTCCTACATGTTTCATTTAATGCAGATTTATTAATCTCCACTAACAGTGAAGTTTTGTTATAGCGAAAAAAAGGAAAGGGATACTGGAAGCCTTTCAAGCTCTTACAAAGGCTACTAAACATAGGACAAAAATACGAAAACACTTATTTCACAATCCCTAAAAAGAATTAAACTATTTCTAATGTGAAACATTAAACTCTTTCATTATTTAAAAGTCAATGTGGAAGAAATATCTGCCTAAGGCAAAATTTTATAAACAGACACGCTTAAAAACATTTTAATATGAACCCATGGCTCTCTTAACAGAAACAATTGCATCATGAACCCATCCTTGTCCCCAGCACAAAGCCTGAGGAGGCTAGCTGTGGGCTAGGATGGTGCCCCAGGCTGTGGGACAGGACAATAGAGTCCTCTGCTGTTGTTCAGCATCTGCCACCTCTCCTTAGATCTATTTCCATTTCACAGCTCTGCCAGAGGCTGACCAGCTATGGAGAACAAAATGTCTGCCTGTGTCCCACCTTTCGTTCAGAAACATCACAAATACACACAAACAATTTAGAGCAGCAAAAGTGTGACACTGGGCTATTTAGCACTTGTGGTTTGCAGTCCTCCTGGCTGCACTTTGCTACACCCCACTCCCACACTGATCACAGCAGAACTGTGCCAGTCTGTCTGAAAAGAGCAGTTTGTCCTTATCAAGCTTCATTAGCAGAGCATCATTTTTCAGTTAGATTTAAGGCTTAGACTGCTTCAACTTGGGCAAAATGACCCTGATAAGTGTAACAAAAAAGCTCAAATTGCTTTGTTAGGCTCACAAACACTAGATTTCATTCAAGTCTATTATGGTTCCTAAGACTTATTGAAATCTTCCCAAATATATCACCACTTTCAATCACACCCAAGCAATGAGACACTCCAGCTTTTTCAGAACTTTCCTGTTGGCTGACAGAGGTTTCTCTTCCACTGTATTAATTCTTTGTGTTGAAGCTACAGAACAAGCCTCTTACAGCAGCCAAATGCAGAGAGAACCTGATCGTCCTCATTTTCCTCACATATACTTCCAATTGGCTGAACTGCTGCATGTAGCAAGTGTGGCCTTGCTGTTCCATATTTTAATTGAAATGCAAATCCAGTGGAAGTGAGGGTGTCTACTGTCTTGCACTTTAGGACTCTTTTCTGTTTATGCAGAGTAGATATAAAAACACTACCACCTTGCTCTGAGAGCATCATGTGTCTCTGCATAGGCATCACTGTCATGCAAAGCAGAAAGAAGGAATCAAGCCCAGAAAACCACTGTTAAAATTGTCATTTGAGAGAAGACTTTGCAAATGCCAAAAGGTCTTGGAGAAAGGTAAGACTTTTAACCATTCAGAAGATACAGAATGTGGAAACCCTCCTACACAAGCTGTAGAAGCTTTAATTCTGCTTTGCCATTCTTTTCCTGACTTCAGTGCAGACTATAAACCTACTCTACTGAACAAGCAAGCAAAGGGAAATACTATATGGTTGTTCAAAGTTAAGTAAAGAATCCTGTAGCAAAAACAGGAATAAAACCCCAATGATGGATGAGCCTTCTTGTCTTAACCTCACACTTGGAAGTTAAAGGCATGATGTTCTTCTGAACCTCAGTGCTATGAACTCCAACTCATTGTGCTTTATGATCAGACTTTGTAGCTTGAAAAATATAAATTTTAAAAATTGGAAGTTTTGAGTCCTTTTTCCCCAATAAAGCACAGTCTACAAAACATATTGGAAGTCTACAATTATTAACCTTCTTTAAAATAATTCAAAATAATTTAATTACAAGAACTAGGTTTACTTCTGTCTTCAGCAGTTGCAACATGCAGCTATATTGTAAAATAAATTCTTTAATTTGTTTTTGGAGTTTAATAATGATCTATCATTCCTCATTTCAGGGGCATTTGGACACTACCATGCTTTGTAATAATAATATGATGTTCATTAGTATGCAAATCTATACCATCTGACAAGCTCCTGTTCTCTTCCATGAGCTCCTTTGTTGTTGAGGCCTCATGAATTTCATTATGAGACTAGATTATTATCAAGCAGTAGGAAGGGTGGGTGGGGAATAGAGAGAATGATGTAGAAATTATAATCTCCCAGTTTAATAACCCAGTTTCATATTGCAGTTTGTTCTTGCACCAGATGCTGCTGAGAGAAAAGGGAGCAGAAGGGAGGAAATTCTTACAAAACTGCTTCTGCACAGTAACTTTTCCAGCAGATGCCACTGGGAGGGGTGGACTGGAGGGAGACATTCCCCAGCCCCATGTCTCATTTACATTTCAGATAACAGCCATGATTCTATCCATATGTTTTTGCAATTCATAGCAAAAGAAAATAAAACAAAAAAATATGCTATTCAATAACTGGTGGCCATTTCCTCTCCAATTAAACTGATACCAAACAATCATCAATCCCATTATGCAATCACAATAACTGTTTAAAAACTATAATTATACTTGGAGCAATCTGTGGCTGCAAAAATAAATACAATTTGACAGAACAGGAAAAAGCTTATAGGAGTGCAAACATTCTTTCAAGTCTGAAAACATTAGGGCTCCATCTCCTGAGCAGGGCACAGACTTCTAAATTAATTGCTGCAGAGCAGCTGCTGGAACAGCCAAAGTGGTTCCTCTTGCTGCCCCATCATTCCCAGCTCTACCTTGGTGCCCCCCTTCCTAGTCTAACCCAACATCTGTGCACTTCTAGGCTACAGGGAATTTAGGGGAAATCTACAACAGGAATAGTGATATTAAGCTGGAAAAGTTCATCACAACTCCCAGAGTTACCCTGTTACCCTTCCTGGCTGTCTGTCACTAAAATTTCTCCAAGGTCCAATATCAGAGAGATGCCTATCCCGGCTGTAAAATTTTGTATGTCACCTAATTATTCCTTAGTTGTTATTAATACCAACATAATCTCTTTTATTAAAGCCTACAAGGCTCTCTACAAAGGACCAAACATAGAATATGTTTTTGAGATTTAGTCAGTTGTAGAAAATCTGATCATCATTATTAAGTATGGGATTGTCTTCTCTTTTCCTATTAAGGATAATTACACATCAATTAACTTGATCACATTAAAGTAGCACTAACTGCTCTTGTTTATTAGCCAATTTCTTAGAAGTGTCCCCTTCCCAAAGCACAGATATGAGTAGCAAAACAAGACATAATTACCGAAAACTCCATAAACTGTGTAATTATTCTAAGCTATTTATCACTGACAAAATTCAGGTGAAATTTTTGCAAACTTAACAAGAATGCCCAATTTTAAAAGATATTTTGTATAATATAATAATAACTGATTGAATACTGAATATTGGTTGAATATTGAATATCAATAATTGAATTATTGATGTAGTAATATAAAACCAAATATGAATATGCTACATTATGTGAGCTACAGCAGAAGATTTGTCTTTTTTGTTATTTAAAACTTAAAGTGCTGATATACAAAATGTTTATATTTTAAAATACAAACTAGCAATGCATAGCTACACATTAATTAAGCCACTTCCAGTTTTTCTCTTTTCCTAGTGGGGGCTGTCAAAAATCAGAAATTTCGTCATACTGAAGTCACACCGACACGTTCAGACTTCTCTTTGTTCTCCCTCCTCATTAAGGAAAAACCTGTCATTAAGAGAATCTATTCAAAGCAAGCAGGGAAATATGTTTGGACTTTGATTATGGCAATTAAAAAACCCCTGCTATTCAAAAATGGTGCTTTTTTATTATTTAAATAACATTTCTCATTCTTCTAAGACATTTTACTAAGGAGATTGTTAAATTAGGTGATAAAAGGTTACTTTTGTCTTTGAAGCTGTAATATGTAACTATTTCTTATCTGTCTGGAATAAGAAAAGCTTCAATATTGAATATTTTAAAGGACTCATTATCAAAATTCACCAGACTTCATAAAACAAACAAATGTTTCACTTCCTGCCCTTGTTTAATCCCAGCTAGACCATTTCTTCTGCTTTTTGAAAAGGAAAATTTCTTTCGACATTTGACAGAGCAATATGTTTTTATTTTCAAATTGCACAGAATGTGGTTAGGAAGCCATAACCATCAGCCATTCAAAGTGTGAGAAATGGGACAGTTGTCCATGATATATTTTAAGAGGAAGGCTCAGACAGAATAGGGTACAAAAGAAAAGCAATGTTTTTATCTGTTTAAAGCCACAACAAGACAACAAGTAAGAGGGGCCAAGTAGGTCAGATCACAATGCAGAAAGAACTAGTATAATAAAACTTTAATGTTCATTACCTCCTATATATTTGAATCACAGAGCTGAAAAATCCTGTGATTAATTACATTTTCATATACTTTCAAAGTTTTGACAACTAATCCATCCTGCTGAAACGACATCATTCCAGATCTCTGCTCTGACTGTAACGTACCATCAGCTTTTAGATAACCCAACAGTAATTTTTCCATCACTGACCTTAAAAATCTATATTTCCCACTGAAATCCAAATTATATTGGTCTAATGGTGTCAGGATGCTGTTTATTCAATCCTGGACACATAAGTAGATGGAGTTACTTATAATAAAAATAAAAGCACAAAATCTCTGCCCAACATATAACAAAGGAAGACAAAACAACAGCATGAATGATAAAGAATGAACTGAATTCAGCGCCTGAATTTTTCACCCACTTTTTACATAAGAGGAAAGGGCTCTCTATTGTGAAATAATAAAAATGTTGTAAAAACATATTGGATTTCCTTCACTGCCCTACAGCCATCATTGAAATGCTTGCTGGTCTCCTGTCAGTGCCAAGGAAATGATAGTTTCAAGACATGACATGTCTGTATTTGACACTGCCCAATCCACATGAATCCAGAGAACTGGCAGCAACATCCTTAACAGAAAATATTTGTTCTGTTTCTGCCCTGCATCCACAGGCCCCTTCTTTCATACCCCCAGGCCCAGTCCCTGTTCTCCTCTATGGCAAGGCCACAGCAGGGAAGGGCAGGCACTACTGCTGGTGGTGATCACTGCCACCATCCCCTCCTCTGCACACCGAAGCAGGTCAGCACTCCAAAAGAAATGCCCTGGCACAGACTGGGCTTCATCCCACTCCCCCTAGGGACGATTAACAATAACAAGGCCCTAGGAGGAGGCAGCTGCCATTTGGTGCTGCTGGCATGATATGCTGCCTTCAATTTACAGGAATTTAGTACCCCCAGGAATACTCAGCATATGCAACTACCAAATCCAATATAGCCACACACCAGTCAAAACTGCTCAGCAATACCTGACAAGCTGACAATTATGCCTTTATCCAGTAGGCTTAATTTAAAAAATAATTTTGATTCTTCTCTTCATCTCCCCAAGATGATCCATTGTCTTCTTCCAGACTTAACCATCCCAAATGAAATCCACTGATAATTCAGTCCAGCACTAAACTTTTTACCTGTTCTGTTTTAGGATCTAAGAAGTCTGAAGATCCAGTCACAAAATTGTATAAATTGAGATATAAATATAAATAGAAAGTCTCCAAATTGAACTGCTAACCTGTGTTCTATCTGTTTTAATGGACTCTGAAGTTTATGTGACCCATATCACATTAAAATTCCCAACATTTCTGCAAGATTAACTACAGAGACAAGCACCTGAGTGTCAGAAAAGCAAGAATTGGCACACAGTCTGAAGAGAGATACTCAGAAATTTAAATTGATATAATTTTCTGACATTTGTTTCAGAAGTCTTAATTTCAGCTTCCTAAGGCTAACCCAGCTATAGCTGAAAAAGAATAAGCTAAACCCTTTTTCAGTGATAATGCATATTAATTTAAGGAATTGCAAAATGCAGTAGACCATTCTGCCTTTCAAACTTCATCTATTTAAAAGGCATAAATGGCTTGGCATTGCACTTCAGAAAACAGCCCTTTTTACTAGGCTCTCTTCTGTGACCTCATGTTAAATAGAACTCTTTTCATGTCCTGTTAACTACAAAACTGGAGCATGTCAATCTATTATGAATATTTTTCTAAATACTATCAAACTGTTTTTTTCCTCTGTGCCTTAATTAAAGGACGTTTACCCTTGTGATAGATATTTAATAGCAGGCTTTTTTTTTTGCAATCCAGTAAACTAAGGTTGTCTTGCAGTGACTACTTAATAGACAGTAAAGATTACAGAGCCCAGGTAAACAGACAACTATAAATTACTTATAAAAATAACTTGTTTTTATCAAAACAATATTTACATAATATGTAAAAATTACAAAATCTAAGAAGGAAGCCCTCTTCTCTAATTATTTCAAACATACAAAAGCATCCACAGTTGACACTTGAATTTTGCAGTCCTTCCTGTAATTGTTCCTAAACCATTATTTGTTTAAAAAAAAGACAAGGCATACCAGTAATCATGTTTTATTTAGTAAACCCAACTGTTATTACTCAAATTATTAGCAAGAATGCTGTCTAATTCCTGAGAAAATCATCTCTGCTTTCTGAGAATATATTGTGCAATTTTGGCAGCTGCAGGATACGTTATTCTTTAAAAGAAACAGGAAACCAACTTGGGATTTCTTTTTTGATTCCACGCCATTATGACCTCCTGCTATCCAGATAGGTACCCATGAAACCAGACTGACACCGTATTTGCAAGCTGACTGTTCCTATTTCACAGAATCTTTCTGGAGATGTTACGGTAGAAGACAATGAAAAATATAAGCTTTCAACAGAATAGCTCAAGCTTTAGAAACACTGTCAAGCTTTCTCATAAATTAATTTCTCTTTTAGTTTGGGAACAAAAAGTAATACAGTGAATGTTTTCCAGCCTTTCATTGTTTCCATTGTCTTCATGTTTCCTCTTAGACAGTAAGGTCTGTAGAGAATGGCCTCATCTTTTGATTGCGTCTGAAAGTTCTAGTACTCCAGAAATAATACAAATAACTAACAGTATTTAAAGGAGTTCCGTGCTAAAGTGTACCTCTTTAAAAACCAGAAATAATTAACTGCTTCTGGAGCTATATCAAATAGGTCTTTAAAACAGCCATGTAAAGAGCTACTACCAAGAACTCTCGGAATGAAAGAATTCAGTATCAAACTCCAGAAAAATCACTAGGAAATCCTTTAATCTGCTCAAGGATGAACATCATAATGTCTGAAAGACAGAAACAGTTCTTTTTTGAGACTATATTCTTTTCAGTCAAATAAGGAAAAGTGTACTTTGGGAACTTCCATCTAAAATGTGGCTTGAGATTTTTTTGGCTAAACATCCATAAATTTCTAATTTAAAAATAAATCTTTCAGCAGTATTTAAGTGTATTTCAATAAACAAACTCCAAACACTTTCTCTACCATTTCTTCCTTTCAAAAGAGCATTCTATTTAGTAAGCAAGACATCACTGAAAGGTAAAACAAACTGCATTTCAAATCCAAGGTGATGCATACTTTAAGGAGAAAAATTACTTCCTCTGACATGCTTATAATCAGCTCAACATTATTATCCAACAACTCTTTTTGAATATTAATCATACTACAGTGCTTGTTTGCTTTCAGACTTACCTCATGTTTTTTCCTTTTTTCCCCTGTTACTTCCAGGAAACACAACACAGAGACTCACAACTACACATCAATACACTAATTATGCATTAAGAATAAGGGGCTAATTACACTCATACAAAATCTTCAGGTACCTTTTCATTCTGTTTAAGGTAGAATTAAATCTCTCTCTTTTTTAAGCAACAGCCCATTTTATCAAGAGAATAGGAAATTTGGAGAAAAATTTAATTAGCAGAAATCACCTTGAGATGCACAAAACACCAACTTAACAATTCAAAACTATTGCTGCTTCTTACTCCATCACAATATGACAGCAAATGAAAATGTCTTTGAGTGATATTGACTCTTCCTTTAAATAGACTGTAGAAAGATTTTTGTCTATTTTCCTATGCTTCTTAGAAAGGTAGAACTTTTCTGACGGATTACGAGTTCAGGTACAGCCATTATGACCATCTGTAAAGCTAATAAAGAATGTATATGTGAAAAAACCTATATTAGGTGTCCATTGTCCAAAGTGCATTACTTCGGGGGTAGCACTTTAGGAGCTTCCTCTTTTAGTTCAGAGCTGTGGATTTCTGATATCTGTGTGCTTTAAGATAAATAATCTGGCAATCACTAGTAGCTAATGGATACTTCAGAATATTGCAAAGTTGTAAACACACCTCCAGATTACTGTCCCACTGGTGTCTTTTGCAAAATGATGTACCTTTAAAATTTCATTAGTTAGTATTGATTGCTACCCACTTTCTGCAATGCACACTGCATCCTGATGCCTCACAATCCTTCCTATTCTGAGCCACAAAAAACTAATTTTTAATGTTTGTCTGCAACTGGATTTCATAGGGAATGGCAAAAGATGGCAGGCAAAAAAGAAAGGAGGAAAAAGCAAAAAAAAAAAAAATTGTCAGGCTGAACTCCCAAGACTTCCCTTATACTATATAAAAAAATCTGAAATGCATGTTACTCTTGCTTTTTTTTGTAGCTGGAATTAATTTCATCAGACTTCCTATCATCTATCCAAAATTATTCAAACAGAAATGGTGTGAGCTAATACAGAGTTGGTTTTCTTTTTATGCCTGGAACAACTAGGCTTGCAGATATGAAATTTCAGCTACTACATGCAATGTGGACAACTACAGCCTTTCAAACATATGAAGTTACATTAATATCCAATATGTAGGACTTTGGCTCTCAGTCAGGATAAATCATTATGCAGTGCTACTTCCAAAATAGTTTTAATTAAATTTGCTCTCTTTTTGGTCAGGTTGAGGCCACAGAAGGGCACAGTTGGCTATCTGAGCCCTTCGGCTGTAGTCAAGGTATTGCACAAGCTAGTGTCAGTTTTTAATATGCCTTGCTAAGGTCCTTTTTATCCACAATAGAGTAGCAAAAGGTAAAAAGAAACATAACCAAGGGTAACACATGTATTGATATCTGACCAAGTGAAAATTGCATTTTGTCAATGCACCCCAGGAGAAACGGTGGCACTGGATTGCTCTGCTAAGTGTGAAGAACATCTTTTGTCCTAAAACATGGTTAACAGAATGACCACTGATCATAGCTTCTGTAAAGTGTGTTTTCCACTGGGGACTTTTCTTCGTTACTATGTAGGTTTCTCTATACCAAGATACTCAACATGGATTTTTTGCTATCCATAAATGAGCCAAATTCCATGGACTCAGATGCAGTTATGGCTTGGATAGAAAACATAAAAATTGTGACAATGAACCAGATTTGTTTCAGCTCCACAATAGTTTTCCCCAATGAGAATTCAGTTCAGGACTCAAATAATATATCTCTGGCCTAAAGATTTTCCACCAGAGGCAGAAAAACAGCCAAACAGCAAAAGAATAGTTATTCACATTTGCAGGAAGGAATGACTTGCACAACATTCCACAGGAAATCTGGAGTAAAACTAAAACTCAAAACTGGTAAGCCCAGCTTGCTTCATCATCTACCTGCAAAAGATGGTGCAGACAGGATGCTACTGTTTACGACTCTGAAATTAAAAGTATTTTGACCCTACACGGAGTCATAGGTATTCAATATCCATAAAAAATAAGAACCATGTAAAAAAATGCATATGCTTTTTATGGAGGTTGCTGAAATAGATTCTCCTTTTTTAACTATGCTGTAGAGCTCAATAGGAAAGCTGAATTATCCTATGAGTGGACACAGGAGTTACTCCCTCCTAGAGCTGCTGTTTTAAGTTTAATTGGAATACACAGCAATTTGCTAACATTCATATCACAGAGAACATTTAAGAAAAGCAGAAAGACCCTTTCAGTTTGACATATTTATTTCTGTTGTGAGCCTGATCACTGAACTTAAGTGAAAATATGAGCCACTGAATGATTTCTTTGCTGCTTATTTCAGTCAGTAACTTGAGGCAGAAGGAACTGCTTGCAGAGCAGAAGGAAAACGGGCCAAGACTGGCTTAACTCAGGGGACCAGCAGCAGGATATGGAGCCTTTCATCCACAGGTCACTGCGCTGAATCCGGCACCAAAAAGTTATTACCATCAAATGGAGGTTCAGTGGCCTAAGAGAAATAATTTAAATGGCTTCAGCTTCATACAGGCAACCACAGCAGAGAAAGTATTGTTACCGTTAGTAGGGCTGCTTTGTCATCAGTGATGTGGAAGCTTTTGGCATTTTTCTCAATTGTTAGAAAACAGAATGGTGTCACTGAAAAAATCCTGTAATGCTTTTTTGGCCAAAAATATTATTACAGATCTGAAGACATGGGCTTTTTTTTCCATTTTTTAAAAATTTTTATTTTATTTAACCTCCTTTGGCAGTTTTCTTTGCCTATCCCCATGCTGTAGATCAAAAGAGTCTTCTAAAATTACTTTTCCTAAAAATTTACAAGAACACTGTGAGGTTAAAAAAATTGCAGCATCTTCAAAGGCCAGGGAAGGAGAAAATTCTTCTGAGGAAAACTGCAACAACTTTGCAGGGAAACAAAATTATAAAACAAGCATATCTAGACAAGGCTAGAATTTCCAGTCAGAAGTGCAGCTGTGGTGCCTGATGAGAAGCAAACCCCAGACATCTCGCTCTCCTCCTCCCACAGCTCCACAGCAGCTCAGACTGCTCTTGCCATCCTGGTGTCTCCAGCCATGGCAGTGTGTCCAGGTGAGAAATCTGGCTTATAAGAATGAAGTGTGTTACACATTCAAACCAGAGCTTTCCACTGTTAATATGCTTAAAGTTTGGATTAAACTATGTTTGAAGTATTTTTAACTTAAAATATACAGGTTTCCAGAGAACTTGTGTGTGTGTGTGTGTGTGTGTGTGTGTGTGTGTGTGTGTGTGTGTGTGACACCTATAAAATTTCAAGAGAAGTTTTAGCAAAGGCTACTACAAAGCAACTTTAATATCAGAGCACATGGATCACTACGTATTAGTTTTCTATCTATAATAGATCTGAAAGATACTTTCTACATGCCTGCCTACCTGTACTCAATATTGGGAATTGGGTGGCTCTTCAGGACACATGTGACTTGCTGTAGCGTTCATGTTGTCTGTCTCAGGCTCTGATGCTTTTGTTTTTCATAGAATCATAGAATGGTTTGGGTTGGAAGGGACATTTAAAGGTCTTGTAGCCCAACCCTGTCCCTCTGCTTCCATTCAGAGCACCATAAATCAAAACAATGGTTAAAGCCTTCCTAGTATTGTAACAAAAAAGTGCCAAAAATAGGCATCCTTTTTTTCCATTTTGAACAAATCATCACAGGAAGGATAAGTCAGGTGTAGCTGTTTGGTAAGAATTTTGTCAACTCTATTTAATGATACCACTTTGTGCAACTAACACTAAACCAAATAAAGTGACTCTACTGTGGCATATACATGAGACAACAGCCTCCTTCAGAATTCCTCTACAGCATTAACACACCCTTCTTATCTGAGAAGTAGCTAACCACAATCTGCCACCAAAATAAAAAGCTACAGCCATTTCAGGCAGAGACATTGTTATATTTTGTATTCCAGTTAATAATCTTGATTTTATCAAGCAAATCATGTAGATGCAAGTGCTACAGCAGAGGCCACACAGTGATTCAGAGTTTAATAGTTAAAGAGATGCTTGTGTTAAATAAATTTGTGTAGTTCCATTGTGAAAATACTGCATTCAATAGGTCTCATAAAATCTTGTTACCTGGTATGCCTGGATTGGTTTAATAGCATGTTCAGCTGTAGAAATAAAAAACATACAAGGGCAATAGATCAAGAGTCTTGATCAGTCCTCTTCTACTCTGTAGGTAAGTGCAATGTTTGTGCAGTTAGAAAACTCATATTTGCACATACTCTCTGGGTTTCTTTATTGATGGAAAAATGTTTCTACATATTTATGGTAATAGCTTTGACTATAATGCTCAGTACTCTGAGCATTACGCAATTTAAAGTCTGAAGAGTACCCAAACATAAGATTTTTTTAATTAAAACCAGCTGCAAATATTTCAAACATTCAAAGAAATTGTTGAAAAGCTAGCAGTATATGACAATAAACATGCAATATTGACTGTGAAACTTCACAACAACACTAAAGATATGTTTCATAGTTGGAATTTAATTCAGGGGTACGATAGATACCTGAGACTCTAACAGTCACTCCAGGAAGCATTCATTTAAGTACATCCACAAAAGCAAATAATGCCATTCCTATTTAAGAATAAGATAGAGATTATAGAAAAGCTAACCCCTGGTGAAGTATGTGAATGGAAATCCCAAGGTTTCCTTCTAGAAAATATAGAACTGTTAAAGCAAGCTGTGATTTTGTAAAGGTTAGGCTTCACAGTTCTGACTTTTGATCACCTTGCAATAAGTGGCCCATTTATTTGAAGTTTTTGGTTTCTTTTTGGCATATTAGTTAGTTGCACAACATAGTTTGACTATGTTGTGCTAATTCTCAGCTATCTCAGCATATCTCAGTCAGTATTCTTCACTTTTAGGTATGTCTGTAGAACAATAGCCAGTTCTATTATATAAGCCAGTTTTAAGCACTATAGATAAAAACCAGGTTCCAATGAAGAAAGCATCATGGCTTCAGCAAAACAGAAATTATAACATATATTATGCAGCTATATTCCTGTAGTGAGGAAGAAACATGTTATCTCAATGAAGTTCGGAAGCAATTAAGTTTATTTCTATTCTATAATGTTTTAAGGGAATGCTATTCTTCCTCAAACCCTCTTGTAGGTTTCCATAGCAATGATTCTTTTTCAATATTCAGCTTTGTTGGATGACTATAAAAACCCACAGGAAATTGCTGAGTTGGATACAGAAGAGAGACTGAGGACCATGACAAAAGTAGAGGCTTTTCTTTATTAAATTAGCATCTAAATTAACAATTTGCACAACTATCCAACACATTCCATGAGCTGTGCTTTTACTTTCCATATGCGAGGTGCTACCAGACAGAAAGGTAATAATAATCTCCGTAATAAGAACTGAAAGAAGACAAGGCAACCCATCATATCATACTTCCCATCAGTCCAAACAGTCAAGCTGAAAAGCACCTTGGCTTGATAACCCATTGCCCTACAAAACAAAGGCATTCTGTTACATAATGTTTGGCCATCTATTTTCAAGGAAGCAGAGCCTTTGCTGACTTGAAGCCTCCTACAGGTACCTGCCATCCTGATGAAACAAAAGCCTTTAGTAAGGCAAAAGATGGTTAAAGGGGAGCAACTGCTTTGCCATGTTTTTAACAAAAACAGCAAGGAAGCAGTATAGAAAAAGCAGGGAAAGATAGTTTCTTGGAATAACAATTATGTGGCCAAGCCCATGCATGCAGTTTTGCACCCAAAATCAGATCTAGCTGAAAGTTCTCCACAGTCACGATGACTAACATACTCTGAAGCTCCTCAGGCCTCAGCAACCTGCTCAGAGAACTTCCACTTCTGCCACATTGTCCATGTCTGTATTACTGTACCCCATACCTGGTGCCAGAGCACACATCTCACCCTGCCCTGTTGCAAAGTCACCCAGGCATCTGCAGGTTGCTAACACTCATTGCAACTTCATCACCTGTCAAACTATCTGAGCTTCTTGCTTAGAAAACTACTGCTCACTGGTCCAAGAACAGCCCTATCTCCTGCCACTTCCAGGCTTTCATAAACTTTGACAGAGGCTGCAGTAATTCAGAATTCAACTGATAGACTTGTTGGGAAGAAAAGAGAGCACAATGGTCCAGTCTCCAACATATATCTGTCTGTAACAATGGTACACCATAAGCCTTTGAAAAAAAGATATTAAAGCCTTTATCCTAGGAGAAATTATGTTAAAGATGATGTTAAAGACTTTATATGACTTTTGCCCTGCCAAGGTCAGAACCTCCTCATTTCTTACATCACAAGAAGAAAACCAGCTACCTTATATAACTTCTATATTTCTCTCACATTCTATCCAGTCTGTAGTTCTTTTAATTAGGATCCTTTTGTTCTTGTTTCTCTGTGTTATCCACTAATATTATTCATCTGGATATCTGTGATACCTACTGAATTAATTAGTTTATATTAAGATTAATAACCACTATGTTTAATATAACAAACACTCCCTAGACCAATATATGGTGGAAAACTGGCACACTCAGTACATTGCAATGTAATGATTTTGTGCACATTGACTCTAGAGTAGGTTGTCTGTTATCTCACATATGTTCTTCTGTTATATTAGTATAGACAAATGCTAATATGATTACAATATTCTTCACATATGCTGCCAGAAGGCATGCAACTGATACATGATGTTGGCCATGTGAATACACAATTATTTATAATATCCCTAAGTTTTGGAGGAGTAAGACAAATGGAACTAAAAATCCTTAACCTTTTGTTAAAAATAAGCACTGAAAGGAACACTATCAAGGAATGAAATAAACATCAAGGTTGTAAGGAATTAATGATACATGAAACTGCATGTCTTTGCTCTCTGAGACATCCTGCAAATCAGGAATATCAAACAAAGGTCAGGAAAGTAACATTTGGAAAGCTACAAAAATAGAGCAGATAGGAAAAAAAAAAGTTGCTATCATATCTTTGTTAAAACCCTGCACCTAAGTATCTAATAGCAAGTGTTAACACCTGAGTGCCAGTTTCCTTTGATCTACAGTTTGCCATCTCAAGCTGAGAAAGCCGTAACTTAAGTTCTTTTCTTGTCAATGGGTAAACACCTCGAAAGCAAGACAGCTGTGAGTATTGATTAGAAATTCCTCAGGTGTTTCAGTATTTCCCACTTCGTACCCACCAGGCACACATTTCACATACAGCAAATGTGTCAAAACAACATATTGACATACAAAACTTCTTCATACATTTCAACCTCTGGGAAAATATCCCCCATTTTCTGAGGCAGGGAAGCTTAAATTTATAGAGCAAATGGCTGATTAATGCAGTCCAGGTATGTGGTCTAATCCTGGCACTCCATGACTGCATGCAACAAGCATGGTTCTGAATTACAGATCATACTTCTGCCACTTAAGGGAATACTTGGCAGTCTGCTACAGTCAGCCAAATTCCCGAAATCATTAAGAATTTACTCTGCATAATCCCTCTCATCATATCAGAATAATCTTAATTTTTCCCTCAGGTTGCTTCAGAGTACTTGTGAGGGAGAGAAATATTTGACACTGTAGTTGCCTCAGCACTGTTGATCAGCTCTGCAGACTGCAAGGTGAAGCGTCAACTTGGGAGCACAACGTATGGCTATACAGCATATGAGAGTTTACCAGACATTAGGTAGACTTAGGATTGTATCCATAGCCTCACTACCTCATTCTCCATGAAATTCTACTGGGTACAGCTGAGAAAGAAGCACTCGGGGGGGCAGGACCAAACAAAACAAAAAACAGGATGAAAAAGAACAGGACCCTGCTCCAAGTGAATTCAGTATTTCCATTTTCAAGTAAGCTTCTAACTGCATTCTCCAGGGCACCAGAGAACAAACAATAGCTAATGTTAAATTTCTCATAAAAGCAGAAGCAGTAATTGATCTATAACTGTGCTACAGTTTTTTTTACAGAGTTTGAGTTTCAAACTTGGTAAATTCTTTAGTTAACCCATCAACAAGTATTCACCACTTGCAAGTTTTCTTACATTATCAGCACAGCAGGATCCTACCTTGAAATAACAGGCTTTTCTAAAAAGCATTTGGTCAGCCTTACATTAATGCATGCCTTATTTTTTTCCTGTAGTAACAGGAAGAAGAATTGGGCTGTAGGTCAGATGAAGTACAGTCAGGCATCCTGAAATATCCCCTGCTATCTACTAAATATACTAAATATAAGAAACAGTAGATATACAACAGCTGTACCTAGAGTCACTTGCTAATAATTAAGTATTTATGATTTCATCTCCTTGCCAATTTTATACTGCATACTGAAGGAGGCAAACTGTATTAATCTGATACAAAGGCCTATTTTTTGCAAAACCAAAGCCTCTCTTCATGGACATCTGCATAGCCATCTGAAATACTGTTTATTTACCCCTTTGATTCTCTTTAATGTGTATCTGGGACTATAACATACCAGTTAAATGCTCTCTCTTTAGTATCATACTCCTCTCCCTGTTAATTGTGGAAAATGAAGACTTTTGGTGCAGTATCAGAAAATGAAATAAGGTCATGACATTTTAGTGGGCTTTTTTATGGTTTATGAAACCTTCATTAAACTTCTAGAAGACACGGCCTTGAATGGCTTGGGAGAAAGCAAAAAAATCTCAGAGTGCTACTGGGGAACATCACCTGTAATTCATTCGCTTTGATTGCTTTTTATGGTGCAGCTCAAGACAGATGTATGACATGATTCCAACATCCACAAACCCGAGGCATGAAGTAATTGAATCCATAACCAGAAGGGTAAATGGGAAGTCTTATGAGTTATTCTGTAAGTGTTACATGGAGAACAGCTTGCTTCACAATCATTATTTTGCTGTAGTGCAGAAATCACCTAATGAGGACTTCGTGCTGTTAGGATCCTAACCCTTGATTGTTAGAACATTTCAGTCATATTAAAAAAATGATTTATTGCAAGCAGATAGGGAGAGAAATAGTAACTGAAAGCTCAGCAGTGGGTTAAAGCCACAATTTATTTACCATTTCCCTCACATTAGATGAAACATTAATAGGATTATTAATAAGGATTCTGTATTGGATTTGTCACATAGCAGTAATGTATCAAACTATGCTGCTGCCAAAAGCATTTTAGAATACTTTTCTTAAGGCTATAGAGAAATCTTACCTGTTTTAAAATTACTGAAAAATGTTAATTTTTATAGTTGCTTGAATTAGGACACGACCTTTAAAGTAGAAAAGCAAAAACAATACATCCATCCAATTATATTGATTTCTCAGTTACACAAGGTACAATAAAGAAATTGAATTACAAATTTAAATTCAGCACTGATTTATTAAAAATAAGGTGCTGATGAAAAGCGATTCTCTTTACAAGAAGCTTTTCTAATTTCCATTGTAATTGCTATCACCACTGCAGTCATTAGATTCCAGAAAAGCTGGTTCTATTTTTGATCATGTAGCTGTAAATCAGAATTGTTTCAGGCTTTGTTACTTTGCCATTTAATTTTGCTTGATTATTTGGTCTATGACACTAAAACAATCCACATACTCCTTCACCAGTTCTTAGATGCCCAGAACAACTTCAGGAATGGCAAGAGGGACAGGAGATAGAAGGGTAGCCTTTAACCTCTGCAAATGTGAGCATATTTTGTTGTGGTAACATAGTATCTCTTAAGAGTTCACTTAAGCATTGCTTGACACGAACTTTGAAGAAAATTCACTGTTTCAGGATAAAAATAAAATATATTTCTCTCAAAAATATCTCAAGTGAAATCAGTCAAATTGATTCAGGCTCCTGCTGTGGCAACTTCTCAAGACAGATAACTGCATGGATTTTATTTTTAAATTACCAAAATGAAATTATAGAAAGCATTCATTTTAACAGTTCATAGATTAACTGAAAGACAAGTTCATAAAAATAATTTGTGCATATGACATAAGTATAAAAAAATCCCCTATAATTTGAAGCTATCCCCAGTTCATTCACGCAAAGGAGAAATGTAGTCTGGAACAGATTTTGATTTGTTACTTTTACATATATACACACACAATTCTAAAAATTTGTTTTTGAAGTAATACACCCTAGATCAGTCTCAGAACACTAACTTTTAAACATGAACCCAGCTGCTGCAGATAACAATTAGATGAAAAGCCAGAAAACAATAAACAGGAAGACTTCTGATCCCAGGTTAGGAATGAGACGGAAGCAGCTTGCTCTGAAATAATTATTATACTGCAGAGCAGAAATGGCATAATGAGAACTTCACGCTGCCAGAAGCTGTAGCCCTTGATTGCTGGAATACAGTTGTCACATTAAAAATGACACATTGCCAGTAGATTGGCATAGCTGCAGTAATCATAGACCTTGCATCTGTGCTACACTTGCCCAATTAAGGAGATCCTTAGTGCAAGTCCAGGCCAAGGTTAATGAAATTATTTAATATGCTTTATTGCAGCAGTGTTGTTCAAAGGAATAAATGGAAAAGTACATTAAAACTCATTATTCTGATTGACAATAGAAAAAATAGAAAAGCCAGAACCTGTTGCTCTAACAAACCATAGCAGAGAATTACAGATAGTTTAACCCTATTGTTCAGTTAGAACTATATACTTTAAAGATAAGTTTTTAAAGCAAACAAAACCATTTTCATCATGATGCTGATTAGGGAAAACCTTAAGCACATCTTCAATGCAGAAGATGAACTTCTACACAAAAATCTACATTTCTATATGGAATCCTATTCCTGTGAGGATGAGCCAGGCAGCCTTCACTGTATCTCAGCTCTTTAGTATCCACCTCCAAATATAAACTGCAAGCCTGGAACTGCAAACAGGATTGTCGCTGCCAACAGGAAGAATAACTGGCCTAGGACTGATCTAAGCTGTTCAAAGCAAAACAAAATCAAGTCCTTTCATTGCTGATATCTTCTACTCAAGAAAATACCATATTATGCAGAAACTTGCTTGCAAACTTCCACATTTCAGAAAGAGCAGAACAACATACTGAAGTTTCACCAACCAGTATTTCCTCACTGTTAATCTTAACACAATTGCAACAATTTCCAATATTTAGACATGCTTCTCTAGCTTGACTGTTGAAAAATCTTTAGCACTGGAAATGAACACCTTACAGTTAAAGCCCAGTCAGGATTCTTCTCTCATCGCTCTGAACACTTTAGGAACTCCAAAAAAAACTAATTATACAGTTCACAATTATCTAAAAGGAGATTTCATACTGCAAATACTATAGAAAAATCCTAAAGCACATCAGATTACATTGAATTAAACAGAGAAGCTGTGTAGAGTCTCAGCTGGGAGAGAACTTCAACTCAGTCACTATTTGGGAGAGGTTTTCAGTTTTTTGGGGTTAGAAGAGGGAAGGTGCCCCCCTTTCTCAAAGAAAGAAGAAACTTTACAAATTAACATTCGGTGATAGGAGAAAGGGAATAGTTATTAGCAACCTGATATGCCCGCAGCTATTTATGGGCAGGCTGTCAATCATGAGAATTTGTTAAATTCTTTACAATGTGACAAAGAGAATCAGTGTTAAGCACCATATGAGAGACATTTTTTTTCTACAATTTATATTCCTATTATCTTCATTTTCTTATATTAGGGGTAGGGAGTGCTATCTGGGCCAAAAGGATTAACAAAGACAGAGGGGAAAAAAATAAAGATGCTTTTCCAGTGTTCTGTTATTAGAATTTAATAAGGTGAATTTCTTATTAATGCAATTGAAATTTTAATGAGCTGCTTAATTTATGACTTTACTAGGCTTGAATTATAAAACAATAACACAACTGCACTCTAATTGCCTGAGTGTGTCTGAAGATGACAGCATGTTTAGGCTTTCACTTTAGCATCTAATCTAAATATATTAACAAATAGCAAAAAAAAAAATCATTGCAGTTGTTTCACAAGACAGAACAGAATACTTTTTTTGTGTGACAAACAACCGCATGCTATTAAAGCATTATCCTTACAGTTACATTCCAGATTGCAGTGGAGAATCTCCAAGTTCTTTGCTTAATATTAATAAAGTTCTGTGGCACCTTTGGGAGCCTGCTAAGAAAGATTATTCCCACTAAAACAATACCCAGAAATGAGATCAAGCTGGTAGTATCATGAAAATTTAGGGTCTGAGCCAGGTCTTATAAGGTACTGAATGTACTCATCTCTACAACCTGGAGCTGTAGAGACCTGTCTCTTCAGAAGACAGAGCCTGTTGTTCTGTGATACTGCAGCCTTTCTCATTCGTTTCAAAACTTCCTGGGCCTGGACAGCTACTAAAAAGATCACTGTGCTGGTCAGCTACAGGTCGGCAAAGGCATTACAGCTGGGAGTCCCTGTAGTCTAACACAGGGCATTTTCATGCAATGTCTTAAGCTCTATGTGACCTACACTGCATAGCAAACAAGTGTGCAGAGCAACAGCTGGGATCGGCTGGCTCAGGAGGTCTTGTCAGTACAGATCCTCTCTACAGCAGACAGTCACAAAAGATATTTTCCGTATGGAACTTGGGTTTTGAAATGTATCTCCCATTATCCCAAACAAAAATTTTCTTATCAGATGCTAATTCTTAAATTTTTTTTAATTTGTAAGTTATGTTCTGTTTCCTGACAGTTTAGTAACAGTGTTAACTACAAAGTGTTTACATGACATGATGCGATCATCAGCATTTTCCTTTGGACTTTCTGGCTGCTGTAAGAAGGCATGCATCACTTTTTCAAGTATAGTGGCCACATATTGGATAATTTCTTGAAAGAATACAATAAACTTACTGCAAGTGATTTCAACGGCATAAGATAGTTCCCACTTCTGAAGACAATCTACTTACTTCAGATGTTTACATGCATTGTTGTTGGAACTAAGTAATCTGAAAGGCTGCAGATCACTAATTCATCATTTAACATTACTGAATTTACTACCAAGACAAGTAAATGGTTATATCAGCCAATATGTTTTGTTTTTCTTAATAAATTTAGAAGGATGTCTTCTAGTTTTTGCAGATACACTCAGTTTGAGGAAGGGGAGGAAAAGAAGGATGCTATTTATGGGCATTAGTATTCAAACTGTCTTCCTCAGCCTGTCCCTTTCCCCTCCTCCTCTCTCTAAAGAAAACTATAGGGAAGAGCATGAACAGAAACAGTTGCAGAATCTAACAGTGCCATTTGTCACTGCCAAGATTCATCACTGATACAAGATTACAAGAGGGAACAACTGAAAGGTTAAGTATTTATCTAGAACATCTGAAACGGATATTAAACTGAGATTTATTGCAAAGTGCTTAATGAAAATTAATGTTTACTGTCTTAGCTATTATAATACTGGAAACAGAAAGATGTTCCTTTCCCAGGAGCCACCATTAACCTATTCCACCAGTTAGCAACACCTAAGAGCAGGTACATTTTGTATTTTTACTTTACTGGGCAGAAACTTAGAAGAGAAAAATATATTCACAAGGATGGGGCACTGTAAGTGCATGGGCAAAGGCTTCAGGAGATACAAGATAAAGGTTTTAAGTGCCTAAATGTGGTTCACTGCCTGCCGAGACCAAGACCCTGTGAGCAAGAAAGACTTTCATAAAAGCTAATAAAGGCAGCTTTACTGGTTTTGTAGAGCCATCATCAGCATTTTCCTTTCAATATCTATCTAATGACATGCTTTTTAAGAGTTATAGCCTTGTAAAGATCAATGAGAAAGTAACGGACCATAAGCAGAAGTATTACAAGCCTGACATCTTCATGCCCATGCAGTTATGAAGGTTCACCTTAATCAAATGAGAGATGGTGGCACTACTGTACAAGCTCACTTTAGGAAGCAAGCCACATAAACCAGACAGGTTTTTAGCTCTCACTACATAACCTGGTTATGAAATGCATAAACTTCTAGAAGAATATGGGGGTTTTAATATGAAATTGCAGAACCAAATGCTTTCATGTACAGTAAAAATAGCAGTTTCAGTGTAAAAAAAATGAAAATCACTACAGATTTGCTTGTTGTGCTTTTTGCACTATGTGTATCTTACAATGTTTTTTTTCATTTGGACAATGAAAATCAACTAAAATGTTTTCTGCTCTTATTAAATTACGTTTAACAATATTTAGGTTTAGTGTTGTAACTAACTGTATAAAACACCACAAAGAAAACAACATTTACTTGGATGAAAGCAGCAGTATTCTTATAAAAACATAGGATGCAGCATGTTCATTACTACCTCTCCATTTCAATAGAAGTGATGCATAAAAGGAAATTTTTATTCAATAGTTTTGAGCTAGTAGCAGCAATTTGTGTGTCACATATCTGAACATTTGTTACAGGAAATATTAAATACAGATAAATACAATTAAATCTAGTTGAAACAAATGAGATTGTTCATTTGACCCAGAGTTTCTGTATTACTGTAGTCTAGTAATCAATAACTCTCTGATTCAATAATAAGTGAATGAAGGTTCCTCAGTTCCTGTTTTATTTTAAGGCAAGAGAAAACCCTGTCTGGTTTTCTAATTATTTGCAAGTTAAACAAAGCCACATGCAGATATGGAAAGGCAGAAAAACATTCAAAACATTAGAAATCTTAATAGGCACTTATTTCTCTCAAGATGTTTGTGTATATGCATTTTGGTTATTATGATGCCTCTAGGGTGTTGAGAGAGAAGAAAGAGAACCCTGAGAACAAGGATGTGGCACAGTTCTATGGGGAAATAGGACTAATTCCTTTTGGAGGACTCAGAAGTATGGTTTAAGCGAAGATACTACAACTAGTTTTAGATCTCTATAGCCTTAGTAGAACAGGGAAGAATTTATTTGCATTATCTTGTTGATAAAAAGAAAATCATCAATAAAAGTTACTGGAACAGGCTTATTTTAAACAGTGTTACTTACACAGATATTTAAAATATTACCAGAAAGCAGTATATTAAAAAAACCACAACATACCCACACACAAAAGCTTCTTGATTTAACAGCCACATATCCTATCCACATACGAATTAGTTTTAAACTTTCTACAGAAACAAAGTTTACGAGTCCTCACAATAAAAATCACACAAGTGGTTCATATGTACATCAGTCTAACTTTTGCAAGGAATATTTCTGTTCTCTACATCTGCTAGCTCACTGCAGCACTTTAGATGAGATAGGATGTGAGGCCAAAAAACTACATAATGATACTCGAAAAAATATCCCATCAAAGGAGCATCCACAGTAAGAGCATTGTCAACAGTAAGTCCATCAACCTTAACCTATAAACGCAGACACTACTTGCAAGAAATTCCAGGACAAAGAAGGTAGCACATCTACCAGACTTTATACCAGAGGTATTGTACCTAAATATCAAGATTATTATTGCTTCTCTGTAAAAATAAAGAAGGCAACTAATAATTTAGTCTTTCAGTAAGTTCCCCAAGCTAATTACACCAATATGAAGCAGGAATGGCTGGTGGATGATTTCAGTATATTGGCAAGAAATAAGCTTGCTAAAGACTACATTGCCTGTCTTTCCCATGGTGTATTTCTGTTATTACAAATGCAGTTTGGAAGCCTTGTCTGAAGAGTCTGACAGTCACCAAGGCAATAATTCATATTGCTTCCTCCAGCACTTGTCAACAGCTTGGCAATTACCACCTTCTTTAATGGGGGAAAAAAAAGGGAAATTATGTCAATTGATAGTCTAGAGTCTCATCCGTTCGCAGCTATGGATTAAGAGGCAGTGCACAGATCAGATGAAGCTTCCTCTAAATTTAATTATTGAATTTTATTCATGTAAAATACATCCTTCTATTATTAAATTAACAGCCCTGCACCTCATACAAGACATGCAAGAGCAAATCTAAGTTTCTCAAGTTCCTCTATGTAACTGGCATGAGAGATTCTCTCAGGAATATACTCTGAAGAACTTCACTTTTCTGCAAGCAAATTAAATGCACAGGCAGTTATGGGAAGGCATTCAAAGTCATGCTAATATATATTTTCTCAAAATAAATTGAATATGTCCTGTACAACGGAAGATACAGAAAAGTGATCCTGAAATTGCACGTGGTGTGCCTTTGCAAATTTCATTTCATTTCAGATCCAAAGTTTAGTGCATCTGTGAAAACAGAATTGGAGATTGCACAAAAAGCATAAACTAATTCCTTCCAGAAAGCCTTAGTTGCTTTAAAAGGAAAAAGAAAAAGAAAAGAGGGAAAAAAGCAAAGTTAGATTTCCATGAAGAAACACAACCGTTTAAATATATTCTAAATGATGATTTTTTTTTTTTAATTATTTTTTTCAGTCCTTAAGTTATAGTTTTTGACATCTTCACTTTTTGGATACTTAAAGCTTCTCCTACAGGACATTGTGACAATTTAAAAGATGTTGTCCCTTTTTATGCAAGGAGAGAAGGTTGGAAATCAGGAAGGGGGAGTGAAATAGGGAAGTTCTTTTCCATCCATCTTGCTGATGGTTTTAATATTTTCTTGAGACTGAGAAAGAAATGGAAAAATGTGACCAAAACTTTATTCGATTTTTTAACACATGTATTTTCATATATTAGCGTTCTTGCAGAAACTAAAAAATCACTGACAAATTTGTAATTTTTTTTTCTTGAATAAAATTTAACAGGAAGAACCTTGCTTTTTGCAAGCCCACTGTACTCTTCCAAAATATATTATTTCAGTGGAGCAGAACTTCCCAGTCCTTTTGCAGAAAAGTATAGTGAAAAAACACAGCATGAGTAAAAAGATTAGGAGAGCAGTTGCAAAAATCAATAATGCATTACTACTTGCTCACTGAAGAACTGATTCTCTACCCACTGAAATAAATGCCAGATTTTTCATAGTTAAAAAAACAGTGCTACACAGTAATAAATAACTATTGCTTAAACTGGAGCCATTATAACACTGTAGCATTATAATACTGTAAACCCATCCTTCCAATTCCAATTCTGAGAGTAGCAAATCTTCAGACAATGGAGATCAGAGGTTTGTTGACACTACTAATTTTAGATGTAAGAATCACCTGTAGTTACAATAGAGCCACAACTTCGAATCCAAGTGTTTAACATAACATCAAAAGTGGAAGAGTGAAACAAATTGACTTGTCACAGGTAAAATATTGATAAAAAATTGAGATAAACACAAAATATTGAGACTTAGACCTAGCAGAGTTGTATATACTACTCTCAGAGATTTTAAAAATGGGTCTTATCTAGTGTTTTCAAGTAAGATTGCAACCTGTACGTATTGTCAACAAAAAATCAACATGATACTAAGTGGTTCAGTAAAAATTATAGAACACCAGGTTGGAAGGGACCTCAAGGATCATCTGGTCCAACCTTTTTAGATAATACTATAGTTTATATGAGATGGCTCAGCACCCTTTCAAGCTGATACTTCCAACTTTCCAATGTGGGGGAATCTAACACTTCCCTTGGGAAACTATTCCAATGTTTAACTACCTTCATGGTGAAAAATGTACCTCATGTCCAATTGGAATCCCTCCACATCTTAAGTGAAATAGATGCATTTCAGATGAAACAAATAGTCAGACAGGTGAAGTCCTGTAGGTACATAGTTTTCTGCTACAATCCTGGGGTTTAATCAGGACAAGAACAGAGGCATAGTAGAGGCTCAATATTGAATTACACTGTTTAAGTCACACACCCAGTGGTGTGCTTCATTGTCAGAAAATAGTTCTATCTGTAAGACAATTGTCTCAGAAGATTGAATTAGAGTGGCAGATTACTTCAGAGATTCTTTAGTCAATGCATAATGGAGAGAATGAATTGTACATAACAGTATGCAATGCACTGAGTCATGAATATATTGAAATACTCTGAACAATGATCATCGTACAAGAGCTTTCAATGAAATCAGACACATTCACACACTTTCATGAGTGAAATAAAAGTTACACTCCTAAATAACCAGATTCAGCAACCAATTGGCTACACAGTAATTGTATGCACTGACTTACATAAAATTATTCAATTGTAATAGCAACTCTATCCCAAATTTGGGTTGTCAAGGTAGACACAAACAATTCAATCTCAGTTAATATGATCCCTTCTCATGCTGATGCACCATTCTACATTGGGCTACTAGAAAATTAGGAAGTGTTATCATGTGTGAATGAAAAATGCAGAAGTGGACATAAAATGGCAGCAGCAGAGGGGTTCTCACTTTAGGTACCACTGATAGCTCAGAGAGTGCTAGAGAGGCAAATATACTAGAGCCCTCTGGTTCCTGCATCCCAGGCAGTGGGCACAATTGGCACCTGTAGGAAATGGGCAAAGTGACCAAATGGAGAATACCTGCCATTCTTCCCTGCCATAGTAGTTGTGGCCCCTTTAGAAGACCAATGTAACTCATCCAGATGCAGAGATGAAAAGAACCATCACCAGTTCTCACAGAAGGCTATTTTCTCTCACACATGTATATGAGTTATACTGCCACACCACTGTTCCATCTTCTCTTTTACTTATCTGTCAGATCCCATGTTTCTAAATTGTTTAGGAGAGAGGGAGGAAAATGCAGTCACCTGGAAGAGGCAGTGACTAGTAAAGTGAACAAAAAGCCATGTGGATAGGGGAAAGCCATTTACTTTAGCAGCAGCTCCCTGAGCATCCCATCAAAAGTACTTCCAGTCAACTGTGGGTACAAAATAACACAAGAATGGAGATGCAGAGCTGTGCTGAGAAATGTGTGGGGAGAGAGGCAGCAACGGCATCCCACCAATGCAAATACTAAGCTGTAAGTGGATCAGACCCTGAGATACCCAGTTCCTAATGTTAAGTGTTGTGAGCAGTAGTTAACAGAGCAGGTGTCCTCTAAATCTCACTCATGCTGGAGTGGGCATCTTATAATGCCGGCATTATATAATGCTTCATTAAACTCAAACCATATGTTCTATAAGGACCTGAACCTGCAAGACACATTATGTGAAGTATTACGTACCCTCAGCAATGTATGCCCATTTCACCACAGCCTAGTAAAAAGTATGTTAGGTTTGTTGAGAGTGCTTGAAAGTCCTTATCTGATATGCAAGCATGTTTGCACAGCATTTTTTCCATTCCCATCCTGAATAGGCTTCTCTGCTCATTTCAAATCTTTCTGGGAAAAGTCCAACACTTTTCAGTTTCTCTCCTTGTTTAGTAGGCTTTTCTCAAGCTACTACTCATCTCTGCTCCTTTTGCCTAGGGTTAATAAGTCTGAGATTTTTCAGGCAGCAAGAACTATTACTCTACCTTAGTGAAGATTCTCCACCCCATTCAATGGAACAAGTCTTTTTACAAAACAGTCCCATCCTCAAGCACTGTCTCTTACACTAATGTAAGGAAGTATTTTACAACTGTGCAGATATGAGGTCCTGCTTTCCAGATGTCCTACTAGCAATTTTCATTCAAATTTACATAGCCAAGGAGAAAACACATACACCAAGCTGCCACTTTACTGATGGAGAAACACCTCCTGATATGTCTGGTGGCCTCCATGGACAATAACAGTATCTCACTGTCTCTTTGACCTGCTGGCATTGTTTCCTCAGGCATAGGCACCACTGACTGCGCATCTGATTTTTGATGCGGTTTCATGTCATCTGCCACTATAACCTTGAAGTCCTTTGATACATCAACATGGGGTTTTGTTTCCTTATTAATGGGACTTGAGAACAATTCACTTAATTTGTGCTTTGGCTTGGTTATCCTTAATTTCTTAAGTTTCTTGAAACAACATTACAGGATCTAGAGACTCAACAGTATTAAAAATAGAGACCTCCTGATGGAATAAGTCTTTCACTCCTCTCTGTTTTAAGTACATTTCTTAGACTATGTCTCCAATTTCTTGGCTAAAGCACTATTTTCAAGGACTTAAAGGCAGGGGGCTGCCATGTAACACACTTTTAGTGAAACATGCTCCTAAAGACAAATCCTTCAAAATAATTTGAGGGATCCTGCTTTCTTGTCCAATGTAGAAAAATGCAATCTTAGCCTTGGTGGAGGATAATTACAATGCCTTCTCCAGGCAGAACGAAACTAACATTTTGGAAGATTAACTTCATACAAACCATATGAAATATGCCATAGGTACAACAGACTCCCAAACTAAATACCACTGAAGACTGTCTTCCCCTTATTTTTTATCAGAAGTCCGTCTCTAAAAATATCTGTATTCCCCCCAAATGCAAACACCAGGAAGAACAAAAAGAGAAAGACTGTTACTAAGTTAGGTGTTCACTTGTGTAAGACCTTGCAGAAACAAAGGTCTGGATCACTAAGTGATGTGACGATGCATAATCCCTCCAGAGCAGAGAGATCTCTACCATTCTCATTTCAGGAGATATATCTCAAACTTTCTTGTCACTTTTGATTTCATGGCTTTTTTTCTTGAATTACCAGTGATTACTCAATCATTTATCTTTCTGACTAGCATCACAGGTTGGCTGTATTTAGTCAAAGAGTAGTAGAGTTCTACAGAAAACCTTATAAACTTTAAAATAAAATAATGGCCACTTATTTTCTAGCTTTACACTGAAAAGTTAAATTGCAAGTTTCTGCATTTAACCTTCAAAAGCTTTACCCTCATTAAAACTCAAGATTGGCACTTTGACTCTTCCTACCTGGGTTTCCAGCTCAGGATAAGCCCTGAATACCACATAATGTCACACAAATATTGGAAGTAGTCAGCACTCTGTTTTGAGCAGAACCATCTCATCCTCATTCTTACTGATACAAAAGTCTATCCAAGACACTATTCTTGTGCAAGTGAATTTTTCTACCAATGAGTCACTAAAATCTGGGTGGAGAAGGAATGCAAGTGAGCTTCTTAACAAGAAATAGAATGCCTTCCAGGAAGGAGAAGAGTAGGGCTGGTGAGAAATGACTAACAGAAAATCACCACTGTCCTTCAAAATTGCTCATTAGTCAGGAACACAAGGCTTGGCAAAGAGCTCAACTCCTCACACCCAGCTTTCCCAGAACTGTCATCTGCTTGTTTCTCACAGGTCATGAAACAAAGTCTATCCAATTATCACCCTTTTTGCACCATGTTTTATAGTTAAGTTGCAGGTGGTAACTATTTTTTTTTTTTAAATACTACATATTGATCTCTTATCCTAGGAAGACTTGTCAGTAATTAACTGTGAGAACAGGTAAAAGTTCCAGCTAAATAATTGTAACATATACAGCATTTGGATGCACATCTGTGGTATTTGATCCACAGTCAATCTATCAAATCAGTTAACTTCATCACTCAGAGGCACACCTGTTGAGATCTACCTTTTAAGTTTTGCCTGCAGTTTTCTCCCTTTCCATTTGTGCTTTCTCTCCCAAATAAATGTGTCTGCAAAGTGACACAAAAGCAGTTCAGAGTTTTACCTGCATTACTTTGTCTGCCCCTCAACAGAAAAATCACTGAAGCTTTAGCGTCTTACACAATTTCTTGAAACATTTCTGGGGTTCTAGGTGAGCTATTCTGGCTAGCTAACTCCTTCTCCACTACAGTCACAAATTACATGTAAGTTTTTGCTTGAGATTTGTTGAAACTTCTGGTTACCTGAATGGTTCTTACAGGCTACTAAATATAAATGCAGTGCTATATTTAAACCTTAGCTTTTACTTCTCATAAACCTGAACCAAGTGTAATGTCCTTGTCAAAGTCATGCTATGATGGCAATATGCAAATATTAAATATGATAATTAAGAATAACTGAAAGATATTAAGTAGAAATTGAAAGTAACTGCTGACAGTGCCTGAAAGTTAATGATGCTAATTAACAATTCTCCCACGGGTAGCTCCATAAAAGGGATGGGGAATGCAACAGCACAGGCTTGACTTTTCTGCTTTCTTCCTAGAATTCTTATCAAATATAGATTAAGTTAGAAAGTGGCACTTTCTAATTAGGATGGCTAAAGAGAAGACAAAGTAATCAAGTAATGGTACCTTCCTCATAATAAATTCACAAACAGCTTCTTATATTCATTCAATTAAACTTGCAATATAAAGACACCATGCATTTCCCTTTCCTTTGTTAGTTATCAAGCAAACAGAACAAGTATAAGTTACATGATTATTTAGTCAAAGATATTTTAGAACACAAGAACATTATGAAAAAACACACAAATACGTATGTGCCTTTAAGGATTCATACACCTGTTCTATTAGAATGTTGGGGTTGTCCAGCCTGGAGAAGAGATGGCTCTGGGGAGGCCTTTCAACACTTAAAGGGGGCCTATAAGGAAGATGAGGACAAACTTTTTAGCAGGGCCTGTAGTGATAGGAGGAGGGGTTTAAAAAATAAACACAAGTTTGAGGAGATGGTATTTCTTACTAGTACACTTTAAAAATACACAAAGCAAAACAGACATGAGGCAAGTTGTCCAAGAGGTACAAAGCTTTCATGAGGGGGAAAAAAACAGCAGGAAGACAGCCTGGGTATTTTTTCTGGGGAACAGTGTAGACAGAAACACTATACTTAGGTGACAAGTAGATTAAGAAGCAGTGGGTACCAGCTCCACACTGAATTTTTACTGCAAGAATCCCTTATTGGAAAAAGTTATATACAAAGTATAGCCTAAGTTAAAATGTCAAGAGGGACATTACATCAAGAGTACTGGCTAGAAGAGTGTTAATCAGGGAATCAAGCAAGAAGCAATTACAGCACAGCAGCTACAACTCAGCAAGTTCTGTGCTTCAGAAAGATGACTTTGTGCACTTTTGCTCAATTTGGATGTACAGGATTAGCTAGTGGTACCTCAAACAAACTGGGAATACCAAGCTCCCTGACACTATGAAAGTTCTCAAGTGGCAAACATTAAAAGTCACTTAACGTGTGTACCGATCTCTACTTTGGTTCCCCATTTGTCATTTTTTCTTGTTCAAACTGATGGATGAATCTAAGACTTTTAATTATTTCCAGGGTGTGCCCTTCAGAATTGCACTGCTTTCCCCATATACAGTGCTTCTGTCCAGAGACTCCCTTACTTCATTAAGATGGAAAGTCATTTCAGTCACAAAAAGCCAAAGTAATCATGTTTTAGTCAACTGAAGTGCACAAAAGCTGCTACCATCATAAGCACCCCATGACACAATGCAGCACAATGCTGCATTGCCTGCTGCCTAGAGGATGGAGAAACTGCAGGTTTGCCTGGTTTAAAAATAAAACTAATGGTTTCACTTAGATTCAACACCGGCTTCTCTGAAGCTGACTCAGATTGAAAAGCACAAGATCAGTATGAAATAATTCAGTTTGTGCACAATACTAGCACAGGAGAGAAAAAAATGGTGAATGGCTATCTTTTTGGGAAGTAAAAAATGTCACAACAACTTCTTAAGAATAAAAGCCACAAATCAAAGTTCCTCAAATAAACTGCATTTAAACTTCAAAATTGCATGCCTGGCAATGGTAGGATTGAAACAAAAAGATACAAACTCAGAAAGAATGAGTTATCTAATTTACAAAGGAACTCATATATGAAAGAAGGCTCATAAAAGAGATTAAAAGACCCCTCACCCTCAGTAGCTTGGCAAACTTCCTATGACTTCCCAAAATAGCATCAAAGAATGGTTTACATTGGAAGGGACCTGAAAGATCTTCTAGATTCCAAACAGGAAAAAAAGAAGCTTGAAAGAATCATGCTTAACTCATAGAATCATGCATAACTACTTAGAGCTCCAAAGGGCTACTTTGGAGATTGAGCAATAGCCACAGAATCATTCTATCCATTCCCCTCAATGCAAATGAAATAATCATTAACTGTTTCAGCTGAAGTTTTCAGCTCCTTTAAACTAGCAAGATAGACTTAATCAGCTTCTTTGGCACAAAGCATAATGGGAGATTGATGTTGCATACCAGAACGATGGAGGCATGTGGCATGTTCAGGATACACACTTCCAGCTGCCTGGAAATCATGCAAGTGAGAAACTGATACATCCAGGGATGTGCAGCAGAATCGGGGCCTCAAAACCTTAGTCTTCAGTGGGTAAACTACATTTCATTACTTGATCAATCATATACAACGTGGTGAAATGAACATCATGAACAGAAGTCAGATAACTGCATTCTAAATCAAGACATCAGTAAAGACTCACTGTGTATTACTCCGGATTTCAATCCGGAGTTTGTCATTCAAAACATGACAACTTGAAATTGCATCAGTTTGGCAAATTAAGCTATTAGTTTCTCTGCTTCTTACATGTGAAAAGCTGGAACAGTAACAAATAACTTACTATGCTTTGCAATGTAAAGTAAAAAAAAAATCACTACATAGCACATACCGTAGCAATGGATATCAGAAACAAATATTTACAGTAACATCTAATTTTCCAGAAAAGCTGCATTACAAATTAGTTTCCTAATAATTCATCCTTACAATCAATACATAAATAAAATAATTCTTGTCACATATATAAATATTCTGCCAAATACAAAAAGAATGAGAGATGCTAAGAAGACTGTTTGACCACACTAATTTCAAGAGAGACAGGTTCTTTGGTCAAATTGCAGGAGGCTCATGGTTTTCCTTCAGGCACCCTGTCATAGACACTATTATAAAATTGTGTGCATTATCTTTACTGTTGCAGCAATAATTGTGAAACAGACATTTAAATATATGCTCTCAGAAATTCACAAATCTCTGTGAAACACCACAATGCATGTCGTGTCACTAAGTATTTAGCTTTGACAAGGGCTTGACTGTATATCATTTAGCCAAAGAATTTACTGTAAGTTTATGTTTCTGTAGGAAATGACAATGTATATTTGTGGCTTCACTGGTGACTCAAAGCAGTTGATTGTTCACTGTATAGGTTTGCTTCTTTCTCTGTGCACAATGTAACAGGTGCTACAGCTTTACTCAACGTTCTTCACCTTGCCTTAATAATTTTGTCTGTATTAAAATGAGGTACAGTGTATGAAGCTTCGATGGGGATGTATAAGGGGGATTTCCCTAATCAAATAAACTATACATTTTAGATATAAAAAGGATATATATCCCTAGCAATCAGTTAATACAGATGCACACAAACGTACGAAGTTTCTCTTAATTAGGCCTCAAGTTCAAAATAAGTTTTCTAACAAAAGGTCTATATATTTAATAAGTATTCCAAGTATGTATACTATGTATACAGTTTATGTCAATGTAAAAACAAATCATTTACAACGGTAGCAATCTTCAAAATAATTTACTCATTAAAGAAATTAATTCAAATGTAAACAAGTAGACTCCAGAGTAAGTTAAGATCAGAAATGGACAGTTTTTACACTGCATGAGACTTCATGTTAAATAATGAAAAGAACTGGAAAACTAATCTGACCATTATTTCAGAGAAAATCCTTTTCAAAGTAAAATTTTTCATGCTAATCAGGACTGTACTAGTTTACTATTCATTCTACAATTAAATACCTATTATTGTCTTTGAGTAAAGAGGACACTTGACCCAGATGTTCATGCAATGATAGCAACAGCCCTTCCACAGTACATTCCAGAAACCAGTTAGGATGAAGCAAACAAGTTGACACTGCTCACAGGAGCCCATTAAAGAATGGAGTCACAGTTGCAGACTTGAAGTTATTTTTATTTTGTATTTCAGCTGTGGTGCAGTCTCAGAGCAGGGGAACACAGCAGAGGCAAACCAAAATTAGGTCTTAAAGCAGAGATATGGAAGAAGGCTGAGAGGCAAAGCTATATATCACACAGAGAAGATAAATACCATTTTATTATGTTAGTAGTAGCATTCCAGAAAAAAAAGCTCACAATGGGTTTGACTATATGGTAGGATTGGATGAAGCATAAGACTCATGTCATGAAAGACAACAAAAGCAGACATAAAACACAGGCCAGGCTCAGGTCTGGAAAATCATAGTTGCACCAGGGGAAGAGAAAAGAACACCATGAAAACTGACAAAGAACGTACAACTGCTAGAATGATTCTGTCTCCCTGCTGTTCTCCCTGTTTGAGCACTAGCTAGATGTCAGTCATTGTCTTGTCAGGCACCAAACATTTAATGATCACTAACTTAATCTGTGGTTTATTTATGGCAAAAAAAAAAGTTAACATTTTGGCAATAATATCTGAAAGCTGGTAAGTAACATGGATAGTAAAGATGTAGCATAACAAGAAATGTAGTTTTTGATCAGTAGAGATCTGTCATGTAACTTGACTGAGTTCACTGCACTTGAGGGTTTTTTCCATGTATCTTCATATCTGAAGTGACAGACTGTATCATGACAAAGACAGCTAAAAGAAGCCAACTTTAGAAGTCACAAATTCAGAAAACATTAAGAGATTGGCAAGTGCTTCACCAAACATTTACATTAAACATGAATTGTTGTTCTAGTTACATCTTACAGCCAGTAAATGAAGAGTCATTTTTTAAACAGTTACTCATCTCCTACTAACATTTTTTTTCTAAAGCACATCATATCAGTGCAAAGTATTAATCTCAATTTACCTACAACAAAATTTAGTCATAATTAATCACAAAGAAGTTTCAGACCTGCTCTTCGCACTGTTGTGAGTTGAGTTTTCTTTAAAAAAGTTATTATTTATGGCAGATACATACTAACTTTAACAGGTTACTATTGCTACCAGCTATCACTGCTCCCACTGAAGTCAGGATAAATGACCACAACTAAACAAACTTAGAGTAAAAACCTAACTTCAACTTTTATGTGGCAATTAGGACACAGCAAATGCTCTGATATTTGCATCTAATTCTGTCAAAAATACTTGTTCAGTTTTCTGATATGTGACCAAGCCTTTTCTCATCTATTATGTTTTCAATTGTGAAATGCTCAAAACTCTTTCATAAAGGGAGTGGGTTTGTAGACATTATATGATAACTCCTGGGGAGGGTTGCACCACCGTTATCCTGTATTACACTGGTAGGCATAAATCTTTCACAGTAGGATAAATTTTTTTAAATGTAAATTCTTACCTACGCACACTGACAATATTGACAACCAAGTCTTCAAGATGTGTGACAGAGCATAAGACATGACTTACTTAACACTACTCAATCCACTTTAACAAAATACCCTAAACCAAATACTTGAGAGGAATAAACTGGTACTGAAGAATGTTGACCAGTGTCTGTAATAAAATTATGAGAATTACTAAATGCATTGTTTTACATATACATAAGAAGCCAAAAGCTATTCCAAGAAATTGAGCAGAATTGAACAATCTGCAAACTAATTTTTTTTACCACATTAAATTTTTGAAACTCTATTGATATATATGTTTTATGCCTGTAAGAGAAGAGGTAGCATAACAATATTCTGAATTTATAGGGAAAATAATCTTTACTTTCAAGGTCTGCTACTAGAAAGAAAGTGAAAATTAAGCAGCTACTCCAACTAGCTGTGTTAATGACACAGCAGAGGCCAAGCACCCAACACAAGTCTAGCTCAAGTAGCTTAAAGTTACAACTTTAATATCAGCAAAAAAGAAGAGGTCACATCTGCTGATAGAACATTTTCATCGTCTAAACAGATCACCCACCCATGCTCTAGCGACAGTTCTTTCAAAGTGCTTAGTGCTTGGCTTTGGCTTTTTTCTTGGCTTTTTTGTACAGCAGTTTTCATACCTTTATTCCTCTGTAACATATTAGACAGCAGAATAAATGTATTTCTTTAACTGACCTCATGAAGAACTGGACAACAGCTCAGTAATGTCTCCTAAAACCCGGCACAACAGTCAGTCTTAATCCTTTAGAGCTCGCACAAGGATGCTATAGATTAGCTCTGTTTCTCTTTAGAATATACCTTCTGACTTAATTTTGTAGTTAAACATTTTTGAGAAGCTAGGAAAAGGCTTTAGACTCCTATAAGATGTCTGGAACTTATTTCTGATGAAGTAAAATAGCATGCCCTTTGCTTTAAATAGATACACAATCACAATACGCCCATCACCTTTATTTTATTGCTAACAAATTGCTGCAGTGGAATTAAAAGTTCAAACATGAGCCAGGGGAGTAATAAGCACTGCTAGATGAGCTCCAGCAGCATAAAACTAACTATAGCAATTTTACTCAGACTCTACTATAAACTCCAGTTTGTACATTTGACTTAAAAAACCAAAATATGTTTGATCATGTAAGTAGGACTGCACTAACGTACAATGTCAACTATGGATGCACAGTGTTTGAGAGCTTTCACAGTACCATAAAAATTAATCTGATGGGACTGAGCTATTCCAGTGATGCTTCCACTATGATGATTTGCAATATCTTTATCTGTAACTGTCCTCATCAAAAAGGTTGTGGGTTTGTAATACAGAGTTATTAAACTGAAGTATTCAAGGAACTGAAGTTCTTGAACAGCAGAAACAGTGACATCAGTCTGATAAGTTGAAAAGCACCACATTAATAGTTGTTTTCAATTATATATTCCTGTATTACTAACTTATACTTAGCAGAGGTTAGGAACAGTAAAGAGATCCTCCACATCTGCTAAAGCCACTTTCTAGGATTCTCACATCTTGATTACATTTTCAGGTAGACATCACTCTAAAGGACAGGAGATTTGGCAAAACACAACTGATGATTGTCTCTCCAAAACTCTACAAACATTACCTCACTTACACAATTCCACTGCCTGTTGCTTTAGTTTTACAGCGAAAGACAGTACTCAATGCAAGCTATTACTATGATTGAGTACCACCCTATCCAAAGTTGGTGGCAGGGGGACAACACAGACAGGGAAAAACCATGCAGCTTTAGGTAGGTACACAAAGAATAGCCTTATTTTAGAGCTCTAACCTGGGAACACAAATTTTAATTGCTTCTCATTCTCCTACTAGCCTTTCAGCTAAGGTTAAGAAATGGCTTTTCTCCATCTTTGTCTCTCCCTTCTACTGATGGGGAAACTGAGACAATCACAATTGTTATGACATCTATAAATAAAGAGGCCTTCCAAGGAGTACTGTTACTATGAAATACATATTAATCATGAATCACTGGTCTATTCATCATTGTATTAACAGAACCAATTCCTGTTTTCTTTTTAGTTACTGAGAGGACACACTTATATCAGCTCAACAAAAGTGAAACTAATGTTTATATTTTTACTAAATAATTACTTTTATTTCATTCTTTTTTTAGGGATAAAATATTACATGGGATTCCAACAACAAAAAAAAGTAAGTTTCCAAAAGTACATAAGGAAAATTGTACCCATATTCCATGTATGGGCTACTGATGCAGATGGCTCAGATAAGGCCACTGAACTGGAGATGAAGCATTGAAGAGAAAAAATGCATCAAAGCTTTGCCATGAAGTACAAATTTTCCTTTTAAAATATGAATTTGACAAGCTATGCAACTTTAGTTTTCTAAGTTTTTCCTAGACTGGATATTGCTAAAAGACACTGTAAGCTTTGAACACATTAAAATTCTGTATAAAGTCATACTGGTCAAATCAATGTATTGAGAGGCACTTTAAAATACGCTAAAGAAAAATACTGGTGAGATTCCTCCATCTAGTGGCTGTTAGCACATTCACAGCAGCAGAGACAGCCCACCACGGCTATTCACTACTTCATTGCTAAAAAACAAATGTAAAATAAACAAAGGAACAACTCTGCACCTGCCAGCTGCTACACAAATGCCATTGCATGGTGAAATCAGTGTGATGGAATTGGCATCACTCCATCTCTACAGCCACAGCTTGACCTTCTGGATGAAAAGTTACACTGACAGAAGACATTCAAAACATGGCATGAGTTTCCAAAAAACTGTATGTTCATCATAATTGTGCTCATTAAAGGTGCAAATATCTAGGAAGTCTCAATTTGATAACATTGAAATATGAGCTACATCATTAATAACATTGAAATTTAGCCAGTCTGTGAAGGGCAATATTTAGAAATACCGCTGGTATTTTACATAGACAAAAAATTAATACAGCTTTGACCACTGAAAAAAACTTCAAGAGCAGTGTACAACAATCACGTCCAACAATGGAATACAGTGTTTTTTATGACAAATTGTCAGTTTGTTTCTCAGTCTGAGTATCACATACCACCTCCACAATCAGAAGAGCCAGCAAAACATTTTAGAAGTCTAAATTCTGCAAAAACTTGCACAGTACTCTTAAAATTGTGTTTAATGATAATCTGTTCTGAGTTTATATAATGTTTATCCATTTATGCAAGTCATCTACAAAATTATACAATTTGTTTGGTTTTTTTAGCTATCAATGCTTTTTGTAATGAATACTGAGGTGTATTTTTGAGCCTCTTTTAATTCCTCACCCTTAAAGAGCAATGTGGCAAAATATTACTTCCATGACAGCATAAGTTAGTTACCTGTAGCATTGTTTTTTCAGCCAACAGAAAGACTTGCAAAATCACTACTACAATTAAGATTTAATCGCCGCCTTGAAAGACCTTACTAATCCCCACACTCTACATTTAACAGTAACCCAGTATCTTATTTTTGAGGCAGTTTTAAATGCTATTAGAGATGAAATAAAGGCTGCAAATCAGAAATTTACAATTTATAAAACCTCTGAATAAACTTCAAGTATTTTGAGTAAACAATAAGCATCCTGTAACTACATCTGCCTCCTCTGTTGAAATACTCCCTAGTGATACATATGCCATTCTGCTCCCAGGTGAGTTCTCAAAACAGGCATGACATGTAGTTAGTGTCCAGAAACTAATTTTAGTCTTAGAGGCACAGACATGTAGACAGGGATTAAATTCAGCTGCTCAGAGAAGCAGAAGCACATCTGGGCTGTATGCCAAAAGCAGTATTAATCAGTAAGATCCACCTAATGAAAAAGAGCAGGTCCAGAAACCCCTTATCTATACACACACTTGCTTACTCTGTTTTCACTTACCTAGTCCTAGTCACACCACCATTCCCACTCCTTACTGCTTCTCATCAAGTCTCAATTTCTTTGGTCCCAGGCTCACCTCACTCAAGCCTCCCTTTGGGGTCCCTGTTCATGCTGCTCTCACCAAACTCACTTCTCTGCAAAGCCTCTATGTTCTCACTGCAGTCCTTTCCACTTCCCTCTTCCCATTCTTGCTCCCTTTATATCTTCACTTTACAAATACTAGAGACCTCCCCTATCAGGCTTCACTCTGTGCACAACTTCTTATTGCAAAAATAAGCTATTGAAAGAGGGGAGGAGAAAACACACAGATTTGTGTGACAACAGGCAGTCTAGAATAATTAAGTCCTCAAAATACTCAGATCCTTTTTGTGGACATTTCAGAGACTACACATCTAAGACAAAAGTATTTCTCAGAGTCTGGGTACAAGCACCATCTAAAATACAGTTAAATCCAAATCTGAACTGGAATTCACCAGTTCAGGCCCTTCTCAGCCTTTGGATTTAACGTAAGCACAGAATAAGATGACAAAAGAAAAGTGACTGTCACACAGGAGGCACAGTGCTGAGGCTTGCAGGAATGCATTTTGTTGTGCAATTCTGCTGAACTTAGAGTGTGCAAATAGATCCACACTTAAGTTGTACAAACTGTTAATACTGACAAACACTTTCTTGCTTACTAACATCTTTAATCTTTCCCCCCATTCTCCTATCAGGACTGCATTTCCAGCAATAACCAAGACAGTCGATTAAGAAAAAGTACTGCAGACAGAGCAGCAACAGCAAAGCAGAGCAATTCATTACACCCATCTGAAAATGTGCCCACTAAGCTTCAAAGCACAGACAGAAGCCAAAGCAGCATAATGTTCGCAATGAAAGATCAAGAGAAAGCTGAAGACATTAATTCCATCAGGCTCCATAAACGGAGGAGAAGATTTATAATCAAGAAGAGCCCAATTCTGATTTCCATGAACAGTTCCATTCTCAACCTGCCCACGCTTAAATCTGAAGACAGAAACAACAACAAGTGGAAAAGTCTCTATCAGATCCAAAGGGAAAGAAAGCAGATAATGAGGGAAACTTGTTCTAAATATAAGAGTAATAATAGAAGAATAATCACTCCCTATCATGTTTCTAGAATATTTGTGGAAGACAAATACAGAGTTTTATACTGTGAAGTACCAAAAGCCGGTTGCTCCAACTGGAAACGTGTGCTCATGGTTCTTAATGGGTTGGCTTCTTCCACAAAAGATATACAGCACAACACAGTGCACTATGGAAACTATTTAAAAAGGCTGGATGGGTTTGATCACAAAGGAATTTACCATAGGCTCAACACTTACACAAAGATGCTTTTTATTCGAGAACCTTTTGAAAAGCTGGTATCTGCATTTCGGGACAAGTTTGAACATCCAAATAATTACTACCACCCAGTTTTTGGGAAAGCTATAATTTCCAGATACCGTGTCAATGCCACCAAAGAAGCATTAAGGACAGGCTCTGGAGTAAAATTTAAAGAGTTCATTCAATATCTCCTGGATGTACATAGGCCAGTAGGTATGGATATCCACTGGGATCATGTCAATAAGCTTTGCAGCCCATGTTTAATAGACTATGACTTCGTTGGAAAATTTGAAAGTATGGAAGAAGATGCAAACTTTTTCTTGCACTTAATTGGTGCTCCACAAAATTTAACTTTCCCCAAGTTTAAAGACAGGCACTCCAATGAAGAACGAACTACCACTAAAATTACACAACAGTATTTTGCAGAGCTTTCTCCTTCTCAGAGACAACGAAGCTATGACTTTTACTATATGGATTACTTGATGTTTAACTACTCAAAACCTTTTGAGGATTTATACTGAATGGAGAGCTGGGACATCTCCACAGTTGTATCAGTTGAATTGTATAACAAATCCAGGTGGCTCTATTTATATATACTTGTCTGTCATCAAACAATTGGTTGAAGAGCAGAAAAAAAACCCCAGAACAGACCATAAATGGCTAGTGATGTTTACACCTTCACCTTAACTGCCTCCTTTTTTAAATCATATTTTTTCTATAATTTCTCCATATGAAGTATGTGTACATGTGTATAATATTATATGTCAGGGCTCCCAAATAAAGCACATAATTTTCCATCCTGGCATGGACTGTGTTTGCACTGAGAGAATGGTTTGAAACTGGGGAAATACAGATGACAATTCTACAGCAGATACAGTATTTCAAGCTTTTTACTATTTAGAAAATAATTCTGAAAGTGACATTAGGAAGAAGGAGAAAAACACACTTAGTGATATTTACAGCTTGTGGAAATCTGCAACACATTAATCCATACACTAAACAGACACTACATATTTGAAGCCATAGATTGTTATTTCCTGATATTTGTAAGTTAGCTAGGGAGAAAAAGTCCATCACACTTGCACTGTTCAAAAACACACTGATAAAACAACTAATACGTAATGACCATGTGAGTGCAGTATTAAACCAGATGTTGCAGTTCAGAGTGAGGACACGTTCTCCCCTTCAGTAATTCCCTTATGGCACATTCCTCTGCAAAACAATAAAATGCAGAGGAACATTTGCATCTTTGTAAATGTTATTAAGATTAGGTCAATCCTTTGCATTAACATAAATCTATGGTTTAATCTTCATAGTCACCAGAAATATAAAATCTTTCCTTCACAACAGCATAACGACATTTAAAGTGGCTATATTGGATCAAGTCTCAAACTACCACAATCCCAAACTCTTCAGTCATTTCTGGAGTTTGTATTTCACAACCGATTCCATTACCACTGGCAATGTACAGATGTACAAAAATCTAAGAAAAATCACCTGTTTCAGGCAGTTCTACATTTACAGATTCAGATAAAAAAGTGTATTCACACAGATAGTTTCACACATCATAAATATTTGCCTCTCAGTTTATCCAGAAATACTCCATATCTTTTTTAGCTTTTTAAAGATTTTAACAGGGGAGAAATGTTTTGAGTTACCTTGTACTGAAAGATTTATTGGCAAATACTTCCACATCATGTCTGATGCTGGACTTCTATTTTTTGTTCAGAGAAAAACTGTTTGCATTAGAAAGGCAATGTGGAACTTGTGTTGTTCCATGAATCCAGTTACCATTCCCAGTCTGCCCAAGCTCCTCATCACCACCTTGTTGCTACTGCTGCTAACAACATACCCCACCTTCCACCCCCTCAGATGCTTGTTGACCAGCCCAAATTACTAGGTAGCAGCCTTTTTATTCAAAGTAATTTTTCTGCTAGGCCAGCTCAGATCAGCAGTAACAGGCTGGGGACTATTCACCCAGGCTGCTCTACCAACAGGTAAGCCTAGCAGATAACCTAACTCAACAGGTTCCACTCAAGAGTATCCAGGGAAAAGCAGGGCACATGAATCAATTCCTAGTGCAGATGGAGGAGAACATTTATGTCAATAGTGGTGGGATTTATTGGGGGGGTAGAGGGAGGAGGCATAGTCACCACCATCACTAGGAATTTGAGCCATCCTTAGATTTAACTTTATTAAAGTGCTCTAAAAAGGAACAGTACTATAATGCAATTTATTTGCCAGCAGTTACAGAAAACAGTCACCAACAAAAGGAAAGGAGATAAATATTGGAGCTCTTATAGCTTCTTTTTCAGAGTCTGATCTTGCAAGCAGGTCAGTGCACCAGAGCACAGTGTGTTATCACTGCTTTTGCAGACTAGTGCTGAACTCAGTCAAGTCAGTGGATGAAATTCCATTGAGAGAAGAACTTTAATTCACTTCGTTGCAACACCACTACAGCAGAAGAGAACATGTGGACTCATGGGTTATCTCTGTGATGTGACCAGAGTAAAGCTGGATATCATCTATATTCAGACCTCTGCTAGTTTGAGAGAGCTCTAAGGGAAAGATTAAATAACTTAATCCTACAGTTCAATTCACATTGAAGACCTGGCTTTCTCCTTCTTCCTCACCCCAAATTCCTTTTCAGCTTAATCTACATATACACAAATTGATAGAGCCACAAGGTCATGCTTACATCTGAAAGACTTTATTGGCACAGTTACCTATCAGTAAATTATTTCACTGTAAGAGTGGAAAAAATAGCAGCAAAATTGCACTTGGTTGTATCAAACTGGCATTTTTGTTACTACCTCCCCAAATCTATTTTAATTAAAAACATTTACTTCTCCAATAAAAGCTAACAACAAGGGAATATGATTTTTAATGACAAATTAAAATTAAGACTTGGGCGATTTTATATTTGTCTGGGGTAACAAGCATTCTTTAAATAAAAACTGCTAAATAAATGACTCATATTTATAACAAACTGTATATGGCACAGTAGCATCTGTTTTACAGTATCTCAAGGAAGACAAAAGCAGCCTTCTAAATTCTTGAATGTGCTCATTACTGGCTTTTTGCATCAATTTGCTTTTGTTACTTTCATCATCCATTTCCTACTGACTAATAAAAACACAGGAATAAATGGTTTCAAAGACAAACAAGTCAAATCTGTAAAAAATATGTATCTTAAAGCCAGAAGAAATGCATTATCTTGAACAAAAAAGCTAAGGCAACAGACAAGTAAACTAATATTTTCATACCAATCAAAATGCTTAAAAAAGCAACAATTTGAACTAGATGGTATTACATTTCAGATAGATAATTTCCCTTTGGATTGTCTTTTGTTGTGTTTTTTTTTTTAAACACAAAATCCTGACATTTTCTTTTTTGATAATGCAATTGAACTTTTTTTCAGAGTTGTTCACTCTGAATTTTTTTCCATATTTTATCCTTCTCTTCATATGGAAATTTCTATTCAATTTCATATAGAAAATGGAAATTTGAGATTTTGTACACAACTATTTTCAGACAAAGAGCCTACCTAATAGGTTGCATCTTCCATTGCTATAATTATACAAACTAATTTTGTCAATTCAATTGGGTGTTTTTTCACATTCTTCTTGATGTATCCTCATTAAGAGGTGAGGTTTTTTACTACTGGACTCTTTACAGAACTGTACTAATTCTCACCTTAAAATTTTTCAATATGTTTGCTTCCATTCCTTTTCTACCCCACCTCTCTTCATAACTCCTATTCTCTTAAAACTCTGCCCATCCTTTAGTTAATAACTACAAATAGCTCAGCTATCTGATATCAGAACAACAGCATCTGCATACAGTAGTAGTTCATTTTCAGAGCACAACCTGGGAGACAAGTCACAGCACAGCCTGTTTGAGCCAATATTGCTTCAAGGGATTATTTTCAGGCTGGCATTGATATTGTGGTGACTTCAAAGCCTCAGCATGCATCTGCACTCTTGAACAGTGACCTAGGAAGTGTCCCAAGCTTCTTGTGGCAAGATGCATCTAACTAGTTTTCATCCCAAGGGAACAGTCACTTCGTTAAGAAGGGCTGGCAATTTTATTTTTTTTTTACCTTTCCTCAACAGAACCCAGCAGAAAAGCTTGTAAACAAACATTTCTAATGGCTTCCAGCATGGTACTACAGTAAGAATGCAACTGGAGTCAAGTACCAGAGAGAGTGAGATTTTACATTAGTTATATCAGTGACAATGCTTTCCACTTTTAAGTCACATTTGCCAAAATTTCTCAGAACTATCCATTCAAATAGAGGTGTCCAGAATTAAATATGCAGTTAGAAGCAGTGGATTCAAGTTTTAAGAATGGCAGCCACTCTTGTGTTCCACACTTTAATGTAATCCTGAAGTATGTAAAAGCATTACACAATGCATCATTTGAGCAGTAAAGACAAGACAGTCTAGAACATATTGACCCAGAATGGGAAGGCAGACATGACTTAGCCTTTCTCTCTGCCACCAGGCGATTCAGTTAATGTATCATGAAGCAACTGATAGTTAGTTGTGACTCATGCTGGAGAATAAGAATGTTTGCTTTATTACTAGTCTAATAGAAAACATTCAGCCATGTAAAAATATTTTCTGGTTAGGTTTCATTTAAAACTCCAAATATTTAAAAATATCACTTTGGGAAATCCTATGCATGCACACAACTCAGTGGACAATTAACTTGCATGTAGCAAGGAGTAACCATACATAAAACATTCTATGTGGGCATACCTTTTAAGTATCATTTTCCAAGCAGTTTATGCCCCACTGATTTTTACCCATTTTTATGAATAAGATCTTTCAAATTCTGCCATCCATTGCCATTTTTGCCACCAGCTTTTTTTTAACTGAAGACACACATTTAACAGAATTGCAGTGAAGGTCACGTTTTCCATTATGTACCTACCCTGTATGAGACTTGAATTCTTGTGTTTAAATTCAGCTATTAGAGTAGTGCTGGCCCCATGATTCACATTTAGCTTTATAGGACTCTCTATCAGAGATCTTTTGTAGCAGTGTCATCATTTTCTCCTGGAGCTTAAAATTATGCTGTCAAATTATGAAAAATGAAAGAAGCTTTCACAATCCAACTTTTCCACAGTTATTTTCCCAATCTGGGATTCCTGTCCAGATTTATTTTCACTTAATACAGGAAATTTCCATCTCAACATATCCAAACACAAGTAATGTCACCAGCTGCAAAAGGTGTTAAGATTACATTCAAGCAGAGGGAGCAGCAGTACAGGGAAAAATGGCCTAAGGCAACTGCACTTAAGAGCTTGTCCCAATCCATTAAATACTAGTGGAGGTGGCTTCTTTCCTAAGAAATGAAAGCTCCAGGCTATAGTTCACCTTCAAATTCATAGATACAGACTACGGTACATTATGATCACAAAAAAAAAGTTATTTTATCTTTGTTTTAAGTGTTCATCCAGTCAGTATTACCCTTTCTGGGTACCATGATGTAGCCACTAAGAAGTCACGCAAAGGTGATACCAGCCTACATATAGATACATATAACTGAAGACCACAGGGCACAGTTTTACCTGCCTGTTTCTATTAAATGTCAAATAGCTGACCTGTTTCTACAGCATTCACTCACAACAATACTCCTACATCTAGTAGTAGTCAGGTATGCTAATGCTTAGGGCAGGCAACTGGGAGATTGGGCCAATTATTTATCCATTATCTGACTATCTTGTTTCAGATGCTCTAGAATTGCTCTGCTTACCTTTCACCATGTCTGGTGTGGAGGAAAATTCAAGAACTATATAAACTTTCATTGCATTTAATTGACTGATCTCAAATTCATTTTAATTCACACATAGCAATATATAATGGAAAGGGGTTTAGTCAATTCCCCCCCCCAACTAACATCTCCTTTTCTATCAGAATATTTTGAATAATATCCAAAAAAACCACAGTCACTACAGCACAGGCAAACTGACCAATAAAACAGACAATGTGACGGATAAAGAAGCTACAATATTTATATAGTTTCACACTAAATTTCTCCACTGAAATCCATACAGACATGACTCCTGCTCAAGTGACACCCTGTGTACTCATCAAGGTGATATTGTCTTTATAAATCAGGCATACAACAACCATTTCAAGCAGTGCGGAATATGTAGCAGACATAATATGAGATGGGTTATGAATCTGACAGTTTATCCATGTTTATCTGTGCAAAAAAAAAAAAGGAGTTTATTGTTTATTATCTAAAATAAATCTGAGGACTTCATTAGATCCTCCCACCAAAATTGCATGTCAGTTTTATATTACAGTCTATGAAGCACACAGCAGGTGGTAATGATAAAAAACATTTTACCTTAGAGATCTTCATAGGGAGTTTCAAAATTGACCATTCAGAATAAAAAGCTAAGGCTGCCATATTTGACCAAAATATAGAACTTATGAACACTCAAGAACAAACATGTGCCGGAGTAAAATCAATTTTAGACAAATTCAAAATATAAAGGGATGATACTACATCCCAAAACCCTAGATATATATGATTATAGAAAGGAGAAAGAGGCAAACAAATACAAGAACAATGACATTCTAGTAAATAGTGTTAACACACAACCACTACATATTTTAATTTCTGTACCACTAGTTCCAAAATAGCATAATGGCACCCACCTAAATGACACTGACTTTTAGCAACCTGTGAGTGTTCAAATATCAAAAGTATCTTACTTCACTCTTACTGTCTTTGAGTCAGATCTTTAATTGTAGTCTTGCAGATCATGTGCAACCAGAACATCGTCAAATCAAATGTTTGTTTCTTGTATATCAGAATCCTCTATCCCTCCTGAAATATCCATAAAGAACATCAGACTGGGGAGAAACTACGCTGCCTTGTCCAACTGGTGGTCTGGCTTTAAATGGCTTGAATTTTCTTAGCACTTTTTAAATACATCTGCACTTGAACTAACACCTGCCTTTTGCAGGTGTAGCTTGTGGCATAAATACCCTACGATGCAAAATCAACAGGTCTGCCAGTTTCAAAAACTAACTTATAACATGAATTCACATTCTTCCTGAGAGTGATTAAAATCTGAAGATATGTTCAGCCTCATTAATCCAAGTCTGTAGAAGAAATGCTAATGTAAATTCAAGTATATACCTCCGCACTTCACTTCTGCCTCTGTTGACTGTTTGGTAATTAAGGCATATATTTGGTTCCAGAGATACAGAAAAGAAACTAAAATCCCAGAAGAAGCTGTCGAATCTGAGCCCAAGGTTATTAATCATACTGCCTCAAATAGTATATAAAATCTCTACTGCCTCAAAAAATGCCTTTTTTAAAAAAAAGTATTATGAGATTTAAATATGTCACAATATTCTGGATATCTTGATTAGATCTCCTTTAATATACTGGCTCCGAATAATTCATAATTTATTTAACACCACTATAAATCTCACAGAAATGAAGAACTTACTACTAATTAAGATTAAGAAGAATTTTTAGCCTGACTAGACTAGCAACAAAAATTGATAAGGGGATTTTTTTTTCCTTAAACAGTGTTTTTTGCTGTCTTCTTGTAATTAAAGTTTCAACCAAGGTCCCATTAGGCCAATACTGTTCCCCCCTGTGAATCATACAGACCCTCAAGTCTTCACATTTTCAGAGTTAAGTCTCACTGGTAATGAGCATCTGGGAAGGTTTTGACTAAATCAAGCGAGAACTCAATCAGATTAAAGCCTGAAGAATTTTGCTCCTCATTGACATTTAAAAAATTTTCTACATCATTGCCCCAATCCAGCAAGATCACATGCCCTCACAAAACACCACCCAGGCTACTTTACAGGGTTGACTGCAAGGGAAGGTTGGCTACAGTGGCTATAGCTGCTAATTTCAAGTCAGGTAGCCAAAGTGCATTAGAGCTCACTATAGATGCCTTCCCTCATTCAGTGGTCCCTCAAGATTAGGGCATAAAAATCAGTACAGTGAAAGTCAGGGAGAGCACAGGGTCTGCTAGTTCACCCAAAACATCTTCCACCATTCCCTGTTTCACTCAGTTTCTACCTCTTACAGCTTATTTGTAGTTATGAAGCATAGATATTTGCATGTCTATAAACAAGCATGTCACACTTATACATCCTGAGGAAGCTTAGTTTATAATTCCTCTTCCCAATACTTGTTTCTCTCCACAAATAAAATAGTGGGCAAGAAGGGTTACATGGATAATCAAAGCCTCAAACTGATAACATAAATGAGGTAAGTGTTGTCTTTAATACAGTTAAAGGCCCTGAAGGGTAGACAATTGTACAGTCCATCCAGCAGTACGGGTAGGCAATGCCAGAGAGATGCAATTTCTTTAAGCAAGAAAGGGATGCCCAGAAACAGGCAATTAAAGTCTTGCTGTTACCTTAAATAAGCATAATAGCTCAGCGCCTGGTATGGGGTTTAAGCTTTTACCAAACACACCTCAAAACAAGCAATAACTTTGATCAAAGACAGCTCTTAAGCAACAATTAGAATAAAAGGATGCTCTACCTTCTACCATACCATAAGTGTGAAATCTGATTATGTTTACCATAAAACCAGAACAACAGTGTATATAGCATTTGAGCAGCTGTAGAGTTTGTAAATACCAGATTTGTGCGTTAGTTTTTTCTGCTCCAAAGAGCTGAAAATCTCAGTCAGTCAAGACAATGGGAAAGTAAATCAAAGCAACAAAGGGGTAGAAATCCCTGCACATCAGCTTCCACATTCAAAGTTACTTTCCTGCTTAGGAAAAGGCTTTCCTTCTCATTCCCTTCTGAAGCATCCAATAGAACTAAGTGCCAAAGGCAAGATTTCATACTCAGCATTTCATACACAGTAGAAAAACAATTCTGATGTTCTATGGGAAATCTTATGTAGCTTGTTCCAATATATTTCTCTTGCATCCTACTGCCTGTCTGTAGCCTTAAAGAATGAGGACATTTTATTACAGAGGTGATCTGGTAACAGAAACGTATAAAGTATTAACGTAAAACACCTTGCTGCAATTTTAGTATCTGCATACTACCATGCTCCAGTTTTGGGAAAGATACGGTATCTTGGTGGAAAAAAGATTAAGATATAATTAAATTCCTTAACCAAAATTATTTTAGTTATGACACTTGACACTGCACGTCCTTAATAGCCCTAGAAAAGTAATTTTTATTTTTTAAATGGTTCTTTCAGAAAGAAGTGAATGAAAGAAGGTGCTGCCTTCATTTAAAAAACACAATGCTAAGCATAAAAACTTAAGTAGCTCTTGATCACAGAATGCTGAACTGCTTCAAACATCAAGTTAGCACAGCCAGGATCATTTGAAGTAGAACGGATGATAATTAGTTCTTCAAAGATAAAAATTGTCATGCTGAAGTTGACCGAGATAAAAAGTTTCAAGGCTATCCAGGGGCACCAAGGCAAAAGCCATCCCAGCAAGAAGGTATTTGTTTCTCTGTGGTCAGAATATCACTCTAAAGAAGCATCACTGTTTCCAGCATGCCCAACAAGTACAGCAGTTCTTATACACCACACGGCATTTCACACACAATGTCAGGGAAAGTATCATGAAAGTTTTTCAAATGGCTACAGAGGGTGTAAGGCCACTTGAACAGTTAATTTATTGTAAATAAGAAAACAGTCACACAAATTTAATATCTGAGCTATTGCTTGGACATGAACAGTCAATCCTTTGCAAGACACTGTGAACAGATGGGTGGAAAGTCTGTCAGAGCTCTTCATAACTTGACAATCAGTTATGAATTCCTATGAGGCCAATTGGAAGTACTGGCAATTAACCACAACAGCAACACAGTACACTCCAGTAGAAAGTCACCTAGTAGTCAGCTCTGTGTTTGACCACTGGTGTTTTCAACTACCACTTAAATCCAGTTCAGAATGGTGAGAAAGAACAAACCAAACCCTCTCATTTCTCCATTGGAGGCACCTACTCAGTCCTCCAGGATGCATCTCTCAAAACACATTACCATCTTCCTACTGCAATCTTTTACTCTTCTGGCATTCAACCTTACAAAACAAAAGCCCCATCTGAAATAAGAACAGAAAAATGCACCTGACAAATTAAGATATTTTATCAATACAGAACTTACCACGCTGTCATACTGCTATGACCTTAGCATGCTGTTCTGTCATTTCCACTTAATCCTTGCCATAGCTCCCCAGTGTCTCTTTACCAAGCGGTGATAATAAAAGTTATTTGCTTCCCCTTAGCCATAGATTGTTCTAGTATCTGTCTTGGAGGAGGTGGCCTTATCCTTTGAAAACTGGAAACATCAGTTTGTATCTCAAGCAATAGCAATACCAAGTTTAAAGAGAAAAAAAAAAAGCTTATCCGTCATACATAAGCTTTCCCAGGGGTTTTGAAACATCTGGCAACTGCCCAAGAGGGAAAAATTGTCCCAGTAATAGAGGCTGTGCTGCTGAAAAATATAGTTTCTAAAACTGTTGATCATTAGCAAAACACCATAGATCAGGATCTTTTTAACCAGCAGCACTGGAATAGCTTGAGAGGGTGACTAAAGCAAGTGAATAGGATTTTTACCATAATTACTGAAAAATGAAACTAATTTCTTTTCACCCTGGATAGCTTCCACCTCTTGCCAGCAGCATTAATGTAGAATATGGGTGTTAATAATGAGAACAGTAGGAACTGAAAGTATTTTAAGATTTAAAGGCTGACTCTTTAATGGTCTTCATGTGGCATGCCATATAATTAATACAACTTTTTACCAATTCAAAATAAGTACTTCTCTACATAGAGCTGCAGTTCTGATGTTAAGAGCCGTGTTTGGTCCTTTTGCATTCTCTCTTATATCATTAAATACTTCAAATTACAGTAATGAAACTTACTTTCATTTTGCAAGGCCTTTACATTCCAAAACCAACATAAATGGACCCTTAGAATGGTTTACGCACTCAACATCCCACCTAATAAATAAGATTTGAATCACAGCAAGCCTTCCTCTCTCACGAATTTTCCTGTAAAAAACAAAAGAAACACACCAAACACCAAAACCAACAACAAACCAACCAAACAATAAACATACTGTAAAGACAGTTTTCAAAATTTCTTGCTTCTTCTCAATTGCTCTAAAGTAATCAAGGAAAACCTACAATTTTCTTGTTTAGGACAAAGAAAAAAAAACCACACAAAAACCCACAAACACACACAAAAAAACACACACCAAGAAAACCTCTTCACAGCTATATTCCACAGGTAACCTAAAGTTAGTGACTAGGCAGACAGTCTTCTCCCCTTTACTCTCAGTTATTACCTTTGCTTTAGCACCCAGAATTTTCAGCAAAGCCTACACACTTGGTGAAGAATTTAATATTTTGCGGCTTCTAATCAAAGAACTAATGTTGTTGGACAGCTTTAAAGTTCATACTTCTATTACTACACTGTTTCAAAAGACAAAAATTATTACAGTCTTGCCACTTATCTACTGCCCTGATCTTACATATTCACCTGTAGACTTTAGTCTCAAAATATTTTATAAGAATGTTTTCATACACTGTTTAAATATTGCCTTATCTAAAATAGAAATAACATGAGCTTAACTTCATGACTTTGGACAACAGGGAAGAAAAAACCCACATCCTTGACAAATACAAACACATTGTAAAGATCTAGCACCAAATCCCTAAACATCTAGTATGCAGCAAGGCCAGCAGAGCAAGGTAGGATCTTCACCTCTCCCATGGACTTTTATGCAATCACTTTTATCACTGTGTTTTTTAAAAACCCTCCAAAAGTCTATTCTGTATCTTCTATAAGTGATAATATTTCCATGAATAGCACAAATTGATGGGGGAAATGCCTTCTGTAATTATTTCCTACTAAATCAAAGAGTCCAAACCAGAATTCACAATCGGCTTAAATAATAATCAGCCTAATGACTAGGTTAGTGACACAGACAGAAGCTTGAAGGAACAAAATGTGTGGCTACAGGGTTATCACAGGGGAAGCTGTTTCTTACAAGCTATGAGCTGTTGAAAATTCTCCTCTGAGAGTTTGAAGAGACTTGCAGTGAAGAACCACAGAGATCCAGAACTGGTTGAAAGAGTTATAAGTAATTTTGTACCAATGCACATTCCATATACCAGCAGCCAGAGGATGCAAAATCCCCTAAGAGACTAGATAAATTTACAAAGACCACCCCATAGAAGAGTAGGCTGCAAACAATTATGCTCACAATTTTTTCATCCTGCAACAGGATGAAAAGAAAAGGACTGTGGAGTGAAGACCTACATTGTGGAAGTGTCACTTTTGAAGATTTACACAAACATTAAACTGTGAATGTTACAAATAAAGCAAAAAGGATTAGTTGCTGCTTTCAAATAGATAAGCAAGTAGAGGCTTACATGGGGTAAAAACAATTGGTTTCTGCTTTGTAATGATTCATGGCTATAAACACACACATAGTCATATGCACAGCCCTGATAATGCCTGTGGCATGGGGAAGCACTCACAATGTCTGCTCCAAAACACATTTGCTCTTTGTCTATTGCTTCTTTTAAAAGATTCAAAAGCTTTGTTTGTCATTTCTGACAGTGCAGTTTACTGTATATAAGGTTTCCAGTTTACAAAAGATGTAATAGCTAAGAATCAGTAATTGTTGTCTCCAAGATGCTCCTGATGTAGTAAGGACTGTATTTTATACACTTAAGGAACAAGGAAAAGGAGCTCAAGACTGAGGCAGCATCCTTGATCTTCGCATAGATACATATGCCAGTAAAGAGGAAGCCTGGGGACAGTGTTCAGCAGTGGTCTTATGCATCCTCCCACTCCAAAATGAGGGAGATGAAGCAAGCATAAACTTCAAGTTAAAAAGAGGTAGCAGCAGCTCAAGTATTTCATTTGTATACAATGCTTTTTTAATCCACATCTGGCTTTGTCCTCTACATTAGGTAGCTAATTAAATTCACCACAACCTCCCTAGAACCCAGGCTTGAGCCCTGCTGTGTTCCATCTTACTCACTTTTCAGTTCATACTATATGTAAAAGCCCAGGCCTTCATGTGCAGAAGTCAAAATTCATTTAGCTACTTTTCTCTGACAGCTGCAAACCACATAAGGTAGTTATATTCCATTTAGTCTCTTGTCCAAGATATCAGCAAAGTGTCTAATCCTTTCATCTTGCTGTACCTCACATTTTATTGTTTGAGTAAGCCCACAACATCAAGCTACAGCTTAGCCACTTAGTATTCTTCAGCAATGAAACCAGTCATAGTGCAAGCCAATGAGAACAGGGAGAAACTTCCCTCCACACAGCATAATATAAATGAGAACTTGCAATTTCAACCTTGGGACAGAGATGAGATGAAAACATGGCTGACTGCAGAGTCAAAGGAGGGATAATTTGAACACTAGCTCTCTCCCAGGTCTAGGCCAGAAGTAGGAACAGAGAAGAGAGTGGTGGATAAGGGGAGAGAGCACAACAGTGCTCTCCAGAGAGCCATCACACTTAGATAACTGCCAGGAATTCTCACCGGACATGGCAGAGCCCAGGCAACCACTTTGGATTGGTCCTTGAAAAAGTACACTAATTTACCACCTTTTCCAAATAATTACAAGCATTGTGTATTTTCTGAACCTACATATACAACTAGTTCCCTAATTAGGTGAAGCCTATCAAGTCCCATGGTTCGTCAGCAGTGGGTCAGTTTCTTGGGTAGATGGGGCTTAAGGGCAGGTACTCTGGCACAGCTGGAGCTCTGTGAGGGGCTGCAGGAGACATTTATTTCTCCTGACACTGTAACTTACTATGTCAGTCACAATGCTATCTGGGTCACGGCTACAAGTTTATGCAGCATCAACAACAGTAGCAGCTCTGCTAGCAGGCTTCCTTTCAGTGCCTACAATGATGGCATATTAGCACCTACTCCTGGTCACTTAAGAACTCAAATTACATCTAATCCAGGCAAAATTTCAGTCCAGGTTCCAGAAGACAAAGGAGAGTTACCAGTGAACAGTAGCATAATTAAACTGCATTCTGGCTGTCCAACATCCAGGGGATTCTGCTGCAGCTGCCACTCTGTCTTTGACAATAAACTTAGTACATTTCTTCTCTCCCCTAACTTGCCTTACAAACCAGTTGTGAAGCAGCAGAACAGACGCATTTTTACCTCCCCCCTCCTGCAGCCCCACACAGGTTGCGTGGGTGCTGCTGCCTCTAAATGCGCGGTGGAGCCACAAGGCCCGGAGAGCCGCAGGGCTGTGGTGCTCCTGTGCCGTTTCCATGGCGCTGCCGAGGCCCGCGGGCTGAAGCCCTGCTGTCTGCCTTCTCCCGCCCAGCTTGCAGACAGAGAATAACGTGCTTTCTCAGGGCTACATGGTTATTGCTTCTTTTTCCTTCAGAGCCCTCTCAACAGATCATTTCCATTGTATTTGCCTTTTCTCCACATTTCTGCTGTCATTAACTAGGCTAGCACTTCGTGGAACCAACAATACTTAGGGCTTGCCCGATGAAGCAGAGGCAGAGCAGGCTGTGGTTCCTGCCCCTGCAGAAGCCAGACCAGCAGGCATCACACACCACCGTGACACTAGAAAGAGCTCGTGTTTCAGGGCTTTTTTTTCCCCTTTCTTCTCCCATAGCAAAGCGCAGGTATTAGGTGCACACAGAATACAAAACCAAAATCATCTGAAAAATAGGCTCCAGATGTTTATTTTTATTAATTTCATTTAATTATTTACATTTTGGGGGTTGCTTCAGTCAAAACACCCAAAATACGAGAAAAACACTGTATTACTTTTTTTAAAGTCCCAGAGTTGCTAATCAGGTGTTACAAATAAGCCTGTGAAAACATCAAAAATTCACCTGATGACCTTCACCCTCTGTGCTTCCCCCGAGGAGGAAAACATTGTAACAAGGAAAAACATTCTTTCACATACAAAATGCCCAACACTTGGGAAAGGAAATAAACAGACATTTGAGAAAATGACCTCCCTGCCCTGCTCTCTAGGATGACATTAAAGCAGGAATAAAAGCTCAGTGTCCAAATCTAGTTGTGATTAACACAGGATTCAGAGCCAGAGAGAAGGAATTTAGTTACAAGGAAAATTGGCTGCTCTTTCATCTAAACCTTTCTTCTTTCAGTAAGATTTTACCTTGGGGGGGGGCAGGGGTGGTGGGGGGTGTAGAGGATAAAACTTCGTGTCATTCCCTTTTCTTTCCTGTGACAAGCTGTCACTTCCAGATACAGGAAACATTTCACCATGTTGCTGAAGAGAATAAGTGGGGCACGATTTCTCCTTTCCTTTGATATGAGCAAAGATTAAAGTAATAAACAACTAAGAAGGTGAGAGTGAAGGAAAAGAATTTTTCTAATAAGCAGAGCCTGTTATTTTTGCATGACATTCCATGAAGCAACAGTGGCATCCAGTGGTATATTTCCATAAGCAAGTTTCATATCCTACTTTCACTAACTTCTGCCTTCCATCAGATTTATTTTTTTTTTTTGCGCAACAGGTTCTCAAGGAGTCCTTCCTCTGCTTCCCCAACAAGCACGACCACAACAGCTACCATACACCCAAAGTCAGCGGTACCAGTAGTGGAGACCAAGAAGCACAAATGCAAACTATCAGCTTTATCAAAATCCATAGATCATATCCACATAGTCAAAAAAATGTAAATTGTTACTAAGCAGCTGCAATGTTGATACAAATGCATTTTTAAATTATTCTTAGAAAAACAAAGGACATTTTTCTGCCAGTGTTCACAAGAGTATAGCAAATATTATTCTGTACTGTTCCCCTCCCCATTTTGCTTCTCTCCAAGACAATATATTTGTTTCCTTCTCATTTAGTGACTGTAAGATTATTTGCACTTAAAGGTATGTAAGTAGATGCTCTGGGCAAAAATTAAGGGATTATAGTTGCAAGAATACACTACAGAAGGAAGTCCATTTAGTGAATTTATTAAGGTATTTTCAAACTGAGATCACATTTGCAGCTAAGAAAGCACCTTGTGCTATCATAAGCTCAGTACCATCCCCAGTTATAATTCAGTATTAAGCTGAATTGTCTCCTCACCAACACAGAGTTGAGAACCAAAACTTGTCAGTCCTGCTCTCAGGTGAATCAAAACTTCCATTTTGTATTGCTTTTCTGGGTTAAGTTTAGAGATCTTTTAAAATAATCAGGTTTCAATTTCACTAAAAATTCTGTTTCTCACTTAGATTTTCAAAACTGTTAAACCAGAATATCTGCCCCTTTTTAGTAGGACTGTTTATCTACATACCCCACAATAACTCTCCAGAAAACTATTGGCTGATATAACTAGGTTCCCTGAGAGAAAGCATGTCTTGTTTCCTCCCACTCAATAAAAAGCAAATAGAGCACCTCATGAAGAAACTAAAGCTTGGCCTACATCCAGTCTTTGTGTGACAGCACAGTGACTGGAAGTTTCACTAATTTTAATTGATGTCGTTCCATGAGTATGAAATTGCCTACACAATCTATTTCAGCAAACAGACAGAAAGGGATAATTACTGCCACACTGATGAGGAAGATGAGGAGGAAGATTGGGAAGGAAGGTTCAACACTGAACTAACTGCACTAGAGTGTATCAGCAAGCTCTTCACCATAGGCCTTCTTCCACTCAAACCCATTTAAATCAGCAAAAACTCTGGCTTCTGGAAGCTGCATTTCAGTTCTTCTAGCACAGCAGAATAGTACGTTCTGTTGAGTAAAAAATGTATTTTTATTCATCACGATACTAAAGCAACACAGTTCATAAATACCACCCAATTTGTCACTCTAACAATCAGGTGACCTGAAGGAACAGGTTGCTCATTCATGTTCATTAAATGCTCAGTGTGGCTGACCATGAAGTCACCTCAGATGATTTTCTCTCATTTCATTGTTGCTCCATTCTAGCTGGGACTGAATGATCAAAATTATGGATTTGTGACTTTATGTATTTACTAACTAGTTTCCCTTCCTGCACTGACCAATTCCCAAAAAACATTATTTCTGAGCAAGCAGGCAAAAACTTGCCCCCAAAGCAAGAAAGTCATGTCTAAAACCACTACAGAACTGGTTTATACTATAGTGCTCCCACAAGTGATACACTAATATTAAAAATAGAGGAAAAATGCATAAATAACAAGAAAAGCTCAAGACCTATTACCTTTTGTGGAAGTGAAAAATTCCAAATTATTGCAGTGGGGTGTGCACAGGAGATGAGCCCAAACTACAAAGCAGAGTTATGATTGAACTGGTACTACAGTTAGGGTAAAGCAATCTTTCAGTAGCAATGTCATAATATAGAAGAATATCAGAGTGACATGGGACAATCAATACCATATGGAATGGAGCCTCAGAAGGAACAGACACTTTAAAGCAGAGCTGAAAGATTAAGATTACTTTTCTTATTTTCTTTCCTCTATGCCCCTCAACTGAGCTAGGGGCTTCCTGAACATCCTTAATACAAAGATTTTCGAAGACTGCTTTTCTAGAACTTACTGTAACACTTTGAAAATATAATAAAGCAAGATCTCTGCAGCTCTGAGTCCACCCAGATTTCACCCATTCTGCTGGCCAAAGGTCAGCAAGTTCTAACTTTAGCAACTTGACATCAAGCAAAAGGTATATCCACTTTTCTCTCCTTCCTCTTCTAAAGATTGTTCCTCTTTTCCTTCTCCCTCATGCATGCAGCATTGCAGTATTCCTGCACTCTGCAGAGGAGCATGCTCACCATATCCAACCAGTGATAAGGGAACAGAAACCAAACAGGGGCTCTAATGCTAGGGTCCTGCAACTGCATCTCTTAGTGTTAGACCAGTATCTCCCTGGCTAGCAAGCAGGGCTACACAGCAACAGATGGCCCTGGTAATCTGGGACTTGTACCTGGAAGTAGTACTATAGAAGACGCAATAAAGAAATCAAGCTAAAAAAAATAAAAAGTGCTGGGATATGTCATCTAAGTAGCTATAATTATTTTTTTCTGGAAAATTACTTGAATCTTCAGAGGTAGTTAATCCAGTAACATATTAATCTCTTCTTAGCCTAAGGTAAGGGTTTGGGCAAGCTACTTAACATCATAAGCTAAAGAAAAGAGATCACTATTTATTAAGAAAATAATTGTGCCCCTCTTGCTGGTTTTGACAATGTGAACCATGAGATCACAAGAAAAGTCACTCATCCTGGTTTCTTCTCCAGCAGTGGTATACAAGTTTTCAGGCATCATATAATGTATTTTTGTGTCAAATAAGATCGCTTATGATTAACAGATCTCTTCCTCCTGATACCATCTTTCCACCAGGTGTCACACTTCCCCTTTATTTCTTGCCTAATGCTTTACCTGGCAACTTCAAATCCTATTAATGTAACTCCACAAATGTATTTGTTCCTTTACTAACCACTTCCACAGTCTCTCCTTAACTAAATATTAGTCATTCTATTTGATTTGCAGTAACAACACTGCAGTTAAACAGCAAAACATGCAATACTTGTGTAGCTTACAGGGCCTTGCTTGTATAGTAGTGCTTACATCATCATAACCAGAAAAAATTGCATTGTTTGATTGCTCTGTTACAGTCCCAAAATGACAGATTTATATGCATCAACAAGTTATTCCAGATGTCCAAAATCCCTTTCTTGATATGCTGTTTCAAAACAGGCTTATTTCTTAGCGCTTTTATTTTTCAAGCCTGCCAATACTTACTCTAGAGAAAACAAAAAAAAAGAAAACCATTCACATAGGCTAAACACACAAAGTAGGAACATTATTTTCAAACCCAAATGCCTAAATCCCAGCATTAAATAAATGCTTTATGGAGTGATTTCAGAAAAAAAAAAAATTACTTTTTGAAAACGGTAATATTTTAAGCATAACAGCAGTTTACTCCAACCCTGCTACCTTTCAAATGATCTCTGGTTTGTTTCACTTTGAGAACTATTTTAAAACCACTGTGTCAGGAGTAAACTATTAGGATTAGCTATCTTTGAGTGTGCAAACAGCCTTCTCCTAGTTTGATAAATGCAATGCTAACATATTATTCTAGAAAAATCATGCATGGAAAGCAATAAATTTGAACACAGCATTACCTCAGGTTCAAAGTGTGCTATCCTACTAGAATGCAATGGTTTAGCTTATAAGTTTATACAATTGCTTTCCTGTCCTTTGACAATGACCTATTTTTATACACACATCACACTGAGTGGGTATGTCACTTGATAGAATACCATCCTGAAGATTCAAGTCTGTCATAAATAAATATGTAAGACAAACTGGTACATACAAGTTGCCTCTGAGACCTGCTTTCAAGTCCATTCCAGAATGCAGTGAATAAAAATCATTTCAAATGAATGTCTGCTGGTCTCTGCCATGTTTCTTCTCTTGAGAATTGCACATCACAACGCAGCTGAGCATTTCCAAACAGACAGCTCTAAGAAGGTACAGAGAGAGGAAGACAGAAAGGAAACTGTCCACTAACCAGGTGATAACCCTTTCCCACCTTTTTCCCCTCCCTGTCTCTCAGAGAGGAAGGTATCTATTAGGATTCAGTTGATGTTTCTCCTATAAATTCTGCAAAAAGGAGAAATTACCACCAAATTAAAAACAAAACAATATAAATAGTAAGATAACCTACAATGAGTATTATCCTGAGAAGACACTGGTTGGGTTTGGGGATTTTTGGTTTTTAACTCCACCTAGCAAATATTGCCTAGCAACAATGGGAAAACCCTCCTAACAAAATGAATCATGCAGGTATTGGCTGTTTATTCCCATGAAGGGCTGTGTTTCCACCCTGTCAAATGACATCAAGGCCATGTTGCCAGAGGCATTGGGAGTTTTGACCTCTAAAAGGCAATTTTCTCACTGTCTGCTCAGAAATGTAACATTTTTCATATTGAAGGCCTTTATATCATATCTGGTAGGTTTCAGATATATAAATAACATACTAAAAATCTCCAACACAATAAAGCCATTGCTGTTGAATTTTGATATTAACACTGTAAACATTGAATACCACAAAACAAGCACTCTATTAGCATGACTATCAGTCACCACAAAAAAAACCCAAACCACATTAAATTGCATGACCAAGCTTACTGGAGATAAACAGAGGCCAGAACTTGGTTCATAAAAGTTCTGAAGGTGAGAAAGAAAATATCCAGTAGATCACCAGATATCCATGTAAGATTTTCTTTGACCTTCCTTGCTTAAGTAAGTCCTCCCTTCATTTCTTAAAGGAGCTATTACAGTGGAGAGTTTTAAGTTACAGGATGGACATAGGCTCATAACAGCACATGAACAGAAGAGCTAAAGAACTGTTATATGTATAGAACACAGCAAGTGTTCTGTAAGTCTCACTAATAAACGGACATGTACAGTTTCATATCCCCCCCTCCAAAAAAATAACTCTTATTTAAAGCTTCCTATATTTTAATTGCAGGAGCTCTACTTTGAGCAGAGCTGCCAGTAAGCTTTGGTCCTAAAATTATTGCTTTCGGAGTTGCTCTGCAAAGGATGAAATACTCTTGTATACAGCTTGTGACAGCTCAATTTGTCCAATAAACATAGTTAACTACAGCCCTGTACATGTTCTTGAACTAATACAATGTTTTTCAAGTAAGGAGATACTGAGAAGTAGGAGTCCCCAAATGCTACAAGCACTGTTCTGCTAACTGCACTGTTAAATACCATCAGAGGGCTGGTTTTTTTTGTTTGCTTGCTTTTGCCCACATTAAGGTAGGCATCAAATTTGTAACAGGATCAGCATTTGCAAGCCATACAGATGCAAGCAGCTGACCCTGAAAATATCAGCATTTTCATAAAATTATTCTATCCTGATACTGTCAGTGTTTTTCACAAAATGGTTTTACGCAGCCCACAGAGACTGAGGATCTAGATATCACAACAACTGCTTTTGGTGCATTCCTCAGACTGAAGATTTTTTCTAAGCTGCATAAGAAGACAGCCCAGAAATTCTCTTCCTAAGACTACAAATCATCTTCCACAGCCAGAGACAATCTTCACAAGATACATTTGTGAAATGAGATACAAGCACTTTTAGTGGTTTTTTTGTTAAACAATCTCTAACTGTTCTTAAAATAATAGTAGGTAATCTTGCATGATTAAGCAATCTGTTTCCTCAAAAATGTTTAAGAAGGATCATGCTTTGCTTCTGAAAATAAACTGCAGATTAGCAAGCTTCTCCAGATATCTGTACTCCGGAACAGATAATTTTGGCTATGTTCTTCAACAAAGAACATTAATTTTTTAATTATTTGTGGAAGATAAAGCAAAATATTAAAGTGCTTATTATCCTATTTAAGGAGTTTACTCCAACATTTTCTTAGAACTTACTAGTAATTTCCTATACTGCGTGTTTTTCTATCCTAGGAATGCAGTATCTCTCTTAGCCAAACAGAATTTTACTTATTACTCTGTTAATTTGTAGAAGCCATAAAGAATTTCAGAAATTGTAACATTATTTCACAATTCAAACCCTTGAATTAAACATCTATTTCTGGCAAGCCGAGTGTCAGCAGTGTTGGCACACTAATCCTAGAAACAGTTGAGAAAAGCTTGCCATGCTTTGCAATGCAGTGTGAAACTCTAGAGCTTACAGATATCTAGGTGACTACATTTTATAGTCACTGTACATCCCGAATCCAACTCCTAGATTATTTCCTTTCAATTTAGCTTGTTGGGAGACACCTCCCTTATTATCAGTCTCAAGAAGGAATTAACTCCAAAATAAATATACACACACACATTTGTATACAGAAATCAGGCCTTTTTAATCAAGCTACTTGCTTGAAGCACACTACTGCAAACAAGTCAGTCACAGCCTCATTACAAACATACGTTTAAGTGCCCTGCTGATACTGAGCTGATAGAAAACATAGATACATACAGCTAAAGAAAGTCCATATTAGACACTTCCATATATACTTGAAATTCACCCCATAAAAAATTAAACAACATAAAATGAAATCAGAAGTGAATTCATATAATCTTATAATTTCTCCTGAGGACTCCTGACAAGAACCTTATCCCAGCATGTAAGCACATCCAAAACCTTACTCTTTCTACAAATTTCAACGCTACAACCAAATTCAGTTACAAAAGCAGCACAGCCCACTCGCCAAGAGCAAGACCTGCACCAGAAGCCAGCACTGTTACTCTTCCTATGGACCTAAGAAGTTGCACGTGCACAGAGAAGGCTGAAAGCTGGTATCGGTCCTACCCTCCCCACTATAAGGAGTTCAGCTGGCAGGAGGAGGAAAGCAAGCATTTAGTATCCAATGAGGAATGATTGAAAGGAGCAGAAAAAGATCCCTACAGGAGGTTAGTTAAACAACTGTAACTGTATAAACAGTGTCTTTCTTCTGTGGTACAGGCACAAGAGCAGAGCTTAGTTACATGCAACACAGGACCTAGGCAAATTTATAAGTAATTTTTAATTAACTGAACCCTAAAATATACCTTTGTTGCTGCAATACTCACGAGAGCCCTGTAACACAGATTAGGCTACCACACAGGCATTAATTAGGAACAACACCACTTCCTACCTCTCAGAGGACCATGCTCTCCAAGCAGCTCCCCAGACACCTCCCGCTTGCGGGTTGCTGGGAGTTGTGGCAGGCCAGCCCGCAGCCCCTCCACCTGCGGGCATAAGAGGGATCCCTCAGCCTGGGCGGCACACCCACCGCACCCCGGGCACACCCACCGCACCCCGGGCACACCTGTCTCCCCTCACCCACCTGCCCCCACAGCCGATCTCGCTCTGCCGGCCAGCCCTGGGCAGAGCCCCGGTGAAGCCTACCGGGCTCTTGCCAGGCCCTCGGGATCCTACAGGCCCCCTCTGCAGGGCCAGGCAGTCACGGCACTGGCCCCTCCGTGCTGCCAACCTCCACACCGGAGGGTCCCGCACAGTGCCAAGCCCTCTGCTCCAAGGGCTGCTCTGCAGAACCTGGCCCCCACCGGGCCAGTCAGCCCCACAGACACAGCCCCACAGGGGTCCCCTCGAAGCGCCGGGCTCCATCCCCCAGGCCCGTCCCCTCAGGCCCCTGAGGCGCCGCTTGCCTGGCAGACCCCACAGACTCCCCCGGGAGCAGCCGCTGGTTTCCACGGCAACGGCGGGTGGCGGGAAGTCCGTGTGGGAGGCAGAGGCGGGAGCGCGGGCGGCCGCGGGCATCTTCCCCGGCCCCTCAGCGCGGCCTCCTCGCCCGCCGCAGCCCGCCGTGCCCTGCCCGGTGCCCCCCGGGCTCCCCCACCTATTCACGGGGAGAGGGGGCCCGCGGCGGCCCCGGGGCCAGCTCCACCGCACAGGTCGGCGAACATGAGGGGACCCGGCCCGCTGGCTCCCTCACGCCTGTCCTGCACAAAGTCCCGACTTCTGAAGTAAAAAGGGGGAGCCGCAGCATTTGTCCTGCATTATTCAAGCTCTCAGCACTGGAAATGGGAAAAAAAGCAACCACCACATCTATATATATATATAAAAAAATTTAAAACTATTTTTTAGATTGCTTCAAAATTCAAATTAATGAAGATTAATTAAAAATTAAGTAAAAAAATAAGAAGCTCTGAAAGTGATTTTTATTTCACTTACATCTTTAATGTAGAAGTAACTCCAGTGGGGTTGTTATTTTTAGTTTCATGTGGCATAACAAGAGAGACAGGAACTTGCTATTCTACTGTGGAAGTGCTGCCGAGAGGGAGAACAATGTAGACGAAGGCCGTCGTTTGGGGAAATGAAGGGCAAAATATGTGTAGAGGGCCAAGGAAGGAACACTGTGCCTGAAATGTCCACCTTTCCCTAGGCCAGACCAATTTCCTACGAGTTCCACCACACGGAGAGAGAAAACGGGAAAGGAAAGGAGAGCAGCTTCCCTGCCTCTCCCATCACTGACCCTGGGGAAGGCACTGCAGCAGTCACCCACCCTGCTTTGTCATTCCCCAGATACAAGAAAGAAGAACCTTTAATCCTCTTGGAAGAACTGCCCTTTTCACAGTCAAAAGCTGTCATCATCATCGTCCCCCGCCATTCTGGGAATATGGTTGTAGCTGCTTGTGAAAAGGAAGTAAATATCTGGCCCACCTGGGGGAAAAGCCTGCATTTGAATTTCAGGCCTGCGACTGAAGAGCGAAACTCCAAAAAGCAGCAAATGCAGAAGCAATATGGGATCTTTGTGCAGACCCAAGTGTAATTATTACTCATATCCCTTATAATTTAATCATCAGACCTGATTACATGAATTTTGTAAGTAATCACGTGGTGAGCACTGGCATCCAGGTGAGAAATGGGTTCCCAGCACGTTGGGCCATGTAAAAGCATTGCTGCTCTGAAGATTGCCAGTGTCATCTGAAATAAGATGTAAGAATTTAACAGAAAAGCAGCAAAATGAAGGGACTGAAGGGTCATGGTGATATAGATGGGATAAAGCCTTGGACACCTGTACAGTCCTGTTGACTGAAGATCATTTCTACTTGTTAATTTACCCTCTTACTATGAAATCACCAGCTCCTAAGTGGAAAGGCAGTTGCTAGCCAGAAGGTCCCTTGGTTATGTCATAACTCAGGATTATCTTGTGAGGAACTGAAAGTGGTCTAGAAAACTAGTTCCAAGATGAGATTCTAGAAGGAGAGCCACTTCTGACACGCGGATGAACAGCCGAGGCTGATTTCCTGTGTTACAGATAACACAGTGCATTCAGAAAGAAATAATGTGAAACACTAATGCTAGGACTCTCTGGAGAACTTTATTCACCAAAGACTATCCCGTGTCTGAAAATTTACACGCATTTTTTTTCCAAGAGGATATCCTGATAATAGAAAACTTACCTGAGTAATTCACAAAAATACTAAACATGAACAACAGTCCTCTGTATAAAGCAGAATGAGTATCATGTTCTAAAAATGGACAAAAAACATAACCATGTAATTCTACTACAAACCAATTTAAGAAGGGTACTATGCTGGGTCCAGTAGCATAAATAATTTTTACTTTAAATTGCATTAAACTCATATGTTTACAGATTCCTTCTACAATTTCCACATCTAAAGGGCCAATTGCAAACTAAAAGACATATAAAAATACAAAATGGAGTTCCTTTAATAACCTTTCAAACTGAAGACTGACTAAAAGGTGGCAAAACCATGTGGCAAAACCATTGTAATAAAACACTTGAACTAAAGGTTAAACAATTGTTTTACAAAGACTTTGGCTATTTTCTCCTCTGTGCATCATTCAATACATCATGATGAGAAATACATCTGGAAGTTGATTCCAATAAGAAAAAGCCATCCCATTCTTCTCTTTCTGGAAACGTGGAATAATCCAATGCTTAAGAGGCTAAGACTGCAAATCCATGAAAAATGATGCTGCAGCACATGCATCCTCAAAAATACAGCTTTGAACAGGTAAGTATGATTTCTATTACTTAGTAATGTTTCTAGAATTTTGGGGACGTTTGTTTTTGGGGACTTCACATACTTGCACAACATCTGAGTTGATACCATGGATATTTACATTTTTATAGAGTCAGGATTCTGAAATTTTACTCTCAAAGAATATTGGTCTCTGCTTTTTCAACCAAACACACTGGCTAACTAAGGAAGTATATGCCCCTGTGTCTGCCTGAAACGATGCCAGACAGGGGAAATTAAAATCTCTGAATATCTGCATATCTGAAATCAGTGAAGCAAAGGAGAAGAGATCATCAGGGAGACTGCTAAGGTCCCTGATTCTCAGGCTCAGTGTAAATTAGAGCCCAGCTGGCAGTGGTACTCGGGAGACCATACGCTAGCTGAGGATGGCTGGAGCACAGCATGTTTCAACCATATGTCTGACATACTGCCTCCTTTCCAAGGGTCTCTGGCATAGCAGGATTTGGATAGGCTCTCGCTCAGCTGGCCAGGTTCAGAGCTTTCATCTTCTTTGTGCTAAAACAATGGCACCAAGGCTGCAGCTCAGCTCTCCTCCCGGGCCAGGAAGAGCAGCACTGCTGTGCATCACCTATTTAGAAGGAGCACGTTCCCACCATGGTGTGTGCTGGAAATGCTCCAGATGAGCCTGTCTGTGTCACAGGTGGGCAGGGATAACCACGATGGGCTTAGGATGCAGAAATCCTAGACCACAACACTGTAATTGCTCTCTTTTTATATTGTTAGCAGTAATGAGTTTTGTACCATGGTAGGACTCCAATTGCAAGTTAGTCACAGTCCCACAAACTCCAATTCACTATTAATTTCATCCAACAGATGAACATCATAACCTCAAATTAATTTTTTTTGTTTCTGCCTTCCAGTTATGTTGGTTTGTTGTTTTTTTTTTTTTTTTCCTATTGTTTAGATACTTTGCAACATTAAAGTGTGCTTAATTCAATCTTCACGTGCTGTTAAATTCCAATTTTAGCAGCCAAAAAGTCATTCCTTTGCATCCCGGGAGAATTTATCAATCTACTCAGCCTGTTGTCTGGGGGTCATGACAGCTTGTACTCCCTTTCATTTAGAGCAGATCTGAAAGTGGAGCAGTTGAGAATATTCCCATCCTTGCCACTGACATTAGACTCTCCCTGGTCTTTCTTTGACTACCATGTCCCTTTCTGGAATCACAGGGGGTCTCCATATCTGGAAGAATTAGCTCAGTTTTCTTTTTCTTCCATTGTCATGATGCTTTATTGAGCTGCTGCTCTCTCAGCTTCTGTTCCAGCCACACATGAGCCAGAGCCCTCAGTCTGTTAGTTGCCAAAGAAAAAGCGCGCTGCAACTCTGCAACGTAAATAAGAAGCAATTCCTCCAAGATTCTAGATGTGTTTGTGCCCAAGGATCTTAAAAAACAGTAAATTGTTTTATACAAAAGGGCCATTGTGGCTCTTTTCTTCGTTCTCTGTATTCTGTTAAGTGATATTTTTGCAGTTTAACATATTCCAGACCTTTGCTGGCAGAAGCAATGCATATAACCTCCCTCAGAAGTGTATTCACTTGGGAGCTGCCTGGCTACACAGGATTTTATATGTCGTTCAGCTAAGTCAGCAATCCATATGCAAAAATCAAGCTCTCTGGGACACCATGTGGATTTGTGACATTCTTCAGAGTACTTTGTGTCTCTAATAAACCAATGAATGGATTACACTCAGCCATAAAAATGTTTTTTCCTCTCTGTGACATATATAATCCGGATAAGCTTTATTTAATACGTAGCTAAAAACTAATGCCATGCACTTTAAACAGGTTAAAAATATTCCTCGGTATTGTAACAGCTTAAGAAGAGGAGTGAGAGCACATAACAAAATGGCAATATATAAAGCTGAGGAACACTGTGCTGAATCCTAACATGGGACATCTTGATTAAGTAAATTTAATTGTGAAAACTATTTTTGGCTGCTAACAGTTGGAAGTAGAAGAGACAGGCAAACCTTTACTATACTTTATTCCCTGACAAGCTATTTCACCTTGGCCTTCCAGTGTAGATTATTACTTTTCATCACACAGTTGTCATGAGTTAGGTGCTAGATAATAGATATTTTTAAAAGCAGTCCATCTGTATTTAGTCAATAAAGTAATGGTTTGTAAACTCACTCAGCAGCAAGATGATTCCTGAAAAGAACAGAGAGCGTTGAAGGGAAAAAAGTGACTAGACTTAGTGATTTCCTAATGATCAGATTTTGTTCTTTGCATGGTCATGCTTATTGCTCCAGAAAACCCCTTATCTGCCTACTGACAATTTTACTTAATTAGCAAACCATAGGTCAAGTTCCTGTTCCAGGCAACTGGCTTGAAAACTTGCTTCAAATGGGAGATGTTCTTAATTCTTCCTTTTTATTATTCCTTATATGTCAACTGACTATAGTGAGTGTTGGGATTTCAAGGTGCTTAATACTTTCAGGTTTCTCACAAGAACAAAGCTTTCTGGCATCTCAACACATTTGTAACATCAGCCTTCCACACCTTCTGCTTCTCTCATTTTCAGTGACAGAAGCAATGGTGCTAGTCACAAGACCTGTGGCTGCCCACTCTGCATTCAGATGTGTTTCTCCCCAGTGCCTCTGCGGTCTAGGAGACAAGACTAAATGCAGTCAAATCCATGAAGCCTCACGGTAGGCAACAAAGTCACACAGGCTTTGCTGACTGAAGGTGCACTGAAGTCCAGCAACTACTTTTGATTCCTAATTCTCATTTGTCTTCTTCAAACATTTCATGAAATTATTAATGTTCTCTTATTTACTACTTTATCTTAAAATGCTCAGTAGAATATGGTGTGTTTTAGAGAGAAGGGCTGGCAGTTGGTGGATTCCTTCCTGCATTTTTTTTAGTTAGTGGGAATGTCAGTATCATCACCAGGAAGGTAGGATCAAGCCTCAGGTTAAGATACACAACATAAGAAGTTCTGCAGTCAGGCCCAAGCCTTAAGATAAGACACATAATATAAGGAAAAGAGTAAGGACCAGGACAGCATGAGGCCTGCAGCGTAAATTCATAAGAGGCCTTCGAGAACAATACCGAATAGAAGGTTTTGTTACTCTAATTCATATATGGAAGATGTCAATGTTACTTTTCAGTTCATTATACTTTCTTCTACACAGTCTATAAATTCAAATCTGATAATTTCAAAATAAATTTGGAACAACATTCTGATAGGAAATTTATATTTTTTCAAACCTGCATCTTTTCACTATCTAGTAATTCTCTGTCCACAATTTGTTATTTTTTGAAAACACAAAACAATGGAAAAAAAGAGCTGGGGTTCTTTATGGACTTCTCTTTCACATTGTCCTAAGAGTGTCAATAAACTTTTTACCTGTTTATTGAAAAAAAATGGAAGCAAACTATGGAATAATTAGATTTAAAAACAGGTTACAGAAAGGTTCTCTTCAATGCCATTTTTAAGCACCTGCACAGAACTGCTGGTAATAAAAAAAAATCTAAAGTATTTATTTTGAAGTATTTAGTATCTTAATAAACATATGCTGGGCATTTCACCAAGTACTATTAAAAACCCCTATGATAAGTTATAGCTTATCACTTTTAATTATGATATCCTGCAACTAAGCTCAGGAATCTTCTGTTATAAATTTTGTATTCTTTTACAGGAAGGATAATAGAGTTATTGAAAAAATTAGTTATGTTCAGTTCTAACAGCATTTCTTCTTTTTTGTTTACTACATACTATTTAATATTTTCCTTTGTACACTTCTTAATAGTTGAGCTTTAAGAGAAACTCTTAAAAACAACATTAGAACTCAAAATACAGTGGAAGATTTTATTTTCAGGGTCACTAGTAGCATAGTGAGATTTGTCTCTTAAACAATGACACTTAGTATCTCTGTAGTTCTATGAATACTTTTGAAGTGTCATATTAAAACCAATCTCTTGGCCTTCAGGCAAAGAGAAGCAATTAGTCTTGGAGTTGTGAATAAATAAAAATCCATTTATATACCCGTCCTTGACACGTACCTTGCAAATCTTAGAAACTTCATCTAGTGGGAAAAGAAACGTTAAATCATGAACACCAATTCTAAATCATATTGCAATGTTGCTTCCGAAAAAGGTTTAGTTTATATCAATCTTCTAAGTATTAATTCATATGTATATATTCATGCATATTGCAAGACAACAACAGAAAGGCATTCACACACTTGAATGAGAAGAAAGAAATGAGGGAGTGCATGTAGAACTGTGACACACCTTTCTTACCCTCAACATCAACAGAGGCAGGAAGAAACTCCAAGCTCTCAAGTACATTGTCCTTTTCTTAGGCACCATAAAAAAAATCCTGCACAAGTTATGTACCATGCACATGCCTTTTCATCCCGAGAGCTACCGTGTCTTTGCTTTAATCTGCAAACAAACCAACCAAATCTTTATTAGCCATGCATCCCATTTGCATGCAGCACAATTAAATGATACCTGTCCCAAATGTGTTGGGATGAGACAGAAAAAAACCTTCTACTTGTTCAGTGCAATATTTGTAGATCTTCTCTTTCCTCTTTACTGTGCCTCAGTGCAGAAACATCCTATTTTTACGATGCTGTTTGAGATTCTTGTATTTATTTTTCATTTAGCAGTTAGGAATTCACAGAGGAAGTAAAAATTAGGATGTCAAGTCATCCCAAATAGTCCATCTGCATCCCTGCGGAAAAGCTGAGTGAAACTCAGGCTGCACGACAGGTCACCGAGTCTCGGTGGAGCTCGCGTTCCCCACATGCACTTGTTGAGCAGAGTGTGGGGGAAATGAGACTACTTAGGCTACAGCCTTGTCCGATGATCAGGTGAAGCCACTGTTTGGGGACACACTTGTGTTTGTAGGCTGTTTTAGAATAAAATCAACCCCTTTTTGCTGAAGTCTCACAGGCAGAGAATCCCAGCGCAGAGGCCAGCGGTGTGATGGTGACCCTAGTGCGGGATCGCACCTGGGCCGATGGGATGGTCAAGGAAAACAAATTTTAGTCTGTTCGGGATGCAAATCTCTCTGCTGACCTAGTTCTCATTCTCCTTTTCATTTCAGAAGCTCAGCTAAAAATCCATAAATTAAGGAAATTAACTGATGGAGCCTCCGGCATCTTTGTAAGCTATTTAAATCTTTAAATTTACAACATCTTCTGCATATATCAAGTAATTGAACTAACTGCAGGGATGTAACTTTAATGAGAAAATTTCCCTCTTCTCCTGTAGTTTGTACTCTTAAAAAAAAATAATAATAATTAAAAAAACCTTTTTTTTTTTTAAAAAAAAAAGCTTCCCTTAGGAGAAAAGTTTCTGTTTATTCCTTCCACGGAAAGGAACTTTAAAAAAACCCACTCCTCAGTTCTAGGGGTTCCTGCCTGTCATCCTCCCTTGGTTCCTGGCGGGGCGCAGGGGGCCCAGGCCGCGCCGTGCGGAGGGGCGCGCGGGGGCGCGGAGGGGAGCGCGGGCGCGGAGCGCAGCCCCTCCCGCGCGCCGCCGGCCTGACCTTTCCGGCAGCCGCGTTGCATAACTCGCCGCGCGGCCGCGCCGGGCACTAGTGGGCGCTGCAGCCCCGCGAGCCGCCGGGCCGGAGGCTCGACGCCCTTCCGCGGGCGCGGGAGATTGCGGGACTCCCTCAGCCCCGAGCGCGGGGCGCGGAAGGCCGCCAAGCACCGAGCCTCCACCGCGGGGCCGCCCACCGGCTGCGGCGCGCTAGAGCGCGGAGCGGACCTGCAATCCCCCGCCAAACTTCTTCCGCGGGGACCAGCGCATACCCCGCGGGGGCTTGCGAAAACGTGCAGGCATCGGCAGACCTGCATCTTTGGCTGAAAGCTGAGGAAGGGCTTTGCTCTCTCTTTCCCTTCCTCCCCCCCCCTCTTTTTTTTTTTTTTTTTTTTTTTTTTGAGGAGGGGGTTCCCTGCCGGGCCTCCCCTGGCGCGCGGGTCGGGTGCGGAGCGCGCCCGCGGAGCCGCCCGCGGAGCTCCGCGCCATCGCGCCGCGCGTTCTAATTGAAATGGCGCTTTTGGCCGGGGGCGGGCTGCCAGGGCGCTCCGCAATAGCACAATGCATGTCGATAGACGTCATTTGGTTTTAATGGCCTACAGGAAATTTGGCGTTTACAATGCGATACATTAGCAAAGGGTGAAAGGGAGGGGGAGGCAGGATGGATGGATGCATGGGAATAACTGCAGCCCCCCGTTCCGCCTCCGAGACCCCCCGTCCGCACCCCGGCGGCACTGGGTGCTGCGGGGGAAGCGGGGGGAGGTGTCGGTGCTATTTTTTAATTATTTATTTTTGAACTTGATCTAGTTTATCAACAAGTGCAGAGTGGGTGCTACCCTAATTGTAACAGAGGAGTCAAGAGATGTGAGAAACGTGCCCTGTGTTACTTATTTGGGAGCTGAAAATTTATGCCTAGTTGAAAATGCCTGGGGAAATATTACATCAGACCAAATGACAATGATTAAAATCAGCTTTTTCCCCCCGTCGTCCCCCCCACCTCTTTTCCTCCTTCTTTTCAGTAAGTCTGTTGAAGGACGTGACAGTGGCCTGATCCTCCCCAACACCGAACCGTTATCCCCCGGCCGGGCCGGGCCGGGCTACGCGGGCCTCCGCGGGGCAGCGCGGGGCTCCCGCCCCGACCGCGCCGCGCCGCACGGAGGGGCTCTGCGGGCGGCGGCGCCGGGGGCGCGGGCTGGGGCGCCTGCCGCCTTCCCAGCCTTATTTCATTTTCAAGGGTTGTATTTTATTTTATTCGGGGGGGTGTGTGTGGGGGGAGAATAAATCTGGAGACCTTCACCAAAAGGAGGGAAAAATATCCAATTTTCATCGCAAAATTAGCTAGGGCGAGAGCAAAGGGCTGAGCTAATTGTAGCCTAATCCTCTGCCCTGCAGGCGTTTGCAAAGCCCTGAGCAAGAATTCGCTTTTTTTCCTCCTCTTCTCCCTTCCCTCTGTTATTTAGAGACGGGATTATTGCCTTTCTTCTCATAACAGCCTCGGCAGTTTCATTTAAAGGCTTTTTTTTTTCCCCCTCACACACACACACATCCACACACACACAAAATAAATAGAAAAAGAAGCAGCAAAAAACAGAGAGGGGGTTGAGAGAGGAGAGGGAGAGAAGCTTTAAAAATAATAATAATCACAGCAGGATCTGCGAAGCAAAGATAGTAATAAAAGCAAAAAAACTGAGCCCATCCACACACAAACCCAGCAGAGCCCGCAGCCAAGGGGGGGCTCGCAGATCTCTTCTGTGCTCAAGGTAAGGAAAAAGGGAAGCGGCGGCGGCGGCTCCCGCGGCCGCCTGTGCCGGGGCCGGAGCGCGCAGTGCGCGCCGCGCCAGCTTTGCCCCGCATGGCATCGCATCGCGCTGCACCGCGCCGCGCGGCACGCTCGCGCCTTCGCTTGCTCTCTCCCCCCCTTTTTTTTTTTTTTTCCTTTTTTTTTTTTTTTTTGGAAAGTGCCTCTTCTTCAAACTAACTCGGCTCTTGGCTCCGGAGGAGAAGCGGCGGAGGGGTGTTTTCTTTAAAGCTACAGGACCCATTTGCAGCAGCCCCGCTTTGATAGCGCTGTGTGTGTGTGAGTGAGTGTGTGTGTGCGCGCGTGTGTGTATGTTTTGTTTTGCTCCGCTCCAGCATGGGCAGCGCCGGCGGAGCCCCGCGGCCCGGGGTGCCCGCGCTCCCGCTCCCGCTGCCGCCCCGGCCCCGGCTCTGAAGACGGCCAAGCCCCAGCGCGGCGGAGGCAGCGCGGTTCGCTCCGCGCTCTCGCATGGTACACGCGGAGCCGCGGCCGCGCCGCGCCGCGGGGGTCGGGCGGGCGGGGTGCGCGGCGCGGGGGTGCGCGGGCCGGGGCGCGGGGGCTGGCGGCGGGGCGGCTCGGCACAAAGGGAAGGCGGGCGACAATGGGGAGCGCCGCGTATGGAAAACACGGGCGGGCTGTGAATGAAACTCTGGCGCCAGTGAGAGTGGAAGGCTTGGTTTGGGGTAGACTTCAAACCACTCTAGGCTATAGTTTGCATTTCTGTTCCTGCATGCGATGTGGCACACTTCTGCAAAATTAATACATTAGCCTGGCTAATGCTCACCACCATTGGCTGCACAGAAAATGTGCAGGATCGGGGATTCGGGGTTGGCTTATTTTTCCCCTTGCATTCATCTAAGACATCTCCTTTCTTGTTATGTGGGAATAAGTAAAGGACGCCATGTTGTGCCTTTTTTTTTTTTTTTTTTTTGGTTGAATTTTACCTTCGGGCGTACAGTGTGTTTTAAAAGAAAAAGGCAGAAGTTAAGTGACCGGGTACGTTGCTTGCTGGTGATTTCCCTGACCATCAGTAGGGAAAGGCATTTGGGTGACGTGAAACTTGCAGTACTAAATAGACTGAAGACTACCAGAGATAGGCGGGTTGCGGGGGGGGGGGGTGGGGGGGAGTTGGGGGAAGGAGGAAGCCTTTTTTTTTTTTTTTTTTTCGGTAACCAAAGCTCCAGAGGGAGCTCCCCCCCTCTCCTGTAAAAGTTTTGGGCACAATCTCCTCTGTCACTCGGTCCAGTGTTCAGTGAAGCAGCGTGGAGGAGGTGTGTGCAAATGTTTACGGACTTTTAATTTTGGAGCCATCGAGCCCAGGGATTGCAATCCCCCCTCCCCCCCGCCGCTTTGTCTTTAGGCTCGGTTCAAGGCTTAAGCAGTTGTCTCGAAGTGGCTCTGGAGGCAGACCCGAGCGGTCGCCGTCCCTGTTCATAGAGACAAAGGTAATTGCCAAGTCTGTAGTTGTGCCCCTCTGGCTGCACTAAACGCAGGCTGGGGAAACGCAGACGTTGCCATGAAGTCACGGGAGCGCCCGGGCAACTTCTGCAGCCGGTTATTGCCCCAGAGTGCTGGGGATGGGGCGGTCGGGAGGCAGCCGTCGGCGATTTTACCCCTAGGGCTCCCGTGGGTTTGGTGGTAAAGAAATAAAGGTTTGTGGGGAGGGAGAACAGCGTTCCCGAGAACCCAGACCAGGGACCAGCCGAGGAGCGGCGGCGGGTGCTGCTGCTACGGTGACCGCCGAGCTGGGGTCTTCCAGCCGGGGGGTCCTACAGCCGGACCCCCTCCGCCGGGCCGCGGCCCCGGCCTGCCCTACCTCGCTCCGGCTCTCCGGGAGATCCAGCTGCTTCATGGCAGGTCCTTAAACCTGCCGTTTTCATTTCTCGTCTTAAATGTGCATGAAGGAATTAAACTGCACGAGTGAATAACAGCATTAGTTTCAATTAATTTTTATCCTGGCAACAATAAACTTTAGAAACAAAGCGCTTTTACATCCTTAATTAGTCTTGCTTCCCATCTGTAGTCTTTTTAAGTGCCTGCTCCTTGATTTAACTTTGTCCCTCCTTCAGAGCCGCCTCCTTTTTCATTCTTTTCCCTTTTTTCTCTTTCTCCCTTCTAGACTGCTATCTGTTCCTTTCCTGCAACCTTTCACCTCCCTTGTCCCTATCTGTCTGCTCTGCGCAGTTTATTTCTACTGTATTTTCCCAACATCAACAGCAGTATTGGTTACCATGGCCCCGAGCTATGTGCAGAGGTGGGAAAGCTTCATCCGCCCAAAAGTTCTTACACTTTTGAAGTCTTTCTTTTAGTAGGATCTGAAATGTATCATCTAGAGTGTGTATTAAATGAACAGTATTCCTGAAGGCTTTAGAGCAAGAAAGGCAACACCCTGGAAAATTCTGCAGTCTTTCAGCATTCTCTGCCCTAGGGTTATAGCCCTGGGCACGGAGCTGAATGGAGCTCTTACAACTGCCTTCTGTTTACCTTTTATGGTTAAAATAACAGCTTAGCAAAGAAGCAACTTCATGGAGAAACGATTCAGTGAAATCATCTCAAGCTGTAGCAGCATAGCTAGTTTAATCACCCCTAGAGAGCTGAACAACTGTGAGCACAATGGGACACAAAATCATTTTGTGTGTAAATGAGCATGGCATTGTGATTATTTCACTTTGCATGGGCAAATAGTTTTTACAAGCAGTACTTACGCAGTTAGCTTAGAAAGGCAGAAAAAGATAAGCTGGCTCTGAAAGATCTTGGTGTGTAATGTTTGAAAAACTAAATATTCAGATAATTTGGGAAACGGGGTCTATTGATTTTGCCTTCAGCAGGTTCCTGTGTTACTTATTAGAGCAGGGTTATTGCCTGTGCCACTAGTTGGGATGCTGTATCCTGTTGTAGGCAACCAAAGAGCAAGGATTATTTTACATGGTTTAATAGATGAAGTTTGTTAGTGTTTCTGCGATATTCACCCTTAAGGAATTAATTTTCACATCAGTGTTAGAAAATATGTGCATAAAGACTTTCACTGGATAAATACATTTAGGATTTTGCTTTGTGCAAAAGATAAGTACATTACTCAGTGTGATGAATTTTATCTGTGTTTTACATGAAGAGGAAGGAGTCATTAGAAATAGGGTTATAGTACCTTAAGAAATAGAGGGTATTTATTTTTTTTTGAGCAATAGGAGTGTTTTCAGTGCCATTTATGTAGCGCTTAACAATTATGCCCCTTGATAATTTGCTCATATGAAAATGATTGAATTCCACAACTTCTAATGAAAACATAGGATTCATTTTTAAATACGAATCCTCTCCAACCAGGGGAAAAGCCTGTTTTAATTCCCTTTCTCCTCCCCTCCCCCAAAAAGCCAGTGGCACCCTCAATAAGTGTAAAAAGCTATAAAAGTTTGAGAACTATTTTAGCTTTCCAGTGATTTTCTATAATTAAGCGTTTCTCCAGCTCATGCTCTAGCTGAGAGATGCCAAAAGCAGAGGATTGTTCAAAAGGTCCCTCCAGTGAATAGTATAAATTAAATATCTACTGTGTGAGTATGGCCTCACTGAGAATCTCAGACTCTTTACAGATCAAGGAATTTACTCGTATACTAACATTAAACAAAATCCTAAGATAGCAGTAGTGTTTAAATATGCACAGATAGATTCAGATCACTTGATCTTTAGCTATCTGTGCATATTTAAAAATTGAAGTCTGTATTTCAAGACAAATGGTTAAATGTAAGACGCTTTTACAGAGGACTGGAAGTCCTTTGATTTCATTTGGAAATTGTAACAAGAGGTGCAGATGAGCCCTAATTAGGCACTTGTTTTGTGAAACTGCAGGAGATTTATTTCTAAGGCAGCTCTGTACCATACAAGGTCTGTACCTTTATCATTAGTGATAATAGTTGGGGTTTGAACAAAGACAGGGTTGACATTCAGCCTGGGTCTTCTGACCCTTTCATTTAAGTGAAGGAGTAGAGAGTGAACATGAGTTTACGGTGCTCTTTGGTAAGAAGAAAAAAACCCACCTTTGTCTGTGTTGGCAGACAGATGATGCACCAACGGATTAGTAAACACATTGCTAAAATACTGTAGGTACTTACAGACTAAGTTGTTTTTAAAAGTTAGTTCTTTATTTTATATGACATATTTACTGAAGATTGCCCACAACAGGCTCTTGTGGGAAACAAGAAAGCAACGTCTTCAGTCATGAAAGGATTCAATCACTTTCCTTGAAGGTGGTGCTGTAAAAATGTTAATGCCCAATTTTGCATCGGCTGACACAGAAGTCTTAGGACAGAGTTGGTATTTGCTTCGTGTTCAGTGCAGATGTCCATCCAGCCTCTGAAGAGAAAACGATGTGGATTCATAATGGGGTGATGTATTTCTGTGCTGTAGATACAGGAAATTCTTAGGAGATAACCAAGATGAAATACAGAAAATGGAGATGTTGTGATGACTTTGTGAAGCTGTCCAGATGTATTAAGACTTTTCAGTCCCTTTCTATATAGCTTAGAATGTTTTTACAATGAGTGTTGTTAATTGTATGTTCATTGAGTGGTGTAGCCAGGCATCTTGTGCAAAATACTGCTAATAGAAAGACAAGACCAGCTTTAGATTTCTAAGAAACACTGTCAAAGTAATGTGAGACAAATGGGAATTCACTTTGCAATGCTGCATGTAAAGTGCTTGTCAGATGTTAGGAAGAGCCTGGATGCTTGGTAGCATGCTTGCAGAACAAAATACCAAGAAAATTAGATTATATTCAGAAATGTCTTCAACTATAATGTTTTGCATATGTTGCTTTACCCATGAGAAGGAGAATGGATGGACATTTTCTTAAAGTTTTATAAAAGGTTTTTTTTCAGTTTGACATGTATGCCATCTATACCGATTTAACCAAAATCAGCTTTGAGACACGTTTCATGCAAAATTAGTTGTGGTTTTCTTACAGAAGAGAATTGAGGAATTTTCTTTTGCTGTGGTTGTCCTGCTAATTTTTAAGACAGTTCCATATTTTTTGCTTTGTATGTCAGGTGGAGATTTTTTTACTCAATTTAGAAATTTCACTAATTTTCAAATATTTTTAGGGCAGTAAACATTAGGTGGAGTTGAATTTGTAATTGATTGTAGTGATTGTAATGCATCCTGTCATAAAGCATCGGTCAGTTTATGTATATTCCTGTTTTCACTGCTTCCAGGTATTAATTGCTTTCACTTTGAAAGCTTATTAGTTCTTTATGTCTAATATTAAAGCTTAACTGAAAATTATCCATTTATTTTGCAGTTATTGAAGATAAACCAGAAAATTGATCTTAGTTTGATGTGAAATTTACTAAATGTATAAACTAAATGCCTTAGGTACTGAGGAAGTCACTAATTTAGAGGTGTCTCGTTACTGAGACAAACTTGCAAAAACCCCTGAATCCCAATTCACAAATTGGTTATTCGTTTGTCAGGGGATATTTCACATCTAACATATAAGCCCACGACCTTTAATTAGAATTTTGCAGTTTGTTTTATGCCCCTTGAGGCTGACACCTTGAAAATTTTTTTTCTTGATTTCTTATTGCTAATAAGCATCTTTCACTTCCCCTCTGGTACTTTGAAGAAAATGATGCAAATACACTTAATTACAGTGGTGGCAATAATTTGTTAGCTGAATATGTGATCAGGCAGATGCAAAAATGATCTGATTAGATCTGTGATCACGCTGTAAAGAAAGGTAACACACTGCTACATTTAAGAGAAACTGTTCTTTTTTGCCTTTCCTTTGCAGGAGGGAAGAAGCATGTCCCGTCTGTCTCTAACACGGTCCCCGGTTTCTCCTCTGGCTGCTCAAGGAATTCCTCTCCCAGCTCAACTCACCAAGTCAAACGCTCCCGTGCACATCGATGTAGGAGGACACATGTACACCAGCAGCCTGGCTACCTTGACAAAGTACCCAGACTCCAGGTAGGACCTTGGCATTTTCAGGCTTGCTGCCTGAGTCCTTTCATGGCATGGAAAGAGGCATGTACCTGTGAGGAATATTTCAATGCAAAATACGATTTATTATGTATTCGCTAGTTATGAATAATTCAGTTTCCGATTTATACAGTAACTTCACTGGGGTTCTACAGAAAAAAAAAGCCTGTAAAATTTATATATTATTTAGAGAGTCTATTCATTTTCTCTCTCAACATCTCCTGCACTCTGTCAGTACGTTTGAAGCACCTGTTGGCGTACTGCCCTAGATTATTTCCAACTGCACAAAGCAACTTCTTTCCTTCAGATTTAGGGGAAAAAAAATAAAATCCTTTTTTTCTTCCTTTAAGAAAACAGGACAGCTCTGTTACATTGGGTTAATTGATGCTCCTGTCAGCTAGCCAAAACCCTAACCTCAGTGGCAGTGGTGTATTTCCATAATGGATAGATTTTTTTTTTTGTGTATGATAACCAGCATAAAGCTCTAGTTTCATTTGAAGATTTTTCCTTTAAAAGAACTAGGGATTTTTGCACAGATTGGGCAGGTTCCCAAGCAATAAATGACATTTATGGAGACACCTTGAAATGCCTCTGATGTCATAAAGCATATGGCTGTGATTTCATTCCAAGAAGAGGGAGCTGCTGAAATTCTCTATGGAAATTAAACAATTATTACAATACCTATATTTTATGCCTAAGCCAAAACAATATGATTTTTCTGGACAGTGTCTGTTTAATGATGTCTGTGTGGTACTTCTTCAATCATAGAGAGGAAGGCTCTTCAGTGGGGAGAGGTTTATAACAGAGAAGCGGACAAATGCTTCATAGTATAAAAAAAGAGAGAAAATTCAGCAGTTGTAATGGAGTAGCACATCTGTTTCCACATTTTAAAATATCACTGCTAAGACATTTTTAAAAATATGTCCCATATCAGACTTATTTAATAAAAACTTCAATGATGGAACCTTAGTGAGAATATAGATAAATTCACAGATTTTATTTAAAGAGAAGAGACTACTGATCTAAAGCGCTTTTTGTTCCCCTGTTTGCTAAATAATGAAAGTGCCTTTCCTCATGTTTTGGACTTTGTTTATGCTACAAGTACGAAACTGTGACTGATCAGAGCTCATGTGCAGCCTGATGTTTTGCTGTGTGTTGTCTTACATTTGTATTGCTGTGTTATCTCAGGAGGCTTGAATGCTTTTTCAGCTGCTGAAACTTCAGTTCTCACTGGAGTAATCACTTACAGGACAAGACCTGTACATCAGAAAGACTGAATAGTAAGCATGTATGTTTTTGCAGCAAAAGATAACCCTTCTCCAGCATCCCAAGTAGGACAGGTTGCTACATACATTGTGAAGCTGGATGGAGGGTACACCTTCGTATTTTTTAATTTTTTATATTTGCTTTTCTGCAGTGCTGCATAGCAGACTTGGTTGGTTACCCCCCCACTGAGTCTGGCCTGCTCTCATTCCTGGTTAAGGCAAAGTACCTGCAGTTATTTCAGTGAGGATGGTTGGAGCTCCTGATGGTGCTTCACTGTCCTGGTGTGTATCTTCCATACAGTACAGACCATCTTTGCAGTGGCCTGGCTGAGAGAGGAATCCTGGGTCTTTTACAGGTGCAGGAAGAAAGAGATAGCTTTTCTGAGCGAGACATCTGGAAATAATGCCAGAGCACTGGTAGCTTGTGCTTGGAAATAATGTGCATGGCCATATATAGAGGCATGGCCATACTCATCTGTGTGCAGAGCTTTCTGGATTATTTTGGACAGCATATTGAACTCTTGGTATGAGCATGAGCTTAAAAGCTTCAAATCTAAGAAATGAAACAAATTCGTGGATTGTATTTCAGCAAAAAATGTAAACATATGCTGAAATACTTTACTAAATCTTAGACCCAGTCACATAAAATACAGTTTGAACTCACTAAAGTTGCAAGCTGTGGGAAGAAGCTTCCTGTTCATGTTAAGACCTCTACTTCTTTCTCTGCTTCAAAATCCTAAGTAGGCTTTAACATACAGTATGTACTGTATATGTATGCTTAAGGACACATAACAATTGTAAGCATGTGTATAAATGCATGCACAGAGATAACACATACTAATGGAAAACAGAAAAAAAAAAAAATCATGTTTATCCTTCTATAGTATTTTGAGGAGGCCAAATCTTGTTAGGTCTGAACAAACTTATTCACATTCACTTCAGTGGGAGGGAAGAGCTCCCAGCAGCTTGCCAGATCAGGCCCAGCAGGAGCAAGTATAGGTATGACCAGTTCCTGCCTATACCTGCTCTCCAGTCACCCCTCTGGTATGATATAAATTATACCTGACAGCAGGCAGCGTGATACATTTCTTATTGTAATTTGTTAGGATTGACTGTGCTTAGCCCACTCGGCTAGCTCTGCTTGGCTGTTCCCAAGTTATGTGGTTGGCTTTAATTTGAGGAGAGAAAGGACCCAATTCTGAAAATGTTATGTGAGTGAATGGCTGGTGATGTGAAGCTGGAGGCCAGTCCTTGCATTTCAGTGATCCCAGAGTTGTTTCAAAGCAACTTTGACAAAGTCTTTGATGTTGTTTGTATTAGTGCAGCTGCTGCAAGAAGAGCATTTGTCCACTAATTAAATTTGCATAAGTAAAGGGTGCCAGATTAGGCATTAAAAATGCCCTCTTTCCAGTACATTTCTATGTGCTACATAAATTCTCTCATCTAGAAAAGAGAAAACTTGAGCAGTGCACAACTGGTGTGACAAAGGAGAATAAGGCTAAACAGCCACTGTCTAAAATGGTTTCTAAACCACTCACACCTTATGTATTACTCTTACACACCTGTCCAGGTGTGGTTTTTTTTTTTAATGAAACACTATACGAGAAAGAAAGCTGGCTTTTCAGAGGATGAAAGGGAAGGGAGATGAGATCTAGAAGAAATTGGGTTCAAAATAGCATAATGATGGTGGTCACGGAAATTATCTCAGAAATAATATTATTAATCCCTTCTGTAGCTACTTGAGGCTGCTTTCTGTGCATATGCAAAATTGCCATTGAAGTTAAGAAGCTTGGGAGGTACAAGGAGGTTGATGTTGTCTTACCTGGATCTGAGGCTCAATTTCAATAGTTTATTTTCAGCAAGTTCTCCCATCAAAACTCCAAACTCTGGTAGTTGTGAGTTACAGGTAGGAAGAAGAAAAACTATTGAATTCAGTCTAGGAACAATTACCATCATCATCTTGCTTCTAAAGTAACTGGTTAAGTAGACACATTATTCATCTTTTAGAGCATTTCCTCTAGAAATTCCATTCATTATTTTACCCAGAGGACCTCTAAAGCAGTCCCTTCACACACTGACACTTGAATATGGATTTATACGACAGATTGTAAAGGCTGCAAAGGCTCTAGCACATTCATAAAGTGAGTTGCAAATTTTATTTATCCAAGGGAGTGAGACAATTCTTACATTTAAAAAACAACCCCAACCCAAAACTTCAAGCTCCTAATGCGCAGTCAGGAATACACAAAGGCTTTGCCAGATCCTCGAGTCTTACTCCCAAGGAGAAAAGACTTCTTTACAGTGAGGGTGACAGAGCACTGGAACAGGCTGCCCAGGGAGGGTGTGGAGTCCCCTTCTCTGGAGATAATCAGAACCCACCTGGATGCAGTCCTGAGTAATGTGCTCTGGGCGATCCTGCTTTAGCAGGGGAGTTGGACTGGATGATCTCTAGAGGTCCTTTCCAACTGTGACAATTCTGTGATTTTGTGATCTTTGTGGCAGACGTCTCATTAACTTCAAGTGGAAAAAAAGTTCCAAATCCTGGTATATCACAGCAAGCCTCAGCTTCTTGATTTCCCTGGAAATTTTGATATCACTTTGAATTCCTGTTAGAAACCAGAACAAGATTTTTCATCAGAAGCCTGTCCTTTCTGCAGCTTTGAATAGTTTTTTAACTGAGAGAATTGCTGGGAGCTCTTTGTGGGTTGTTCTGCTATAAAAGGTAAATAAATTTACATTACATTCTTAATTAATATTTGTTGTATAACCCTCTATTAAAGATAAGTATGTTATTTTGTCCAAAATGCTCATAATTTCCATGGCGTTAGTCATGTGACAAAAGCAAGCAGGGATAATTAACTGTTTAGGTGGGAATGGTGTGGATGCACAGAGCCCAGGGAACCACCCCCTGACAGTTTGTAGCACACTGTGTTTGGGATGTCTCTGCTCCCAGCCTTACTTCTTCAGGAAAAGGGAGCTTTTTGGCTCCATGGCCCAAGCCATGCTGAGCCAGTACTCACACAGTGCATGCCCTGATCTCAGCTTTTGGGGAACCTGGGTTTTACGAGCCCCTTCTCTGGAGGCTCTGTCCTGCAAAGAAAACCAGCACAGGCTTTATTTAATGACCTTAGCTGTTACAAGACATAGTCAAGTTTTCCAGGCCTATCCCTGTCTCACTTTCCTCTGAACACATGACTTTTTTTGTGATTTACAAACAAGTCCCCTAAAGCATGTCTTCTCTGAATATTTCTTGTCAATACTGTCATTCTTGTATAGACCCACCATCAGACAAGGTCTCCTACCAAGCATGACCTTATGATTCTAGCTACTCTGGCAGTATCTGTAGTTTTTCAATTCCATTACCTTTTCCTCCAGCACCTCCATCTCTCTGGTTGCTGGAGTTCACTGACACCTGAGATCATCTGCTTCTCCCCTCTTTTCTGCAGCCACACCAGGCTGGACTGAGTTTGGGGGAATGCTCTTCTCCAAGTTTTAGGACCCTCCTGTTGTTGCCAACAGACATGATTGCTGACCCTATATAGCCAGAGAGAGTGGTTTCATAAGCTCAAACTCCTCTGCTGCCAAGAGCTACAAGACTGATTTTCCACATTATCTTTTATACTAAGGAGTCCATACTGGGTCCTGCTCTGCACTTTAGAGGAAGCAGGGAAATTCTTAATTTCGGTATGTTTAGGGTATATAATTCTCCAGACTTGGCATACCTGAGAACATCTTACGTTTCTCACTCATGTAGGATCAATGTATATATCACCCAAAAGGCAAAGAGTGTCTGAGTTGGAGCCAGCAGCCCACGTTCAGGCAAAGTGCTACAAAATATGTCTGCATGTGAGCTGCAGCGCAAAGCTTATTAATTTTAATAGGTATTGTGAACTTAAACCATACACAGACTTTAAAGCAAAACACCTGAAGAGGCAGGAGCAAGTGTTTTCCCTGCTTGTTACAAAAGCTGAGAGACGCAGGTTACAGGCAGGGTGCACAAGCACTGCGCACACAAACCAAAGCTGCACACCAGTGTGGCAGCTCTGCAGAGCAGGGTGAGCCTGCCAGGGTTCCCCGGGGCTCTGCTGATGGTTAAGGCAGTCAGGTGTGTGCTGCAGATGAGAACAAGTAAAGGAGCTGAAAACCAGAGGTTTTAGTTATATGCAGTGCCTTTTCTCAATTAATGTAAGAATTTTCATGCAGGTTAAAATGATTTTCAGTTTCATTGCATGCACCTGCAATTTAGAGATAAATAGTTTGAGTTGTTCTTATTTGATTGTTGACCAAGCAAATCTCTCTTTGGTTTCCAAGGGAATTTTGACCAGCAGAACCCTAAGGAAACCACCCTTAAAAAGTACTTTTCCCCTTCCCGTCCTCTTGTCTCGCCCCAGTCTGCCTGTGGATGTTGCACTTACCAGAGTGGGAACTGGAGTAAGCGAATGAACTCCTCTAATTGCCAGGCTGCTGAATCAGATAGTGTAAAATGAACCAGTCTTTCCTCATCTGCAAAGCCAAGTATTGCTGTTTTGTACAGGTGCTACGTGGCTGAGGTCACTCAACTCCACACGGGGCTTTGATAAGCTCTGGGAAAGGTGTGAAGTGTTCGTCCCTGTTGGCAGATGTGCGTTGCTGCTGGGATGCATCCTGCACAGCTCCCAGGCAGTGTCCAGGGCAGAGCACAGTGGGTGGAGGGGAGGAACCATTTCTTCTTGCAGACAGACTGGCCAGAGCTGTGATGGCAGGAGTTACACCAGTCCCAGGTATGTGAGCGCCAGGGTATGACCTGTTCCAGAGGAGGGGCACATGGCTTGGCCTCTATGGAAAATAAAAATAATCTGTAACACGGATGTAATTACAGCTGGGAATGATACTGGTCTCTAGCTTTTGTTAATGGTAAAAAGTCCTGGATTCAGGGTCTTGCTTCATGGGTCAGCCCATGAAAGCACACCATGATAGCAGATTTTCCCACATTACCTAGGCTTGTTGTTGTACTGCTGGAGTGGTGGCTTTGATGGTAAAGGAGAATAGTCCCTGTGACCCTAAGCCTTCACTCCAGTGACTTGCTGAGATGGCAGGGAAGAAATTAATATGGAAACCAATGCTTCAGACCTGTCTGTGTCTGCCTCTCCAGGTTCTCCCACTAACTGGCATGTAGGGAGCCACAACAGCTGAGCTGTCTGTGGTGATAAAGATGTTTACTCCTTACTGGACTTCATAACCGCTACCTTGCCCAGCACAGCCGCTGCCCGGGGACTGCCCACAGGCTCTGGGGAAGAAAGCGGAGTTGACCCTTTGGGAGTAAAAATCTTACTGTAATTGGGTGCTGAGACTGGGCCTTGTAGATGAATTATTTGTGTGTTTACTTGGAATATTTGATTAAATGTACAAGAAAATACTGCCTAGCTAGTCTCTGATGAACACTTCTTTGGAAATTATTGTTTCTCTGTAAATATTTGCAGTTTGGATTGTGTGGAGTTCTTCGCATAAATGGATATTACAGTATCTAGGAAGGGGCAGACCAAGCTAGCTGTGGAGAGGAGAAAATTGAAAATCAGCAAATAAAATTATGGCTGCAGTGTTATGCCTGGCACAGGCTGTTAAAAAAAACAACTGAATTTGAGAAAATCTCACATTCCTATCCAGATACTAGCTTATTCAGCTCAGCTACTCAAAAGGAAGAATAAGAATTGCCATGCAGCCTGGCTGTGGTCAGGAGGGATGTCACTTTCAGTCTCCGAGAGGAGTCCAGAAGGTGAACACAGAACAGTGTCTCCAGCACCTTCTGCATAAAACCCAGCTGACCTTGTCTCATTTTCTGCTCTCCCTTTATTTTTCTGCAATGATAACAGGACTTCAGCTGAGTGACACTTAGCACATTATTAATTCCCACCCTTCCTGCTTACAACAGGTTGAGAACTAGTCTGGTTTAGTAAAACTGACAAAGAGAAACCTGCTGACTAGGAGACCAAAAATTCAACTTTTTTCTTTTTTAGTTTAGCAATCTATATTTAGAGCAGTTTGTGAGGTTAGTTGGTCAAGTACTTTGTAATTTCTTTCATTGCTACTGTTGCTTGCCACTCACCTGACAGAACACTGCACCTGTGCTCAGGTTCATAGTTCAGCTGTAGCAGCTTTACACTTACAGCAAAGGGGAATCTCCTTTATTGATTGCTTCTTCACGTGCTTTACATCCAGCTCCCTCATCACATGGAGAAGAGTCATGTAAAGATGTAGATTCAGTAGCTTTGTACTGGAAATAGTGTCCTGAGATCACAGCTAATCTCCATACCAGTCTTTTGATTTATAAATTTCTGCTTTATAAGACTGCAATGACTAGTAGACCTGGTCTGCTGTGGGCGATATTTCATGAACTACTTAGGAAGTTTATAAAACAGACTCCCTAAATTATGAAGCAAGGGGCTATCTGTTTTGTAAGGAACACGTTATGAAATGAATTTGTCTCTAGGCCTAACTTAATTATTTTAATGATCCCACTGATGGTTGTTGTAGGTGTTGTTCTGTGTATACATTGTGACCTACGTGCTTGTGATCATTTATGAAATCTTAAGATTTTAAAAATACATTGGACCTTATTAATTCTTTGCCTGCTTTCACTGAAATAAACAGTGGTTTGGGTATTGGTACATTGGGCCAAATCTTTCTTCCAGTGAAGTCAACAAGAGTTCTACCATAAGCTTAAATGGAAGCAAAATAAGCCCTATTCTTTTAGAAAACTGTTCTAATAATAAACCTGGCCAAAATAATCCCTTGTGTAAACCTGTTGACTTCTGTGGAGTTACACCAGGGATGCATACTGATGTGATGTGTGGAGAGGAGTTATGAGAACCTGTACATTGCAGTGAGATGCTTCTGCTGGGTATCCATAGTGCTCAATCTCAAAAATGTCTGAAGGTTAAAACCAACAAGCACACGAAGACAAAGCATCATGCACTTAAGTGAGTGCGCATGTACCTTTCCTGGTCAGACGGCCTTCCCAAAGAGATGACTCCACTACTTTTGAAGGAGTTACTCCAAATTTGTACCTATATAACTCAAATCAGAATCTATTAATGGGTTAATAAAATCTTTAAGAACAAAGTGTGAATTTAAATAGAAATATGCAGGCATGCAAACACAGTATTCATATGTGAAAACAAGGGCGGCTAGATCTCTGGAGCAGAGTAACAAGATGGCATGAAGGATGCCAAGCTGCAGCTGACACAGGTTGTTCCCCATGCAGCTGCTAGCCACATTGGCTTTGCCAACTTTCTCAGTTAAATGAAATGTAATAAATTGATGAGTATACTTAGTCCTTGCAGCACATCAGCTTGTTCCCTTGTGCTGTCCTGACATTAAATGTATATTCTCCTGGCTGAAACAGGTAAGTATTGTCAACGACTCTCATCCCTGCTATAACTCCATTGATACGGTGTTATACCAGGTTGCTGGCTCTCCTAACCCAGTTTGATAGCTGGGAGAAGCTGCAGAGCTGGAATTAAATTCCAGAGTTATAAACTTGTATCTCTGTGCTCTGTTCACCAAACCGCCTATTCCTTCACCTGCTGTGATTAGCATGTACTTCAGTCTTCCTCTGCTCAAAAAAAGAAATGACACCTGTAAACATTTTAGAGGGGTTTTTTTTGTTTTGTTTTACCTGATTTACTCTCAGCTGAAACCCTGCCAGGCAGGAGGGCTGTTAGCTTCGCATGGGTGCAGGATTGCATTCCTTATTGATGTAGTCACTGAGATGGCTGTCTCCCTGTCAGAGCTGAGCACCAGGACAGATAGGCTGAGCAGAAGTATTCTGGTGTTCACCTGTACTGTGTTGATTTCACTCTGCTGCAGTATGGTATGCATTCAAAGGCTAAAATTGATGCTTTTTTATCTGCTGAGGACCACATAGAGCAAACCTGAAAGGAGTCCTGCACGTGGATGCTGGGAAGCTCTTATACAGCATTTGCACCGTTGCTCTTGGTCAGACTCAGAAGGGATCAGTTGGAAAGCATTGGAAGCAGATTTGCACCGTAAAGCTGAAACGCTGAAGGAATCCCAGTCCAAAGGGCAGGCTCCCGTTACGCCTCTCTCCTAATGGAGTGCAGATGCTACCAGTGCTGCAGGTAATCTGTTTAGATCTGGTAGATGCTTTTGCAGCAGCAAACCTCTCTCTTTTGAGAAAGCTGACAGTGAAAACCAGGGACTCTTTTAATCTCTTTGGTGTCATACTTTGTTATGCCAACAAGTTGTACCAGTACAACCTAGACCAGAGGCTGAGGCTTTGGCATTTGGGGAACAAAGTGTGCCGTCCAAGAGACTGCTGCCTAAATTCTGCCTTTGCAAAACATATACAATTTCACTGATAAATTTTGCTAGTGGAACTCCATGGGAACCAGTAGATGACAACAGAAAAGCTGGTTCCTCTGCTTGTACTGGGGCTGTCTGGGAGGGAATGAGGGCTGAATTTGGGCCAGTCATGCTTAACAATGCTGTTGAATGAAGAAAAAAAATTCAATTACTGTTTTTTAATCTTACGGGGGGTAGAAATCACACATGGATTTGTAATCAGTTCCAAACATACTTCCTCTTCTGTTCACATCCAGTTACATTCTGTTATAGAGACATGAGGGTTAAAGCTGGGGCCTGCTTCTGCTTTCAATTAAATCAAAGGATATTTTGGCCTTGACTTCACTGGGACCAGAATCAAATCCATGACCATAGTATTTTATTTAAGAATTAATCTCTCGCAGTCATACAAAAAAGCCAGCTTCAGCTTTCAGCATCTCATCAGAATCCAACTGTTAAGAGTTTTCATCTTAAAGTTTTTGCCAAACTTAATTCTGTAGGGCAGGTGTCCTATGTGCAGCAGGTGTATTGCTGTTTCCTTCCTTGGTGTGGGTTCCCTCTCTGTAGCACCTAGGCAGGAGCTCCTTTTTTTCAGGAGTATGACTGTGGAGCTGGGCTCTTCCCAGTGCACATGCCAATGCATTTCTTCCTCTCTGTCCCTGCCCTTCATCTGCAGTAACAAAAAAACCTACTGAAAATTCCTCTTCACTTCTGCCTTTCATCTGCCAATGGCTCGGGCTCACCAGCAAAAACTGTGATACATCTTCCTGCCTGGTGTGGATATATGGGCTTTAGCAGTGCTTTCCCTTCAAAATAGCTTTTTAACAAATCATTCATGCTATGTTCAGTTTCTTTAAGTGAACAGCCACAAAAGGTATGTTGGGTACAGCTTAATGAAATGTAAGAATAAACAGGAACATCATTAGTTCATCATTTTAAGTGTGATAACAAAAATATGGATAGAGAGAAGTGGATTCACCTTCCCAATCACATAATGCTTGTAGAGAATTATAACCAGTTACAGTCTGCCTGGAACTCTCTGCAGTGTCTTTGTGTCTGAGTGATAGTGTGAGCTATACTGGAGGTGTACAGTAATATTGCAACAGTGTTACATTTAGGGCCTGGGCAAAATCGGTGTAGTTTACTCAGCTCATCTCAGACAATGCAGTACTGCAGCATCTTGGGCAGCCCATGTCTGGAAACATTTCCCCGTGGATCTGGAAATAAATAATTGAACCATAGGAAAAAGCTGGTCAGCTTCCATATATCTGGGATTAGAAGGGCTGTGGCTCAAGCAGATTAAATATTCTGTATGTTTACATGAGCAGCAGGTACCAAAGTGAATGTGTTAGCTGCCACCATTTACACTTCATAAAAGGTTATGTATCCCTCTTTCTCCTGCTGTGTACTGAAACACACTGGTTTCACAGCACCCACACATGCAAAGGCTGTGGAGGGCCAGACTTGCACCCTGAAAAGTAAATTAGTTACATTTGAAATTTCCCCTGCCTTCAATGAGTCCCAGTGGGAGTTTCGCTCTTGACTTCAATGAGCAAGGATTTAGCCCATTTATATTAAAATATAACTAGTATCTGCATGTTTTCCAGCCTCCCAGTATGCCCAGCTGTACAAGGGTACTGGTAATGGAAGTAATGTCCAGATCTAGTCAGATTTGAAAATCCTAGTGAAAATACTGAGTTAGCTTTCACTTGGAGTTACAACAAGGCAAGCAGCAAAACAGCTGGCATTTGGTGCACCCTGTTCTCATCAGGGCCTTTGTAGCACCATGATTTAGGGGGAAGGGATGGTAAAAGGAATAGCAAGGAAAGGCTTGTATAGGCAGGTATGTTTTATTTGAATTGTGCATCTTCTTATGTATTAACAACTTAATTATTTTGGGTGCCCACAGCTCCCACAGTTTTGAACTGAAATGCAGTTCTTGCAGGACTGGGACCTTTAGTAAACTCAGGAACACTTCAGGAAACTAAGATGCTAGCTTAGGATTTTGTTTTAAATTAAATAACTTCGCTTCCTGCATTGATTTCCATGGTCCAAATTTAGTGTAAATTCTCTGTTGAGAAAACATGAAAGGCCAAGAATAGTCACAGGGCTCAAATCAGAGCAGCAGCAACAGTGACATAATAAACCCAGGATAATTTTGCAATATAAATTTGTATTAATTTTTTTAATCTTCACCAACTATTTAGACCAAACTTCAGTTAGAATGAAGTAAAAGACACAAGAAGAAGTAAAAGACACAAGAAGAAAAAAGTAACCTCAACTTTATATTGGAAAAAATTCTAGTACAGGAAATCCAGCTAACATGATTCTTTAGCCTCAGTTTTAAGTGTACAATTTAAAATAAAGAGAGGAATTCTCAAATAGGTATTACCTACAGTGTATGAACTTTTGTACAGTTACCTGGACTTCAGCATATTTCATATTTCACTAAAAGGATAGCTCCTACTGTTAACAAGTTCTGTGTTTTGAGAGTTCATATTATATTTTAATATTATTTGGTTACTTTTATTAAAAATATGCAAGTCAGCCAGACTCTGTCCTTCTCACTCTCCCTAAGTTGTTACTGCTTGTTAAGAATGGGGGTGGCAGAACTGGCCTATCTTGAACTACAATAACTGCGGCCTCTCCAGTTGTGCTGGGCTGCCATGCATCTGCACACCTGCCATGGTCAAGGCCCCTCTTTTCTGGTCATGGTTACTCCAGAGCAGCTCATCCAGACCAAATGAATGCAAATGCTATGGTTAAGCATCAAAATATAATGGGAGGCTGTTTGTCACTGTCCCTGTTACAAAGGACGAACAAGTCATGTCAGTGGCACATAGGGAACTTTTAATGGAGAAATGCAAATTGTACCTGTATGTGAAAGTACATTTTTTTCTTGTTAAGCACAGCAAATGCATTTTGTGACTGACAACTTGAATACATGTGGTGGGACACTGATGTGTGCAGTGAATGACTGCTGTTCTGCCTGCATGTTATCTGCTTACCCTACCTGTAAATAAGGTTATATGCTGAATGCAATGAAAGGCTTTGTAATACAGCAATTGACATACTAGAAACTGTTTGTTTAGTGAAGTCTTTTTTATAGCTGTTAAAATAACACACTAAAATGTACAAACGCTACTTAATAAGGCAAAATAAAATAATTAGCCTCACAGAGGGATGGCTTCTACCACTATTACTCATGGCTAAGCAGCACTTGCTCCTGAGCTGTCAACTACCTGCGAGATGTGTGGCAGAAGCAGGGCCCTGGAGAACAAACATGCTGCTGTTACATTCAGGATGAGTGGCCAGTGTTAATATTCTCGTAAACCTGCTGGGACTGAAAAGCCCAGGAAGGAAGTTCATGGGAGCCTCACTTCCCTTAGTCACTGGTCTGTTCATTTTGTTTGCCCACTCCTCCTCTGTCAAGACCTGATGGGATGCTCAGCTGCATGGATGCAGGGTGGTGTTTGACTACCCAAAGAATTTTTTAATGCAGGATGACACTGGCTTCTCTACCTGGGATTAGTGTTTGAAATTTCTTAACTGCTAATTTATATATAGGCAATACTGTCTCTACAAATTAAAAAACAAGTGCCACCTATCAAACTCTAAATTTTTTTTTTTTTTTTCATTAAATTACATATCAAAATCACATGCAAAAAAGTCAGGTGTTAGCAACAGGTGGAAGAGAAATAGCTGTAGGATCTCTTATCATTACCATGAATGCTTTGTGGTATTTCAAAAATAATAGGTAATTTCCACTTCAGTGGATTTTATTACATGTTGCTTCAGTGGACTTTAATTGATAGTAACAGAGAACTGAAAACATAATTGTTCATGCATTTGTTTTAACTACAAAATCCATTACATTATCTAATTTTGCTTTTTAGTGATGATATAAAAAGAAGGGAAAAAATTCTTCCAGAACTTCCTAAGAATTATTCTGTATGGTAGATGGTAATGTTCATTATGGATTATTGACTTTTAAAAATACATGTTGATACTATATAGACTAGCTTTGATCTGTTGCAAAAAATATATATTCTAGCCTGAACAGCAAAATATGAAGTATTAAATCTAGGTAATAGATCCTGCATTTCCTTCAGGTGCTTAATAGTTAATAATATCCTTCAAAGTTACTGCAAAGTGAGCATATGGCTCCAAAAAGTCCTATGGCATTCCAGGATCAGCAGTGGAAGCAGGAACAGGTGTTTATAGGAATTGGAAATGGATAAATGTATTACCTTGTGAGTTACCTCCTCCATCCCTCTGCTGAGATTGGACTGTGCTACTTGATGCTCTTTTCTTGTTAAAAATAGAGGGGAGATATTACAGGACTTAGTATCTCCATCTGATTCTCACAGGTCAGTTTTATGCTCTAGTATCTGTGGTTGTTCACTTCTGCCATCAGGATTGAAGGGGCTGGGGCTGAGCAATGCCTGTATGGGGTCAGCCAGTGCCTGTAGGACACTGGCGTCTGAAGCTGCCTTGTTGAACCATGGTGCTCTCCCCGGTCTTGTAGGTGCAGTGGGAGAAGGAGTTGGAGGTCAGAGTGCTGGAGCATGGATGGTGACCAGCCTAACAGTGCTGGCTTGATGCCTGCACTCCTTTTGGGGCTGGAGGGCGGTACCTGATCTGGGCTTACTTAGGCCAGAAATCCCCTTTGGGGCACCTCTCTATGTCTTCAGGCACATGAACCAGTCCCAAAGCAAATGTGGCTGCTTGGATTTCATAGTTTGCAGAGCAGCAGTTAATGCCCTAGTTTAAGATTCAGACTCTCTCTCACACACACTTTTTCCATCACTGTACAAATAAAAGATTTAAAAGATGCTTACAACAAAATCCTCCCTAGCTTGAGCACCTTCCAAGCCAAATGTATGCCTGAAAGCAATCCAGGGTGGTCAAGATGTTATCTTTGGTTAGAATGGCTCTGTGGCAGAGCCATAAGGGCGAAGCCTGCACAGTTTCTGCATCACATCACAGCCTGGTCGTGTGTGCACAGCCCCCTGCTGTAGATGATTCCTCTCCTTAGCAGTGTTTCCCCATAATGGGAAAAGGACATATAAGCACTGGTCAGGTACCAGGATGTGAAGATATGGTATAGCTTTACAACAGAGCTTTGTTTATGCACTTTCACATTAATTATAGCTGAAATTCTAAATTGAGGCAGATCAGAAAACCTACTGCAGCCAAATGCAACCTTTGGCCACGTTCCTCACTATACAGGGGCATGAGGGAGCATGTGTCCTGGCAGAGACAATATTTAACATCTCTCCCTCAACTATGTCAGGCCAGAAGGCAGAAGACACCTGTTTACTGCTCAGCTGGGTTATCCCTCCTCTGGCCAGCCCTGCCCGCTTTTTGGACAGGTTGGGTGTTATACCTCTCAGGGGAAAGCAGCTGCAGGTGCTTTCTCCATTACAGTTTGCTTTGCTGGGAGCTTGTGCACAAACCCAATCAGTTTAACAGTAAAAACATGAAAATGTGAAAAACACTACTGCAGAGATCTGGCAGCACTATCCACTGCTCAGTCCAGACTGTTCTGCTGCAGCTGGGATGTAGCAGGGCCTGCTCCTGGCACATTGGTCTTGGGTAGGGCACCGCCTCTCAGGTGGCTTTCTGCCCTTCCTTCCCTGCAGTTACTTTCTTGTGATAGGGCAGGTAACAGACTTAAAACAGACATAGCTACTCAGGCAGCATGTGCCAGATGCAGTATAAGGCACTCCCGACCCTCAAGCACCTTTGCTCCAATTCACAGCATTTTTTCTTTTCCAGGCAGATAACAGTTCTATCCTACCCACCTTGACCAAGTATTTAAGAGATAAGCAGCACTGTTTGGACTCTGCTCATACACCTGGGACGCTTTGCTAATTTGTCCCACCAGGCAGTTTCAGGTCATGCTTAGGTGTCCCAACTCTAAACAACCCTTTTCCTCTTCTCTGTGGCATTTCCCACAACCACCTTCTCCTCTTCCAGCTCCACAGCAAGGCCCAGCAGTCAAGTACAACTGGCAGCTGCTGTACAACCCAGGGAGACCTGCAGAGCTCACATTGGCTTTGCTGCTTGTCTGTGCTGAGTGGAGCAGGAGGGTGCATGGGGGAGTGGCAGGTACAACAGAAGGCATCACCCAGCGGAGCACAGACCTACACGGATCCAGCCGCAAGATCCACAGACAGGCATTACTCTCTTCTTCCCTTCTCCTCCCATAAAATTAGGGAAGAGACATATTCTAATGACAGTTTGCTGAAATGTGCACTCCCTGCTGATTTGACATTGGGCAGAAAAAGTGTCTACAGAATCAATTTTTAATAAATGTAAACAACTAAATTATGAATGACAAAAATATAACTGAACAATTAAATATTAATCACCTAATTACTTAAATTAATACTTTTAGTGCAATGTTGTGATAGAGAGTTTTACTTACACTGTGTTGCTGTTCTGGCTGGGCAGGCATGGGAGAGGATGGGACCTCAGTGGTCTCCCTGGTGGTGGGGCTGGGGAGCAGAGGGCTCTGCTGGTGCTTGCCACAGCCCCAGCTGCTGGTTGTCCCACAGGTCTCATAACACTGGGTGCTCCTTGTAAAGCCTCTAGAACCAGATTCATTGAGAAAGAACTTGTTTTCTGTTCAAAAAGAGAGCTGTCAAGAAAACGGCTGAACTGGCCCCAAACCAGAAGGCAGCCTGCCCTCCCCCCCAAACTTTCCCATCCCAAAGTGCTGTGTGTGACATGCAGGGCCATATCTGTGCTCAGTGATGATCTCAGGAAGACTGAGGGTACTCCAGAGGGAACTGGGAGTGCAGAAAGCTTTGGCTGCTTCTAAGATGGCATTGGGTGAGTTTAGGAAGGAGATGGTGAACTGTGAGCTCTGCTGTGGGGGCCCCCTCTGTGCTCCCATCTTGACACATGCTGCAGGGAACTTGTGTGGTGAAAAATTGGTCACCAGCATTCCAAGGGTTGTGAGCAACAGCAGCGTCTGTAGGTTCTTGCACACAGCACTCGGCTTCCTCCCCTGCCCAAGAAACTAAGAAAAGAATTTACTGGCACTCTTGTCTTTGTGGGTTGGCTGGCTGCTTTGTTTGTTTTTAATCTAATAAAAGGAGATCTTAATATCATAGTAAAATCAGTACAAAGCTAGAAACTTGCCCCTTGGCGTTTTGGCAAAACATTATTGAAAATGTAAAAGCCTTTAGCAGAAACAACAGAAGCACAAAGAAATTGCAGAAATAGGATGAACAGGTTGTGTTCTGGATGTTGGAAGGAGCAGGGAAGAACATCTAGCCAGGATCTGAGGTGCCAGCAAGACCCGCTAAGCTGGAGGCTGGATGCCAGCCCCACAGTTGCTCTGCTCCACAGGGACATGAGGCAGCAGTGGTCAGGAGTAGGGGCCCTGCGAGGGTCGGGGTGGGCTGCACTGAAGAGCAGTGGCTGGGCAGGAGGGAAGAGCACACTGCTGGAATGACAGGAGCCACGAGGGGGAACAACAAATGGCTGGGAAGAGCCATACAGTGGGAAGACTGTGTGGGTATAGTGGGACCTGGCCAGGAATCTGGGGACAATGGAAAGGCAACTAAGCAATCCTTAGGCTTGCAAGTACATGGATTGACCCTGAGTCAGTCTGCTCCCTATCTGGAAATTAAGTCTTGGACAGAACTTTTAAAGAGTGTTGTTAAATCAGGAAGTGAAGCATCTCTTGCAAAAGGTGTGAATGCTGAAGCAGCATTTCATTGCGCAGACTCACCCATCACTGTGGGATCCAAGTGTGGCTCTTTTTGCTTCATCTGTGTTTTCCTGTGCCTCCCACCTCTTCATAAACATCATTGGAAGTACAGTGTCATGAAAATGCCGTCACCCAAATTGTCCACTGGGCACCATGACCACTCATAAATACAACGCTTTCCAGGGTGACTACTGCCCAGTCTGAGAGCTGTAGCCACTCCCCATGACTTCAACTCACATCACATGGCAGGCTGCTGGAGGGAACAGCTTCTGAGGCTGCCAGCTGGGCTGGTACCTAATTTCTGATTGAACAGCAACAAGTTCACACAATGCAAAACCATTCCCATCCCCTTGCACTCACTGACTTGCTGTCTCACAGCCTGTGCACATTTTGCTTCTGTGCTTCTGTATTTGGCATTTCATTCTGGCCACCCAAGCTCCATCCACTGAGCACATCAATTCCCAGTGGGGCTTGTGGAGCTGCCCATGGTCACTGTGCTCTTTTCCGTGGTTTCAAATGTGATGAGCAACCCTGTCAGGTGAACTTTCCTTTTGAATGCGCCACTTGAGTTCACTTTGTCCTTTCACGGTGTTGCATTTTCTGATGGACTTTCTACAGGTATGGTTTATACTGGAGAGAAGGTGAAAAGGGAGAAGCAGGACTGCTTTCTGCCCACAGCATTATAACATGATGCACTGAAGTTGGTTTTTGGAACAACTCTCTAAAATGAGCACCCTAAAATGTCAAATAAATCCTTAAACTATTCATCACTGTTTTTGGGGTGGCAGTTAAGTCTTTCAACACTCTGCAAGTTTCTTTCCCCAGCAGTAATTTTGCTGGTGAAGAAATACAGCTCAGGGCTCTCCACAAAGGCCTCAAAATTCATGTTTTGTTTTCATTACCAAAAAAATGCTTCACTACATTAAAGAGCTGCCCATTAAAATGTTGTACCATGTCTTCCCTGTGCCCTGTCGTTGTTGGCAAACCTTCCCCCATGTGTGTGGCAGAGCCAAACAGCAGCTGTCGCCTTGCTTTGCAGAGAAAGGGTAGCAAAGGGGTTTAAGCCACAGCCCAGCTCGTTTAGGTGTAAGATCTCAAATAGCCACACAAATTTGCTAAATAAATGGACCGTACTGAACCTTAAGCTGCTCTATCAGTGTTTTCCTCTGCTTTCAGTCTAACCCAGTACAGTAAACTGGCCCATGTGCCTAAGGAAATAAATTAACTATCTAGTTCCTGGAATAAAATTCAAGACTATACAAAGCAATGTATTTGTCTCAGGTAAATAGCCCTAAAGTAACAACAGAAACAGAAAATAATTACTGGAGGCTTACCGGACCTTGGGATTATATAAATGAAATGTTGCCACATGAACTGGGTAGTGTTTTTGGATATCATTGAAAAGCTAGAGGTTGAGCTTAAGAGGGCAGAAAGGTTTTTAGCTGAATTCAGTGGGGACTTGATAAGTCCAGTTCTATTTAATATCTCCACAGTTAATTTAGAAATAAACTGTGTGTTAATTAACTTTGCAACTAAATCAGCAGGTTGGAAGATATGACCATGGTGCAGCTGCGTAGAGCAAATCTCACCATGATCCCACACCCCAAAGCAAGTGGCACGGGGTTCAGTGCCAGCACCAGCACTGCGGGGGGGGGGGGAGGCAAAAAACAGCCCCTTCCCATCCCCTTCCCCAGCCAGGCTGTGGTCTCACATCTGCTCCGCTCACTGCCAGGCCAGAAAGTTTGGGGTGAGGTGGTGATGCTGGAAGGAGGGAGACAGTGGGGCTGTTGCTGTGACATTCGCCAGCTGTGCTGGTCTTTGCCTTTAGCAGGGTTTGGTGAGCCTGTAACCCACAGCAGGGGAAGGCCCTGCCCTGGTCTCAGCGAGAGACACGGGGGGATTGCACGGCCGAGTTGAAGAGACGGCTCAACAGTGACATCCAGCAGGCTGTGGGATGGTCTCTCTGGGAAACTGAGAAGTCCTCACTTGTGGGGTTATTTAAGACTTGACTTTGAAACACGATACACTCTGCAGTTGGGAACAATGTTGCACTGTCAGAGAGATGGACTCAATTACTTAATAGGTCGTTGCTGTCTGTCTCCTGCGATTTTCCTTTCAAGAACATATATTCAGCTGGGTTATTTCTCATGGGAAGACAAAGTGTTCTGAGAGCAGCCAGGCGTTTGGAGGGCAGAGGCGGGAAGAAGAATAGCCAGGCAGATGCCCGGTTTGCTTTCTGCAGAGGATGTTCCTCAGGATGTGGAGAAAGCTGGAGTGATGTAGCTGATGTGGTATTTTGGTCCTGTAACTAGCTGATTCCCCAGTTTCAATTCCTTTTCTTTGCTCTCAAAAGATTTGCAATGTTGCTTTCTTCTGCCAGACTCTGATCCACAGGACTACTGGTGGTGGGACTGTGGTCCCACAAGGCAGTGCTGCAGATGCAGCTGGGTAACCATTTGGTTCTCCATTAGCAAGACATGGTGGACAGGGATGTATAATGGGGCCAGTGATGTATGTTCTCACCAAATTACTCTGCCAGCCATGGTGTGAGCGTTTCATAGGTGCTTTCCTTTTGGAGTCATGAGCCTAACTCACAGCCCTGATTTGGGGCAGAGTGAGCTTAGCACCAGGCAGCTGCAGGTTTCTTGCTGCTAGTGCATGTGCCTGTGTCTACTTTGTGTGTGTGAGCATGTGTGTGTCTGAGGCATCTTTCTCTGTGCACTTGTTTGTCCCCAAATTAAGATACTGTGTTACCTTATGCACACTGAATTGATACAACTAAATTGGCTGCATGTTCTTAACCCCTGAGGGTGTAATGAGATTTTGTCTCTTTTGCCCATTTCTTTTTCTTTTCTTTTTCAGAATAAGTCGCCTGTTTAATGGCACAGAGCCTATTGTCTTGGACAGTTTAAAACAACATTATTTCATTGATCGAGATGGTGAAATTTTCAGATATATATTAAGCTTCCTAAGGACATCTAAGCTACTGCTCCCAGATGACTTTAAGGTAAGGAAAGCTATAGTCTGCAATCCATTTTTTCCTCCCATTCTGTCATTTGTTTTGGTGTAGGTTGGTTTCTGTGCTTGACCTAAACACACTTAACAAAATGTTGCTGTTTGTTGTTAAGATTTTTAGTACTTATGTATTTCACCAGGGATGCTGTTATTTAATAAATGGACCAGTGGTTGTCATGGATACCACAAAAAGTTAAATGATGAAGCTTACGGCTAAATCAGTTTTTCTAAACTAATTGTATTTTCTCACATTTTTAGCTTATTTATCAGAGTATAACAACAATTAAGAAGCAGCATCAGCAGCTAGCACTTACCAGTGTTTAATGCTCAGATTCTGAAAAAAATGTTTTAAATTTGATACTTAGAGGTCTTAAATTGTAGAAGTTATTTTTTGTTGGTATAAAAAAGAAACATACTTTGATTTCAGGAAGTAATCTTTTACACAAAATTTTCTGGGGAGGTGGAATTTACGGAGGGCTTTTTAAGGAGCACTACATGTTTCTATGAAATAATGGTGCTGGTTGTTGCTTTGCAAATCCCAATTGTTCCAACGCTCTCCTCCTAGCCTTGTTCATTTGGCTTTGGACTTACAAAACTTGCAACATTGTCATCCTTATGTATGAAAATTAGAGGACAAAAGTGCCCAAACTGTAGATGACAAGATTCAACAAAACCACTGAGTCCAGGATGAGATTATTGATAAACTGAGACAGCAACAGGGAACTGCTTAGTTAGAGGACATGGAGCATTGCTGGAGAGGAAAGTTCCCGTGCCGTGCAGCAAGATTTCACTTTGCATGTTGGACTAGGTAGGCAAGATAATTTGGCCAGTCATGGCTGAGTCACTTCAGATTTGTGGTTGCTGTGGTGGCTTAAGCTTTGGAGTACAGCTGATCCTCATGCTGCAAACTGCTCCTCAGCCATTCTTGCCTAAGTTAAGAGTATAATCGCATTTGACCGCAGCGTGGGAGTGTTTACAGTTAATGTTGAGCAGATGTGCTGTGCGATGGGAGCACACATCTAGTCCCAAGGCAGGGAGAAGTTTCGGCATTCACAGTGGTTTTGAAGCTCCAGCCCAGAAGGGCTGTCCTCAGCACCAGTCTTTCTGGGGAGCAGCAGGCAGGTTGGGGAGGCTGGCCTGGCAGCTGGGGTGCTGCAAAGCAGGGTGAGATGAGCCAGAGCACTGAGGGGTGGATGCAAGAAAAGCTCTTTACAGAGAAATGAGGGAAAACACACAGGAGGGAGTGAAGCTAAAGATCAGAACAGTCCTGTGGATTTTAAGATGGGTCAAGTAAAGGGGGGTGGGTGGAGAAGCAGCATGCTTCTCCAGAAATGCCAGAGGGATGCTTTAGTGGCAGCGTTTTGAACCATCTAGTGGGACAAGAAGGTGTGAGAAGAGAGAGTAGAAGAGATGTAGTTTGAGCTGATCGTGGCCTCAACCAGCATCCAGATTTCAGAGGTTCTGTGAAACAAAACCAGCAGGATTTGGTAAGAGCCTGAAGGTGAAAGTGCTGGTGGATGCCAAGGACTTGTCTGCACAGTGAGCCGCTGGCAGGGCTGGGAGAGACTCGGGAGAGCCGGCGCTGTGCCCAGGCTCAGTCCATTGTTCCAGACCATCTCTTTGCATAGGGTTAACTGTGTTTTATTTAGTTCCTCTCTGGGAGAGGTATAGAGCAAACCCCAGGCTAATGAGGGCTCAAGAACAAAGCAAAGTATTGCTAGGTAGGGAGTAACTAAATAAAAATGCATAGAAGAATGCGCTGCAAAGCTATATTAAAACTGCATTGTAAACGGATTTGACTTCACAGAAATCTTGTAATTTTACCAGCATGATTAAAGTGACAGAAGACAATAATCAAAGGCAGCAAATGGAATCACTCGGTGTTTCTAAATGCAAAACTATTTAAGGTATAAAACCTGACAGGTTTTCCAGTGAGACTTGCATTAAATGTTCTTTATGTCAAACAAAGCATTATCAAGTGTTTTGAATATTTATTAGTTTTTACCCCTTAATTTAATCAAGCAGTTTATTAGCCTCAAGGTTTAGCCAAGTTGCTTTTCAACTTGAATTGCTGCTCAGATGGGTTATTTTGGAAAGTTTGGAATGTTAGTACTGCACCAGCGTTATTGTGTTTGCTATTTAAGTGTTGTTTTCAGACTAAGTTAACACTGAAATGCAGAGAAAGTGGGGTATGTGTTCCTAGGCTAGTGATTCTTTATTATCAAGTCTGACTGGTGTGTTTACAGTGAATATTAATTACACTTCCAACTACTAATAAGTCAGAACTTGAAAGTGTTTAGTATCTGACAGGTCACCCTGCTGAAAGCAACACTCTAATAGTTCACATAATTTTCCCCAGGTTTGGGGGATTTTAAGCCACATGAAGTAGTCTGAGAAATTACCATGAGTTGTTAGGCTCATTCTCCTCTGCAGCCAGCCTGCTCTGAGCAAGGCGATGGTCAGCAGCCTGGAGCTGCTCACAGCTCCCTCTTCCTGCACCAGTGCAGTTTCCTGCACCTGGGACCTTGACCAATAAATGTCCTTGAGGAGAGTGTGGAGCCATCAGCCTCCAGTCTGCCATGGTGCTGGGTTAGGGGGTGACTGGCACAGGAGCTGCCTCTCCTCTGCAGCCAAAATATTCTCTGCCTTGATCTCCCCCTGCCATCAGACTTGTTTCCCCAGGACATTTATGAGCAGCATCTGTCCCCATCACTACCAATATAAACTTCAGGCAAAACCAGGACCTATCATACCTACTTACTTGAGACTCACTCCCTGCTTAGAGATTGTCAAACAAAAATTGTCATAGACAATATTACACTCTATAACTCCTCACTTAAGGAGGGAAGGAGCATGAAGGCACAGGACATCTTGATTTTTTTATGGCTTATAGAGGTCACCTGTAGCACCAGAACCACAATGACAACACACTAGCTTATTAATATTGTCTTAAAATTAGTGTACTTGCATCTAATTTTAAGTGTTCTCAAACTGACCGTAGCAAGTGGTACAGTTGTCATTGTAGAAGTGAGCAACTTTCTCTCGTAGCCAGGAGTCAGATCTTCACAGCAGTAAAATATAAAAGAAACACTGAGTCAGGGTGACAGTTTGTTTTTTCATGTAACAAAGAATAACAAGTGAAAAATGGGCACAAAGAGCCATTTCAGCCTGTTCAGGAGTCAACATTAGGTACAAAAATGAAGGACCTCTGTAGTACTGAGAGAATAGCATCAGGTTCATGGGAGATGTGATTTTACAGTTTCTGTTGGCTGTCTCTGCCTGTAGTTAGCAGATCTTTACTGACCCACTGGCACCGATGTCCCAACAGCAGCACAACTAGCCTTGCTGTCACACTTCCCATCTCCTCCTCAAGAATATGCCACCCATGTCAGAGCTGACTGCTGAATTTTGCCCATGTGAAATTCACCAGAAAAAAAGTTTTTTGACCAAATCCTGAGCAGAAAATTATTTTGTAAAAGGCAAAAAAGATGTGTCTTGGAAAGATCTGTTTACCTTTCCCATGAGATCTAAATGTTGACCAGAAGTTGTGGATGAAGAAAGGCTGTGTGCATCCCACCTGGCTATCTGCTCCCTTTCCCTACCTTCTACAACAGCCACAAGAAGTTGAAGGCTCATGGTAGCTCATGAAGGCTCTTGTTACTTTACAGCAAAATTAGAGTCTCCCTTTTCAGTCTAGCAAGAAGCACCCTGCTCATGAGCAGGGACCTTGGCTGGGGGGAATCACCTTTGGAGTAAAGCAGTTTTCCTTGACTAACCACAAACAGCTCCATTAGTTACCATACACGGTGCTTGACCCTGGGCTGGGCTGCCACAAGGTACACTGTGTTAAAAGAAGTTAGGAAGATAGGGGAATAATCCTTAGAAGAAATGGGAGATGTATCATTGTCCTGCAAGACAAGGAACTTCTGGATATTGTATAAAATGTGCTGTGGGATGGTGCTGGCTGCTCAGCAACACTGCACTGACACCAGGGCTGCAGCCTCTGTCGGAGGGAAGGTACAGCATCAGTGTGCATTTATCAGCATACACCTGGGACAGAACCTGAGACAGAAACTGGGACAGGCTGCTCTGAGACTGAGTTTCAACTTTGCCACTGTGCTCAGCAGCTACTCCTGTGCCTGTTGCAGCGAAATGTGCCTCCCTGGCAAGGTCCCTTGTGGGTTGAATTCTTCTACTTGGTATTTCATGCTAAAGTGTTGCAAATCATCAGAGTAGGATTTTGTATCTACAGAGCAAGGGTGGAAATACCTGTGTCAGTATTACCTGGGCATCCTGAGCATCCTGTGTAGACAGTCCAGAGCTGGGCATTGCTTCCAGTCCAGTTGCAGATGCACAGTACTCCAAACAGTGCATAAAACCTGAACGAGAAGACTGAGTACTTAGCAGTGCGCTGAGTCCATTACCCTGCTCAAGCACAGGCTTTAGAGAACTGGACCCTCCCCTCATGCTGTAAGCCATTCATTCTTTGTTCCTGGTTTAGCAAAATCCTCTTCCCTCCCATTGTCACATTCCATAGCAGTGCCCAAGCCTCTCAGGGCAGAAATAGTGGATGTCCTGCTACAGGAGCTGGAGTGGGTCAGGGTGGTGGGACAGGCTGTGCTGCTGGTGGCTGGTCCAGGCAGCCTGCAGCACATGGAGTGTGTCCCTTCCCAGTGCCATCACTAGTGAACAGCAATGAATTTTTTTCCTGCCTAGCAGAAGACACTTTTTAATTCCCTCTACTTGTTATGGTGCAACAAATTCCCTTTATTTATTGCCACTGCCTGGTAACAGGCACCCAGACTCCCTAATGCCACAAATGTGTATTGCCTGTTTGCCCAGCACACCTCAGATTCCCAGCTTGTTACAAACCCCTGCTTCCAGGTGTAGAACCATTCCCAGCATATTTGTGCTCAACCCAAGTGTGGAATAGACATAGAGAGGAGAGTCTTGTTTTAGAAACTAACCCAAACACATTGGCTTAACCCAGACAGTTCCGAGCAGATGCACACCTTTGTCCCATGGAGCAAGTGATGCTCCTGCACAGCCCCAGTTTCCACACAGCCATTGGAAATGTGAGTGTATCATTCTGGGAACAGTAGTGGAATAGCTGTTTCATTTGAAAACTGGTTGTCTTATCACAAAATTGTATCAGAATATAAAACTTACCTGGTATATTTTAGGAAAAATGATGGCTAGCAGGAGTCACTCAAGAGCTGCATTTGATGCAGTGGGCTAATAGCTGACTGTGGGGGATTCTGAGTTTGTAGATTTAAACTGATCCCATGCTCAGTAACCAGGGAGCTTCACTGGTGGACAAAGCAAAGCAGCACTGGTTCAGTAGAGTGCTGATTTTGGAGAGTAGGGAAAATACCTTCCATCAGGAAATGAGGCTTTGGGGCTGATGTTGTCTTCCGTAGAGACCAGTTAATGCAGCCAGCCTCCACACCTCTTTGTCTGGCCTGTTCCCAACTCTGCTTGTTTGCAGATGTTTTCTGTATGATTTCTTCTTTAAGCTTCCTAATGTTTTTCATCTTCCAGCTACTTCCCATGAGTGAGTTTGTTGCCCTCATTTCTTCCTGCCTGCTCTTATCACTCTTCCTTCTCAACACCTTCTCCTGACCTTTTTTCTCCCTTAGTGGGGTGCATATTGTTCCAGCCTTAACAGACATCAAAGAGATGTAAAGGATCTGATGTCCCTTTTGTAATGTGATAACCTTGCCAGTGTCACTGTGAATATTCATACATCTCCAGGCTGTGGGCAGCCCTGGGGTGAAGGAGCACCTCTGCACTACCGCTGTGGGTCTGTGGTGCCAAATTTGAACAGAGCTAACTACTTTGGTTCAATAATACCCTGCAGCAGCAGATTTTACAGGTTAATTCCAAGCTGCTATGAAGAATTGCCCCGTTTTGTGCTGCACATTCATTGGCCTTTGATTGCCCCTTTTCCCTGAGCCCTGGAGCAGCAGTGCTGCCATTATTTTTCATGCAATTTTGGTCCTCATTTCTTGATTACTTCTTGTCATCTTCTTCTTTCCAGTCCAGATGATTGCAGTCATTTCACCCTTACGATTTTTCATTTCATTTCATTGCAGTGGTGGAGAATTGGCCTTTATGTCCAGGTGCTGACCTACAGCACACTCCACAAAAGTCCCGTAGTGTTACCTGCGGTGCAGCATTTGTATCTGTAAGCAGGGGCAAGGGCCAGGAAAGCAAAGGACAGCTCTTTGCAGAGAGAGGCTGGTGCAACTGGGAATCTGAAGTGCTCAAAGCCCAAGTGAGGTGATGGACAAATGACTGGGAAGTAAGTTGGTGGAGTGCACAGCTTGAGCTCCCAGCCAGTGGGATGGTCACTACTTCCATATAGTTTACCAGGCTCCAGAGTAGCTTTAAATACATGAATAGTCATGAAACGCAAGGAGCAGCTGGGCTGCTGCAGCTGAATTTGAGACTCAGCAAAGACAGGTGAGAAGTGAAGCTGAACTGACATCTCTGTCTTGTAACATGTGCAAGAGGTGACAGCAAAGCCTGAGATCTTCTCTTGTAAGATCAGAAGTGAATATCTGAGGCCAAGAGTGAAGATTAGAGCTCAGGACATCTTCTGTTACATCGGCAGGCTTTGCTTATTGCAACCAGTTATTTTGATTTCTTAATCCAAAAGTAAAGCCTTCTGGCATTGTGGGATAATAAATTAAAGAATAATTTGATGCAATGGGAACTTCACGGTCAGCTCAAATAGGTTCAACACTAACACAGTGTGGTTTTCTGTGTAGGTGTAAGAAGAAGACAAAGTATGTGGATACCTGTTGCCTTTGCACTCTTGCTGACAATACATAAGCCTAAGTAGGTCAAACAGGAACAATACTCATTTTTAGAAGAGAACTATAAGCATTTCTAGTTTCTCTCTCTCCTTCTCTTTTTTTTTTTTTTTTTTAAACTCCCAGGACTTTAATCTTTTATATGAAGAAGCAAAGTATTACCAGCTGCAGCCAATGATTAAGGAACTTGAGCGATGGAAACAAGAGAAAGAACAAAGGAAACATTTCCAGCCTTGTGACTGCTTGGTCGTAAGAGTGACTCCAGATCTGGGGGAAAGAATTGCATTGAGTGGGGAGAAAGCTTTAATAGAAGAGATCTTCCCAGAGACCGGGGATGTCATGTGCAACTCTGTGAACGCAGGCTGGAACCAGGACCCTACCCACGTCATCAGGTTCCCGCTGAACGGATACTGCCGGTTGAATTCAGTGCAGGTAATGGCCTCGTGGTGCTGGCTCATCTATTTGCCGGGCTGGTTTTTTTTTATTATTTCTTGTTCAATTATATGCAAATTATTTGCTTCTGCCCAGTTACCTTCAGTGCTTATACTGCAAGGAGACATTTTCTGCCTGGTGAGATCACAGTCTTTCAGGTTTTCCTAAGTCTAAGCAGAAAAATAGATTTAGATTTTGTGTATGTTAGTGCCATGCTGGTCTCATAATGGTGTTATACTGATAAATGCTAATTTTTTTCATCAATGTATAGCCTGCAGCAGGTTTTTTTTTCCTCCAAAGTGCCCCCAGGAAGAAAGAGAGAGTTCCAAAAACTACAAAAAAAAAATCTCCACACCATTTTATAGAAAATGCAACAATGTGTAAATGCATAATTTATGTCTCACTCATAATTAAATGATGGTGCCTGCGGGATGGACTTAAAAAAATTGATCTCTGCACTTTTTTTTTTCAAAAGGATGTTCTATAAAAATTGCCCAGAGTATTTTAAACAAAATGTATTTCATTTTATACTCAGAGTTTTGACATTTAGTTTAAAATTAAACATATGAAACAAAAGAAGATAACTGGACAGACAGGTGGATGCTAGTGGAAATAAATATGTGGCTTGTGTTTAGGTAGCAGCCTGATGGGCAAGAAATGCCATTTCACAAGGGATCACTGCCACTGCAGCCAAAGCTTTGGTGTTGTAGCTGTCCTTGGGCTGCAAAGAAGGAACGGGGTTGATGATGCTGTTAATTTGTGCAGTAATTAACAAGGGCAAAACAGAGTTCTTGGGTTTTGCATGTTTTTAAAACATGCTGCAAATACTTGTGTTATGGGAAGTGAAATCAACTTATAGGGGAATATTTCCAAAGCTACTGTCCCCAGCAGATGGGCTGTGGCTGCAGATGTTAGCGGGGCTGTGGGAAATGCCTTAGTGGTCTTGATAAACTTCCCTGTGGGCAAATACCCACAGAAGAGCTGTCCCATGGGATGTGCTGGCCAGGCAGGCCATAACAGCAAGGGAGGGCAAGGATCTAGAGCCCTTGCTTACCTTGCTTACACAGGAGGTTGAGGCATCCTCCATCTCCCAAGCTGCCAGCTGACAACATTTTTGGGAAACCTGCAGTTACCAGAATATGTAAAGGTGGATGGAGTTGTTTTAACAACCTGGAGTTGTTTAACAACTGTTTGACACTGACACCTCCCTCCTTGGGGCAGCATTCCCTGGTGCTCTGGGCACTACGAGGCTCTTTTGTCTGAAACCATTCTAAACCCAGCTACTTTTGGTGATTTGGTTCAAGACTCCCAAGTGTTTTAATTTGGTTGAACTTCAACAGTCCAGTGCCTGTGGTTAACTTTGCACAGTCCTTGGCAATTTATACATTTGGCAAGGTTAAGAGTGGGCTGCCCCAAAAACAGAAGGCTGGAGGTGGGTCAGCAGCAGATTTGTCTCCTAGCAGTGGAAATAGGGCTGAATTTATCACTGTGCTGGGTGGAGAAGGGAGCAGCTGCAGTTCAGTCAAGGTAACTACATGGGGAAGCATGTTTGTGTCTTAGCTGCACTGCCCATGCGATAAGAGTTTGATGTGTGCAAGAAATCAGAATAACTGGAACAATAAAGGGTCCCTGTGAGCCACTGATGGGCTCAGCCCTGCAAGCAGCCAGTCAAAGCACTGTTGTCCACATGGCTTAGCACTTGGCTCTGTTTTATCCAAAGTGGCATACTGGTAGGAAACGTGTGCTTGTGGTAAAAGCTGAAAGCTAATGATGGTTATTATTTGAGTATGTTTTGAATTAAATTAAAATTCAGACAGAATCAAAGAGTCTCTTTGCAGGTTCATGTTTTGAAAAAAAAATTCTGTCCAAGAGTCTACAGTCTCATATTATTAAATTATATCATTTTACTAAATTACATCATTTTACTATATAATTAAAGTGGTTTTAAACACTTTCTGTAAAATGATGCTTTTCTGAGACCAAAGTCTGATGAAATCAGCAGCTAATTATCATTGGCTCTGATGGCCTCTGGTCAGTGCATAGGCACTGCCCTTCCCCTTCCCAGGATATTTTGGCAAAATAATATTACATCAGAAGTTGAAAGCACGGTGAAGTAAATGCACAGACTTAAGGGAGATGGGCTAGAAGGGATAGTGGTTGAAAGAGCAGAATAATTTCCAAAGAATCTCAGAGTGATGCGGTAAGTCTGCCTGCTGTTTGCCAAGATGCATCACTTCTGTCTTTCCGTGCTCTGCTGAATGTATTTGGTAGGACAACTGCTATATATTATACATCCTTTGCATGTTAGGAAAATAATTTCATTAAGTGTTTTGTGTCAGGAGCTGTGCATATGAAACAAAAAATGTCAACACTGAGCAGGTAGTGGCAGCCAAAAAAATTCAGTAGCTCTTAACACCCATTTGTAATTACATATGGGTACAGAGTTTTCTTAAGATTGAGACTGTTTTTTCAACTCCTTACAACAGATTCTGGTGAGATATTTAAGCTTACCTTGGAGAAAATTCTGTGATGCTTGTGTATGTTGAGCATTGAGCCTTCATAATTAAGAATGTATTTGTTAGGGTTCTGCAAAATTTAAATTAGATGTAATAAGTGAAAGTATCATGTTTCTATTTGGAAAACCTTCCAACAAAATCAGAGTCAGTATCTCAATGTGCTCAGGATACTGGAAAACAGGGTATATTGAACCCTAGCACAAATCCTCTATTTAATATTGTGTGTCCCTATACATAGGAGAATCACAGCTGATACTCATTTATTTTTTGGCATATTCTCTTTGGAGATTTACAGTAAAGTAGCTCTGATGTGATTCAGAGACACTCACTGGTTTCCCTCTGTCTGTATCTTGGCTTCAAAGTGAAGCACATAGAGCCCAATTCACTAGATAGCATTTAAATCTGCTGATGTTCAACATGTCATTCAGTCTCATGCAGGCACTGGCACATACAAACCAGTGCTCAGCACACATGGAAACTCCTCCTTTAGGAGGCTTTCTCCATAGACCTGAGCTCAGCCTCATCCAAGTTACACCTAAAACTCTACAATATTTAAACATTCTCTGTGTTGTTTACAGGACTTGGCCTGTTTTGTTTCTTGCTGAGAAAACTGATGATGGTGAAGTTTTAACACTAGCTGATAGCCTGCAGTCTAGTCCCTCGAGCGCGCAGGTAGCAAAAATTAATCGCTTTGTTCTGCGTGCGCTGCTCTAAGGTGTAATGTCTACCTGGATTGTGTGTTTGCAGAGAGCTGGCTCGGTAAAGATGAGTCCTATGTTAACAAGCAGCCTTCTATGGCTTTGGACCGAGGCAAGCCAAGGGCACCCCTGTGCTTGTTTTGTCTTACAAGCAAATTGATTTTAAAAAGTTTTTAGCGAGAATTTTGAAGTCACGTCTCTCTCTGAACTCTTACCTTTCGATCCTCTGTTTCGCTATCCAGTTCAATGGAAGAAGCCTCCTTTCCTGTAGCTGGGTTGCCTCTCATCTTCATCTTGCCAAGTCTAGGAACAGGATACATAATTACAGTCAAAATACGCTCCAGCTTGTGAAACAGCAGACCATAGAATCACAGAATATTAGGGTTTGGAAGGGACCTCTAGAGATCATCTAGTCCAACCCCTCTGCCTAAACAGGATCTCACCTAGGGCAGGCCATGCAGGAACACAGGCAGGCAGGTTTTGAAAGTCTCCAGAGAAGGAGACTCCACAAACTCTGTGGGCAGCCTGTTTCAGTGCTTCATAACCCTCATGGTAAAGAAGTTTTTCCTCATGTTGGAGGTGGAACTTCCTTTGTTCTAGCTTATACCCATTCTTCCTTGCCCTGTTACTGGGCACCACCAAAAAGAGACTGGCCTCTTCCTCTTGACATCCACCCTCTGATATTTATGGACATTAATAAGACCCCCTCTTAGCCTTCTCAAGACTAAACAGTCCCAGCACTCTCAGCCTTTCTTCATAGGAGAGATGTTCAAGTCCTTTACTCATCCTCATAGCTCTCTGTTGGACTCTCTCTAGCATGTCTTATTCCTCCTTCCCTCTCAAACTCCTGCCTTCCTCTTTGAGCCAGGAACAAGAGTTAGTGTCTGCACTCTTATTTCTGTCCCACAGGCTGCACACAGCCTGGACAAAGCAACAGAGTTTTAAGCTCTCTCTCAATACATTTTGATAACCCACTCTCCTCCCACCCCTTCCTTTAATCTCTCTTGTTTTTTTCTTCTGTACACTGGGGTGCTATTTTGATCTTTCAGTTCCAACTTTCTTACAGTATAAAGCAAATAAAAATCAGGGCAAAAGTCAGTGAAATTTGGCAGATGCGACTTTCTGAGAACATAAATTCATGTGTCCCAAGGCCAGGCAGGGCTCCTCGGGCAAGTTATTTGCAGCAGATTCTGCATGGCTTAGGCAAAGCTGTGCTAGAGCAGCTCCTTTCCTTTGCCTGTCCTTTGCTGCCAGGGTAGCAAGTACAAGGTTTTAGTTGCCACTAAGAACCCAACCCATGGATTAAAATACAGATGGCTAATATAGGCAACCTCAAAGCAGGGTACCCATGGATTAAAAAGAGCAAATACTGCTATGATTTGCACTACGATACCACCTTGGAGACAGCAGTCCTTTCAAATCAGTTAGCGCTAGTAAAGGCTCTAAACTGATGTTTCTGGAGAAATCAAAGCCAACTTTCAGTCAGAAGATGCAGTGCACTAAGAAATGCACCTTGGCCTCACATGGGTCTGTGTGTGAGGGTAAGGACAGAGGTCCAGTGTGCAGATCTTTAACATCATCATCTTGGGCCTTGAAATGTAAGACTGAAGTACTACTGCAGTAGGTGTAGTAGTACTAGCTACTAAAACCAAAAAAGCAAGCAAATTCTGTAACATAAACCTGTGAGAGCTATGAGTTGACCCCATCTGAAGGTGGGTATACTGCTTAGACACTTATATAGGTTGAGTGAACAAGTTTTAAATAGCTTAGTCTCTGTCACTGCAGGTGGAAGACTCCTGCCATATGAGGATGCTGGTGTTCCTCAGGTTCAGTAAATCATCAGGTTCACTTCCCAGTGCAGTGGAAGGTGGTACCTTGGGTGAGACTGTTACAGAACAGTACAGGCTGCTGTACAAATGCCTTGATGGCATTTATCAGTAGAGAAAAAAACACAAGAACCATGTTTCCAGGCTGCTGCTCTGGACTTGGGAGAGCTGCCAGAGAGAGTAAGCACAGCATCTCCTCCGGTAGATCTTGCACTGCGGATCTACAGGTGGATCTGGCATCTGCTGTCACCTAAGACCAAGAGCAGCCTGCGTGCATGCTGCTCTGCTGGGAAACCGTATATCAACACACTCACCCATGTGAAAACACAGCCCCAGTCATAGTGCCAAGATCAGTATATCCTAAGGTAATGTGCTGTGTGACAGTCTCAGAAATTAAAGTTGCCTCTGGGTTCCTTAAATTCATGCATCTGAATTGCACCAACTTTTCTTTAGAAGGAAAAAGAGAAAATACATATTTGGGCAATATGAATTAACCTCTTTCTTGGGCCAGAATGTTTCCTTATTGTCCATGTCTTGGCTCTACATCCTGTCTCTGCCATGCTTTGCTAAAAGCAGCACTATCTTCCAGCAAGGGAAAAATCACAGTAGTAATTTCCATGAAGACCTGGTGGAAGTGTCACTCGGTCTTCTAATACATTTTCATCTGCCAAGGAAGAGCTGAGAAATGTTTTCAGCCCCTTTCCGCCAGACTGTTCATATTACTAATGAATAATGGGCCTTCTTTACTACAACTTAAATCCGACGTTGCTTTCTATAAGCAGTAAGAGATAGCATCAATATCACTGCAGTCCAGTATTTTACTATATAATGTACTAAGCTGCTCTGCAGAGTGCTTATTTGTTTGATTAATTTTTGTTTTCTACAGAGGTTTGCTGAGAGCGAGACTTTAATCACAGTGTAGTCATTTAAGAATAAGTTACAGAATTATTGCTGAATAATATTCATTCAATGAGGACTCGAAAGACTAAATCCATCATTTAGATCTGGTGCTCCTGAATGCCTTTATCAGTAAAATTTGCTAAATATTAATCTGGGGTTTTTTCCCTACATTGCAGGTGCTTGAAAGATTATTTCAGAAGGGATTTAACGTGGCAGCCTCATGTGGTGGTGGGGTGGATTCCTCTCAGTTCAGTGAATACGTGCTGTGTCGTGAAGACAGACGACCACAACCTACCCCAACAATCAGAATAAAACAGGAGCCCCTGGACTAGACCCTACCTGTACTCCTTTGTAACCGTAGAAGTGTTTAATAGTCCCTTATGTGAAACACTAAGGATTTGCAAAACAGTATTAGCAAAAATATTTTGACTTGATGTTGCCGATTAGTGGTATTCTGAAACTACCTGTCACATAGCCAGCCATGAGATGCATTTGAAAAACCAGTTGTCCGTTTTTCACAATGAAATTCCTGAGCATGCTCGGCGTACCAGGCCTGCTGGGAATGTCCTCTGGGCTGAACAGCTGTGGTGGTGAAAAAGGCCAAGCTTCATAAACCCCTGACCCTTAGATTGGACTTCTACAGAAAGACCAATGAAGGCAATCTGAATAGATCAACAGGAGAAACGGTTCTGCCAGCCTTTCCAACGATCCCCCGATGCTGTGACGCCTCCAAGAGGAAGATGGTACACTAAAAACTGCACTGAGGATCCTCCTGATGACCACACCTCCTTCATATCAGACGTGCTTTACACCTCCATACATTACGTTACACTTCCGTGATTGTACACGCTCATACTAGCAAATGGCTTATTTTTATACAACATTTCCAACTGAAATATCTGTCTCTCTGTGGACAGAATCCAGAACAGGACTGATTTATAGTCAACTGGTGCTCAATACTAAAAATCCCCACACAAACAAAACGAAAAAGCAACAAAAAATGTGGCAAGGCCGATTATGGGAATATTTGCAGAAGTAGGGATCTGGAAGCACAAAACAAAATGCCACCTGCCATCACACAAGGGTCAAATACCTAACGTGGAGCTGTAGTTCTCTTAAAGTCAGTCTTGTTTTGACTCAAAAACTGTAAAGTTTTGCATTACAAAGAAGTGTGGTTCTGCCAAGTGAGCTCTGCCACCCCTTGTTACTCATTTACTAACCATGTGATATAAGCCCATATTTAGGAGGAAACATTAAGAATTTTGGACAAGCCTACTCTTTATGGGTCAGGAATTTTTGCAAAGAAATGTTAAAACCCTGTACTGCCATTGTCTGATGAAAGCAGGCCACTTTTTGTTTAGGTTCTTTTTCCTCTCTTGTTTTAAACTGTTCTTGAAATACTGATTCTGTAGCTGCCTGCTACCCGTGTAATCTTCTCTTCAACAAAGCCCACTGTCTGCAGGAGGTTACTGCTCCTTCCATGCATCAGTATTGACTCTGACTTGCAGGGCTTCCTAACTCAGGAGACAGCACCATGTTTGCAGGTGCAAGGTTATAAATAGCATTCTGCTAAATCCTGTTTATTGCTGTTTAGCATGATTGGGTCCTCAATAATTAATTCATGTGTTAATCACAATTTAATTTCTCCCACATTAATTTATAGAATACTGTTGTAGATTATTAATTTTAACTAGTTTCTTTTTAGACGCATAAATACAGCTATTCAGAACAAGGGACAGAGTACTGAATGGTCAATAATTCTTCAATGCCAAATGATTCAAATCAGGCAATAGATTAAAAAAAAATGTTTAAGACTAGTATTTTCAAAAGTAATGGGCTGTCCTGACTATCCAAGGTACAGTCTAAGCAGGGGTCTGATTTTTGGAAAAGGGCTGGATACCTGTCTGTGGAAGATCAGACCTCCACAGGTTTTCTCACCTTGGTTACTCAACTCAGAAATCTCTCCTGGAAATCTTAGCCAATACGTATTGGCCTGCTAACTTAGCAGAACAGTTGAGCAAATCTGTCTACTTTTAAAGAGTTGTATTTTATTTTGTGGTTTTATACTTGTACGACATTCTAAAGTTGCTAGGCACTGCCATATCTGAGTATATGGCACAACATTCACCTTTGTATGTAAGATATCTGTAGAATTGTATATTATACATTTAATATTGTAAAGAACTTAACGTATAATTGTCATGTATTTGTGTATGCACATTTCTTATACAGTACTTCATGCCATAAACATTTCTGTAAAGTAAATGATCAAAAATAAGCAAGTAGGGTGGAACACTCACTGTTATCTCCCATGTTGTTCAAAAGACGTGAGAACTTTCAATTGCGTCTCCTCCGGCCTTTGGCTCCGTTCAGCTTGATGTAGCCATGTTTTACAAAAAGAAAAAAAAAAGTTGTTTATTTATTACTTTTATACATTGAGTTCACTTTAAGTTCAAAGTCTCTTTAAATAATCCATTTACCTTCGTGTTTTATCCTACATATGCTTTCGTCCTGTCCTCCTGAACAGGGAGAGCAAGCACCAGCGCTGGCTGAGAGCTCCTCTGTCGGTGTGTCCTCTCCCTTCCTTACCTCTCAGCCTGAGGAGAGGTGAACACCTCACTCACGTTTACATTTAAAAACAGGGGCCCAGTTCTGCCACTGGTGCTCAGGCCAAGCCTCTCCCAGGGCAGTCTACAAGGAGGACCAGACGCTGAGCACGTGCTGAGCACGTCGAGCTCTCACCAGCGGCGCAGGCCGGCAGCGCTCGCCAAGCTGGAAGAGGGCTGATGCTCCCAGATATCTGTAGCATTCACAGCACTGCAAGTATTTGTGGTTGGATGGTTTGTTTTTCTTCACTTTGGTGTTTACTCTTTTTTTTTTTTATATAGCTCAATAAAGCAGCTCCAGTACCTACGGCAGCTTGCTAAGGTGGCACCATAAAGGGTTCTGGGTTGTGCCAGCTGAGTTAAATGTGAACTTGAGATGGAAAGTTTGAGCTGTGACATCACAACATTGACTGCACTAAGGCAAGGAAGACATGTGGAAACAATCACTTGGTTAAAAGAAATATGCCTTTAAAAAAAAAAAAGTTGAGCTAGGACATGTTCTTTTAGTTTAGTAACTTCAGGTCAGTTACTTAAAATTTATTACAGTTTCATTTATATCTTTTTTACTTATTTCCCTGTATTTTTAGGCAGCAATATCAGCAAAAGCTGATTTGAATTTTTACTTCTGGCCTTAAACCACAGCAACATAACTTAATTAAGAACATTGCTCAGTGTCGCTAAAACAGGTTTTAAAATACCATAGAAGTTCCAGGAAAGCTGTGGTGTGCAGCCAGCAAAAGCTTTTATTATGAAGGCCTAAAAGTAAACGTGGCCTGTTTTTTTGCCTAATTTGATTGAACAAAATTGTTCTGCTTCTCTGTTGCTGAGCACTGAAACTGTGGCTTGAAGAACAAGAGTCTTTCTGTACAACCCTGTTGCACCACTGAGCTCCCAAATCTTGGAGAGAAAGCAAAAGACAATGTTATGTTGTGCTTATTGGACCAAGAGCTTCTGAAAAAGCAACTGTTGAGTGCATTCATTCACTGTATTAATGGCATTGAGGTTTGTTGACAATTTTATTAGATGTTTGACAAAGGATAAGAATCAGCACAACAAAACATTGAAGTATTTGGTTTTAATATTTCTTTGTGGGTATTCTGTTAATATTTTAATGCAAAATGTTTCTGAACAGTGCTTAAGAACAAGACAATGTGAAACTCATTTTTGATAAATTAATATTGTATGTCACTCAATGTGTTACTTTAGTAAATTGTTTTATTTCTTTACAAAATAAGTACAAATAAGGGAGTATGTTTTCACACAAATTGGGGGTATTTACGAGTATGTACAGAAATCATCAAAATAACGTAATTCTAATAAACACAAGGCCTTTATAAACAATATGTACAAATTATCAATACATTTAAAACATAATTTTACACTTCCTGGCCTTAAATACCTTATGAATAATCTTTTGGCTAAATAGCAGCAGTATAAATTTTCTTCTGCTTTTCATAAACCTTAAAAAATAATTAAAACTTTCGTTTTTTAAAACTATTGGACAAATAGTTCTATTTGTGCTTTTGCTATGGTTTCCCATAAAAAAAAAATATTGCCTCAAAAAAGTGGCAAGCATAACATAGTAAAAATTTAAAAGATAAATAAGCAAATGTCTCCCTTCCATGGTTACTGATAATACTGTTATGTTTGAAGTACAACTTGTGCCCACCTGCCTGCTTGGTGTTCCCATCCAATGCCCATTTAAAAGACTCACACCAACTTTGCTTGGCTTTGGTGTGGGCCCCTTAATTTCCAATTCAGCAAAGCATTTGTAAAGCATTCATGCCACCTTAAATCTACTCATTAGGCTTAAAATCATGCACTTGTTCATGAGCCTCTCTGGACTGGTGTCCTCAGGTCCAATTGTCCCAAGCAAAGGCACAGCCAGTCCCCTCGGCACTGCCCCGGTGGCATTGGCTGCCAGGGCTCGCTCACCCCTGCTCTCACCGTTCTCTGAGAGCGGAACCAGCCCCCAGAAGCTTCCTTTACTTTAAAAACCCATATAGAATACTCTAAAATCTTTACTGAACAATACTCTCTTTTAAAACCACCATTACACCATACTCTTTGCAATAAATAAATTAAGATTATTTTTTTTTTAGAAAATTAAACCCAACTTTGATTTGTGTTACTAACCAGCTGCTGCAAATGTGCAAAAGGCTGAAGAAAACAACTGGAAGCTAGTCAAGGTAACTCAGCTGGGACCCAAACACACAGATTTCATACACTTAGGATTTGGTTCAGCAAATGGCTCAGAAAATGAGCTGTGCAGTAAAAGCAAAAATCCTAAATATAGAAAATTTGAGAGTGTGTGCAGTGGCTATTTTCTTAGCTGTGCAAAAAAATGCAGTTATAACATTGAAAATAACAAGTATCACCATGGTTAGTCAGTGGAAACAGTGCTAGTAAAACAAAAAAACCAACCCCAAAACCAGCACCGTAAGCGAACACAGAGGTTAACACCACAGTTAGGTCCCAATCACCCTCCTTGCCGTGAGATGGTTCAGGTGAGATGGTTCAGGTGAGCCATTGCAGCAGTCCTTCCATTTGTGTAACTTCAGCACCATCTACTTCAGCCTTATCTAAAATGGCCAAATAGAGCAAGACTTTGATGTTGGTTCTTACGTGTGGATTTAACATCTTAAAACCTTTTGCACATTTTTGTGGGTTTTTAAAAATTATTTTTTTTTACATAAAGGGAATTTATTGCATGTGTCTGAATTTTACAAAACAAAATTACTGGAACATTGACTTCTGAAAAAAATAGAAGGCACATCAAAATGACAGCTTTTCAATGCAAGTTGAGCTTCTGTATGGAGAAATCAGTACAACTCTTGGTTTTATTTAAGCAGAGCTCGATAGAGCAGGAGAGAATGGCTCGTTTCTCTTTCCTGTTCCATGTAGAAGATGAAGTCCCTGAGGTTTACGCGAGTTATTTTCTGTCGTGCATACTGCCTGGATGAAGGGGTCCCCAGGCCAGCCTGACTTCCACCAGACATAGCGAGACCCTACAAAGAAAGCACAGCAAAGTCAGAAGTCCTGCAACAGTGAGGAGCTTCCTCATACTCTCAGGTTTACAACTAGTAACTGCCAGATTATTTTGAATAACTTACATGGATTATTATGGGCCTAATTCTTAAAGCACTACAGGAGTGGTTTGTGGGGTTTTTTTTCATTTCTAGTCTTCTGAGTCCCACCAAGTTAACCTGAGTAAAGAAACTCAAGTGAAAACGCCTGTGAGGGTAGGCCTTGTTCCTTTACAACTCAGGACAAATAATTCTGACTAATTCTCCTTGCTACTGTCATGTTAACTGTAGATCTATTTGATCAGTTGAATTTCAGGAGCCTTTTAAAGATGAAGCTATTTACAGCAGATCAAGTTGTATTTATTATATCAAATGTTCCCCAGTTCCCTCCTCTGGGTGTACTGAAGAGAAGGGCTCCATGTGGAGAGATACTGAACAAGCTTGCTCAACTACACAACCAATGCTCAGCCAAGAGAGAGAAAGTTTATATAGAAAAATCAGAAAGACGTGTGATTATTAAGACAAATATTAATATACTATATTCTAAAGTGCTGTTAAATACTTTTTGTTTGCTTAAATCGGTTGAAAGGTACTGAATTACTGAATACCTTATCCTGGCTTTCTGCATAGAGAGAAAATTCACAAACTGTGCCTGAGAACACTGTGATCTGGGTGTTTAGAAACTGAAAAGATGTAATTACAGTCTTCTTGAGTTTAAAACCAAAACCTGATACATGCACACATTTTTTCATCTATAGGAGACCATTGTTTTTATTAGTTCAAATTGCTTTCTGGCCAAATAAACTGTTCTAAATTAGAAAAGCAAGGTTTTATCTCTAAAAAGATTAAAATTATTTTTCAAACTTTCAAGACGTGGTAAACTTTTCAGTATTTTTAAAATCCCAAATTTACCTACTGCTGCTCCTAATTACCTACATTTCTTTCTCCAGGGAAACTACTCTAGGATCTTTATTCTATCCATTAAAAGTACAGTTAATTGTAATTTTACTACTGAAAAATTGAAGGGGAAGCATAGATAGTATATTGCAAGTAAGACATGGCACTGTTTCTGTTGCTGTTCTCTGTGTACCAGCAGTCAGACTCCTTGCAGAACTACACAATTCAAGTTATTTCTTCTATACCTGATTATTAAATTATAGCAGTGAGGCAAATCCTATTCTCTTGTAACCACAAACATAAAAGGCCTAATGTAGTGAAATGAATGTGGCTGAGCTTGCAGGCAAAGAGGGAGAAGCCCACAACCTTTGAGCACTGTGAGCATTTGATCTGAGGGATTCTGTTGTCCAGTATGGAGTAGATTTTGTTAATAGATTAATTGATTTACCACCTAACCTCACTGCCCATAGGAAAAAGCATGTGCTGCAGCTGCAAGGGTTGCTCATCCATGCTGAAGCAAGACATCCCCAGTGCACAATCCATTTATTTAGCTGTGCTCTGAATTCAGCCTTTACACCAGAACTCTTCACATTCCTAAAAGAAACAGCATCATTTAAACTCACACTTTTTATCTTCCACAAGTCTGGAATTATACCCTACCTTAAGCTGCCTCTTGCCTCCTCTCTGACTGTGCATCTGCTTTGCCAGGGCTTTTGCCACTGTTTTCAGTTCTCCAAGAAACCACCTATATATTTATTTTAAATCAATTTGACTCAAAAATGTTTTTCTTTCCTCTCTGTTCCCCACAGGGTGCATCTCTGCCCCATGCCCCAAGTAATACTTAGTTCAGATTCATCCTGACTACCTGAACAGGTTGCCTAGGGAAGTTGTGGAAGGTGCTGGGGCTCTGAGCAACCTGGTCTAGTGGGAGGTGTCCCTGCCCATGGGAGGGGAGTTGGAACTAGATGATCTTTAAGGTCCCTTCCAACTCAAACCATTCTGTGATCTATGATTCTATGATACAGTTCCTGAACAGTGACAAACACACTTGTAAGAAATGTGGCCACCTTGAACTCATTATAAAAACACTGTTGGCAGCATACTGGGCTAGACCCATCCTGCACACACCCTGTATTAAGAGAAAAGCTCCTTCATTTTTTAGATTTTTCTTTACCTAAAAACATTTCCTGAATTAACTGAAGTGCATTTGCAGCAAATAACTGCTTTCTATCCAGACAGAGTAGCTGGAATTAAGATGTGATGATAAGTCGTATTAATTACACTTGTTTCTTAAGATACTGAACTTTTAAGTAGGAAGAGCATAGACTTAATGCAACAAACACGACATCAAGCTGGGCACATTAATAACTAAATTTGTGAGCCACTCAGTTAGCTAAGAATGTTCTGTAATTGTTTTACATGAAAAATAATAAGAAATATTTTAGAAAGTACAGAAGCACATCTGTAAAAAGACAGAGCAGTCATTTTTATCTGCCAATATGATCTCTAATTTAAATTAAAACCCAATTTGTTTGGTGCTGCATTGGACTAAAAATTATTCTGCAGATGCTATATAAAAAATGTAGACTACTAAATGCCACAATTTTAAAATTATATACATGAATGCAAGCATAGTTAAAATTAATTGCCAAGAATAGTGGAATTGAAGTAATGCAGATTTTTCTCAAGAAAAATCTTTTTTTTTTTATCAGCATGACAGAATTTTCATTAATCCAAACAAGCCCTGTGTTGTCTGTATCTATGGCAACTAGTAGGAGTTCCAAAGATAAAAGCTCAAATAAATGGTTGTAAATTGTTTACATCCTTTATTTCCTGGCCTGCCACACCCAAGCTGTTACCAAATCACACCCGCTCAAATATACATCAGTTCTAGTTTTTGTATCAGTGAACTTCTTTTAGAATTTAAAGGAAATTTAATTCCACACCAGAAAAAAAACCACATATAATTTATATATGAACTCTTCCTGCCTCTTCATTTGAGACTGCTTACATGCATGAGTTATAGTGACATCCTAGCCCCTTCCATCTTGTCCTCTCTTTTTCCCCACTGCCTCTTCTCCCTTGCTGTTTCAATCCTACTTTCATGTAACACACCAAGGCAAGTGGTGACTGCTTTGACCTTGGCAGCTGCAAATCTCACAGGACAGCAAGGAAGACAGCACAGAGCAAACAAATTATTTTGTGCTCCACCTGTTCCTCATGGAGCTGCAACAGGGCTTCCTTGAGAGCCCCACACAACTCCAACTCCCAGCTGGGACTGAGGAGAAAATCAGTTCATGGAAAATTAAATGCAGGAATTTGCAAAAGGCCCATGGTAGAGTGCTCTCTGTTAACCTGTAATCCAAGAGCCACTGAAACAGTCAGAGTCTGTCTACTTCAGTGACACACAGCTGATGTATAGCTAGCTTACAGTGTTTTAAGTAAGTGTTGGGCTGTCAAGGTTAATTCAACTGTTGGAAGCTACCTACTTTGAAATTATGGCTGAAGAAGAATAATCAGAGTAATAATCGGTTCAGTATGCACAATGTGAAGCAATTCTGAATTTTTGTCAGGTGTGACACAAGATTCAGGCCGTCTCAGCCTGTTTGCTATTTTCATAATTGTCCTCTATAAAAAAACCCTCAAACTGTTGGAAAAGCAGAAAAAAAACAGTTCAAAATAAAATACTGACCAAAGACTTGGTAGATCACTAGGTAAGTATACAGCAATCTGACAAAGAAACATACACTCTTACAGTGATAAAGTAGAAATTAAGACAAGGAGTCTTGTGCAGAGAGAAGCTAACGAAGCCTCATTTCTGACAGATGTGTCACAGTTCTCTGGTACAACTTACCACAATAAATCCAGCTCCTCTACAGTGTCCATCACCTCTTACCTCCTCTAGAAATATTCTCAGTCTGCTGACTTATCCTCCACCTATCCCAAACTACCCCCACCTTCCAAACTGCCACTTTTTTCAAAATAGTTGTGGTAGAACTACCCCATGGTTGGCTCTTCTCCCATCCCACAGGGCGGATGACCCACCTGCCTGCATGTGCTTATGTCAAACTTACTCAGCTTGCTGGGTACATCCTGCAGCCTCTTCCTTGTTGGTGAGACCAGCATGTCCCTCTTTCCTGTACCCAAGCCAATAGTTTACATGGAAGTTGTAGGTACTTAAAATGTTGAGCTCTTTCCTACCTCTGTCCCCCTTCTGCTGCCCCCTCCCCCTCACCAGATTGATCAGTATTTCCTGAAAGGTCCCTACTGGGAAAGAGGACTGAGAGAGACAGACACACCTCTTCTGAAATTTTCATGGACAAACTCCCTTACTGCTCAGAAAGCAAAAATGTCTTTGTGCATCAAATTGCAATAATTACAGCAGCAGGTGTATGAAAACTAAACTGAGAAACTCTCAAAAGCGTGCTGTTCGTTGCTCGAGACAGAAGTGCCTTCACATGAGAAGGCACGAGTAATACAAAATCTACCCTTATTTTCACAATAGTGATTTCTACTGATGAACAATTAATTTTTTTCATAAATTGTATTGAATTTGAGTTCTAGAAACACAGAACCATATCCTTGTCAGGAAACACAAAGATAAGGGCAAATAGAAGATTGCATTTAATATTTTACCCATCATTCCTTCACCAGAAAACAATTCAGTCCTGACATCTCTCCTTTGAACACAGTCTTGAACTGCAGCTCTTCCTTCCCTGTGACCCAGAGAGACAAGGCAATAATGATAAAAGATCTGCTGATTTTCTTCCCAGGCTACATGGCACATCCTTGTGGCAGACTTGCACTTCAAGCCAAAGTCTGAAATTGGGAATCATACAGTAACAATTCAAAGCCAAACTATCTATTGGAGAAAAACAAACAGGATTTTGCCTCTCCAACCTCCATGCACTGAAGAGGAGTGGGAAGATAAGGTATGTATTAGTCTGCTCTTATGAATAAGAGATCTTGGATTGTAAGAAATATTTAGAGATATTCTGAAGCAATAATATTTACTTGCATAAAGTGCTATTAGATCTTTGGCTGAGAGGCACTTTGTACATGAAAACAGGTATAATTTTATGTATGATTAGCTGTCCCACATCATTCAGGGTTTAATTTAGCACCTACTGAGGTTATAATAGTAATGATTTCACTGCTTTAAATGACAGCTGAAACATCCTTAAATCAGTATTCCCCTGAACTACAGAAAACTAAGTAATAACTGCTTGCCAGCACCTCAAAGATTAGCAATACTATATGAAATATAATTATATCTACAAAAAGATTACACATCTTCACATGCACAATATGGTGGCTTTACAAGTGTCTTTAGAAAGATTCATCACCAAAAGCTATCATTTAGGCCTTCGGGTCAGCAAGATTTGCAGGAAGGATTGGATACCATAATTTCTTCAGAACCTAGTTATTTTCATTTGCAAACATTTTTATCCTGTACTATTTTAGTGCAACTGTTCCTGCAGACTCCATTTTGGCACACGTTTGCTTGCTACACCCTCTTGGATGCAAATGCAACTCATTTCCCCTGGGCACATAAACACACACCTCACCCTGCAGACAAACATCAGAAAAACTGATTTGCACAAGTATTTACAAGTACTTCAAATACCAACACAATTGCAACATTTCAAAGACAGCATGTAGTACTTTTTATATTAAGAAGTAATAAAAAGAAGGTAAATCATACTAAGACATGGATACAGTGATTTTTTTTCTTTAGATATGATCACTTCAGTTTATGATTAAATTACGTTATTTGAACCCAAAGAGATGGGCTGAAGAAGAAGGCTTTAGATGTACCTGCTCTTTGTCTTTATTCAGTTATGCTCAGTCACATATGCAACTCCTATAATAATTGAAAACCTGGCTTTGTAAAATAGCATCACACCAAAAAAAATCCAGCTTGGAGAACCTGGCATCTATTCCCAACCTGACCATCTATTCCTTCCTCTAAGAGAGTATTTTCCCCACAAACTGCATGACAGCAAAGGCAAAATGCAGGTTATGCAGCACTGTAGTGAGAAGCAAGTGGAAATAAATGATGCAGATGAGGTGTAAGGCTGCTATGGGCTATGACATTTACCTGCTCATGGGAGATGGGTGTTCAGCTGCCCAGTCCTCCACAGGTTCATTCTCAGGAAGAAACCAGACTGCAACCAATTTTGACTTTCTTAATCAATTTACCCATGCAGATCTCTGAATAATCACTGCAATAATGTGAGAAGAAAAACCTCCAGTTTTCCCTGCAGTGAGGTACAGCTCTGCATTCTGCAAAGACTTTTACCCTTTCACAGATCTTTCTGTATCCCTCACTCCTCACTTGGTATGTGATAAAAACTGATGCCTCACATCCTCCTAACTTCTTGCAACACCATCATGATTTGCTCATTGGCGAAAGCTCCAGGTCCTTTTATTCACTTTGTTCATGGACCTGCTCTTCACTGCAGCTACAGATCTTGCCAACATCTTTATCCACAAACATCTCATACCTACCACAATTCACTGCCTTACTTGGACTTAAAAGCAATGACAATTTTACCTGATTAAGAACACAAAGTTTGGGTTGCATTCTTGCCATGGTAATTATAAGTGGAATATTCTACTTATCCTGTTTCCATCATACACATATATTTTCATTTTGCTTGGAATGTTTCTCCTCCCATGCTTTCCAAATGTTTAATCAGTGCTGCTCCCTTTGAAATACTAATCCTGCCAAATTTTTTTATTGTTATTTTTCAAGTATTGTGGTGCTTTTCCCTTCTCATCTTTCAGTATTAGCATGGGGAATTTTTTTGGTTGCTCCTTTATTTTTTTTTTTCAAAGGACTTGCTCATCTTACTCAAGCCCAGTTGTTGCTGCACATCCCTATGTACTCTTTCACTAGGAATCCAGATATGTCAAACCAACCCTGGGAGAAGCCCTACAGCCCAACCTGTAGGATTCACATTTTCCTTGAATGCTATTTGATTCCCATCTGAATTTTCTCTTGTGGTAATCCTTGATATTAGTTCAAAACTATGTCAGTTTTATGTAGTGGGTGGCCCTTTCTTTTCTAACCTGTATGATTGCACATTTCATTTAATCAGAAATAATTAAAATATCCTCGACATTCATCAACCTCTAGACATATACAACTGTAAAAATTTAATTGTTGAAATATCTAATTAAAATATACATAATTGCTATCCAGTAAAGGCTGCTTTTTGGTCTATCTCTTACTGAAGACATGCAGAGCAGAACAACTGTAGGGGACAGGGTAACTATGGGGGACTAGATTAATTCTAAAAAATCAGCACTAAGAAGCACATCATGACACTTGGTAGCTACATCTCACTTATGTAAGGTGAGACACAGGTATCATACACTGCCAGTCCTCCTGTGGGAGGAGGGAAGAGCAGGAGAAAGAGAGAAAAGTATCTAAACATTAATGCTTGTGAAAAAGAAAATAATCTTACAAATCCAAAATCTAAACACAAAGTTACTTTATTAACTCCTGAAAGCATGAATTACTCTCATTCATCTCAACTGACTTTCAGTTCTTAAGCGTAATTATAATGTATAACACCCAGACTTTAAAATAATTATGTTTGCAACTGTTGGCTATCTTGTGCACTCCCAGCAACTGTACAAGTGCCAATCAAGTGACTTAATGCACCACTTGCCAAACAAAGGGCAAAAATAGCCACAGATCTACTAGCACTTAGCACATTTTATTTCCATGTATAATTTGCTCACAGATGAGGTACCAGCTATGCACAGCAGTGTAAAACCTTTCCTACAGTCACCAGAGCCTCCCTTGCAGATTGAGGGCAGTATATGGCCCTGGTTCATAATGCCCAGCCTGTTAAATAAAACAAAACAAAGCAAGTATTGTCGTTATTTCTGGACTGAGAGGCGATAAATACTAAGCCTTAGGTGCTAATACCTTCAGCTTGCAGGATAAGCACATTGTCAGTCCAGTGACATAAATAAATAAATGTTAACATTTGTAAGTAAAATGTAGAAGACTGCTAACACACTTCCTGTTACTGCAACTATCATGGAACAGGAGCTCCCATTCAATATGTTCTTTCCTTTCCCCTTCTACATTACATAGACAGTCCCTTGCACATCATGGTCACCACCTGCTGCTGATCATGCTGCCCTTTCTCAAGTCCTTTTCTAAGTCCTTTGCCTGCCTCTCTCTTCCATACCAGGATCTCTTCTCCAGGACTCCAAGCAGATACACTTCATGACCTGCATGTCTCCACCACTATTCATTGCTTTCTGTCCTCCAGTTTCCAATTTAATCAGCTGCCAAACTTCAAATTGCTTCAGTATACACACTCCCATCCTGGCGTTTTTTAATAACAAAACCCCCTCTGCTTCATACTCTCCTCTAACCTCTTAATGTCAGTCCAGGTTTTTCCTTTCTCTCCATTATCAGACAAAATAAGACAGCCAAGCCTTGAGTAAAAAGCAGATCAGTTTAACTTATAAACACAATACTGACAATTTAAACTTTGCTTTAACATTTTAAAACCCTATAATCACTTCTTACTTCATGAATTCCCAAATATTTATCTTCCTCCAACTCATTTTACCACAAAGCAAAAAAGAATAACCCTTTAAAGACATATTTAACATAGCCAAAACTGAGAATAAACCTTGAATTTCAAACTAAGCAATTTGAAAAACACCAAAATTACTCATTTTTTATAAATTTAACCCTTTCACATTCTTACAATTATCCCAGATTCACCTTTTTATAAAGTGGGATTAAATGCATCAAGAAGATCCTTTAAATGCATCTTGCTGTAAGAAAATGATTGAGGGATCCATATCAGTATCTTACAAAAAAACCCCTTTGGTCTACAGATGATCATGGAGAAGACATGGTGATGTCCGAACACATTTTCTTTCAGATGCTAAAGCCTTACTTGTAGTTATCTCTAACTTCTCATCTTAAGTATCCTGCTAAGTTTGGATACCACGCAGACTATCTCAAGATAAATTGAGAAGTAAACTATCACCAGCTTTCTTTTATTGGAAAAAAAAATCAATAACTATATTATATATAGTTATTGATATATAGTTATTAACATTCAATATAAATTAAAAACCAGCCAAAATCCAAGGGTTTGGAAATATGTCTAAGACACATAATCACCTAATACCATAAATCATCAGATACATATCGAATAGCTGTTACTAACAGGTCCTGACAGTTGACAATGATCAGTGTATAAACTGACAAGTCTCTCTTACCTAATTACTCCCAAAATAAAAGGAACACGAATATTATATAAAAATGAGAGCTGTAACTACAAAAACCTTTCCCAGAATACTAGCCAAAACCAGATTTTGTGACAGATTATTTTTTTTTTTCCAAAGTTAGACAAAAGGCAGTGGAGTGTTATGTATTCACTGTATTTGGAAAGGAGCTGGCACAACCAATCATCAGCAACGTGAGAACTTGAACAGATGATGGAAGGGGCAACCGAGCAGACCAACGCACACGTGCACACACTGAAGGGGGTTACTCTATTAATTAGAGAGGCAAGTGAAAAAACAATGTGGAATTCAGAATGCACTCCATAGTATGGAATGATGCTACTGGCCTATTTTTACCATTGGCAATAAGAGGAGGAACAGCTAGCTCTAGTAGGAGCAAGTGCATTATGATACAACACAACATGAGCATTATAAAATGCGAGATGAATCTCAAGCCCAGAGGCTCTTTAGCACCACTCCAAATCACAACTCGCTGCCTTCATTTTTCTTCTTTGCTACCATTCCACTTCTTCTCCCAGTACTTCTGACTTGATTAACCCTTTTTTCTCTTTCTTGTCTTCTATCTTCCTATTTTCTTGGTATCATATCAGGTTCTTTAAAAAGCATCTGACAATGACAGCAGAGAATATAGATCGGGAGTCAGATTTTCTGAAGTACTCCAACCCAGTGAAGCTCTAGTTGTTTTCAATGAGAAATATATCACCTCACTGGCACCTGAATGCAATAGTGTGCTCTTTTGAGCAAATTAAAAGTTACAAAAATCATAAACCAACTTGTAACTTGTTCTTAATGGTCTGAATTAAAGTGCTGTGAATTTATTTTTTTCTTCAAATACTTTCAAGTATTCAAGTATAACGAGCCTGAAACAGACTTCCTGAAATACAAGCTTCATTTTCACTTTCTGGGAATTAGAAAAGATAGAGTTGCATGCTATGCCTCATGTTTGTTATCCCTTTCTGGATGAGTGAGTCCTCTTGTGCAGTTTAACCAATTACAGCTTTCACATGAACCTGGCCTGAAATTATAAATTTTTCAAGAGCATTTTTGATCCTCACACACAGTACATACAATGTGCTACCTGAACGTGTGCAGCAGTAAAATACGGTATAGTAGGTTTAAACTATTTTACCATCTATCTGAACTCTAACCTTGATAATTTCATATCAGCTTTTCCCAATAACTGCTGCAGTTCTTAGATCTTGGCTTCTACCTATCCTTTTAAGATTACATAGCAGCAAAGTGCATGGGTGGATTATATGCTGCTCTTAAAAAGCCTTCACTGCTCCCCAGGTTAGGGTCTTACATAAATACATCTTTTACAATTACAGACTTTTTTCCCCCTGGTTAATAAGTCAAATCAGTAACCAGAACATTCTTTACACTCTAAGATTTTGCTCAAGAATCTGCAATATTCTTTCTGTACTCATTTATAAAGTACTTTGCTTCTTTTATGCACTTATTTAGAAATTAGCATTACCTTCAGTGGAATTACAATGGACTCAGTACTTTCCAAGAGGAAACTTCAGGCTTTTAGCACTGATCCCCACAGTGCTTGATTCAGTCTTTGTCTAAGCAGCTCACACTATGAAGCAGATTTGGTCTAATTTGTTTTTAGCACAAACAGCGACATTATTATAACACCTCACCATCGTGCTATTCTGCACACCCATAAAAATTAAACAGCAGCATCACACTGAAAAATAAAATGTTAATTTTATGGCAATGAACTCTCCTCAAAGTTTGGAAAACTGGGGAGAGTCTGTAAATCAAGATAAGATATTTGAAACTTTTATTATTATTGGGGTTTTCTGTTGGTTTTGCCTTCTGTTTGGGTGGGGGTTTTGGGTTAGTTTTGTTATGTTGTTGTGTTGTTTTTTGTTTTGGTGTTTTTGGTTTTTTGGGTTTTTTTTAAATATTTGCATCCCATGTCAGCAAGTTTTATTTCATCTAGCTGTTAGAGCTTAAAAGTCTAAGTTTGAATTCTAGAGATTGCCAGAACAGCTCATCTGGCAGGCTGCTTTCAAATTTGAAGTCTGTCTTGTTGACAAAAACTCCAAGAATAGCTACACAGTAATTAAAATCCATGAAGGACCGTGGCTTTGGTATAATTTATACATACCCATAAAAAACTACTACATAAACAGGGACATATGGAAAACATAAATATATATTTAATAGATACTAATGAAAGCTACAAGAACATATGAACCTCTCGTTTCTATTATAGGTAAATAAAGCATTAGCACCTGACAGTACTAGTTGTTATGGGTGATGAGATTTAAGAAAGAATAAAATACAGTTATCACCAATTACTATTTGGCAATACTTAAACTCAAAATATTAAATCATTACAGCTCAGCAAACTTCTCTGACTCATTATCAGCTGAATCAGACCATAATGCTGACAAAATGAAAGGTACATTTGTAAAAGAATACCTTAGTAACATGACTCAACTTTCTAAATTAGTATAATCCCTTCTCATTAAAAATATTCATACCTTCTCCATTTGGAAATATGGTATCATTTCTAAAAACATTGTTTCCCTTCTGATTTTTGTTTACTATCTGAACAAAAGGTGAATTCAATTTTTTGAATGTGTGAAGAAATCAGTTCATGAGAAATAATTTTGCTTTTTCACACTTGAGTAGTTTAAATATGTTATTCAATGTTATCTTGAGGCACAAACATAAGGCATGTAGGTTAGAGAAGTCAAAACTACATACTAGTCTGCTACCTCAAATGTCTTTGAAAATATGCAACTGAAGGATATAATGGAAACTATTGTTTAATTAAAGACTATTGAATTTAGTTGTAATCAGGGTCCTATTACACAAATAGCATACAGTGACTGTCCCTGAATATACATATATAATTCCATACATGTTTTCCAATTACAGAAAAGCATCTATATTTTATAGCTCTACTTAGGGGGAAGAGAAAAGTACTTGTTTTCTTTTGGAGTCTATGTTAAAACAGCCTCTTCCTTCCCTATATAATGCAAAACAAATAAAAGCTTTAGTGGTAACAACTAGAGCTTACACTTCACTTTTCCTCTCAAAATACATAGGGACATTAGCTCTTCCCTGCACAGATTCCGCGCCGTCCCCCCCCCCCTTCTCTTTTGCATTCAAATATTTCCACCTCTGCATAAAAATGACTTTTATTATGCAGTTTCAAAGATTTTCCTAGGTTGGCACCCCAGAAGCATAATCCTGATTCACAAAACAAAAACATCTAATTACCCCAGCTGCATAATTCATTGGGCCATAAATAAAAGTTGGCCAACCCATGATCTTATCTGACAGACTCTAGGGAGCACATGTGGGAATCTCACTCTGGGAGAAACAGTGGTCAGGGCTGGCGGCTGCCCCTGGGCTTTTTAACCAGAGGCCAGGTTCCCTGCTTGGGTGTCCTGGTCTGCCAAGGAGGACAAGGGCAAGAGGAGAGGATGTCCTCCGGCAGCCTGGAACTGGCACACAGCTAGAGCTGCCGTGGGTCGCTCAGTTGTTTGCAGGTGAATCATGTGAGGAGAGGAGGGCTTTCTCTCCGAGCTGTGACCCTGCACAGCCTCACACTGCAAGGAGCCACACAAGCTTTGTGATTAACTGAACTGCAGCTGTAACCAGCAGGAGAAAAGACTTGAACTGGCAATACTGTAAGTATATACCACAGGTTTGCTTCAGTCGCACTGGGAGGCAAGACTGTAATTTGAAAACCAGACACTGCTCAGATGACAAGACTAAAAAACACTTACCAAGTGTTCCTTAGTTTGCATCTATTTTCCCTACAATGCTGATGAAAAGCTATTTACTTTCACACTATTCTGGCAAACTTCCCAACAGAAACCTTTTAGAAACTGTCTGTAAGACAATTTCTGCAGGTCCTCTTATTATTGCTTGTTTGTTTTAATTTACCAGAGTTGCTCTTAAGTTCCATCTAACCTCTGAAAAACAGCATCCTGTTTGTTTTCGTGATCAAGTATCTACAATTCACTAAATTACAAATAAAGACAAGACTTGGACCACTCTCAGTGGCAGCTAGCAAAACACCTTATGGTCTCACATGAATTTCAAATGGAAACAAATTATTTTTAAAAGAACTATGAATTGGATTCTAACATGTAACATTTTACCACATATTAAAGACTAAGCTGGAAAACATTTCAATTCTCAACAATGTTTTCATTCTGCATTCCAACAAACATGACTGGCAGAGAGACTCCTCAACCCAGTGGCTAAGGCACTATTCATCTTTCATCTCCCAGATCTGGGCTGCAACCACTCAGCAATAGACTCACTTTCTCACTAGAAATGTCATCTTGGAGCTGAGAAACCTTCTTGACAAATATGTTTTTGGAACAGCTGTATTTTTGCTAAACATTATATCTTTGACAAAAATACATTTCGACAGAGAAAGTTTCACTGCAATTTTTTTTTTTTACCAGCTCTAATAACAAGAAGTTAGACTTTTAGGGCCTAAGAGGGTGAAGTTGCTCAGACTACACCTTGCTGATTGAGATGAGGTCTCCCCTGGCTAGAGCAATGACTTGCTGTAACTACAGCAATGGAAATATATGTGAATTATCCATTGCTTTTTCTGATTTACCTGTGTTTACCTTACAACTGTAAGTTACAGGTGTCCCCCCCCCCGTGGCATTCAGAGCAACCCTAAGAATGGCACCTAAATCTGTCTAGTCCTCCTCAGCTGGTCTTCACAGCTATGTCTGAATGACTACTTCATGTACTTAAGTAGTAATTAACAACAGAAATGTTTAGAGTAAATGAGTAAGGAGACAGGGCATTTGAAAAAGAGTTAACAGATGTCCTTAACATTGCTGCTGGCCTAATAACACTGCTGCAGTAATTTATTTGATGTGGAGTTTATTTAGCTGCTGCAAACATATAGGGTTATAATAATCATAAGCAGGTTGCACTAAGCACAATATATCTTGGATGTGTAACACAGTGTTAAAAATAATCCCAGAAACAGTATGCCTTAAAGATATTTTATGTGCAGTATCTTCTAAAATCTGATTGTGAAAAGCTAGCCAGAAAGCATATTTAAGATTAAAAAAAAATTTTAAAAATATAAAACCCAAGACTTCTTTTACAGGCAATTTTGCCTTTATTTTGGGATAGCAAACATTCAATTCAAACATCAAATCCTGGCATACTTCAGAAAGCTATCAGCACAGCAGTGCTGCCTTTTTTCCTTTGAAAAATGAAAGAATTAAATTCAAAACAAACAACTTCAATTTAACACCAAACTACAGGATAACCAATCTTAAAAATGTCAAATTGTAATGGATCTTAATACCCATATAAAACACAAAAATAGTGGCATTGTTCCTTGGTAATGCATAGCAACCTTACAGAATTTCAGTGAAGGAGAAAGAAGGGAAAAACACCTTATTACTTCTAACTCCTGCGAGCCATTTTGGTCTCCAAAGGTTTTAGACTGCCTCAGGCCATGTGTCTGCAGTGTTTCGGGAAATGACTTGCCTTCGCACGAACACTGCTATGTTCTGCAGCACTGCTGCCCCCCAGCATCCCCGCTCAATTTCTATTTAACTCTTCCTTACCTGTATCAGCCTTTTCCCCCCCTTGCTTTTTTTTTGCAGCAGGATTTAAGAAGGGTTTTGCTTAAAAATCCCCCACAAAAACAGAAACACACTGCTTATTCTTACAAGTTTTCTCAGAAACAATCAGGACTAGAATTTATCTCTGTACATCCTAGAGAGGAAAGGGAAATCAGTTTTAAACTAAAATATTTGGTAACAAAACTAGCAAAGCTAGGAAGCATCACAGAGCTTTGAAGTTCATAATTACTCAAATGTTTGTCTGTTTTACCTCAGTTAAAAAAGAATAATTAGAAAATAAACAGTCATCAATATCCACATAGAAAACAATGGCACTACAAAAATTCTTCACCCATCACTGTATTTAGATTTTTAATTACACACCCAACACCACGTAACAGGCTACTACTAAGTCCCTGGATAAGGCCTTATAACTACTAACTTGTCTTATTAGCAACATATCAAAGGTAATAGGCAAAAACCCATCTTGTAGAGAAAGATGAAAATTTAATTCTTCTAATTGTTTAACTCACTCAGTACAGATGTTTTGTGTTTACTTCTATTTGCTGTAAAGATTCAAGGCTATGCATTGTGAACCATTTTGCAAGACAGTTGTTTTTTAAAACCTCTAGAAATTTCTTAGCCAAGGTCACTGCTGATTGACTCAAAATATGACAGTGTATGAGGCTACTAAAATATTCTGTTCATCTCAGAGGTTGAGTAAGCAGCTCTAACTAAGAGGAAAATCAATATAATACTTCACAGTGAGGAAGAAAATGGAAAATAGTTTAGCAGTTAAGTGGTTAATGCAATTCCTAAGTGTTCAGCAATCATTGCAATTTAGTGCCATTTCGATTATTACACAATAAACAGACCATGTTGTCTGGAAGCAAATTTTTATGAGTATAGCTGAAGGGGTTGCAACTTATTTAGCTGCTGAAACTCTAAGGGAAAGAACATTTCTGAATGTTAACACTACAGATCAGAAATATACAGGTACACTAGAAAGGTTATTTTTAGGTCACTACTATGGTAACTAACCACACTGACCTTTAAAATTAGTATGCAGTTCTAGAAAAATGAAGTTCAGTAAAATGCTCTTTAAACAGGATAATTTTAATAAACAATATTGCACATCTTAACAGCAGAATGTTGTCACTTTTTACAGCTATTAATTTTACTTTTAGATCATAGCATCATAACCTAATGTATAAGAGTATCACAATGCAGAACTGACTAGGAAAAAACAAGTAAATAGCCAGAAAACTGATTAAACTATCATTAATTTATGTTTAAAGGATTTTTGAAAAAAAAAAATTAAGAACAGCCATGTTTATTTTTGTAGGAAAAAAAAGAAACAAAAAACAACTGCTAGCTGGAGAAGGACAGTTTTTCACATAATGTAAAGTCAAGAAAACATTCAGACTAGGTATAACTGAAATCGTCTTATTTTGTCCCATTTTGTTGAAATACAGAATTTTAGGTGGAGTTCAAGAGCAAACCCAGTTCTGCAATTTATAAATTCAAACACAAACAGGCAAGGGCAAATGAGATAAAGAGCAAAAGATTAAGAGCATAGGGTTGATTACAGCAGGAACTCAAGAAAAGAAACAGTATTTTAAACAAAAGGGCCATTTGAATCCAATATACTAATGTTTACTTGGACATAATTTCAATTAGAATCACTATTTTAATTAAAAATGTGTCAGTCCATCAGGTAAGAAATGGAAATAAAATTTTGTCTGGTCATAAAGGTGTTGTTCTGACTGTTCAATAAAACCACCATCACCGAGAATATATTAGCAAGTACTACACTGAACCTTGGAAAGATCCAATTTACCCCATTCATTTACAGTCATCAAACACTGAACACAACTGTTCTAATTTCATTCTGATTAGTCTTTGCCATGTTTGAGACAGCTTATAATGCTGTATCAATGGCTGATAGTAAACTAGATATGTAGTTAGAAAATATTACATGTCTCTAGGTGTGTATGTATGTAGAGAGGAAAGATACACACAAGCATTTTAGTCTAGGTTATGTTGTTTAAATTTAAAAAATCGTGGTTCTTCCAGAAGAATAAAAAAATCAGTTTTATAAAGCAAAAACTATATCTGCATGTTTCAGGACTTAATATGCTTCCGAGTAACATTGCTCCTGAAGTGACTTTTAAATGCCTGGGTCAGTTTTCATGGAAAAGGAGGAACAAAATCTCTACAGCTAGTGGGATTCTGGCTCACCAGTAGAGTTTTCCTGTGTTCCTGGAATTCCGTATTATACCCACACCTCTTCATTAGTCACAGGCAGGATAGGTGGATGCTGGTCAATTAGTAACTACATCCACCTTTAAGCCCCATTTGAAAATGAGCTCTCTTACAACACACACTGTACAAAGACACAGCAAGGGACAGGAACAACTAGCAATCTAACAAAAAACAAAACAATAAAACCACCACCACCAAAAAACAAGAGAGGATGGATGATCAACTGTACTAATATCCTCATTTTACAACCAGGGATCTCAATGCAGCCATCAGAGTGAGCTGGTCCACTTTTCAGGGCCACCCAGGAAGCTGCAGCTCAAGGCAAGTGGATCCAAACCTGTGCTGAGGACTGTAAACACAGATGGAAAACCTGATCTTACACACACTGGATTGGATGTTAATGTAAATGTTTTCCAGGTTAAAAAATGAGAAAGCACAGAAAGATACATCTAGTCTGTCCATGTTTAAAACTGGGTGCCCAGGGCAATCTGATTTCTCTCCATTGGTGCTAATGGAGCTACACTAGCAGCCATACTCTTTTTTTTTTTTTTTCCTAATTAATACTTACAATAGCTTTTCTAAAAAAAAAAAAATAATAATTACAGACATGTCGTGACATGGCAACAGGGTCTTGTTTCCAAAATGTAAAGCAAACTCTTAAACTTCACTTTTCTGACAATTTAAGACCTTAGTGGTTAGCCTCCTTCACCATTCTGTGGGGTAATTTTGCTGATAGTAAATAATAAAAATTGTAATTTTTTGAAAGCCAACCAAGACCGAGCATTCTTCCTGACATCTTTTCAGCCAAGATTGCTTATAGCTGTTGGCCACTGAATGAGCTTACTTAAGGACTGGAAGGTTGTAAGTATGCCAGCCAGATGAGAATGCTAAGCAGGGAGAGAACAAGCTAACACAACAGGTAGACTACCTGTATGGAAAAATTTCCCCCAAATTAATCTCTCATCAGCAAGTAAAACCAGTAAAGTCATTCATTCTGCTGTGCTGTATATTACAATCCTCAATTTTGTGTTAGAATAGATCCAGGTTCTGACAGGTTATTTTTCATTTTGCATCTTGACTGATATTTACACTAACAAAACCAAATTTTGGTTAATGCAGAAAAAAAAAAAAAAAGGTTGTGTAAGAAGTAATTCAGAAGTAAGGTTCCACCAATATTACATTTTCCAGCCTGACAGAAGAGTAACATGAAGCAGAAATAATTACTGTCTGACACTAGGAAAAACGTCGGTGATTAACTACACAGCTTCAGCTTTAAAATATAATTTCACTGCAATACCATGGCCACAAACAAGTATCCAGCTTTAAAAAGAAACTGCTAATTGAAATGAGACAGTGGAGGGGTTTTTTTTTGTATCAATAGATATTCTTTTCATCTATTTAGTGTGCAAATTTATTTAAAATACAATAAAATGACAGGCAGCTCTAAAGACTAAATACAAAAATGTAAGAATGTCAAATGAACTAACTTTTTCACTTTGCAGTTTTTATTTCATTATTAGATGCTATTCCTAACTTGTTAAAATTGATCAAATAGAAAGCTGTGGATAGAGAAAAAATTAAGCCAACTAGAAAAGTGTGACTTGGATTTAATATTTTATAATTGCCAAGGGACATACTGAGATCAATGAATTTTTGCCCGAGATGAACGTCAGAAAGAGATGTACTTCAGTCTTTTAGGGAACATTGGTCTATTTAATTCTTGTGTCTGATGCATGTGAAATATGCCTGTCTTGGCCTTCTTTCTTGCCTCCAGGCCATGCCAGAGGCAAACATTACCACTTTTAATAGGCCGCCATCTGAGGAATGGCAAGGGATCCAATAACCCATCGACTCTAATGGATTTGCCTGTTTATTCACTTACACCTTTTTTGCAGCTAATTTTAGTTTTGCATGCTGAGTTGTTTCACTTTAAATTAAATGAATAGAAACAAAGGGGAAAAGACTGTGCAGCTAATAAACCATGATTATTTTCGAAGTTCTTCACAACAGGATCCTCCATATACTAAGGTGTATCACTTGAGAACAGATTCACTGCTGTGTTTTTCCACTTGTTGTCAAAATTAACAAAGCTTCTTCTAAATTTCGTGAGACAAAAAGTAGGTTATTATAAACTTTCGCTTATAAGGTGCTAATGATTTTCAGCAGTATAAAGCACCCAGCTTCAAACCATTAGGAGGGTCATGAGCATCTTCAAAGAATAATACAGGTAAAGGTAATGATTGTACAGTATTATGACCAACAAAAATAGAATACAGTTTATTCTAGCCCTTCATATATACTTTGAAGATTCTATGTAATACTTAATGTGTTACTCATAAACCAAATGGAGTCCCTCTAGATATAAACTCTGACTAACAAAACTTTTCTCTACATTTGATCCTTAGGAAAAATATACATTACAGGATAAAACTTATTAGGGGATATAATCTCTATATTTGGATTGCATTAATATTTTTTTCCTCTACAGAGAAGTTCCTTCTCCCTTTCCTTGGGGGACAGCCTCTTGCATCTCCCCTCTACAACTTGCATGGCCTTTGAAAAAGCTACTGTTCATCAACCTCTTTTTCCAGATCCATCAGCTTTGCTTTTCTGAGGAAGGCCACAAGAAATTCAGTCAGGGGCCACCACCGCGAGTCTCAGCTTCAAAATAGCCTTACAAAGAGGCGTTTTCTCCAAGTTTGGTTCAATCTCACCCTTTTTCAGCGCTCCCCAGTCCCCCTCAGTTAAGCGAAGCAAACAAGGGCCAGGTGTCTCCTTCTGAGGACAGGTCATTCCCCTGAAGCTCTGCAGGAGCCTTTGTGTCCCCACCCTGAGGGAATGCATCCCTTCTGGGTACACCAACAGCCTTTTGACAATTGCCTGCTCTGGAGAAATCCCCCCCCTTCAGCTTGTGGCAGCGAGTAATCAAACCCAGTCAGGAGTCACCTTTTTTAAAAGGCATAAAAATAAGATGGCTTCTGCTTCCCGAAAGAACAGACCAGGCCCAGGCCCCGAGGTAACCAAAATACAGCACCTCAGGGGTCATCGCAGCAAAAACAACTGCTGAACTGAATCAAACCCTGGAGACTGCTACTTCACTTGTGTAAAAAACAAAACACTTTTCTATAATACAAGTGCATGTAATACAGCAGCACATGGACTTTTGCTTGTTCTTCATGACAGAAATCTAAATGCATGATGTCTACAGTATCTTTTGTAATGTTTGTTGGCTGAACTGCATAAATATGGTTGTGAAAAACTAACCTTTGAGAGCCAAAACCTGGAGAGGCAACGCCCAGCACCACGGCGTGCTGCTGCAGCCCGGGAGAGCGCGGATGCCCCAGAAGATGCAGCAGGTCACCTGCAGCCAGAGGGGTGCTCGTGTACCCCTTCTTTTAGAAAAACATGTATTGTTTGTTAGGAAGCTTCTGCCCCTGTAAAACAGGGCCTGTAGCACTAAATAACCATAAAATAATAAAAAAACCTCTCTTCAGAGAGAAAGAGATTAGAACAAAAAAGGGCCTGTATGATTTAGAACGGTCCACAGTGATACCAATTACTAATGCAGAAGGAAAGCGAAGCAGCTACAAGCAAGAGGGTTTTTTGTTTTCTTTTAAGAGATCACATTACGAATCTGGAATCTCCTTATTTTTGCCACAAATACTTCACCTCCTTTTATACCATTTGCTGATCTCTTATGGAGCCTTTAATAACATGGTGTGACACAGAATCAACCCGAAGCTTTACTGGGGCTTTTTGGGCTGGATTTTTTGTCACTCTGTGCCTCACAAGGCATAGAAGTATGTATTTCAAAGGATGACCCACCCATTATGAAAATTAGCATCTTAGCTTTGCATTCATTTTATTACTAGTAAGTCAGTTTTCTCTCTGAATTGATATTGCAGTGGCAGACTTTTTTTCTGCCATAAAATGATCATCAGTATCCCCTTAAATATATATAGCAAGAATTAAAATAAGGCTCCTCAAATAATTTCAAACAGATCTACACATCTAAAGGGTAAATCTGTTTATGAGATTAGTATTTTGGGATAGCTAAAAATCCAGCTTTATTTCTAAAATGGTAACTCAGGCCTACTGTTTAAATATCTCTCAGACACCCAGACTAATAGGACACTTCACAAACACACAGACAAGTTAAAACAATCTGTCTGCTTTAGATATGTTTAAGTGAATCTGCAAAACATAAGTTGTTACATAGCAGCAGAATAATTTTTTTTTTCCCCCAAATTGTATTTGTAGACCTGGATACTAACTCCCAGACACACTGTGCAAAGAAAAATGGGAACAACAGACTGAAGTTGGGATTGATTTACTTCATTAGCTGGGATTACAAGTTTAACTTACAAACCAGAGGTCAAAATTTCTCATTAACAAGGGGGCCATGAATCGCTGCAGGGCTTGGTTCAAGAGGAGACCACTCTTATTACTAACTACACATTTCAATCTGTCTTTGATGTTCTCCTTCTACCCTCCTCCCTTTTATTTTTTGGCAGAGGAGTTGATTTTAATTGTAGCTATACAACACAGCTCAGTTTGCCTGAGAGCCAGCCTCCACATCTGCAGTGAGTGCAGTTCTAGTGATATTGGGTGCAGTCCATAGCTTAGGGCTAATTTTAATGGCTCCCCTTTTCATACAAGGCTCAGATTGTTTTCCACGTGATTCCTGTTAATTTAGCTGCAGGAAAGGGCATCAGTTTTCCTTCTGAGTTTCTGATCCATACTTCTAAACTAGGTGAAATGTATTAAAGAAGAGAAATGATCACAAAATGAGATTCAATTTTCTACAACCTCCCTAAACTGATAAAGCAAGTAATCCTACTATTTTAATATCCAAAAGAGAAATACAGGTTATGAACAATATATTTTTAATGTCTGTTAATTTTGATAAGCCTTTAATTTATGAAACGTTCTAAAGAAGCTCTTAAGATCTCTAACAATGCTAAGGGTTAAAAAAGGAATGCTTACACATCTGTATATTGTATGTTTTCAAAATTAGGGATTCAAACTAAGATTTCACAGTACATTTCCCAAAACAAGTAAGAGTTGTGTGCATTATGGCAGCAGATGGTGTAGCACACCATCAAATAATAAAATGCTTAACACATTATTTTCTATTTTCGATTAATAGAACTAAAATAACTGTAAACAGTCAGAAGGTAGAGTATTCAAACAGCTGCAAAGTGCTCATTCTACACAGACCTACTACAGTTTTTAAAGGAAAACATGCCACTGATGCTGGTTAAACCGATGAAATTTTCATGTATTACGTATAGTTAAAATTATAATAAAATCTGCCTCAGCAAAGTTACACTCTACAATCATAACTGCCTTTAAGCATTGCAAAATTTAACCCCCCTGAAAAATCAAGCATAGTCTATACTTCAAGTAAAAATCTACACAGATATCATTTTAACAGAAATATAAACAACAATAATATTTTTTCATAATTCTAATGTAGAAAAACAATTGCTAAGAGTAATAGTTACCAAAATAATTTTTCACAGACATACAGTGTCTTGTCTTTGTTTACATACACCTATGTTGACTACAAAGAGTTATCATCTCCAGCTTCATACCTATTTATTACTAGTAATGAAAGACAATTTTGCACATGGTAAATTCATACAGGTTTATGATGTGAAACCCTAAGGTGAAAAGGCAGGAACTATTAGCTGAGTAATTTTAATTTAGGAGCAATACAAATTTCCATTCATTCCAAGAGACAAAAATCTCCTGTATATTACACAGATCTATTCTGTTTCCCATTTTCTATTGGACCAGTTTTTACTTCAGATGTAAGACTTAGTAGCATATATTAAATCACTTTCTTTTACTTGTTTATTTTAACAGTTGCTGTTAATTCTCCATGTTCCAGGCTTTTCCAGTTGCCAGCCAGTGTTTCAGCATTAAAAGGTATGCTTTTAATTCACACTCTGAGCCGAGTATTAACTTTTTCTGGTGGCCAAGTCAGTCCCCTTTTGTGCAAGTCTTCTATTACTAGTTTGTAACTAATCTGCCTGCTGGAACTTTACAAAAACCCTTTGTTTGCTTCTGGAGCCCAGATTTAGGGAGATAGGAGGCAAGGCTTGGTCAGCTATCGGTTTCATTCCTGTTGGCAGCACAGGTCAAGTCACCGGCCATGACTTCCAGTCACCTTTACAAAATCTGCTGCAGTGTCAGGAACATCTTATCAACACGGGGTGCAAGGGCTACCTTCAAGTTTCAACAGGGGGTTATCTTAACGACTAGACATCTTTAAAAGGTCATTATTGCAGTCTAATTTCAAACTGGCACCAAAATGAAGGGTTGTCTTTGTGTAGGATTAATTTAAAAACCTCAGGATTTGATGTCAGTGGGAAATAACCAGCGTGGGACTCATAATGCTGCCTTCTCCTGCTTCTGGCCAGCACCTAGGGCTAATTTCTTAGGAGATGAAAACTATGACAAGCCCTTCAGTTAAGCTGAAAGCAGGCAGCAGTCCAGTAACACCCACAGGCCTCAGAGGCATCCTGTGACCCCCTTAGAAAAGTCACATTCACTTTGCTCTTGAGAAAGGAAAAATAATGCTGGAGGCATTTTGTTTTAAACCATGTGAAATAAGGAAATGTGAGGATGTGAAAATGAAGTGAAAAAAGTTAGAATTCATTTCCTCCCTTTGCAATGGCTTAGAAGCAAAACTGGTTCATTTTGAAAGTGTGTGTAAAAATCTGATACATTCACCAGTAGGCAGTGACTACAAAATGCTTAAGGTAAAATATGTAAATATGTAAAATAATATCTTGAAAACCATCTCCTTTTGTGCTTGAAAGCATTTTGTAAAAGCATCTTTATTTCTCAGTAGCACTAATAGACAGCCAGAAAGAAAAGTTACTTATTGTCAAAACAAAAAATAACAACAAAATTGTAGGTACTAGAAAAATATTTTTAAACAAATCTGCAGAGTACTGAAAAGGAAAAAAATTAATGCGTAAGTTCCTTGGATGACTTCTGCCCTTTTAGTATTAATCTGAATAATAATAAAGGAACATGTAAATTACAATTTCAAAATCTTCAACAGGGTTATTTTAACTATCACAGACTTAAGGCAAACCTAATCTGCCAAGTCTTCACTCTCATTTCATTCTAAAACTGTGCCTCACTTTTTAATTCCTATTATGCCTTTTAACTTAGATGGGCTTTTTATCTCCTAGCTAAGCAGATCCAATCTCATTTCCTTGTTCATATTAAAGAGATCTACACAAATGTATATTCAGCCTGTTTATTACTTGCTACAGACTGCTAACCTTGTTCCAAAATATTCTCATTAATAAAAGGTTATACTATGAGGACCCCTTAAGAATGCTCAAATTAAAAGTACATGAATATTTAAAACTTTGTCTTAAATTCTTGTGCTATATTATATTATACAATCAAAAGAAAGTAACAGAAAATTATTTAACATGAATACAATTTTGGAAGAAAGGTTTCACAGGTGAGGAGGTCTCAATTCTGAGAAATGAACTCTAGCATTTAAAATAAACACCTTGATTTCATTTTCTTTCCTTATTTGAAGAAAGAGGAGAATAGATAAGGAAGGCTAGGGTAAGGAACATATAAGGAAGAAGATGGGAAACAAAGGAAAACGATGGGGATCTTGAGTTACTGCAATACACAGGTACCAAATGATCCTTCTAGAATAAGACTACTGGGAGCTGACTGGAGAAATTGACATAGCATCGAACTCCAACATAGTAATGTAACTACATAAACACATAGACCAAAAAGGAAATAACAATCAATTGGAATTATTTTGAGACATGGCAGAATTTATACAGTCCGGTTTCTTTAAAAAAAATCCCCTTAAAAAAAAAAAATTCAACAACAATAATAATAAACAATAAAATTAATTATTGGCAGCATCACATCTGAGCCCCACAACCAGGCTGCTCCACTTACTCATTTATGGAGAAACAGCCCTATTTACTGTGCTGCAGGAAACTTACTTCCCTCCCAGAATCTTAACAAAACACTATAAGAAGCTGAAAGGAAATTTAAGAAGTTGATAATGCTAAAGAATGACATATCCAAAGCCTTCACCATGCTCTTTTCCATATATTGTGGTTAAATGGATAAAGAGCAGGAAGGGCAAAATGATGGTCTGTATCTGTATGAAATGGAGTCAAACCACTCAGCTTGATTTTCCTTCCCCATCATCCACTCAAAGCAGTAATTTTTCAGTAAACTGAGGATGGAATAATGCATCTTAATATGCTTTTAATATGCAGACAAACCTTTAATCTTAGAAGGTACGATTCTGCCTAATTTTTAAGTCTGAAGTGCTTGCTTGAATTAAAGTATTGAGATAAATTGGCAGTTTTTTTTCCTACCTAAGACAGCTATAGTTAATGGGTCGAAGCATAATTTGCCTGTCCTGTTTGAGCTCACAGACATTTGTACAAGTGTCACAATCATTCATGTGACACTTGCCTGCTTTATTATTCCATGCCAAAAATAAGCAAATGTTTACAAGATTTGTTTATCTGAAGCATATAAAGAACATGGAAGAAAAGGGAAAGACATGAATAAGCATATGCAGGGAAACTTAACAGATAACAAGACTGCTCCTTCACAACACGGTTTGTTTTAATCTAAGCCTCTCCTCACTGTGTTCTTTAAATTGTGATTAAATTATTATAAGGTTGTTTATAATCAATTCAGCTACAGTCTAGCATGTATTAGCCTGTAAATTCAAACCTCCTGTCCTCCCATCAGCCTTTCACTTCCTCACAGGCATGACCTGAAATAGGAACCTGAAATATCCTGAGTACATGGGCACATGGATGAGTCCTTATCAGTTCTGAGAGAGAGTTTGTATCCATGCTCTTTGATGGCAATCAGCACAACCAAACAGCTTCTTTCTGTAATTCCTGTATTTTAATTTCACAGCTGCTCTTTACTGAGACTTACACATATAACCATTTGTAGAAAAGTATAGGAAAGTTAATAATTGTTAAAGGGTTACATGAAGAAGATAATTGTTCTATTTCTTCTGAATTGCCAATGATGATTTTGCTGTGAGGGGGGATTATGGAAAGAAATGGAACACTAGACACAGGAAAGTACTGTTACCAAAATAATCTAACAAATGCAAATACAGCTCACAGTATTAACAAAAGTGTCGAGTCTAAGACTATAGACAGATGTTAGCTCTGGATCCAGCTGTGCTGATCAAAGGCTTTATGCCCCCCAGCTGCTCCTCACTGCCCCCTGCTGAAGTTATTATCCTGAAGATCTGCCAGCAGAGTAGCTCATATGAGTGCTCCCTAACTCACTCCAGGCAGTATCAGCCCCTCGAACCCATACCACCTATTTATTTAGAATAATCCAGTTGATTTTGTCTACAGTGAGTGCACTTGCACAAGCCATTCCACTGAAAGAACTTCATGGTGGTGACCTCTGTAAGAAGTCATACAGATGGCAACTAGTGTAGTTGTTTGCAATGTAATTCTTTCTGAAACTGTAAAAAACAGTCACTGCTAAAATACCATCTACCTCTATAAATAAAAGTACCTAAAAAATCACCTAATCAAATCATGCAATGCCTAAAACCTGTTTGGTTTTTTTTTCCCCCCAATAAAAACACCCATGGACTTTTCCTTCTGAACTACAGATAGAACTTACAATAGAACTGACATTTAAAAACAGCATCAACAATAATGATACAGATCTCCCATAATCTGAAATGTGCACAGCACCAAAAACAGCACCTTTGTTCAAATGAGGCTTGTAAGAGATCACTAGGAGTCACAACTGAAATCACAAGCCAAAACATTGCTTTGTTTGGTAATTCTTGATTTTGAGCAAATAGATTATGCCTGATTCAACTTTTACACTAAAAACAGCTGAGATTTTTGTTAATAAAGACAAAATTAAATATACAAATCAGATAACATTTAGAGCTGCAGACTCCCTTTTAATTTAATTTCCAATCCTTAAAATGCATTGCAAACCAGTATTTTTTTAATTTTAAATTTGCAGGAGAATTTTGGATAATCTTCCACTTATTTTTGGAGGTACAGTTCAACCCAATCTTACCAAAAGGTGTCTTTTGTTACACTACACATGTTAAAACAGTTCTTTAAATACTAAATACTAATTGCGACCCTATTATCAGTTGGGTTTTAGCCTCCTCTGGTAACTTCTCTCTTGAGGTGACAAACTGGCAGTACCTGAATTCATTACAGTCTGATTAATTATGCTGCTTTCATACAAAGGGGAAAGAGACTTCAATGGGAAATTGTAACCTTACTCAGTACCTGTGCAGCAACGTATCAGAATATCAATCCTAGATCCTTGCACCTTTCATGTTCTCTTTGCTAATTCTTAGTAATTACTTCTCCCCTACCTATCACATAGGTCAGCTCACCTGCAACTGGTTGAATAGCTAAAGGAAAGGGATCAGAACACTTTAGTTCTAGTCAATTAAATTTATACAAGCTAGCAGACAATGCTGAAAACTGTACACTCTTCACTTACTTACACAACCTAACTCCAAAATGCAATAATCCTTTTTCTTCCCCAACTAAACACTAAACACAAAACATAGCAGGAGTTTGGGGAATAAATGGGGAAGAGAGGAGTGGAGTCAAACAAACCTCTTTTTTCATATTGCTGAGCACTTGCTAAATTTTCACCTTCTACATCTTTGGAGGTGATTTCCTTACATTATCAAGAAACTGAGAACCACCTGGCTATCTCACCAGAAGATACAGATGGCCCAAAACATTCTTGTACCTAGAAAGCATTACTGGTTTTGCTTGCTTTCTTCTCATGCTTGTTAACAGGCAAAGGCAAATTTATACAAGACAAGAATCAGACATATGTGTCTAAAATACACTGGCATAATTAAACTGTGAATGAAAACAAATCAAAGGTATATATGTTCAAATAGTATTTATTGTTCCTTTATGTAAAGGAACAAGGAACTTGGCAAATATTTCTTATGAATAAAGGCCCATCTTCACAAAAGTAGGGGTTATGAATAGCAATGAACAAGATAAGAGTACATAAGATAAAGTTAACTACAGTAAGCCACAGACAGAAGTGAAGCCAGACTGACAATGGAAGAATTCCCAACCTACTGAGCTACAGAGCATTCCCCACACAATTGTTTAATGCCAACGCACATCAGCGTTTAGACTGAAATAGACACTTCAGAGAAATATTTTCACATGCAAGGTTTGGGGTATCTCTTCTTTTTATATGGATAATACTCAAAGCGTATTTCTCTCTACAGACTTGGGTCTCGTGCTTAAAGTCTTGTGCTTAAAGCACACATGCCTGTGTGCTCTGCTGCCAACGGCTATTTAAAGATTTTGCTGTACCTACAGAATTGTATTAATGGAGATCCTAGAGGGTATGACTAAAACCTGTTGAATTTAAGTTTGAAGAAAACATATAAATGTAAGTGACTGGTAAGTGACTGGTTAAAGTCAAGAACAGGAGGTGTTCCCAGGTCTCTCTCTCACAGCCAATTGCCTCTAATAATAAACACATAGGGCTGGAATCAGGTACTTTGGAGAAAAATAATAATGCATTAAAAATATTGCCAGAACAACAGGCTTCCCTCTCTCATTTGAAGACACCATTGTCCTGTATGAACAAAAACTGCAGGAAGATAGCTTCAACTGTCACATTTAGGCAAATGGAGCTGGCTATACCTGCAAACAAACTGCAGTGACAAAATATCATCCCTATTGCTCTTCACCCAGGGATGCCACTGCATTAGACTTACAGACACCAGTTGCCACACCCCTTTTTAACTAGGTAAAATAAAGCTGCAGCTAATACACATCAAAAGAATTTACACTATTAAAGTGTAAGAGGGAAAAACTTGCAAAAGAAAAAAATAAACAGAAAATAAATTTTAAACTCAAGTTTATTAAAAAACAGTATTGTTTAAAGCAGCTCCTCCTGTAAACTCCCATCCTTATCCAGTTTCCATGGACAAAAATCTAAATTTTTTTCATGGATAAGATGTCTAAAACCACAGAATAATAAGTAATCAGAAAACATTTGGTGAATTAATTAAAAAAGATTTAAAATCATATTATTCATTAAATTGCTAACACATTCTTCTAAGGAAAATCAAATATAAATAAAAACTCAATGAGTTTAATTTGAATTATATGGTTGCCTTCAACATTTTTTTAAAAGAATAACTTAGTATGTCTGAACAATAGATTATAAGGATGTACTTAATATTTTATCAGTTACTACTCACTTTGACATTAGTATATATGTATTAAAAGATAAAAATGTATGTCTATATAATCCAGCCACAGATTAATCTTAAAAATTGCAGTAGAGAGGGTGTCTCCTTCAGCATCTCTTTGCTTTGGCTGGCTCAACCAATCTGCTATGGCCATTCAACCAGTTAAATAAATTTCTATAACGATTTCACCATTTTAGGCTGCCTATCTGCAAGTTCTTACTGTCAACATGAATTACTCTGTATGCTGCAATTCTCCCATCAACTGAGACAAAGTATGACTGTTGTAGTGTTCTGTTAACATGACATGCTTCTCATGTATCTGTATTCCAAATGTCAAGATGATACTGCACAGCCAGCCAGAAGTGTTCTATTATCAGATCTAGAAGAACAATTTACACTAAAGGGTAGACTTCAGAATAGGTAGGTAAAGTATTTTCTTTGATATGCAATCTCTAGTTTGGTGTCAATTCTGAACAACTTCCCCATGTTATGGTGTCTTTCTATGCAACTGGAGTGTAAGCCGCTTAAGGAGGATTAATCTGACACAGTTTGATTTGTCTGTTTTACGTGATGCTCATTCCAACCAGACATAAGTCAGAAAGCTTTGTCTTGAGAAGGAGAGAGCAGAGAGGGTAGAAAAAGGTATTAATTAGTTGCTTTTGTTTTTGTTTTGCTTTTCTGGAGGCAAATTGTATCAGAAATTCAGTACAAATCAGAATTATTCAGAAAAGAGCTACTCAGATATACCAACTGAATGATGGAGACAAAAATACACCTCTGAAAGCCTTGAAAAAGTATATAATTTTTGTTAAGGTTTATACAATTATATACTTAATTTAAAAAGCAGTGACTGAATATATATAGTCTAATAACTTAGAAGTAAGTCAGAAATTATACAGCCTTGTTCAGGAATTATTTTGAAATCAGAAGACTTGAGTTAAATTTACCATTCAAATAAGAAAAGCAAAAATCTAATTTTGCATAATCTGTAGTTGGAGAAACATTTTCACAAGAAGAAACATTGATTTGCTTTTTCCCACCCACTCACTTAGTACAATTTGATAAATTTATCACAGCAGTATGTAATACTTATACAGCAAGGGCAGAAATACAAAAAACAATGTTAAAAGTAATTGGTCTTAATCACCATCAGGACAAACAGCTTAAAAGACAATATATAACTTTTTTAATCTGTCTGAAATCCAAAAAACCTTGTGTCTCAGCAGAGTTAGCGTAAAAAAGGCAGTCGACTTCAGACCAGCCTGGTTTTACCACTCAACATAGGCTGAACAAGCTGAATTATGATATTCATTTTTTTATATATGGCACTGTAGAAAAGAAACTCAACTAGGTCAAAAAGACTTATTAATCACTATAGCTAAAACAAATACTGTGAATAACATGAACCAATGGACCAACAGCTAAATCTAGGGAGAGCCTTCTAAAGACACTTGCAACATTGGAGTCTCCAGTTACGTATCAAGAACGTAAAATAAGAAGCATTAAAATTTTCAATTACACATTCTTTACTTTCATTAACTGTTGCAAACTGATCAGATGTCAAACTGAAATGCACTATGTACACAACCTAAAGATTTTTTTACACAGAGACCAGAATCAACAGAAACAGACTTGACTCTAGCCTATGACTTTAAGATTACTCTGGACACTTCAGTTAGATCTTACATTAAAAGTTTACATAAATAATGCATTATTTCTTAATTGATTTGGACACTGAAAAATGCTCAGAACTGAATATTATGATCTGGGATGGAATCTGTTCACCTGTTGTAATTCCTTACAACAAAACCAAAAGAGGTTGAGAACACTGTAATTTGAAGCTCAATTAAAGTAGGGAAGGGGAAACAATATATTGAGCTTGCATTACTTTCAGAGATGGGAAAATTTAATTGTGGCTTTGGATACAAGCACCAGGAATATTTTCCAGGATGCTCAGATTTAGCTCACCTTCTGCTTTTTAAATATATTTTAATTTTTTTTATTATTATTTTAATAGCATAGAAAAGAAAACAAATGAAAAGAAGAAAAAGAGGGATTAATTAAAACTTCATAAAGAGAGAAATGTAGGTGGTTTCTTTCATGGCTTGGCAAGAATGTATCACAGGCCAGTGATATGGCCTGGGAAAAAAATGCCCTCTGCCAACACCTCCCCTATAGATAAAGCAGGCTGCAGTGCTGCTGTCTTTTTGATCAAGAGAAGAAATCCCACGCCAATGACTGTTTCCCCTGACAGACTGCTTGTCCTTTTTAATGTTACATGAGAGCACCAGCCTGAATTTCCCTCCCCTCAGCGCTAGTACCACTACCACTGATTAGAGATGCTGGTCTGCCTAGGGGTACTCACTTCTTTGGCCAAGGCTGTTTAACCTGTTGTGCTCCTTTTATTCCCTACCTCCTCCTTCGGAGATAGAAACTTTGCCTTTTTTATGGATCTTACAGTACGCTCATTCTCCTAACAGAGCTTCTTCTAAATTGCTCAGTAATTGGCCCATCATACAGAGCTTCAGCACTTGTTATGCTCCTGACTTGGCAAGAGACTGTCATGCTCAAGAAGACTGGGGAAATATCTCTTTTATTGATAATTACAGCATGGGCCAACACTGTTTCCATGCTCCTAAAGCATGGAAATCGCTATTTATGATACCTTCTACTTTCTCAAACACAGTTGCAGAAAACCTCGTCATTTTTTTCTTTCATCTCCCTGTACAGCAACATTGTTCTTTGTGCTTTTTTTGCTGAGATAAAGAGCAGCAGTAAAATTAGCACTGGAAATAGGTCTTAGTGCACTACCTCTTTCAGATAGCTAATCCACAGGCCATGCTCAAAGCTCATAATGAAAATGAGAGGGTGAATTAAGGTAAGATTTTCCAAAGTGGTTCAACAGCCGAGATGTCTGACTCTTTAAGGTGTTGGACTCTTAAATGACCTAGGGTTTCCATGCACAATCTTCATAATAGTTTAACTTAGTTGCAGTTAACTGTGTGAAATACGTGGGGGTGGATTCACTCATGCTTGGAAAAGTGCTGACAGGAAACTAACGTACTAGTTAGTGAGACTGCCCCATAAAGCTAACTCTGAATTCCCACGAAGTGGTACCAGTTAAAACGGTATAAAAATAATAATTCAAATCTGTTTAACTTCATGTAGACCAGACAGTGAGATAATGCTCTGAAGACAAGAGGAAATGGAGGGAAAAGACCCAGTGATGGGTAAGTCATGGAGACACTCATGATAATTTTATCACCAGAGTCCCTTTAGACTGTAAAGAATTTCCTTAAGTTGTTCCCATTTTTTAACTTGTCTGCTTTCCTTTTTGGCCATCTCCCCCATAGCCTATATTAAAAAAAAAAGACACACACACAAAAGAGTTTTAAAAACATGCCAAGGTCGGGGAGCTGTGATCTGCAGTACTGCATGATGCCCTTCCTATTGCAGCTCCCCTGCAGCAACTGGCTGCAAGCCTGTAACTTGAAGGCAAGCAGTAACTAAGTAACTAATAAATAAGGAGTATACCACTAAAGTAAACAGTACCCTAGCTATAATTAGCTAGCACAGACAAGCTGCTGGTGGTAGATGTCTCTCCGAGCTCCCTCAGGCCCTCTCCAGCCCAACTCCCCCACAGAATCCCTTTAACCAGCATGCTCCTGTTTGACTCCAGGCAAAACAAAAACAAAAACCCCTTTTTTCCTAGTCACTGACTAGAACAGAGTATGTAACAAAAGGAACACCAAGATGAAGATCCCACTATCAGATATTTTTACTTTATTATTTCTTTGAAAGCAAAACGCAGTCTGTAACATTCAAGATGCATCAGGAAACTTCATAAACCTGCATTTAACACACATTTAGTCCTGAAGACTTTTGCATCAAATAACGTGAGACTCTTCAAAAGCCTGCAATATGCCTATTTCCAGAAAGTAAACCCTGTTTTTATCACTGGAAAAAAAGAGAAATAAAGCATTTCCTACATCAGAACTGGTTATAGATTAACAAACCTGAGTCTGTGTAGTAGGAAACAAGATGAGTCTGACAGGAACGCTGACATGCACAGCAATCCAACAAAAGCTTCTTGCATGTAATTAATGTTCTACAGGAGGCATGTTACTAACTTCAAACAAATGAACCACGGTGCTTAAAGTTAAGCGTGTGCACATGTCCTTGCAGGTTTGGAGCTCAAACACTTCTTGTGAATGTGGCCAAACAGGACCCATTTTGCTATCATTCTTACAAAGAAGAGATGTGCAATTCACATTGCTCATGTAAACTTGTAAACGGTTTTAACAAAGCTGAAAGACTACTTTCAGCTGAAAGTTTAAATATTTGAGCCACACCTTTGAATTTTACCATTGGTAAACTTTAGCCAAATTCTGAAAGAGGAATGTGGACAGTAGGAGACTTGTCAATGAACACAGAAGTGTGAACATTCATTTCCAAATTAAATCAGTGTTTGCCTAAAATAATCTTAAAATAGAGAACAGATTGTAGGAACTAAAAACACATCATGTTCATTGCACAGCAAAGTTCATCACAATAAATTTGCCTGCACCACAAACTGCTGATATTGTGTTCCCTGATAATGACATCACTTAAACCCATAGTAGGGAACTGACTCTAAAATTTGTGCACATACACGTATGAAGAATATGCACACATTAAATACTCCCAAACTGATAAAGTAACCTCTCAGACTTACACTGCAATCTTGGAAGACTTGTATATGGCAAAAGGAAACCATGAAAGGCCTCTCTTCATTCCTCTTTCTTAGACACTGAGCTTTTTTCAATTAGAACTACTTAAAATGAAAGGACCATTTTTTTTAACTACACATAATAAGCCAGCAAGTTCTCAATGAAATGTTTGTCTCTTGTCAACAGATGCTATCAACAGAACATTGTAAGGCAACATTCAACTGGTGGCAAGATCCATTTAAGGAGCATCAATCTAGACCTCCTGCAAGACTTCAGAAAGCTTGTACAGATAACTTCATGTTTTCAAGAAAGAGGAGCTTGTCTGACTATTGCAAACTGTTTTCTCAGTATCATACATTAGGAAATGTAAGAGACTCCCAGGCAGATTTACCCCAAAAGAAGAGGTTCTCTGAAATTGTAAAGACTTAACAAAGGCAGAATTTAGATAATGTTTGGGAGGAGGACTCAGACAACAGTTTGGTTCCACAATTTACATTAGGTAAAATAACAAGAATTTCTGTTCAGTACTTCTATGTAAGTTGTTTACAGTAGAAGCTGGCAATAGGATTCACTTCAAGTTCAAGCCTGTTTGCCTAAAGGCTCAGGGTAAACTAAAATGCTAAATTACTATTACCATAATTGTCACCAATATATTACTTGACTTTCTGGAAAGAGTCACTCTGAAAATATCCTAGAACGGGCATCCTTATAAAGTTCAAGTTCTTTGGACTTTTTCAAAACCTCAGCTTCTGCTAAGAATTTTTTCGCCAAGAAGAAAATAAAAAATATTCCACAAAATGTGTTTGGCATTGAATGGGATGGAAGGGAGAAGGAAACTAATCTAACTGACTGATCTGACTCTTCTAGAGGAGGATCAATTAAAAAGGAAGCATTGCCATTTAAGATACAGGTCTATATCTTTCCATCTGTATGTTAAACAGTTACACTTTAGAAATTTTCTGGTCAGGTTTTCAAAATTCTTTTCACTGAAATCTAAAAATGTCATAGCACCTTGGGCCTTACCTTCTGAAGTCAATGGAGAGACTTAAGTCAATTTTGACAAACCCTCAGCTAGACCCTTTCAGACTTTCTTTTCCTTAGTCTTATCAGATATATTTAGCCAGAATAAAGAAAAATTCTGGAATTCTAAGTGTCATAAAACCAGAAACTTCAAAATATATTTTATCCTTCAGCATCTGAACATCAGGAAGACAAAAGAAGACAATTGAAAACACAGAAAAACCCAATGTGAAAAAAACCAAACCATCAAACAAAAAATGACCTCACATATCCTGTCCCTACAAATCCTCAAAGTAGCTGCCTTTTTGGAAGAAAAACAATACTCTTTCACAGTAACAGCAGCAGACCCCTATAGGGATTGTCAGATAATGGATGAACTATTAACTACTCAAGTAATTTTGCCAAGTTCACATTTCCCATGCTAATCAGCTGCACACACTGTATCCATAAATAAAGATTGCGTTTACTATTACCACATTGATAAATTTATTTTCTTTTTAAAATGCAATATTTTTTTCCTTTTTTAACCAATGAGGAGGATTTTAGTTGGAAAAAAACCCAACACACACTATTCAACACTGCAGTCAGAAACCTTTGAAAAGCCAAGACAGAAATACTCTAATGGTCTCCTTTTGTGTGATATATCAACATCAAGCAGTCAGGTGGGATCACCTACCATTTCCATCTCCAAACGAAGTAAAAATCGAATTTGTCTTGGCCAATACAGAAAAATTACTAATATCATTGAACATCTGTCAGAATATTTTGTGTTACACAGATCAAAGGAATACACAGACTATGCAAACCTGTTCTACCAGTAAAAAAGAATGTTTTTGCTGGCACAGAGCCACTTTCTATTTTCTTGCATTGCTGCCTGACTTTTTCCTCCTGTCAACTGAGATTCATGCAAAATTGTTCTACTGCCTCCTGTCTTGCTGTCTGTATTCCTGTCTGTCTGCAACAGGCACAGAAATGTATTTCTAGATATTCCTCCAAATTAGAATACTTAATTATCAATGTAAACATAGCATTATCTTTCATGCCTTCCTACTTTTTACTGAGAGGTCTGTAAAATGCATTAGAATGTTGTTTACAAATCTGGCTTCACAAAATAAAACCAGACGTCTAAAAAACATAGAACATGCTTGTCATGAGTTAAAATACAGCCTGAAATTAATTTTTTAAAACTGAAAATTCACCAGTGGGGCAAATTATTTTTCAATTGAATTATCATCTATTTAAGAATGAGAAAATGGGTGCAATTATTCATTAGAAGAACAACCATGCAGTCTTTCAAAAGACTGATTTTCAAATAGATATTGACATATTTATTGTGAATTATTTTAACATTTGGCTTTTGAAAACAGGAAGTAAAGCAAGCCAGAGAAGCTGAAGATAAACTTGAGATTTTCAAAGATTCATTAATTCCATTTTAAAAAACCCAACAAACAAAACAAGAAACAAACAAAACAGACTCCTTAACTTTCTTCAGACTCCTTGAAAAATCAAACAACTAGAAATGAAATCATAACTGTCAGTAGCAATGACATCCTACACCAAACCAGGTCTGAGATAACCACTGCACTCTATCATGTCAGTGATAAACTGAGCAGAGAGTGCTTGAAAAGGCAATGATACAATAAATCATAAAAATTCCTTCTGTTCTGCTGTTAGTCTACAGATTTAAAAGCGCAAAAAGCTTTAACTTCTTGGACCATAAACACTTGCACAAGGTGTTCTGGTCTATTATATCTGCTTTTATATAACTCAAGCTTAACAAGTGTAAAGAACCTTTAGATTTCAGTGCTTTCTAAACATATGTTGACCACTTAAAACAAAAAGTAATTTATCAAGAGCCAACTATAAAAACCAAGCTGAGACTTGAGTTGTTCCAAGGATCTTTGAAAGTGGATGCCATAAAATTACTTTAGTTCCAAAAAAGTGAGGGAGTAGCCTAAAGATTTGCTCAGAGCATGGCAATCCCACTGACTGTTTTTTCCCCAAAATAAAAGACTATTCATTGGTTCTAATTCTTTCAGATCTGTTAGAAGCAGTTATGTCTCACAGTTAATGTTGGCTGATTCATAAACTTTTAAATCTGAATGATATTTTTTGAGTAGAGCCCAATGCACAACCCATCTGTAACAAAGACTTCGGCAAGAAGCACTATACATCTCTTTTTGTTTTGGTCAAGAAAAGAAGGACACAAGGTCAGGTTTTCCATGAGACAGCTCTGTCATACTTGTCTGACCTATTCCAAAGATAAAATTACTTAGTATCCTGATCCCTTCTTAATATTGTTCAAAATATTAACAATGACTTTGAGGAACAATTGTAGAGGTTGCTGAAATGTCTATGGATAACCCAAGCATGAAATGAGAATGTCACCTGTAATGTGCACAAGCAAATGAATCCCATTCAGCCCGGGATAACCAAAAAGAGACCATGGTCAAAAGTACATTTTCCCAACTATGTTGTACTGCCCAAGTGCCTCCCAAAAAATCATTAATTCATCCTTATACTTCCATTTGGAAATCAGGAACTACGAGCAGTATAAAGATCCAACAGAGAGGAATATAAAGTCTGCATTTGGAAGTCTGTGGTACAACACAGATTTCCAAATCTCTAACTAGAATCTTAATCATGTTTTATACAAAACCTCAACATGAAAACAGCTTTAAAATGTTCAAATTATACCATCTGAAAGATTAATTTAATTTTTAAAAAATTAAAAATGTAATTAGCTTTTCTCTACACAAAACATCACTGTTCTCACTGCAGTGGGACTTTCCAGGTCTGCAAGAACATTATCTTTCTTAACTAATATAATGGTTGGAATACAAGGGGTGAGAAAAGCCACAAAGTATCAGATCTCTCTTGAACACTGGCCCAATATATTGTCCTGTGGAAGATGGTGTTTGGGATAGTTTGCTGAATATTCGTAAGATGACTGCTCTTCCTCTGCATGAGAAAGAGGGGTTTTTTCCTATCCCTAAAATGACTGTCTTCAACAAGCGGTGATTCACTGAACTAGCCCCGAAGCTGCCTTTAGAAGCTCAGTATTCAAAAACCATCTGTGCCAGCAAGTACCAGGAGAGGGCTTTCACTTGATATTTAAACCAATTATACCCTCAGATATTTCAAACATATACTCTGTATTTATGTATTTTGGGATACTAGCCATAGGTCTTGATGAAAAGCCAAAATATTTAATTATTATTGTTATTAAATACAGACAAATACTTGCATTTAATCTCTGTACTTCAATTCCACAGTAGAAAATGAGGAACTTGGAAATACGCAAATTTTGCACTCGTTGCACCTTAGCACTACTCAAATATGTAACTTGTAAAGCAACTTGATCTAGTCTTGTGATAGTTAATGCTCTTCTAAAAGCTTTAACTCTTACAATTACATGAAAATATCTGTTTTATAAACAAAAACAATTTTTAATCCTAATTCTCAAAAGCCTTCAAGAAAAAACTGAATAGAATCAACATCCACAAGGTAAACAAAAGCAACTAAAAATTTACTATTTTAAATCTGACATCAGAGGTATTTAATGATACTAAATAAAGAGCTTAAGTGGTTGATGTCTTGCCTTTCCTGTAAATGTCTCCCACTGCCCTAACTTGCCATTCTCTGCTGTATACCAACGCAAGTACTAACAGCATTAATAAGAATTAGGCACTACTGCTGCTAAAGGCATACCATGGTACAGGATTATTAGGTATCTACTTGATAATAAATACATTAACATTTAAAAATATTTCCCAATACTTCTGTCAGGCATCACTAATTATTTTTTTTTTTAATATAAAATTCTCCAAATGCAGTATTTTCAACTTTGCAAGGCAGAGAAGCTGAATTATTCCAAAAGTATCTCATTTCTCTCTACCCCTGCTCTTTCACTCTTGATCTAAACTGCATTATAATAATAAGCAGGCTGAATTTCTGATGAGCTGCTGGCTGCTACAGAGGCAGCTGTGTTTCTAGCAGATTATCTAAAATATGAGAAGACAAGAAAGGTACTAAAAAGAAAGCAAATGAAGAGCAGGTGATCTCAAGTTTGCTGTCTCTGTCATGTTTTAAGTCCCTTTTCCACTGCTCACTGGGCTCTAGGCCAAACTACTTCAGCAAGATAAGCAGAAACTATTCACTTTTTATTGTCGTTAGGCTAGTTTTCTGCCAATTTATCAAATGGAAATGGGTTAGCACAGGGTACAAGAGCCAAGAGCCAATGAAAGGGAAGGGGCAGGAATGCACTACTAGGGATTGGGATAGAGATCACAGTCAGATTAGCTCAGGCTCCTGTGTAATCACAGTCTGCAACTAGTAACACATTTGGTGGCAGTGTTATTTGGGGACGTCTAGTCCCTGCTCATCCACTTTTCTATAAATGTTTTTGCCATTTTTTGGAAAGACATTTTTACATGGCTGCATGGAGAAGTGAAGGAAATAACATACATGATGTAAAAATAAACTCACTCCAAACCTGCAAATATTCCATCTCCCCAGTGTTAAAAACCCCAGACATACTAGTACACAAGAGGCAAATAATGGGCCTGACCTTGATACCTTTAGCTAAACCTGCCATCTGAAAAAAAAAGTTTGTTTAGGTATGGCTTGAAAACAAAGAAGTTCAAATGAGACCTAGCAATGTCAGAGAACAAGTTTAAAGAAAACACTCTTGAACAAAGTGCTAGCAGACAAATATTTACAATTATGAGAAATATATTCACATTTATAAAAGCTGTGTACGAGTTGCTTCTCTGAATACAATAAACAGCACTTCATCACAGAAACACAACTTTTCTGTCAACTTTTTCCCTTAAGCAAAATAACCATCACTACTCCCTAAATTGATCAAAAGTTTACTATTAAAAAGGCCTAGAGAAATTGTGAGCTAGTATTTATGTTGAACCAAGTTGGACCTCTCAGTGAAAAAAAAAATATCAAAATACCAAACGAGTTAGTTCAAAAAGGAAAAAAGGTAATATGTGTGCCAGGGTGCAGGGTTGATTTGTAAATGATATCTCTGGATCAGCAAATATGCAGTGTCCCAGCTGCAACAAAAGCAGGTATACATGTCAAATGAGATTAATATGGAGATGAGCAATTTCAGTGACAAAAACTGGATGTTCTGACAAAAAGGAAAAAAAAAAAAAAAGGCAGGCCAAGAAAGCTCTTGCCAAGTCACACCTTGCAAACAGATACTATCAGCAGTGGGGACTTAAGAGGCTTAGAAATTGCTTAGAGAAGTCAGAGGGCCATATACCACAGGGGAAGTCAGACATCTGAAGGTGGAACTGGGCTAAGGGGATGCCTGTGAGACTGGACAGTCTTACAATAGTTTTCTATATTGTTTATAATGTCCAGAAATCTAAATAAGAGAAATCAGATAGTTTTAGACAAACAATGCAAATTTCCAGTACCTTTTTAGAGAGAAACATTTTTGAGGAGTTTTTATCTGCATACCAGCGCTAATAAGTATCTCAGAAAAATAACAGAAAGAGGGAGTTTCTGGCAGCCAAACTGCATGACACAGCTTGTACAATACTGTAGATCTTATCCTCAGACAATACATTGAATAGTCTAGATACAGTATCCAAGTCCTTCAAATCATATTGCAGCCAGGCACCAAGGTGAGCTGGCCGGGATAGTTAGAAGCTAGGAGGAGAGGGAAGGGAGCAATTCAGTTTGAACTAGCAGAAGATCCACCCAACTCATGACTCCAGGAAATCCATCTACCAGCAAAAACTCCCAAGAATAATTTATCAATTGAATAACACATAAGTTCAGCAAAAGGTAGGCTAGGGGAGCAACAAAAGGAAGCAAAGATCTCCAAAAGCCTTTGGAATTTACCCCAGACCTTTACCTTTCCTTGAAGCAGTGTACCAGGACGGTAATGAGCTTCCAGAAAGAGAGGGAGACTGTTCACCATAACCCATACAGGCCTATACTTGTTCTACTGAAGGTGACCACAATTTTGTTCCTCAAACTACCCAAGCTCAGAAAAGGATCATTTTTTAAAAGAAGCAACACACACTAAGAATTAAATTACGATACTTATGAGAAAACATTCATTTTTTTTCAAGTAAAGATAAACAGGGAATGTACATTTGTTAAAAACTGAAAGGATCTATGTGTTATTAGAAGGTTCAAATTATTTTTTAAATTTATCTTTCTGGAAGCCAAAGCTATCACTATCCAGTTGAGCTTCTAATGAAAGCTTCTTTTGGCCTGTTGCTGCAAGATTTTTTACATGCGCATACAGAGAACAAAATTCTTTACTGAATTTAAGACAAGGAGGGAGACAAAGCAAGGGAATGTAACAGGACAACACAAAACCCAGGCAGCTCCCTCAGTCTGAAACTAATTTGATCAGAAAACAGGAGAATCTCCTACATATCTGAAGTCATAAGTCAACTTTAGAACATAAACAAGATTCACTTCTATTCCTAGTTTAGCTAATTCCTTAGCACTAATCTTAGCACATGAAAACAGAGAAGTCAGATAAAAGCTATCCAAAATGGGAAACAAAAAGGCCTTTGGAAATGCCTGGCATTTAGACACTCAGATGTCTGAGCCAAAACTGTTAGTTATTCACAACAAAATGTTTGCATTTTCTTCACCTCAGACATATAATAGGGAGAATGACTTTGACTCCTAACATGTAGGCATATTTAGCAGAAACAAAATAAACCAAACTATACCTGTACTGAACAGGATGGTACTCTTACAGAGTCAACCAAGGTAATGCAACCACATTGCCCCAGTCCTCCACCTTGGTTAATATGTATGTATCACATTTTTTATGATTTTGCACTCCATTGTGCAGTATAGCTACTTCTCCATTTATGATAACAGGAGAATCATACTAATGAATGTGAATCTCCTTCTAGAGCACAGTATTCTTAATAAACTAAGCAAGTCTACAGTTGTGGGTTTTTTTGGATATTTCTTCATGCCCCACTCTTTTCTGTTTTTCTTTGGATTATACGAAAAGGAGAAAACCAGTATAAAGGCAGAGAACAGTATAAGGGAGAGACCTATACTTCACATTTAACTTACTTTTTAAATATGCTTTAATTATGTGTTTAAAATTAACACTTGAAAATACAGAAGATGCCTCTTTAACTGAGGCAAGATAAACTGGACTCACAGTCCTTCTGAATTAGTAATTTGCATCCTGTTTTCCAAGAAACACAGTTCACTGAAAATACCACCATGTAGCATCTCTGCTAGGTTTTGAAAGAATAATTTATCTTTTTCTGTGTACAAACACATACCTCTCCTCCTATGGTAAGCAGTCCAGGGGAATCGAGCTTCCGTTTCTTGCGGGGACCGATCGCTGCCAGTGCAGTTAGATTGGCATCCCTCTGCCTCATCTGTGCAAGTTCTTGTTGCTGCATCTGTTAGAGAGGAAAAACAGTTTAGTTTCTATCCTGTTGTTATTTAAAAAAGCTGTTCTCACATTTTTGAGCTTGAGGTGAAAGTCACTCATGAGCAATCCCTAACAGTACACTTCGCTGTTCCTAGAAATACCATCTTAGCAGCTCAAGCATTTACTTGCAGTAGAGTAAGAATAAAGTTACAGAAGTTCTCTTGACTTTCCATGGGATTTCTGCTTCCAAATAACTCAACTGTTTTTGAAAACTCCTTATCCTCCAAAACTGCCCTAGCCAGTAAGTACTAACTACATATCTCCAGGTTAAGATTGATATTAAGACTGTAAATACCAATCCAAATCCTCAAAAAGGATCTCAAACATATTCTCTCTCATATTTACTTGGAATGTTTCAAATATACTTGATATTTGCTTAAGAAATCATATCTAAATCAATAAAACAACTCTATCTGAATGTTAGCAAAAGGTAATGCTGACACAAAACTTACCAACTGAATCTACAACTGCTCTCTGGAATGCAGATTTTAGGTAACAACACTTTTGACTAGTTTGAGGCTAAGAAAACAACCTGCCAGCTGCATTAGGTAACACTGCAGCATTATACAGAAAATAAAAGAAAATACTCTACCAGATGAAGAAGAGATAAGATTTTGTGTTAATTGTAAAGTATAGAATCATTTTATAGAGTTAATGATAAGAGGACATATTCTCATGAACAATATTACTGTAATAAATATTCTGATCTCAATACTACACCAGAATAACTTATTAGGTAAAGCAGCATATGATTTTAGATAAAAGCTTTCATAGCTCTTAGTAATCACTCTTACTAGTTTCAAAACTTTGGGTTTGCAATAAATTCAGAGGAGGTGTTTGCTTTCTAAACCCATTTATGTCACATTTGTTCCCTCTTCAACAGAAATGCACAAAACACTACCTCAAGAAATACAGAAGTGATAATAAAAGCATTGTATGACACAGATACAATTCTTCATCAAAACAAAACTGGACTGGCAAGTGTAGATACAAGTGTCTAAACCAATACTTACGTGTGAGCTGCATATACAAGTGGGGCCTGAACATTGACCAATGTTAAAAGGACAGGAGATTTAAACAAAAATGTACCAATGTATGGTATCTTCCCTCCATTCACTTCTGCCTAGAAAATGCACATCCTTTTCATGCAGCCTATTTAGTGCATTTTTCAGGTTTATTCATTTAGAGTTTGAAAACCCATTTTACACATTTTTTGCAACTTCAGTTATTATCATAACTTCAGTATAACATTACCTACACAGACATGTCTCACTTATCTACAGGACCAAAGAATCTTCTAAATGCAAAAAAGAAACTTGGAAAAACATCTACATAATAGTGCAAAGGTCTGTACATACTTCTCTTTGCCAACTCATATTAGGTTTTTAGCTCAAATATCTTTGGCTCTCTTCCAGATTAAATGCCAGTTAGACAGACCTGCCCGCTTACCCTTTCAAGGTAGATAGCAACAGTGGTGAGCTCTAATCATTTACAAAGGTCATGATCGGAAGCTAGCCCGTAAGCAGTCATTTAAAATTCGATTGATCCCTATTTGTAGTCAGGGAAAGAAAATGGACATTTCAGCTGTATTGTAATTATGAGGCTTCAAGGCAACTGTAAATAGATGTGCAAATCCAGATACTGGCAAATACCTTAGAGAAGAAATTATTACTATAGTATAACATATATCCAGGAAAGGTTGAAGATAAAACTGCATATAAAAAAAGATCAATCATCTTTTTGCTAATTTGCCATGCTTGCCAGCCTATAAGGGTTATCACAATTATCAGAAGTCTGATGAATATTTAAGTGAGGGCCAACTGGCTTAGAGTGATCTAAGACAAAGTTAGAAAGTGGATGGCTTCACAGAATAAGAAATTTTGCACTGAAGTATTTGTTTCCTGCCAGGTGCAGGTCAAAAATACAGTCTGATAGATACCTGGTATCACGCAAAGGTTATTAGGAGCATCTTATCCAAAGTCACCATTTTCAAACCAACAGTAAACTTTGTATTGCAATATACAGTGATTGTTTCAACATGTTATATTAAACACATAGTCCCTCTGAAAAGTTGCTCTAACTTTAAGTTAGTATTTTTTTATTTTTGCACATACAGATTGTAAAGCAAAACAGGCCGTTTCTCTAAATTCCACATAGTGGAACAAATCGTGTCCTCAGTTCAAAACCTGCAAAGCATCTGATGCTGTTTCACCAGGAAAACAGGGAATAGATTCAGGAACCTGCAGAAGAGTTTGCACTCATTTATTCCTCCAGTTGTTTATCCTTTCTTTTTTTTTTTTTTTTTTTCAGTGAGAAGAGCTAATTTTTGACAAATGTGTTATCCTAGCACTGATTGCCCAAACAAATACACAAGATTCTCAACTATGTATAATTTAGCACAAGACAGGAAACCTGGCTCAGCATACAGTGCCAAAGGAGCTGGGCTCTATCCTGCTGACACTGGGTGAATACTGGCAAGACCTTCCCCTTCACTCTCCTGTGCCCCTCACCCTGCTTCACCCAAGCTTATCTGTTTAGGCTATAAGTTCTCCAGACCTGGATCCTCCTCTACTATGTGCCTTACTTATCATCTAGCACCTCTGGGACTAATACACACTACTTCAATACAAATAAGGATTATGCTGACAGGTAGAAAAACTCCACACAAAATCACAATACAGTTTCTGATACTGGTTTTACAGTACATACCTTGGTATACAACCTTCTTATGTAAACTTAATGAATACTGGTCGAAAAATATCAAATACATCAAACACACATACATCATCCGTAAGATCACAGTACCCTACTGTTTTATAAAATAAGGACTGAAGTGCTGAAATATTGATAGATACTGTCTTACACATACTCTCATAAATTTAAGAATTAGTTACCACTGGTGATTTTTTTTAGAAACTCATCTGACAGCAGAGAATAATAAAATTATATTTAAAATAACCAAAATAATTATGATACTGATCCTGATTACCCACAGAGGCATTTGTCTTGCAGTGGTTAGTGTACTCCAGCTGGCTTAAGGGAACATCTTTGTAGTTTATGGGTACTTACTAGTGAGACATTTGACAAGATTCTTGGATGTTATTTAACATCCTAGAGCAGACTAACCACATTGTTGCCTTCTTCATATCCCCATTCCTACTTTCTCTTCTTTCCATCTCCAGGTCACATACTTATGTTTTTCATACTCTACACCATATTTTATCTGTACCAGCCTTTTCCTACTCATCATCTACTCTTCATCAAAAAAATTCCAAATCTTGGCTTTGTTTAAAAAAGAGAGGGCCCTAAACCTTTCATAAAGACGTTTACACACGTGGTGTGGCTGCTAACATCTAATTCAATGGGAGCTTTTAAAAATTAATGCCATGGAGGTAAGAGCTATTTGTAATAGCCATAAAACTTGATATGGCTATTGCAGGTATCTTGCAAGAAGTTTAGGAATACCCAAACAGTTTTGTGGGAGTTGTGTAATTAACACAGGTTTAATTACTCTGCTTTGCTGTCACCAGAGATTACTTTTCAGAGGTGCCTCTTGTAGTGCCAGATGCCAAATGCACGACCCTGACCAGTGGAGGCTCTTTTTCCCAATATACTCCGGAATCATTCTCTACATCAAGTGGAATTGACTTGGCAATCAGTTAACCATACACAGTAATCACCCTCTGAATTGTCAGCTCTGACAATAATGTGAATTAAATGTAGCCATCTTCAATGTTCTGAAATTACTCTTTAAAGTACCTGTGAAACTAAAGCTACTTACGCTTCTTACTTTATGTGATCAATTACATTATGAAGTAACAAAGCAGCCTGTTAGTACAATATAGTATTATCTTCTAACTAAGCCAGTTAATAATTTCTGGATATTTAAACAAATGAAGCACCTGTTAATATCTATACATACTGATAAAATAAATACATTTTCTGCTAATTAACATGATTTATCAAAATTAATCCAACTCACATTAACCGAGAAGATTGCAACAGTTGGACAGCTGTATTCATTCACACTCTCATTTTCATATTGAACTGCTGATGTAGTATCACTCTTTAACTTGCCTTTATCACAGTTAGTATGGATATATTTATCAACAGCATATTAAAATTTCAGCCCTCTGGGAGGGAAGCAATGTAACAACTACCTTTTTTGAAAGTAAAAATATTTATCTAAAACACAGACGAATATTCCAATATATCACACAACAAAAATGCTTACAAATGAGATGCTGCTCCTTACCTGATCCTAATTTATTTTTGCCATGCCATTTAATTACCAAGAAATATTTCTTAATTTTAAGTTAAAGATACCACTCAGATGAAAAGTACAATATAGGAATTAAGCATCAATATTATTTCACACAATGAAATATTCTTCTGTGATGGTGGCATAACATTAAAACCACAGAAGGAACACTACTTCACCATTTCAATGAAGTATAAGCTAACAAGAGAAGTTCTAAAATGTTAGCCTGTTTTCCTTAGCTAATTATTTGTTAGGATGCATTTATGTAGTTCAGAAAAAAGTGCAACAAGCCATATGCCACAAGGAAGACAATTACATGTTTATCTGAAACTCCAACATTAGATTCTGAAATCTAGATTTTGTAATTTTCAAAAATTAAAAATGCACTTATTCATGGCATGGGTAACAGTAAATAATTTTGCAACAGAAACCAAGCATTTACTGTAAGCCTTTTTCATTTTAAGTCTTTTCTGCACTTTGAGCCATTGTTAGAACGGTCACTAAGACACCAATAATTAAATACGTGCTATCAATATATGCTCAATGCATTTTTTTCAGTCTCAGATTTCTACTTCCATCAACAGTTGTGGCAGTTTCACACAAGTAGAAGAAACCACCTGTTTCACGAATGAGTATAGATTAATTTTGAAGATTTATTTAGAAACTATATCCCCTATCCATTAGCCTAACTAGTATTACAATAAATACAGAGAACAGTGAAGATTTAAATGAACTTTCCACTTTCTCCAAGATTAACTAAACCAAGAGCAAATTCAAGAGAGTTTGGGCTAGAGGAATAAATTATATGGATTTGTTGAAGATATGAATGCTGGATCCTTGTATGAACACCTATAGATCTCAACTCAAACACTTTCTCTGATACAGAAAATCAAAAGGCCTAGCAGTGGCTGTTCAAGAAGGGATTCTTCCTCTTCAGTGGGCACAAAAGTCTGTTAACACCAGTTCCACAAACACCCCAGTGAACCTCACCTGCTCACCCAGAACCCACAGGAAAAGGGAATGTCTAACAGCAAACGAGGCACTGCACCACTCATCAGAAAGACAGTAGTTGTTCATAACCATTAGCAAAAAGCATCGTGAAAGGAAGATGAAATGAGCTCCAAATGGAGGGCAAAACCTAAGCAACTTCACTTTCCTTGAAGCAGAAGCGTAGATGACATATGGGCCTGAACTGTAGTTGCTAAGGACTGCACTGGGAAATATTTCCTTCAATATCATTAGAAAGTAAGAGGACAACTGAAACTCTGAACAATTCTAGTCTACACATGAATACCTTCAAAAATAAAAGGGAGAAGAGGGAGTGGCATCACATGAGAAAGGAGGTGTTTCTCCTACCTAAAGGCAAAAATCAGGGGTGTTTTTTGGCCTAGAAGGAAAATAACCCAGTGACAGAGAGACAAAGATTATTGTAAAATTTAGTTTCTGCAGTCACAGAGCCAACTCAGCCCACAAAGAACTAGATTTTGGCTACTTACAATTCCCAACACAGTTCAGAAATACCACCTAAGAGGAGAAGGACACAGAAGAGGCTAACAGCACAAGAGAAGCTATAAATATTGACAGACTGTAAAGCACAATCAAGAATGAAGACAGCCAGGAATGAACACCAAACAGGAAATTGGCAATGCAGAGTGCTAAATGGCAGAAATGTTTGATGAAAGCAAGATCATATAAACAATGATTTAAGCACTGAAGTCTAGCCAATAGGCATCAATGGAAATCCCTCTTAATTCTGTTTGCGATGGATGGTTTAATTCCTGATAACAGGGTCATACACTGGGAAAAGCTTGTCTTAATTGATGGTTCTGCAACATATATCTATCAGTCTCAGACAGTGATTACACCCCCTGGAAAAACATCTTTTTTGCTGAGAAAAGCCTGAAATGTGGAGCCATTACACATCCTAAGATGTCCACAACAGAAGGTGCAATTAAAAAATGAAACTCATTAAAATGCTGGCAGTAACCTCAGCAAGTCCAGGACAAGATTCAAGAATGATCAATACATCAGGGAACTTCAAAGAGAGAGTCTTGAAAAACAGGTAATGTCTGCAGCGTGCTCATGCTATGCTCCCATCTCTGTTTTGCACTACCCAAATCTCTAAAGGTCAGCAGAACTCCTACAGCAATAGCATGCTGGCTGGTAAGAAACTGGTCCCATGTAGCTGAAGTTTAGAAATGACACCACCGTAATGCAATACTGGAGAATTTTTACATGTGTAATAGCAAATCTGAGCACATTCTGTGACACTGCTGAACACTCACAGCTCTGCCAAATTATATCTAAATTGTCTTCAATACAAAAGCTGGATGCTACTTCTCCATAAGCATTTTCCCACATCTCAGTAAAAGCTCTGGTCATCACTTGCAATGGCTGTACATCTGTTTGGAGTAGATCAAGATTTTACTTTACTGAAAAAGGTGTGTGTGTATTGGGGTTTTTTCTTCTTCTTTTTTTTTTTTTTACTTTCCCACACACTTTTAACAACAGTTGAAAGTTATTGCATAGTGTTTGAAAAAATCACCCTGGGCAAACTCTAAGCTGGGAACATTTCAGACCCCAAGATGAATGTTTTTCAAAATAATGAGCATCTGAATACAGTTCTGGAACCTTAACTGGGGTACTTGTGGCAAAGTGTCTTCGTACAATAGACATTTATGTTTATTACATCTAATTTCATCATGTTTTATAAGTTTACTCAAATTTTCCATTAACATTTGCCCTATTACTTTCAACACAATATATATCAAACTTCTGATATAGAAAACACCAGATGCATCCTGCCTTTCATTTTTATTTTTCCCTGAAGAAAAGCTCAACTGTAATTTTCTCAAGAAATATATGCCTGGTTAAATGCAATTTTAAAAATAATTATCAGTAAAAATTTAATTTTATCTCTTTTGTATTCAAGACCATAAAGTGCCTGAACTGATTCACGTATATTCATAGTCAGAGGTTTAATTTTCTTGGAAGTATCCTTAAAAGATTACTCACAGTTTATAAAAAAACTCAAAAGCATAGGTATCTATGAACAAATTATTGTTAATTCTGTATTTTCTGGGTTGCATTTTTGATTTTCCAAATACAATGCACTATTTTAGGTTTACCTTAAATTAAAACAATTTATTTCTACAGCTCTCCATCTCTTAAGCTATATATTATTATCTATATTATATAATGTATAATATTTATGGTTTTTAGAAAGATATCCCTCAAATTCCTCTGAAAGAGTTTTACAACAATGCTTTTTTTGTCCTTCCAGTAACCCTAAACATTACATTTCTTCATTCCTCAAGAACTGTTGTTGGAGCTCCAGCACATCATGCCTGGGTTTGGTTACGCTCTTCCTCAAACAACTAATCTCCAGTAGCACCAGTTTCAGACTCTTCTATACTAAGTTGCAGACACCCCTATCTTAAGCCTTGGTATTTGTTAGGTTCCAGAATGATGTTTGGCAGACTTGCTGATCCAACCAGAGATCATTTGAGCAAAGGGCTTCTGAAGCACAGAAACTGACAGGATCAGCATTACTAGAGCTGGCAACTTCTTGAGCTGGTAACTTACTTGTAGTAAGTTAGAAAAAGTTCTGAAATTATTTCCCTAATATCTGATATTTTAGTCTTATCAGTCTTGATTTTATTTTAGAGCAACTCGTCAACAGACAATTACAAATCTTCTCAAACTGTTCTTCAAAGGAAATAAGACATACTAATACAGAATAAACATGACTGGTGCAAGTACCAGCCAAAAACCTTGATGGCTTGTTCACAGGCTCCTGAATTCAGGTGCAAGCAACAGAAGAATATCCTCACTCCTGGGGTACTGGTGGGAAAGATTAACATCTTTTCCCAGGCCATGTGTCAATCTAAGTGGGGGTCTACCATCTTCCTAAGATTTCTAGGATGTTCTCCTAGTTACAGACTACAGTTACTTGTTGAGCCGTGGCTTTAGTTAGGGGGGTCTGACAGAAACACAGGGATAATGGGAGCTAACTCCACTGAGAGAAGTGAGGAAATAAGCTTTGTTTTTTTAAAGTCATGCACTGGAAAATAAAAGGCTCAGATGGACCTCCCAATCAACCTTGCTATCAACTCCTCCCACTTGCAGCTGGAGTGCATGCAGTAACTCCTGGAGGCTATGCTGCCCACTGTAACAGTGTTCAAGGTTGTAATCAACTGCTCTGTTTTTCAGACTGTGTTTCAGAAGTACCCACAAAATAAACAGTTTTTAAAAATACCCTTTAAAGAATATTTCATTATATCTGAGTAATACAACAGCTACTTGGATCATGAGAACTCTGCATGGCTGCTACAACTTTGTGTTAATACTATGAGACTCCATCAATAATTTTATCTGCACAATCTTCCCTGGGCATCATGAGTTCAAATAGCACAGTGTGGCCTTTTCTTACTTTTATTTCTATTCCAACTCTGGCACACGCTTGAAATCCGAAATAATTAAGAACCAGTACACCAGAACTGTACCCAAAGCATGGGGAAAGTACGCCCTTGTTAGTATATCAATGGAGTCAACGGAAGAAAGACCTCAGCTTCATAGAAGTGAAAAGTGACAATGTGTTATGCCATAAAATCTCATCAATCTGAAGTATTTGCATAATTTTTTCAAATGAAATATTTCTAATTTTTGCCAATATTTCTCTGCCTATATGCCATTAGCAGAAAACTTCAGAACAGTGGAAAGTTTAAGTGTGATTAAAATACTAGTTAACCAGAAATTCTGGTAAGAGGCTATATTATCCTGATTATTCCAAAATAAAATGCCCAGATTTTTATATCAGTCCCTTGATAGTAGTCCCTCCTACCATTCTTATGGGAAATCTGTATCTTGAAACTGCCAGCCTCATTTGAGGAAATGAGGCAAATGTAGCAATCTACTAAAAATCATTTGGCTGCGATAAGTAATTTTAATCAAATAGTTGAGAATGGCATTGGAGTTAATTTCTGAAGTGCCATAAACAGATGGGAAATGTGTAGTGTGGGGAGTGGTTGCGCACTTTGAACGCAATATCCTTTTTTGCAGTCTTAGATTGTGGTTTGATCAAGTCTAAGTGACACGACAAAAACCATTTTAATTTCTTCTGAAACTATATCCAACTAAAGACCACACAACATAGCAAGTATGCTACTCATTTCAAAAGTGAGATTTGAGGCAGAGCAATATCGGGAACAAAAATAGACACCCACCTTCTTCTCCACGTTAAAAGTTGCAGGGGTAGTACTGGGGGTTTACTTGCAAAATGGAAGTTCCAAGAGGGATGCAAAACAAGCTCAGCATTTAAATAATCTACACCTTTTTACTTCAGATTTAACTATAGCAAAACTGCTGCTGCTCATTTCTCCTGCAGATCAAGGGAACAACATACCACAGTGTGGGGACAAAATATTTCAAGCAATTTTTCATGCACTGACAAGTAGTAAATTAGGGAATCTTGTAAGTACAATACAGTAGTCATCCCCTTCTATTGATCACATATAATTTACATCTTACAAAGATGTGAATTCTTGCATTCTCACTCCACAAGGAAAATCTCAATGATTTATTCATTTCAAATAAAAAATAGAAGGTAGATGAGAAGAATTACTTCACAGGCTGTAGCTTTCTCAGGGCACTGGTGCTAGGCTCTTCTTTCGCACTGCCCGAAGGGCCTTTGTGTGCAAGTCCCTCTAATTAACAAGGTGAATCATGCAGCAGTTCCCTAATTAGTGAACATGACAAGCCAATGGAAACAAGCAGACAGACCTGGCGTACAGATATGGTCAACAAAAGGCATAGCAACACACCATTAAAAAAATGTATATTTCATGTAAATAAAATACAAAAAGTAAAAGAACTAGCATAATACCTAATTTATCTTTTCATGTTTTATGCTTATTCCTCATTTATTGCAGATGTAAGTAAAGACACAATAAACCAAGTCATATCACCTCTCCAAAATCAAAGAGCAGCTATCCTACATGAATAGCACCTGCTTAAGGGGCTTTGTTTTCCCTCATTTTTCTGCTTTAAAGAACTGCAGTTACATTAAGTTTAGCACTTACAAAAATCTATTAAATTTTTTTCATCAGTAGAGCAAATGAGCACAATAGTTGCACTATTATTATTGCATTATAAAAATGCCTACATTCCCAATACATAATTTTTAATTTTTATATAAGGATAAATAAATAAAAAATAAAAGTGACTAATCAAATTATCAGATTTGCATTAAAAAGGAAATAAAATGAGCTAAAATGTACCTCCTTACATTCATATTTTCAAGTAAAATATTTTTAATCTTTCACTCTTCCTTCTGCTTTTCCCAAAAATACTCTCCCTATCTGCAAAACAACACATGTGGGTTTGATTAGTTTTCAATTTACTGAAAATTGAACCTTTGGTCTAGATCTTAATGATCCTTCAACATACTAGAAGTTTAAAATGTGTGTCACCAACAGAAGAACATTTTAAACAGAAAAATTCCACTATATTCTTTGCTGTCTATTCCTTGGCACATCATAATAAGTGAGGAAAACTACAGATTATTCTCTCACTACAGGTTCCTCTTCTTCACAATCTTGAAAATAAGTATTTCTAACTTTCTTTTTCTAACTGGGCAAAATTTCCTTACATTCTAAAATTGATGTTCAAAACACTGATATTTTTTTTAGACATGATTTTTATGACAAGTCCAGTTTTAAAACACTGGATTAAAATACTGGCTCTTACAATAATGGTTCTACAGGTCTTTAAAGATTCTTTTTGGGGTACAAATTGAAAAATATATTTAATGATGCTCTATTATAGATCTGGTTAGCTGATTCTAAGCAGTGTTAAATTCAGTGGAAAAGTTCACAATAAACACTATCAGAGATCACGAGCAGAAAGCTAATTTGCTGTTTTCATTTTCCCCCCCCCCCTTTTTCAGTGCATGTGAACTTCCCCCAGCTCCTTTTAGTTCCCACTCAACGTAACCATTCTTAGGACAGAGTAGAACAGCTTTCAACACAGGCAGAAAAGTATCCTCCTGTAACATCAAGGCACAATGGATAATCTAACAACTGAACTATGATCTGCCATATGCACAGAGGAAGCATTCAGCAAACAACCTGTCACAAATGCTTATTGTTTCAGGAACCAACTCACCAAAGGACTTTGCTTGATAAAATATATTACAAACTCTGGCACACAATTTATTATCAAAGACAGCTGTAATTAAATGTGAAACTACTGTAAAAAGAAAACAGACTTGGTGCACTAAAAAACTTTGCGCACTCATTTGCACCTTAAATAACAAAATCAAAGTGAGGAGATCAGAAATATATGCTAACTATGCAAAAACAGAAATTAATGCAAAAATCACAAAAACAGTGGCCAATTTTCAAATAAATGGTATACATAAGCACAGATAATTTTTTATATAAAATTACAAAAATATTTTTGCATTTAAGTAAAAAAATTAAACTTAGCTGATAAAAATAAATAATAATAACCCACAGGAAATGTTCTGATAGGAGATTATACCTTATACCAGAGGAACAAATTCTGTTTGAGTACTGCCAAACATACAGTTACTCCAGAGTTAAAATCTTGTGACTGAGAAGAATTAGATTTCCAGTATTTTAAATAGAAGGAATGTATATTTTAAAAGTTATAGGAGTAAAAATAGACTAAGAGGCAAACAGGCAAAAATGAAAATCCTTGACAAAGTAGTCAGATCATTCTCATATTTGACAGAGTCTACCACATGTTCTCAGCATTCCTGAATGCTGGCATGCCTACTAAGGCAGACATTTCCTTCTCCATCAGATTTAGAGGGCTTGTTTTTCAATTGCAGACATTTCCTTCTCCATCAGATTTAGAGGGCTTGTTTTTCAATTGCAGTATCAACCAGAAACAATCTCTCCATGTAGATGGACAGAGGAGGTTTTTTTTTAACTCATTAATTATTTTTAATGCCTCCGTTAAAATTACCTAAGGTTACTTATGAAATGTACATTTATGAATTTTTTCTTTTTGTACAGCTGAGATCACACAAATCACATTGTAGCATTCACAGAATCATCAATTGACAAATTTAGGAAACACGCATTTTAGATAACGTAAAGGTGTGTACAAGATACTGAAATACTCATTCTAACTGCTCCATATCCAAAACGTCAACAAATACAGCACAACCCTATCATGAGACCTCAGCACCTTCTACTGAGCACCATGACTGCACACAACACACACAAGTTTGGCTCTATGAGAAGTCTAATAGAAGTCTATTTTATCTCTGTGTAAATTATAAGATTAAACATTGACAAAACTGGGCTTAACAACTGATGTCTGAAAACTGTGCCAGTGTCTCTCAAGACCTGAAGTTACCTTTCTCCTCCAAGAAGTGACATCTCTAGTATAATCCAGAGCACTGTTCAACTTCTGCATCCTAAAATAAGGCCCAAGTTTTTGACCTGAGACTAAATTACAGAAGGTTTCACTAGTGCAGCTGCATGTTCTTTGGATGGAGGTCTGTATCATTCTATCTCACAGTCACGTAGATAATTAAAAAAGGCAAAATAGCTAAAAGATTAAAACAATGTATATTCTTAGAAGGGAAACAATTTATCCCATATTTATTTTTTCTGACACCCCCTGGTAAACAATGGATTCCCTGAACATATTGATTAAGAAAAACTGGCAACTGCTAATGATAGATCATTATTAAAATAGAGAATGATTTTGTTGAATACTGAATTTAGTCTTCCTCAAAATAGGAAGGTGAAAGTGTTCTACTTAATTAAACAGCAGCATATACAGTGAAATAGTCATGTATATACAATAACTTTAATTATTACATGTTATAGTAAGACAGTAGATATCCCTACATATTCTACAGGTACTCTATGCTGGCGAGCCTATCTCACTTCTCCATGGACATTCATTAATGCTGGGCTGCCTTAAGACTAAGGGCTTCTTATGAAAACATATACCAAACTTTTCCAGAATTTAAACATAGATTTTGAAAATAGAAAAAATATCCAATGTTTCATTAAAATGTGCTCTGTTCTCACCAATTTAACTTCTATTATGTTCCTTCTAAAGTAAACCTTCTCCCTCTCTCTTGCCTTCCTGTACAAAATTAACACCTGAGTTAATTTCCCATTTTGTATACTTGACACCTTCCTGAATCTTACTTGACTTGTCTGACATGTTTGCCAGACAAGGACACTTCCTTCCAGGATATATATATTTTTAATTGTTCTTACTTTTTGGGAAATTAATGGATTTTCATGCACCTTGACATGTGAAAATGACTTTTGGCCATATAGGGTGAAAGCCCCTTTAAAAACCTGATAGTATGTCCAAAAAGAAGATTAAGAGAAATCTTCAGAAATCTATGTGGTGTTGTTACTGTTTCAAGGAATATAAATGTTCTGAATACAAAGAGATTCACTGGTTGTGAATAGAAAGGACACAGAAGTGTAAGGAAGCCTGCTCCGTACTTCAGATTGCTTATTTAGATTTTCGCATGGCTGTGCACAGTCAATAAACCTATAAACTGTAATTGCATCATACTGTTTTTCAATTTGCCTCAATTCTACAGACACCGAGATATCAGTTTTAAGGAAGCTGTAAAACCTCAGCGTAGAGATACTCACCAGCACAAACACAGAACAGTTTCCCATTTCAGAAAATCCCATTCACATCTTTCTGATCATTTCCAAGGAAAACTAGAAGTTAACTATCAATTCAGTAACAATTTTCAACACTAAATGAAAATAGAAATCTTACCAATTACTACTCAACGGCCTAATGACATTAAAATACAGTAATACATTTCCAATGTTTATATTTTAGATATAATCACATCTACCTTCAGCAAACACATACTTGAGGGAAAAAAAAAGACCATCCTGTCTACATTGTGAATGGCAAGAATACATTTAATACATTTTATTTACTTTAAAAATTACTATTACTAAAAGGAACTACTTTTTCAGGGTATGTTGAGCAGTATCTCCTTATTCAACCAAGATCATGTAACTATTGGGAGACTCTCACAGGCTGATAAAAATGTACTGTTAATGACAGGACTAAAATAAAAATAGGAAATAGATGCTAACACATCTTTCACGACCTCTTCATGTCACTGCCCCTCCACCTGGCTTGTAGTTTAGAAGAAGAGTGTATAATATAGTCTGGCTACAGACAGAAATTTTTAGCATGTACCAAGTCAAAACTGATGCTCCTTACCCTACTGTTAACTAATACATATTCCTTAAAAATATAAATTACCTGAAAATGACAAGAAAACAAATGTTCATATTACTTCCCAATAAATACAAACATAAATTGTCACATCCCAGCACAGATGGAAAGATGCTGATAAACCTTGTAAGAAAATGGTAGCATACCCTTTACAAAGCAGATTGGCAGAATCAGGTTATTTCTTTGTATCTGATTTCACAATCTGCTAAATATTTTTCAGCAAAGCTGTTAAAATTAATGTCCTGTGTATCTTATGAATTACTTGGAGATACACAAAAATGTTGCGTGCACATATATCAATTGTCTCAAAAATGTGCTGGCAAGGAAGTTTTAAGTTACTCTCTGAAAAATTTTACTACTATGGTTCCAACTTGAACTTTACTCTCATGAACCGTTTCATCTTCCAGGCTACAGAGAGATCACAGAATTTACAGAATACAGCGAGTTCTACAAAACATACACATTTCAAACAAGGTCCTGCCATTGTAAGATGACAGAACATGCAAATACCCTCCCAGACTACAGCCGGGAAGTAGTCGTGGGGACCACGGGTAGATCTTTGTCTGTGGGTCTTGCACAAAGAAGAGAGTGAAGATTTGTCAGCAGGAGGTATGCAGCTGATTGCTGATGGCCAGCTGCCTGCTGCCGGTGCAATGTGCAGCACCCAGACTGAGTGGGCAGAGGAACAGAAGATTTAGTAGGTGCGTCTCAATCCCCTTAGGTTATAGCATGTGACGCGGAGCGCCCGGAGGAACTGGGGGCAGATGAAAGCTGGCAGCTGTGTGCTGCCCCGGGCGCTCCCAGGCTGCCAAACAGGGCTTACAAACATGTTAGCTCAGCGGCAGAATTAAAGCCCTCATTCAGGTTTATTTTGGAGTAAGAAACCAATGTGCATACAGAGGATGGGGGAAAACTTGCCCTGCAGGCTGAAGCCTAAGTACACCTTGACCTCTCCTTGCAAGCTGCCATATAGTAGGGCAAGCTTGACTAGGGACCAAAACATCTAAATAATAATTTAGATTGTTGTCCAAGCAACCTCCTCAGTTTCTGACAAGCAGACATGGCTGATATTTGCTGCCCTCTACTTATTAAATAGGCAATCATATTCTGAAGTCTAAAGCACTATTATTTTGCCAGATCAGCAGGAAAGTAAATCTGCTGCAGTGTTCAGATCAAACAGTTATGTGATCCTTCCACATCCATGGCTTGCTCCAAATGAAAATCTCTCTTTTTTTCTCTGGCTGTGCCAAAGTGACAAATTAAGCACAAGGTTGTTTCTACCTAAGGAAGATGCATATTTAGACAAAATACCACTGAGGCAGGAGGAAAACTGGAAATCCAGTCTTGGTGTCTTCCTTGCACAAATGGAACTGATACATATCTCTATATATTTATGTATTTAGAGATATAAAAAGGATTTAAAATAAATCTTTCAGAAAAGAAAGTACCATTGCATGCATTCCTCACTGCCTCACCTGGAACACCTGGATGCACCTGTCAGTACTCAGGAGAGGCAAAACCAAACCTTCCTTATCATAAATATCACGCCAGAAAGTGGAAGAAAAAAGTTCCTTTAACTCTCCATCGAGTTGTCTGGGCATTCAAAAGTGATTAGAAAAAGGGGGCTGCCACCCTCCAATAGCTTAGCAGTGCCTCAAAATCCAAAAGCAGTAGCATTAGTTATTTCTACGGACATGGAATGAAAAACTGCAGGGCTGAAAATTCAGTTGCTTTTCTGTGGTGAAGTCAGACACCACCTTCAGAGAACTAATTTTACAGGAGGAAGCTCCTGCTGGAGGTATTTTGGTGTGATTCAGAAAAGGAAGTCACCTTCACTTTCAGAAATTCTTTACAAAAAGCTCACACAATTCTAAACCCAAGTTCTGAAAAATCACGTTAAGTAGTCCTGTTGCTTTATAATGAGACACTACTTGTTACAGCAATCTTTTATTGGGCAGGAATCCACTGGTGTGTATGTATTCCAGAAGACAATGTAAACAACAGGAATGGATTTTAAAAAGGTAGAGTAGAATTTTAACAGGTATTGCTCTGTTGGAAGTATTAAAACACAAATCAAACATATTTGACAACAGAGCAATATGCTAATTTGAAAATTAGTCTTGAGTCTTCCTCACTACTTTTATTTAAAAAATTAGAGTACACCGTTAGTTAAAATCTTGTTGGGAGAAGTGAGAAAACAAACAGGAATCCTATGAAAAGAAAAGCAAACTTTCACAAACGTATAGAACTCTTCCTTGCTCAACATCCTTAAATTCTCAGAGACACACATGGGAATCTTTTGGAAGCAAGATAAGACAATTACTGTATCTAATTTGCATACATAGCTGCTGATGTCTCAAATAGCAGATTGTATCAGTACAAATGCATCCGTCATATAAAAATCTAAGGAAATTACACTGCTGATTTGTTAATTTGAAGGCTGCTACCTTTCAAATACCTCTTCTAGACTCACTGAGACATCAGCTAAACAATGAACAATGCTTGACTAGACAGCTTGCTTTCTTGTTCCTTTCTCTTGTCACACTCACCTGTCCCTTTTTTTTTTTTTTTTGCATTAGCCCCTGTTCCCCAAGGTATGCAACCTCATTTACCTGTGCATATAAACACCCCACATAAGAAGACTTGTAAGTCTGACATGGGTCTTCATGAGGTAGCACAAAACATCAACATGATACTTCTCACACAACATACTTAAATTTGTATGTAACTCTAGTGAGACAGTAAATGAAGTTCTAATAATTCATTTTCTAGATAGCAAGTACAAACAAACATTAAAAGTGTTGTTATTTTTTATGACAAAGACATACAAAGTGTAAAAAGTTTTTTAGCTCATATATCAGTAAAATAGCATTTGTTTTTATAATGCTAAGATAGCTACAATCAGTCACAAAAAATAAGCATTCATGTTAACCAAACAAGAGCTAGGTAACATATGTGCAGTAAAATCATGCATCACTATGGAACTCCACCGTAGAAGGAAATTATTATTTTGGACAGGATTGAATTTAATTTAGATTTCTGCTAGAGTAATGAGGTAATCTTGGGTCAAGCTTGGGTTAGAGAAAAGATGAAAAAACTAGTCCTTGCCTCAACTCTAATTAGTATACACTTTACCTAAGCTGGAATAAAACAATTTGACTCAGTTGGAAAATATTAAGGCCATTCCTTTGATCCCCTGGCATTTTCCTGTCAATTACACTGTTTTCTGACTCTATACAGTGAGGGTAACACCACACACACTTCAGCCAAACAGCTACCATCACTTCCGCTCTAAGCACAGTGAAACAGGTTGCAAATGTCATGGTCTTTTATCTTACAAAGTGATATGCAAAGAGTCCTGCTGAATAGTAAGACTACTACTGCTTGAAGTTCTTCAGGACATGTAGAATTCATGGTAGGGTAATATGTTATCCTTGGAAACAGGAAACTTTTTTGGCAAAACCCACTGTCTTTAAACTATATGAAATCTTGAAGACCTACACACTGAGTTTCATACACAATAAATTTATTACTGGCTATAGATCTTGTTTCTTCAGCAGCAATATTTGCATTTGCAAATATAATACCATTCCTCTGCTGTCCTTCCCAGGAGTTCATAATCAACTCCAGTTATCAGAATTTGTGACCTATCATAACATCTGTACACCTAAAGTAATATCTACTCAAAACAAACAAACAAAAAATCAGTTACCATAAAAGCAGTAAGCTTACTAACACAGCAGCATTTTAATAAAAATATTTTGACTGATAACAGACAGGACCACTTCTCTCTGAGATGCAAGTTTAATACCAGCATTTGAAGTCACTGCAACTTTATAACTTCAGGAAAACCATGTACTCTAAAGCCAAATTCATGGCAGTGTTGCACGGGCTTAGACAATACCAGAACAGTCAAAGCATTTTTTCTGAAGCATTTTTCTGGTAACAAACAATAAGTCTGTGGTAAAGCGAGAATGTAAACAAAGTGACTCTGTTCTCTAACCTTCTACGTGTATTGACAAAAACGCTTGCATTCCTTCTGCATCACAGCTATAGTGCCCATAACCTGCTGCAGAAAACTATTTATGAAACAACTCAGTCCTGAGGAATCATAATTGTCTAAATGTCACACTCTCATTACACCAGGTATCATATTCCCAGCCTTTTCTTCTTTCCACCAACTGACCCTCAGATGGGTCAGTTCTCTAGATAGTTCTCTAGAACTAAGTGGAAATTTAAATTAAACTTATTTCTGTCCAAGTGCTCCATTTCTCAGCTGAATGTTTCATAAGAAAATTCTTGCTTTTGAATCAATATATTTATGTCAAGCATGATAACATAGAAAACTTCTGTAGACTTCAACATCAGAGATACTGCTTTACTGGTAAAATCTGTAAGGACTTTGATTTTGCTATGAAGGTCAATACATGAAATTACCAAACAGTAAGTTCATTTTCAGTAACACCTTTTAAAAACAGGGATAACTGCAGTAAAATATTATTTAAATATTTTAAAAGAAACCAGCCCTACTGAGTTTATAAATATTAGTGAGGTAACATGAAATTAAATTGAATTTTTTTTTCATAATTTAATTGTTAAATATATGATGCTGGAGTTTCAGTAAATCTGCTATGATGAGTTAAATTTTTATGTGGAATTCGAAATTTCTAAAGGCAGTGTTAAACCCACATAAGATATACATCATATGATGTATATATTTTTTGTTACTATTTTTAAATAAGAGAAGGATCCTATCACTTCTTATAGAACTCTACCTGCTAACAGTCCAGATATTTTTGTGCAGGTGATTTAGAAAAGGATACTGTTCAAAATCTAAAACTCATCCAAATAAAGCCCTTGTTACAGAAGACATGGCAGACATGGGGGGCAACAATACCCAAGCACAGTCGTTACCTCAGTGCTGCAGTGGATACAACTCCTTCTGGGACTATGGAAAAAAACCTGTCCCTGGTCTGCTTGTGCAAGAACTGGGTACTCCCAAAGCTCCTGGCCAGTGAAACAGTCACAACAGCAATGGATCACTGTTGAAAGACTCTGTTCAGTCCTGCAAAGATGGGCTGTCTGTGCTGGCAAAGGTAGGTGAGGGGCTGCCTTCTGTCCTGCCTTGAAATCAGTGAGGCCTCTATTATGAATATCAACAGGTCTGAGATTTCACTTGCATGGTTAACGAGTACATCTGAGAATATACTCAACTGAAAGTTATCTGAACTGATCTAGGTCCTGGATACATGCCCAGACATTTATGGTGTCTGGTTTAAGTTTTTATTATTATGCAATATTCTTGGTTGGTGATGACACAAAGATTTTAACCAAGTTAATCTTTCAGGATCAAATGCACCTACTTGACTTTTAAATTAAAAAGATTTTTAGCCAACAGACACTGAATATGTAGAAAAATATCCATGACAGAAAGGAGGTTTAGGATCTTAACTTCCCTGATTTTCTTTAAAATATTTTCTATTATTAATTACTAGGTCTTGGCTCAATTATTCCTCATCTTGATCTATTTCTGCTAGCAGTTACATGGCATATTTTATGTCTTATTTAATGAAACATTTTAATGGAAATTATAGAACTCAATTTCTTTGACTTATATTTGGGAGTTTTCATGCTTCCAATAGACTATATAAATTAGTCAAATTTCTAAAACTTGATTTTAAAAGCTTTGATCATGCAACACGAAGAAGACACTGCTCACAAATGATGCTATTTCTTACATCAAGTTGTACTGACAGTAAAATATTTCAGAATTTGTTACAAAACAAAGTAACAAGTAACAGCTGAAGAGGAGCATTTTTCCCTGAAACAGTCTCAGTGGAAAATACTTTTCATTAGTTTAATAGTTTTACCATTAAGACAATCATATAATGTCCACTGACAAAAGCAGCATCAATTTAAAAGTGTGAAAGTAAACAGTTTTAAGCAATATAAACCCCCACAGGCACATCCTCCTACTCCTTTCAGTCAAGTCCATTTGAAACAGGTTAAAGCTGAAGCAAAATAAATCAAACTGAAATAAGAGTGGGGTTGCACTGACTTATCTAAAACAGTGCTAGTCTGTGTGTGAATAGAAACCTGACTGTTATGTCTAGTCTCTGCAACAAGACCATATGTAGATGGACCTTATGTTTGTTTTGTAAGTATTTAAATGCAATTATAATGCGATTAATGGCAGTTTGTTTTAAACAATATGCAGAGTGGTTTGAAGACTGGCTAATAAAGGAAGTAAGCTGGAATTACAGAACAAACCAGAATATTAACTGTACCAATTTAATTTTTGAATGTGTTCAATGGACAGAGTGATCCCCTGGACATTTTCTTGATTACACCAATGAACAAATAGGGGACTTCTTAGTGGGAAAAGTTCTGTGAAAGAAACAGAAAAATATCCGTAAAGGAGAATGTTTTGGAACAAATACCCTTTGTTAGTCTTCTTTTTTCCCTTCTTTGCTCTATTTTTCTTCTGTTGGTACTTTTACTTTGCATTCCAAGACAATGTTTTCTAGAGTTCTTTCCATGTTTTGAAAATATTTTTTAAGTATTTAAAAGACTTCCTTAAAGACCTACATTACTTCTTTTGGTATTTCACTTTCTCTCTTTGGCTTTTATCTTCATTAAGTATCTTGGGCTATATTCTCTTTATTGGACTTCATATATTAGTTACATTCGGTTTAAGTATTCACCCATTTCTATCTGGCAGGGAACCAGGGTACAGTATTGATCCCACACAGTTTTGAAGAGGATGGATCCAGACTGCCAGCAGAAGGAATGCAGCAGTGTCACTGTTCAAACCCAGGCATACTGCAAAGTCTGACATATTATCCATTTCCTGAACATAACAATGAAATTGTCAGCTGCTTTGCTGATATGAAAAAAACTATCTGACGATCACATCATTAAACAAGTAATACAACCTAAAAATGCTGCAAGGTTTCTTGGATGCCCTCTTTGTGCTTTTTAAAACACTATGTAGGAGATACTTTACTACTGGCCAGAAGACTATTGAGCAACCAAGATATTCAGGCAATATCCAAGACATGGAAATCATGGAAACACAGCTTCAAATCCAGCTTATTATCAAAGCTGACAATATTATATTCATCAGCTTACACAAAACCTGGGAGAAACCAAATTTCTCTCAGTTATGGGTCAGATAGAGTAGCCCAGCTGGCAGTGAAGTTTTGAAATTCTTACATTTTTGTAGGAGATGATTCAAAACTTTTAACTTAAATAACAAAGCTATGCCAAAGACACCGTATCTAATCGACCTTTTAAACTATAAAACTGCTTATTTTTTATCTTGGAAATGCCAATACAATTTAAAATTTTAGCATATATTCAGTCTCCAATTCAAAAAAATATGAATGATATTAAACCAAAATCTTGCCAGTCCCACTTCTTTGCTCCCCTTTGCAAAAGTTAAAGCAGAAAAATATGTTTTTATTAAATATATTTTAATATTTTGGGTGAATGCCTCTAGTTGAAGAAAGAGCTTTAGAACCCTAATTACTAAAAACAGATACATGCTTGTATTTCTTATGGTTTCAAATATGTAGAATGAAATTCAACTTCAGAGAGAGGCACAGTGCCAGCAAATTATAAACTTTCATTAGAAGGGTGGAAAAAAAGGCAGGGCTAATGTACAAAAGAATAGGGTGCAGCACTCAAACAGAAAACCCTAGTATTCGTTCTGCATTTACTCAAACATGTTATCATATCCAGGAATACCACTACTTTAATATCACATACCAGCTTGACCTAAAGATTTCTAATTAGGTTACCACTCAAATATTTGCTACTTCGTTACTAATACCACTATTACCATTACTCAGAATACATTTCACACACTTACTTTTATTCACATGTCAGCACAGCGTCACTCCCTCTAGTGGGTAAGGAACACCTTTAAGAACAACCCGGAATGTGATAGAAGGGAGAAGCCCTCCTGCAGCTACACCAAAAGCAGCAACACAGCCTAGAGTGCAAGTCTTCTGTCACAGCTTTAAACAGAACCACTATTTCACTCTGAATACTAGGAAATGTTTTTACTAGCCTTGCTGCTTGCTTTTACTTCCCCAAGTTTCTAATGACCAAAAAAAGAGTTACAATGAATGCAAATATTGTGGCAGCAAGAAAAGCATTTATTTCTCACTTCCTTTCATTTCCAGCAGCACTGAAGTTTTACTTCTCAGCTCAACAGCAAGTTTTGCCTGCCATCAATTATTTTCACAAATCTGACTCTTCCTTTGCATACACTGGATACACACTGAACTCAAGCAGTATTAAAATCCTGTGCCTTTTCCTGCCAAATAACTTGATTATTCTATTTCATTTGAATACTTGCCTGACAAACCCAACTCTGGAAACACTAAGGCAGGTCTAATGTTTACAAGAACATATTTCAGCAAATCTTACTACTTAATTACATAATGAAAAAAAGTAAAATAAGACTTAGCCATGGACTAAGATGTTTTTATTTACAGTTATACATATAAAATCTGTCTAGGTAACGGAACTATAGAGTATTGCCAACAGGGAAACAAAACAGGAAGAACAGGTCAATACAAAATAACTCATTATATGCATTTTTCTGTATATATTATCTTCTAATGTATAATTATTATCTTCTAATGCATATATCCAAAGAAGTTGGCCAAAAATCCAGCACCAGTTTGCTGCAAATGATGCTGCTCATTTTTTAAAATAGGAATGATTTTCAATTGATAGATATTTTAGTCTTTGTAATTGATTTAAGTTACAACTCGATCCTAAACCATGAGATGCCTTAAGTAAAGGACAGCCACTCTCATTTACAGCAAATTAAGGTACTCAGTAGTTCATAAACATTGTTGCATCAACACTTCATCTGAATTTTTTATTTTTTTAGATTATTGTAATTTAGACTGATAAGCAAACAGTCCACTGAACCACACTGTAGAGAAAAGGATTGACAATTACATTCCTTGAAAGACTGTTACCAGAGCAAAATTAAGTAGCACATTTCTGAGAAAGTGACATTTTACAAAAAGACAAAGGCATATATTTTCCACCAAAATCTAGTGCTGCTGTCATCAACAACCCAACAAAAGCTACAGCCACCTAAAATGGAAATGAAAATGTAATGTATGGAAATATTCTCTTATAAAATCTCCTTAGGCTTCACATGTATTAATGTATTAGTTTGCAAACATTAAGATCAAAGGCAAAGCAACAAATACATCCTAAAAAGTTTTTAGTCAGATTTTTATTAACGATATACAAGTAGCAAGGCATAAAAAATTAATATGTTCAAGCCTTGAAATGTCAAGTGTAATGATCTCTAGCTTTGCTTACCTCCTTTGCTTTTTGTTTCAGTCTAGCTTGCTCTGGGTCTTCTTGCCTTGAGCGACTCTGCATGTTTAAAAAAATGGGGAAAAAAAGGTTAACAGATGGTTTAAGAACCCCCTATCTGTTGCAATAAGTTAAAAAACAGCAAAGAAAGGGCAACAGAATATAGGGTGTCAAAGATGGGATGCTTAAATTCAGAGAAGTGCAATTTCAAGCCCCTAGGCCTCACCCAAAAGACTGTTGAATATTCAGTTGTAAATAGGATCTACCCGAGATTTATTATTATTTTTTTTAAATACCATGTTTTTGTCAATGCTAAAGTTTCCATACAGGTTTAGATTTCCATTATTTAATACAAACAAATTCAAGAATCTGAGACCAGAAGTGTCACCCTTTCCATTATCTGAGCTTTTAAATTTAAACTTCTTTCAGTCCTTAATTTAAAAATAATTTATTGTTTACAACTAAGCTTTTAAACAGCTTTTGGCAGAGAATGTGGAAAAAAGAGCTGCAAAGTCACCGTCCCAAACATTAAGTCTTCATAATAAAGATGTTACTATCCATATGAGCTTACTTTGAGTACAGCATAGAATACACATACTTTAAACTTTTTCATTAATGACTAATAATATTAATGTTGTAATTTTTGAAACTGGAGAAATATTGCCAAATAGCAACTTTCACCTTTTCCTTCAAAACCCGGAACAATAGTTCTAAAAACCCATTAAGAATAACTGTTTAATTGCAGTAACAACCCATAATAGTACATTTCTTCAGATACAGGCTGTTTTACAACCATATGTTAAAACCATTAAATTCTTGTTTATGCTCAGTAAGCATACTCAAACTGATGGAATTCCAAAATCAAGAGGTAGATAATATCTGCATTACACTTTTTTAATTGCATGATTGGTCAGTATTCAGAAAAGGTTGCATAATAAGTTGTAAGAAGCTGCAATAAAATTGTGACATCCATGGAAAACTGTTGTTCCCAATATCTGAAAGATGTAATTGTTTTCTTTCATTATTTTTTTGAGATTTAAAGTGAAATCATTTACACAACTCCTAAAGGAATAATATCTGTGCTCTCTCCTGTTTCTTTCTATGCTGAAGACAGACCTGAAACTTGAAAGAATATTAACTTGCAAACATAAACATTTTTTTCCCATTGTTTGAATTTTCCATATCATAGTCTGTTCATAAGTTAAAAACCCATGAAGAAAACCAAAGGGAAATAGGTTTTAAGGGTAAGAGGATGTGGAATATTGTTGATATACCCAGAGAAAGCCTTGTCTATGATTTGGCAGACAGGGCACCAATTACACTAGATTTCTCTATTCTTTTTCTGTTTGTTCTTTTGTTTGTTTGGTTTGTGGGTTTTTTTTAAACTAGGATGTTTTTTCACCTAATATAGTACACATAAAAAACACAGTGATGACAAAGCATGGCTAAATGAAACAATAAAGAGACTTTTAGAACACTTGCTTGACTCTTCCACTGCATATTAGCTTAATCTTTCAATACCACCTACTAGTGATTTTGTGCCTGTTAGCATAAAAGGCAGTTTTACAGGATAGCGTCTGCATGAAGAGAAATTCAAATCTGTAGATAGCTAATGATCAAATCCAACTCTCCTGTTGTAGTTGTGCCAACCAAGAAAGAAACTTAACACAGACCGAGATTCCTTCTGACTGCTGTGGCCAGACAAAAATTTAATAAGATCTAGCTAATGCTTAAAGAACAAACATGCATTTCATGAAATATGTGGATCTGCCAGAGAGCTGGGACTCTATTCAGCAGAGCAACTACTAGGAACTTGATTATAATTATACCTATTAGGTTAAAAAACAAACAAACCCATTCAATGAATTGCTTCTCTAGATGGACTTAGGTTAAGTATTCATGAACTAAGAGGAATTAAGTCCTTGCTCTGTCATTTTGTGATGACAGTTCAATCACGATGTGCCTCAGCTTCTCCAGTATTAAGTATGAAAAAGTAACATTTAGCCCTTTCATGGGTTTTTCTGATAAAACTGTAAGCGTACAATGAACTTCTATTGCTTTCTGAGTCTGGCAGAGAAAGCAGTACAGAAATAGTGTTGTTATACTATTTTATGAAGCAGAATCTTTTTCCAAATGCAAAGTACAAGTTAAAAGCACTTCAGCTTAAGGAGAAAGCAGAGTGTCCTGGGAGAATCAGTCTGAGACTTCTAATACTGTTAACAAGTTTCTACAAGAAAGTGATAGAATCCTGGAAAACACATGAGATCTATGCTGGTTTGGGGGACACTGGAAGAAAAATTAAAGCAATAAATGTAAGACTGTCATTTCCTGGACTCCAGAATTGAAGGAAAAACTGCTACTGACTGACACTAAATTCAGAATTTTTTTCAGTAATGAAGACTTAAAATAACAGCTGATGCTGGATATATAAACACAGATCGAAGGTGAAGGTAGAACTGCTTTTACATTTAGAATAATGCAGTGAGATTCTTGTTATTCCTTGAACCCACACCAAATGGTCTTTTCAAAGAACTCAGGCTAGCTCCTGTTTGAAGCAAACAGAATTCCAGCTTTACATTGAATGTGTCATTACTGGTAGAAGTAGCAATAAAAAAATGAAGGAACTTAACTATCATTTTCTGTTTCTTTATGTGTTCAGAGAAATATTAATACATTTTTAAAAAGATATTAAGACTAAAATACTTTCCTGCTGACTACCATGTTAGCTTGCAAATCAGTAAGCTTCAGAAACAAAACCATTGGCATCTTTAAGCTGAAATGTGTTAAAGGAAAAAAAGTATGTACATTACATTGATTATTTTATTAATTCTTCACTTTATGATCTAATGTAAACTATAAAAGACTTCTTCAATGCCAATGCAAAACAGATTAAAGAAAATATCAGCAAAAAAAAAGTCAAGCTTAACAGAGGTGCCTAAATAAGCTTTAAAAATGTCACTGGCTTCTCTTTACACTCTCATTCCACATGAGCACATCTTTTCCTTCCTCTGAAGAGTTTGAACAATTTTGCTGCTGCTCAGCTCTTGTGCTTGTCTGTACATCACTGGTTCTACTCACCAATTATTTTAACATTTTACACTTACTTTTGTCAAACTACTGACTAACCGTTCCTATTTTTTTTAATTCCAGTTAAATTTTTTCTTCAAAGTCATCTGTTTGTTTTTGTCTTTTCTCCTTTGCCTTTAACATCCAAATCTTAATATGCTGCATCTCACCTGTCTTTTGAAATGTTTTTCCAAAATCTTTGAAGGCACCAATGCCTCCTTCCTCTAAAGATTCAGAAACACCCACCAATCACAGAACTCCCAACTCAAATGCTTTGAAGGAGTTTATCACAACTCCTTACCTTTCCCTTCCCTTCTCTATTCTTCATGTCTTGATCTGTAAATAAAGCTGGGTTTACGTAATATATTTTCATGTTGATGAATAAACACCTTCAGAAGCAAGCTAGCTTCCCATAGTAATTTTAGAGAAACCTAGGACTGATCCTAACGAGATAACATACGTTTAAATACATTAAATGCTGTCTCCTACTGAGAACTTATTCACCAAACCAGGTTTGTTAACATTTCTCCCAAACACAAGCTACTTTTATTAGACCAGACAACCTGATATTTTAATTGTTAAGAATGAAAATGCTTTGTGTTAGAGACTTGCTATCTCATTTATCTGAAAACTGCATAGATCACATCAGGTCTATGGAAATATGAGACTTTCAAAGTATGAAAAACAGTATATGTTAAATGCGTGTATTCAAAACACATTAGAAACAGGGGATTCATTTACATGTTACCAAACTCTAATGTTCCAAACCTCAGCTTTTCCCCTTGCTTGTGTTAAGGAAGAATGCCACAAAAACAGACAACTAATTACACATGTAACAGTGTAGTTTTAAGAAGAAGATTTTGCTTTCATAGACTTATCTTAAATCTGAAAGCAACAGTATTTCTAAAACAGAAAGGATATCTAAAACTCATGTAGTACTTAAATATATGCAACAATTATTTTTAAAATTGGAGAATACTCATTGTGCATATGCAGATGGGCAGATTAACTGTCCTTATGTATTTAACTATGATAATTATTCAGTATTTTGTTTTAATTTGTAATGTCGAGGCTGTACTGCTGTTACATTTTGTCTCACTAACAAAAAAAAAAGTTTTCTGTTAGATTCAGAATAATTTTGAAGTCTTATCTTGTTATACCTGTGTTAGAAAATGTCTCACAGCATCTCCTAAATACATGTCCTGCTTTTAGCAACATCTGATCCCAGTTAAGGTACTTACAGCTCTATTCCCTCTTCCCAATACAAATACTGGGAGTCTTTAATGCTTCAAATTCATCTTTTTTCATTAAATAAAGTTAAAAGTCACAACTGCAGGTTCTGTACTATTGAGAGCCACTGCTGTGCCAACAGTTTCAATTTTAAACCTATTTTTCCCCATTGATGACATTAGAACTTCACCCACGGCTGTACCAGCTTATAACTTTCACTTTTAATTAAAGAAATTAAATCGGCAACATGAAACACTTTGCTTTCACATTAGCTTTGTTAATAAAAAGTGAAAGTTAAAAGCAGCATAGCTGAAGGTAAAACCCTATTCAGAGCTATGACCACAGTGAGATGGAATGCAAGAGTACAGGTCTAAAAAAAGATTTATTTTAAAATCATTAAAACTGAAGCAACAAAATTCTAAAAATTCAGAAGATGATCTCAACACAATAATTGTCTCTTTGCTCTCCTCTCATCAGAAGTGGGATAAAAGTTTCCCTTCGGAATTGCTTCCTCTCAGAAACCTGCATTACATCCACTGTGCTCTCAGAAGAGGGGAAAAGGATTAAATTGGCATGACGACTGAACTCATCTCTGGCTCCAAGAGGCAGCTCCTTCAAGTTATCACAGGATGTGCGTGTCAGGAAATCTGCATTGCCAGATTTCAATGATCTCTCTCCAACAAAAAAGCCAGCCAGCCTATAACACTGTAAAAATCACCTTCTTCCATAAATACTAATTAACTTTGCAAACAACACTGAACTTAGCTTTCCACTTGAATTTACTTCAATTATTCTTTCTATAGACTAGATCTTAATCCTGTGGTAGTCATATTTAAGTCTCCAAAATTTGACAGGTTTGTGCTCCTAATAGAGAACACTCAAAACATAACAGACTAAAAGAATGTATATATTGGAAAGAAATTTTCAAAAATACTTTGATAATCAGATAAACATACATTCAGCCAGTTTGAGCAGATGAATTAACATAGTAATTTTAACTTGATCCACTTCATTGTAGATTATATCACAGAAGTATTATTGATTTTCTGAAAACAAGGACAACCCCAAGCTGTACCTCTCTACTGCAGAAAGCACAATTCACTCCAAAAAACATTTCAGAAATAAAACCTAACAAAAAAAAGAAATCAACTGCAAACTCCTAATTCCTTCTGCTGTCAAAAACATGCCCATTATTAGCCCAGAACTGGAACCTTATTCAATTTGACATATACAATCTGTATTTTTCACATTTTGGAAACAGCTACGAAAGCAGCAAGGAACACATCTTTTACTATAACAAGACCTGTGTGTTTCCTTTTTTTATTTATTTATTTTTGTCTTTTTTAGAAAGTCCACACAACACACACCAGGTCAAATGTAAAGGTAAATTCCTCAAGTTATTTTAGTCTGGCTTTTGACCTTTCTACAGTCTTAAGACTTCCCTTTGCTCTGCCTGAAATTTCCAATATCAGCCACCAAAGACATTCAAAAGATTTCTGCCTCTGCACACACATGGAAACAACAGCCAGAGAGTTCTTGCTGGGAAACAAATGAGGGCGAAGAGCTGACTCTCACAAATATTTCCTTTCAAGAGACTGCACCCTCCATATGTGTTTACATACAAGATGGCCTTTCATTGTGACACTTTTATTTTACCCTGTTATTCACATATGAAGAAGATAACCCAAAACTAATGGCAACCAAGGCAGCTGCAGTTTCTCCTTGTACATCTTCTATATTTGACACATTATCTGGATGTTTGAAACTGGAGTTGCTCCAGTGGCAGAAGTTGACTGGATCTCACAGTTTTGGGGACCAATGTGTCTTTAAACACTTCTATTATAAAAATAATTACCACAAAGTAAATTAGAGAGATGTTTTGGGCCATACACATATTGTGGAACATGATGCAGAGATCCCTGGGGTACAAGAGATTGTGCTAGCTCCTGAAACACTGCAGGATTGTTTGCAATATTTAGGTGCTTAATTAAAAAGAAATCCTAGGTTGCATTGCTACTATAGCATACCTTATTATTTTTCTTTCCTGTCAAGTTTGTCTTCCCACAAAAATATCTCACTGGAATGCGAACATGAGACATTATTCTTCTAAGATTGTGGTATGAAGTTTCTATTTCTGAAGTATTTTCCAGACATGGGACATAAGATTTTGTAATATTCTCTCATTTAACAAGAAAATTAATACTGCTATTTTGCTTTCAAGATACTCTTGTAGCTTCACAATTATTTTCAACTTGAATAGTGACTTTTCTCAGAATGTCAAAGATATCAAATATTTTTTGAAAACTAACTTTTTTTCCTTCTGTCTCTCCACCTGATTTTATCTCTCATTCTCCCAAAAACATTTCCTGAAGCAAAATCTGGGTGCTTATGAATTCTGCAATCACATCCTACTGTAACAACTGAAACCACAGCTGCAGATCAATCAGAATTATTTTCTTTTCTCCTTCTATCATTCCCTTATCTTTCTTACTCCTTACTGTATTCTAGTGCAAAATTACCAAATTTTTCCCAAACCTTCCTAAAGAAGCTTTGGCTGTTAACAAAGCTCCAAAGTGTAAATAATTAAAACAGAATTTTCACTGTGCAAGTTAAACCTGTTTATGCTCTTCCATACTACACAACAGATGAAGTACCATTAGCAGGCAATTTTGAAACTTTCCCTAAAATTATAATGCCGAGAAACTTTAAAAACATGTTGTAAACAGCATGTCAAAACATGTGCAAAGTAAAATACCACTCTCTTCATCCAAATGGGATATTAAGAAGCTGCAGTTATAAATAAAAGACAAAAATTCTGATTTTTAGATTTAAGCATCCATAGACCCCAAGTTTTATAACCTTTAAAGACACAACACTTTCAAGGTGACACAGATGACGTGATCAGGGCAATGTCATCTTTGTACAGTGAGTATTCCAGTCTGCAGAGCCAGCTTTATCACTGCCCCCCTTGCAGACACAAACATTAATCAGCAGGCCATAGACAGATATGAAATGTTTACTGATCTTTATCCCTATTTATCAGGGCAGCTGGGCAGAATTTAACTTGGTCCATTTAATAACTGTGTTGTTACAATTACTGCGTCCTTTCTACAAAGACTTAGATCTCCTTAAACAACTGGCAAGTTAATAAAGACCAGGAAATAAAAAAATCCTGGGAAAGGAATTAGTAATTAGTACGTAGGAATTCACAATGAAGACCTCAACAGTTATTGTTGTTAATCTACAGGTGCTCTTGCAGTTGAGCAGCAACCTAGATTCTAAGGAAATCACGAACAATTTATTATTTAGAATAAAAAGCCATAATCTGACCACATTTTTTCAAACTGTGTCCTATGTAAGACTTGCAGTGGGTCATCAATCCATCACAACAGAATGGGTGAGAATCAGCTGAATGCTCCACAAGGGAAAGATACTATCAGTGAAAGTTCAGCTCCAAATTGGTATTTACACTTAAGTCACAACATTGCATAAGCAGCTCCCAAGAGGTTCACAGTATCTTCAACTTCTCTTTCTAAACCTTAATACTGATAAACCAGCATTGCATTTCCATGGCTACTTTGTGGTTTGGGTTTGGTTTTTTTAATACCTCATATTTTTCTAGTACACCAAGCTGTCTTCTATCACTTTCTGGTTATGAAGTTGATGTATGCATTCATTACTTTAAGATAATTTATTCAAATCAAGTAGAGGTCTTTTTTTATATTTATCTGTTGTATATTTCTTTAATTTGCTTCTTCTGTAATCCATAGGAATCAAGCTTCTTAATTGATTTATTTCCTGAATTTTGACTTAACAGGAATTTATATTACTCAGGACTAAAAAACCCCAAAATAACCAAAAACCAAACCAAAAAATCAAATTACATTGTATCATAAAGTAACTCAGATTGGAAAGGACAACAGGAAGCTATCTAACCCAACCTCAGGTCAGCCTAAGTAAGGCCTTGTGCAGTCAGGGAAATGTTTTTGAACTAAAGACTACACACTACTTTATTTCCCTCAATGTACATTAAAAAAACCAACCAATATAATAAATAAGCAGCAGGACACACAAAAAAGTAAACATGCTTCATCAGATGTATTGGAGAAAACAGGATACAAAAAATAAATACATATTTTTATATAAAGGTGACCTGAACACCAACTGGGATACATACTATTGAAATTAAAATAAACAAATCAACAGAACTTTTTTTAAAATAGAAGTCCAAAAACTCAAGAAGTAAAAAGCCTCAAAAAACTCAAGAAATAAAAAGCCTCAAAAAATCCATTATAACTTAACTGAAGCGTGTTTAAATACCAGAAGTGTAGGCTATGATTTTCAAGTGGCACAGAAAGCCTAGCAGCTATTAAATTTCAAAGGCAATTTTGAAAATTATTTCACCAAGTTATTTTGAAAATGTTAGCCACTGTCTCCTATATTCCCAAGAACTCGTCAAATTCAGAGCTGTATCCTCAAAACACAGGGGCACTGCAATCAGGTAGGTCTGGAGTCAGCACAGATAGGAGAGCATGACTTAATTGAATGTGATGTCAGAACACTATCTTTTTGTTATAAGCAGCAAAACCTGTTTATGAAACCGATTTAATGAAATTAAAGAGTTGTTTGAAGATTATGAATTGTTAAGTAGTTAAAAAAATAAAACAGACTACAGCAAATACCTTGGCAGCCTTTAGCAAGATTTCCCTCTCTTGTTCATCTTTCCTTTGCTTTTCTAAACGCTCCAGTTGTTCAAAAAACTTTAACTGTGATCGGACATCTGTAGCTTGTTCATACCATTCATCATCCTGTAAAAATAAGAACAATGTTTACTAGAACATGCATTTTCATCAGGACTATGCATTTAAAGAGAATGACTGGTGTTATACATTAAAATCCTTCCATTGTGCCAACAATTTAAAAAAAAAATTTGGAAAAAAATTGAGAAAAAAACCAGAATCTGTTTAATTAATATCTAAGAAAACAAACAAACAAAGGTTGATGTATCAGCATCAGAGACAAAGAATTTAAAAAAAATAAAATCAACAGACTTATTGATTAAAAATCCATAAGATGCTTAACTTCATTACTGAACAATTCTAAATATAGGATACAAATCTGGTTATAAACTGCAGTTCTTGTACTTGAACTAGTACTGGACATGGCCAACATGCAGCATTATAAAAGCAATAAAGCTAAAAATTCAGTTGAAAATAAGCATCTAATTACAATTAAAATAGCAGAACTTTATGGCAACTACAAGAGTGGAAGCTTTCCTAGTATGCAACAAACAATAAGAATTTATTACACAAGCCACATGGGAACACTCAGAATGTCAGAAAAATAAGCTATCCACGTGACTTCCATCTCATTTATCTGTTTAATATTTTCCTTTTTGACTGCAATGCTATACACTAAAAGAAAAAAATTGAACAAGAATTATACAGAAGGCAATGAAAATGCTATCGCTGAATCAGAAATAAGACTGATTTTTATTTTTTTTTTCCCCAAGAATCTGTTAAGATATTATTTTAAATGTATTTTTGGCTTAACAGGGACTAAATGAAGTGTTTTCTTCTCAGACACCAGCCTAGTGAGAAGGAAGGAGAGACTTAACCTTGCTGAAGCTGATGAAAAATATTGGAAAGAAAGAAGATTATTTTACTTTTAATTCAAAAAGCAGAGTATACCCATCAACTGTAAGGAAAGACAAAAAAAAAAAAGTAAAAAACCACACCAGAGCTACTCAACGTATATATATACACTAAAGAAATCTAAACACATTTTAGACACAACACACAACTATGATTATTGTCACCTTGCTTTTACAGGAGTTTAAAACTATCAGAATATTTTGTAAAAAAATATATTTAATATTTATCAATGAAGATGTTTGATTTATTTTAATGTCTAATAGGTTTGCGGAGTCTTAATTAAATTTTCCCCTAAATTGTTTCAATTTTCATAAACAATACAATCACTAACAATGGAATCAGAATAACATTTTATCTTGAAATTTTCTTTTTAAAGAGAATATAATTTTTTAATTACAGTGAAGAATTTACAGCCAAATTCTTTAGTTGCTGGTTTAAGACAAATTGGTAGCTTCTGTAAAACATTGGTATTTCTTACAGCCAGTTACTATAGATTCCTATATATTGAAGCAATTTTGATCCAATCAATGGATATCTTTGTTAAAAAAGAAGACATGAAGAAACAACAGTCTTAGTCACAAATCCGTGAGCACAGTTAAACAGATGCTCCACACTAGACACTTCAGAAGGGTGAACACACAATTTTACACACAAATTTTGTCACAGAGGAGTAAGACAGCTCTGGCAAGCAGTGCTATCATCCCGCCACTTTCTGTTTGCTGAGGCAAAACTGTGATTAAAACATGCTCTGAACACAGAATGAACACAAGACACCTACCGTGTGCTAAGGAAGAAACAGGGCTACACTGCATTGGTCTCTACCACACAAGACCTTTCTTGGCACACTTACTTTGTACGACTCCATTCGGTGCTGCGTTATCACTGTTACTTTTTCTATCACTGTCCTTAATCTGTTTTGTGTTGCATGGGAAATAAAAGTAACCACCTCAGCTGGCACATCAGTAATTCCTAGTTTTTTAGCTAAAACAAAAACAAAACAGAATTAGCTTAGCTCCCACCAAAACCCTTCCAACTCTAAAGAACATAAAGTCATAATTTAATTTTCCTCAACAGAAAAATCCATGACTGTGTTGCTTCAGTGATGCATTCATGACCCCTTGAAAAGAGGTGTGACTACACCTTAAGGCTTGAAAGAGAAATCAGAGCATCTTTTTTTACCACTGGGAAAGCATTTAAGAACTTTACTGAAGTTTATCCTAGTATATTAAAACGAAGGATAAAAGAGTATGAGACAATTTGAGCTCTCAAGTTGCTCTACATAAGGCAATTCCTTTATTTTCAGAAGCATTAGTACAGATTAATTTCAGCATCAATGAGATGAGGCTGCAGCCCAAAGCATACTGTTGCACACTTTAGTCTACACTGTTGGCATACTAATGATAATAAACTTTCTTTAGAAAAAAAAAAGACTACTAACTGAATACAAAGAAATAAAGCCATATTAACAACAGTTATTTAAAACACCAGCTGTCCCTCAAATGTTGCTAAAAGACATATTTGTAGTTATACAGATATTTAAAACTTTGAGCTGAGTTTATACAAAAAGTAAACACTCCACAGTCTAATGTATTATCAAAAAAACTCCTAAGCTACAGAAACGAGAATACGAGTAACATTTAAGAATTCCTAAGTTCATCTAAATAATTCTAAAGGATTTGATCTAAATTTGTAGATATATGAATTTACATACTAACCAAAGCTATAAAGTCATACACACGAGTAGCTCTAGTGGGACAGTTTTTTGGATAGAAAACTGTTTGCACACACACTAATATATTTATGTTAAAAAACCTACAAAAAACAGTAATTGCGTCTTATATGGATTATTGGATTTGACCCACCATAAATGAGTAAACATTCTAATTGCACTGAATCAGTTTTCCATTGAATGAACACACGACTTATTTAAATGTTTGTGAGTAGGTCTGTTTGAGATACATTAACGGGCAGGCAAAACGCCACAGGAGATTTTTTTGAGAATATTTTGGGAGGTGTTTCCTGAGCAGCTAATTACAAAAGCCACCCTCATTTGCGGGAGGGCTCCCCGAGCAAATACAAACCTGAGAGGCCTACGAAGGAGAGTTTGTTTTGTGAAGCGTTTCTATCTGTTCCTGGCCAAGAAACCATCACACGTCTAAAAAATGAAGGCGAAGAAGTGAGCAGTGGTCTCAGAGGGATGTACACTCGTGCTACTGCAGGGATGTGATCTGAGGCGAGCTGGCAGCGCGCAGCCTCACCCCGGGCTCCTGTCAGGCCGCCCGGCCGCGCTCCACCGCGCCGCCGGCAGGGGGCACTGCGGCGGGCGGGAAGGCCGGGAAGGGCCGGGAACGGGGCTCCCGGACAAGCCGCGGAGCGGGGCCGCGGCGGGGCCGCCTGGGAACGGGACGTGTCCTGCAGCTCCGCCTCGCCCCGGCTCCTCCCCAGGTTGCGGGGTGTTGTTTTTTATCCGGAGTGTCTACTTAAATGTCTGTTTTATTACATCACGCAGCACATTTCCCAGAGCTGAATGAATTCTCTGTAATGCATTTCTGATACCAATTTTTTTAATGATTCTTTGAAGTCCTTATCTCTTTAACTAACTTAAGCCGTCACTGATTCCACATTGTACAGGTTACCTTCAGGATTTCAGCAATATATGTATATGTGCTTTTTAACTGATTTTTCCTTTTATCGCTCAAAAAAAAATAAATTTAATCTTCCTTGGTGCCAAATGTGTCTGCTGTAATAGAGACACAACTCTGCTAACTTGCTGAAAGCTGAACATATAATGGAAAGCAGACATAGGGATTAAGATCCCAACGCTGAAACTGTTACTTATGCAAATTAAGTCCTTGAAGTCAGTAGGACTATTCATACTGGCTGGAGCTACTTGTTCCAGTCAGAGGTGCAGTACCAAAACCGATTTGAGCATGCACCACTTTATTATGCAAATATAAGTAAGCAAAGCTATTAAAAACCCCTAGTCTGAAAGATAAAATGCAAGTGAGAAAAGACATTTAACTAGTACCCAGAAAAGAGGTTTGAGATGGAAAATTCTGCCAAGTACCCTAGATAAGGGTACGAATAACTGTTAAAATAATAATTTTCATTTCATCAGTGTAACAACACCTACTCAGCTTCCCTGAGCACAGAGTCCTTTCACAATAAAGAACTATCACCATCTTGTTTTTTTCATAATAAAGGTGATCATAATTTTAAAGACTTTTGTTCTAAGCAAGTTCATCCATGACATGGCTTGTTCTGCCTATTCAGCTCTTTGGAGATTAATTCAACCATAGTCAAAGAAACATTCCCTGAGGTGCATGGTTCCAAAAGATTCTTGTCCCACATCCTTTACACCAGCCTCTGCAATATCCCAGTAACTTTCTGCTCTGGAAATCCCTCAACACAAACTTCTCAAGTCCAGAAAACTAGAGGCTAGTTATGAACAGGGGCCCTCAGGCATCTGTCTTGGGACTTGCCCTTTTTAGTATCTTTCTCAGTGACCTGGAGGAAGAAGACACAAAGCACCCTCACTGGATATAGAGAATAATTCTTCATTATGAAGATAAGTACTAGAAAACTGGAAAGAAAAAAAAAAAAAAGTAGGCTCTCCAATCTTCCATTTTTTTTAAGACTCAGCCAGACAATGCCCTAAGCAACCTTGTCTGAATTTAATGTTGACCCAACTTTGAGCAAGGGGTTGGACTAGATGACCACTCAAGTTCTCCACCAACCCCAGAAATTCTATGATCCCTGCCCTCCTGCACAGCTCCAACGTCCTCTCATATCCCTAGTTATTGCACAATACCCTTAGTTTCCTCACACATCTAGGATCACCCTCTGGCATGTCTCCCACTCCTTATTTGTCCAGCTTGGTAGTTGGGCACAGTCAGCTCAGCTTGAGGATACTCTGGCCAGTCTGTACAAGAGGGCTGACTGGCAGCGAACCAGACAGAAGAGCAAAGAGCAGGAAAAAACTGTTGATTTCCACCCAACCAGGACACACGGAGGAGCTATCTAGCTGCTGATTTAGCAATGGATTCAAAAGTTACCTGAAGGAAGAGAGAAGGAGGGCAAATAGCCTGTTCAGTCACTTAAGGCTAACTTTCTTTGGAAAACAGGCTAAGGAAGAAAGAACACAAACCAAATTTCCCCCAAAATGAATTAGTGTCAAGAAAACAGACTACTAAAAGAGAAATTAATAAATTTGTAAAAAGTCAACTTGTCATGCACAACATTCATCACATGTGGAAGCATCATCATACCTTCCCTGCTCTAAATTATATTAGTCAAAATCCTGTTAGCATAAAAGTCAGAAGCAGGGTGCATTCCAAAGCTGCATACTACATGAAGATTTGGCACACTACTTCAATACTTGGATCATATTTGCAGCAAGGATGAAAAAATTACCAATGTACTCCTGAAACATCAATCTCATCTACACTTGCAAAGGCTGGCCTAGTTATACTTTCATAAACAGTCATGCATACCACTTTATTGATCCTGAGAAAAGTTCTGATACCAGTGCTTACTCAGAGAAAATGCCAAGTAGAAACTGAGTCTATATAAAGGGCTGGAAAAGGTTCATTTTCATATGTTTCTATACTAAAGTGTTAGAATTGTTTTTTTTCACTGCTACACCTCCTCCTGAGTTTCATCCACTCTCATTTATTAAAAGTATACTGGAATCCTGTCTGCCATTCAAGGAAAAACAATGCTAATCTCTAAATAGGAAATTCCTGAGATATTCTTCTAGTCTACACAATTATTTTTCCCAGTTTTAACAAAGAAAGGCTTCTCTTCCCTTTGCAAGTTTCCCTAGACTGCTGATGTGGAAAAAGAAATATAATTTCTAGTTTTAAGAAATGTATACATACACAAACATTTTTAATAACACTGTACGTACTTAGTTGCATCACAAACACAAATACCTTTGACACAGTTTAAAGCTGTGCTGCCTATTAAATGAATGACACATGCTCTCTATTAACCCCTCTCCAATATATTATTTGTCTTCCTAACCAACATGCTGGACAGTGGCTTCATCTACAGATATTTTTATTCACGTCCTAGAATTCTGGAATATGGTCTTAATGGTGTCATCTGATCATTGCAATGGTAAGTCACAATATATACACTTACATACACAAAACCCAAAGAAAATTAAAATTACACCAAAAAAAAATCAACTTATTTCTATCAACAGACTGCTATCATCTGTTGCTCATTTTAAAAAGCTGAACTTGTTTCTGGCTTTTATCTGATCATCTTAATGTGCTTTAAGTTTGATAACATGGTCATTTTAACTTGTAGATTTGTGACCAAAATTCTGCATTTAAAGTAGTAAGGAGTGACATACTTAAAAGTAAAACATCAAGAAATGTGTAATTTGAAAAAAGTTGCTTCTGTTTCTTAGACATTTTTTATAAGTACATGCTCCAAGTCTTTAAAATTACTTTAGCAATGTAATTCTGAATGTTTCCTAGAGCTATGATAAAAACACCATCAAGGACAACAACAAAGAAATGGAGCTGGAGCATAGCAATGCTCCAAGCTGTAATTTTAGCCAATTTCTCCAGTTAAATTTGAGGGGGTTTTATTTTTAGAGATATAACTAAGGTCACATTCTTCATTCAAGTGTTCTTGCCAGATCTCTACTACACCAGAACTGGACAAGTCCACAAAGAATCGATAACTTATTGCATGAATTCTACAATTCTTTGTAGCTGGACTCAGCTTCAACACATCCTCAGAGGCATCAATTGCTCCTAAAGCAGTCAATTGAGTCACACTACCTTGTATGAAAGATATGAGGGATTACAAATCAATACCCCCAAAGTAAGCCAATTTCTAATCTGCCAAGAGCTTACAGAAGAAGACAATAGCCTGCCTACATATTAAGTCTTAATGACATGTTTGAAATCTTGAATAACAAACCATGGTTCAATCAGCATTTAATAAAGACCTACAGTGTACTAGACAGCATGCAAAGGAAGTGTTAGAGTATTTTTGTTACAAAAAGTGTATACTATTTAAAAGTTTGAGACATTGCAACAGAGTCTCTAGGATTTATACATAAGTTTCAAAAGCATTGAGGGGGAAAACATTCAGCAATATTATTCTGATATTGGCATGTGTCACTGGCACAAGATTGTTTTTTACAAACATAAAAGCAGCTAAACCTTGTCACTGAAAACTTTCAGGTCCCAAAGAAGTGAAAATTCTGAAGAGTGCTATCATCAGCTCAGCTATCTGAAAGGTCCTGGCTTTGCTGCACCTTAAAAGTTTAATTATATTTTATTGATCAAACAAACTGAAACAAATCCTAAGAAGAGTACTGCCTTATTTGAGAAGCAGAAGAAAAATACTACTTTTGCAGATAGGCTTTCAAAGAATCAAAAAGTTACTTTAATAATTTATATCTTAAGACAACTGACAGGATTGAGATCAAATATAGAAAAAATTATTTGTAAAACATCAGGTCTGACTCTGATTATTGATGTGATAAATTATTGAATGCCTGTATAAAACCTTTTTATGTTTACACTTAAAACAGAAAAACCTTGAAGAACCGGTTTTAAACAGTTAAAAAGCATGTGTTTAGGGCTTTAATTTGTCTTGTCCTTCAACAGAAACATTGAGAAAGTGTATAATTAGTCTCTATTTGCCCTAATCAGCGGTCAGTCAGAACTGCAGAAAGCACCCTCTGCTATTATCTTAGAACCAAGAGCAACTTCTTCAGCTTTAAATTCTGTGCATGAAATATTGGCCCAAGATGCACTGGAATCAGACTTCTGAGGTCCAGGCACCTTCTGCTGTTACAGTTGGCTTGCATACTAAAAGATGAAAACAATCACAAAAGTTCATCCCCTTGAATCTGGGACCTCATTTGTTTAAACTTTTATTTAACCTCATTTAACATAATCAGATCTAGAATAATGCAGCAAAGAGGCATCTGGTCCTATCTACCTACCTAACTACCTCATCCCAGAGCACAGCAAGTACTAGGCTGTGCCTTGGATGGCATCTACACTTGTAGGCTCAAGCCTCCTTCCTCTTTTATCCCAACAGAACCATGACAGTTTTACATGCAATTTTTTCCCTCAGGAAAAGCAAGGTATTGGAAAAACTATCACTTGAATTTCTGCAGCCTTCCAAACGATGCAATTCTTTAATTCCCTTCCTCCCTTTCAATAATGCAGGAAACTGATAATTTTATAGTTCTGCTGTAGCTGTCAGCAGTGAAACATTTAAAACATCTTAATCTTTGTAAAATTACATGTCGTGAAATACACCATGATCAGCTAAGGAGTTCTTGTTCAGGACTTAAGACTATACAGGAGCTTCTGGAGACTAACAGCTGAAAAATCAGGGAGAGGGAAGAGCAGTTCACCTTCTAAAACTAGACAAGCAATATATCTATGGCCAAAGACACACCACGTGCAGGCTCTGCAGAAATTAGGTAATGAAATCAACAGAAAGCAACAGGTGCTTTTCTAATTCTGGTATATTAATAATTCCAAAGTGTGTAACAACATTTAACTATCAGGCTTAGTAAACACAAGGGGAAACAATTCTAATGCACTAAGGGCCCTTGGCATCCTGAGAAGCCATAAATGGCAATTATGAAACTTACTCGTTCAAACTTCATTGGGTGGGATTTAAGAGTGGGGTACATCTTCCATATAGCAGCATTCTTGGCCTGCAAAGTAATCCATCAATACTGCACTCATATTGCTATCACAGGGAAAATCCAACCTTAAATATTTAAGGTAGAAAATGGGGGATAGAACACAAAGCTAAAAACTGAGGAGTTTGTTTGGGTACAAAATACCACGGGGTTGCATTATGGGGTGGGAGGGGCTACCAGAGCCCCAGATAGGCTTTAAATATTAAAAACTGAAGGAAAAGCTTGTTAAACAAAGTAATAATGCAAACAAGAAATCACTAGCTCTGATGATTAGGATTAGAGATTCCTAGGGGTATAAGATAACCTAGTGATGCTAGGCAAAAGAAACAGTATGATAATTTTAGCTGCAATTTTCTGTTTCCAGACATTTAATAAAAGCTTCACTTTAAGTCTCACTAACTAAATGCATGAATAATTTAATAAAAGTTGACTTGTTGTGCTGTTAAGCCTGTCTGGTGCTGGAAAAAACAAAAAAATTTAGTTGCTATCTTCACAAAAACAGACAATCCAAATGAAGTCATTTGAGACGGCATCTCTGAGGAAACTATAACCTGGAGTGTGTTTAGGGAAGCCATGGGCTAGGGAGTGTTTCCTGCCAAACTAGAGAGAATCAGTGCCAAGTGCTTTGAGATCTAGTAGACAATTCCCTCTAGCAGGTAAAAAACAGCACCCCTCTGTGAAGGGGCAGATGGCCAAGATACATTCCACAGCTCCAAAGCAGCCCTAAACTGGAATGAGAAAGTTTTTGTAAACCAGTATCTGATACTATTCAACACTACATTTCCAGTTCACCTTCATATGTAATAAATCGACTTTGTTAAAGACAATGACTTTTTATCATCATGTAAGTGTTATTTACAAAATAACGGGAGAGCCTACATTAATTACTTAGTAAGCTTCTGTGTAAAAGAACATTCCTCTCTCATAGGATAAAAATTATCTCATGAGCTGGCTTCTGAATAGAAGACTGGGTGTAGTATTTCTTCTATATTTCTACACTACCCACCTTAAGATGATTCCCCAGAAATGATTTTGTGAATTTGAGTAAGTGATGAAACATCAGTTACTTTTCAAAAAATAAATTTATAAATCTATACCTTACATATTAAAGTCCTCAAAATACACAGAATCCTATTTAACCCTACTAACATTCAGTGTTTCTGAAAGTCATGCAAGAATGACAAAAAAAAGCCTTCACTTCGCTAAGAATTCTTGACCAGGTGGGTAAGTCTGAGAACCCACACATAATTCATACTTTTTGGCAAAAAGAAATAAATAATTTGAGAAGTCTGACTTAAAATATATATAACCAGACAATCCAGTTTCCAAAATTCTGTCTCTAAGCCAGATAATTAAACAGCTGAAAGGTAGCTATTAATCATCCCTGAAGAGCCTTTTTATTATCATTAGTGGTTTGTCTCTCACAGAACCAAGCTAGTTACCAAACAACATAATGCACAGGTATGTGGAGGCTTGGCAAATGGAAGGAGTTACCACAAATCATGCAAGTGTTGAAAACATGAAAGTAGTGCATCTAGAAGAGAATACTTAGTATTCAGAGGGCAAGGTAGCCTTACAGCTTGATCAGAAAGGACAGAAAGAATGCAAACAGAATTTGCCCGATTTATTTTATCTAAAAAATATATCAAATTTTTCGTGTGCTAAGGAAACACATTATCCTTAAATGCTGATGTTTCATTTCTTTTCTTTGAATAATTCCTATTTAAGATACTTTTCTGCAATTCCATGTGTATATCCTGAAGACATACAAAGGGAAGCACTATAATCCCAGTAACCTCTGCTGCAGCGACAACAGTGTGAGGAAAATGCAAAGACAGAGGAGGGGATGAGAACTGAAATAGATGCAGGTCTCAGCAAGTCAAATGAGAATGTACACACTACAATTTATATTTTTATTGTTTTTCATCTTAGCTTTCTCAAAACATAAATACAATAGAAGATAATAAGCATGTCCAAAGACATTCAGGAACATTAAAGAATAATCACAGAGTGACTGTAGGGAACTAGAAAATATGGTCACTATGTTTATGGATAGTACATGCCCCAATTCTTTTTGCACTCTCTACAGAGTCAAATTAAAAGAGGTTTTTAAAGGGACCAGATGAGTAAGAACTAGTATGGCAAACAGACTAAGTATAGGAGTCTTTAAGATAACAATAGCGTTGTTAGAGATTTATCCCCTACCTGCTTTGATGCAGGCTACAAGAACGTGCCTCTCAGGCCAAGATCAAAAGATACTGAACTATTACAGGACCTCAAGCTTCAATACAATTATGATAGTATGTCAGGTGAGGCAGTGACAGAGAAGAGCTCTTCTAAGAACGTGAGAGATGATAAACATGTGGAGGCACAGATGCCAGCATCCTGTAACATAGTCCTCGCAGTAACAGAACATACTCTCAATCACATCCACACAAGGATTTAATACTAGAGAAACCATCCCCATGACACTAACAAAGTCTTGTTGATTACACGTCTAAAAAGATATCACAGTTATCCACTACGAGTACGACAGCAGACAGACTGGCTCAACATGAGGCCTTATCTTAAGGAGATGGGATGCACAAGGAATACAGGAATTTATAAAGGACACCAAAAGGTAGACCAAAGACCATAACCTTAATTTCAAATTGTCAGCAGCTTCATCTGTATATGTCCAGGATTAGACAAAAAGTTGTCAAGATCAGGACATTGTGCCACATTCATTAATACCAAATCTGTGCATCCAACACAGTAATTCGATCTTGTCAAAATACCTGTAGTTTATGATGGCATTAAAGTTGCAATTCTACATTACTGTGCAAGAACAGATGGTGGTACCTCATCTGACACAAACCCAATGTTACATCCACTTCCTTGAAAAGAAATACCCTTTCATTACCAGCAGAATGTCTTTGTACCAGCTCAACACTTTTCAACATGCTGCTGTGACAAATTATATTTAACACCAGACACTGTAAAACTGGTTAAATCACATACTAACACTCTCCATAAGCACTGAAAAAGAAGTGTGAAACTGGACTTTGTATTGCCATAGACTCAGTAATACGAACAAGGCAAACAAATGTAATTCAAACTCATGGGACAAGGAAGGACTCAAGTGAAGTTTATGAGGTTTTTAATTAATTTTAAGAAATGAAAACATTACAACCTTAGTATGAGCAGCAGGATTGCCAAATAAACATAATGAACAATCATTTCAACATATTTTAGAAAATATTACCTTTTTACTTTTTCCCCTTAAACGATCCTTGAAGGTGCTGCTCACTGATCAATGACTTCCTCCTCCACAAAGATGTTCCAACATGTGTTGAGAGTTGGGGACACCAGTACCACCTCTAGAGCATGGAGTTTGCCTACAGGGATAATGTAAGTCAGCTTTATTGCAATATTGAATGGTTCTCTAAGGTTTTCTTTTTATTGTTCTTATTTTACATCCAATGTTTATTACCAAAAATCTCTTTAAGAGATGGACTTTATAAACAAATCTGGTAGAGAATGGATCTCCACAGAATTACGATCTTAATTTTACCCTCCTTTGCAGAGACCAAGAAATTTAAGCCATCAAATTCCCAGATACAAACTTATCCTGAAGCTGGGCAACATACTTTGGTAGGCCCTGAAGGCCAGAACTGCCTTCCAGAAATAGCAAGATCTTTTAAAGAAGATCTTTTACATTCATAAGACAGAAGCGAAGTATAATGGTAAAAGCAAAACCTGAATTCTCAAAATATTTCTGGGACAAGTAGTATAGTCATGCACTCAGTTTACTTGGAGTAAAACCTTTGAAAATGATGCCTGAAAAAACAGCTTCATTTTCTTCATAAATAATTGTAGTTTGAACACATCTACATTTATTTTGAGAAATTACTGCTTGACAAAACATCACTTCTGGCACCTATAGGTGACACTGCTAAAAGCCTAACTCAGATTCTGTAGTGTTGCAGAACCAATAAGATTAATAAAAAGAAAACCTTAGAAATACACAAAAAATATTGAACAGAAGCTGCCCTACCTTTCACAGAAAGGCAGACTCCAAGCTCTCAGGTGGTACTGAAGTTACCATTCCAACACATGTTGGGACATCTTGTAAAACAGGAAGTCTAATCATGGACCTATTAAAGAAAAAACAACAATACAGTTTAACATTCTGCTGAAATATTTACTGGTTGTGTTTATTTGGCAACACTGCTGCTGATACTAAGATGGGAAGGTACTCCCACCTTTTTTGAAAAGGAGGTAAGAAATGTAAATAACATAATTGTCTTATAATATTGTAACATTACCAATTGATTAAGTTGGAATATAAAACCAGATTTTCTATTGAACATGTAAAATAAACTCCAAACTCAACATAAGAAACTAAATTATCACAACCTTTAACACTGGTAAGAAGACTGGGAACAGTGCACAGCTAACCTAAAGAAAATTTCCAGCAAATTGCTTGTCTTAAACTAATGAAAAAACCCTAATTCTGCACTAAGTTACAGAACTATTCCAGATACCAGAATCTAAGGACATCTCTATGCTTGCCACATCTCTGCAGGTGACATATTAAAGTTTATAGGAACCACAGAAAGACAACATATTTGGCACACACAGTTACGTGCCATTTGGGTTATACAATACCTAACATGCCTTCTTTTTTTTCCCCTGAGAAAAAGCAACTAGAATCACAGAAAACACCACTCCAGGTACAGTACAAGTGGTCTAAGCATGTCCTTAAGACAATGCAACACTTAAAAATGCTATGCTTAACAACAATTACACATTAGAACTATCTCCTAACACAATCAAGAGTTATGTCCACAGGTATTTAAGGAGGTCATCCTGACAGAAAGATGCTGGTGGAAAAACTAGTATTAAAAGGAATATTTCTGTTTGAAGATAGATCAACTAAGGAATTAAAAAATAAGAGTCAACAATGAAAACCAACTAACTCACAACAACAAAAAGTGCAGCTAAAACAAAAAATTATGTTTACAGGCCATCTGCTACCTCCAAATTTCAGAACCCAGAACAACTGTAACTGACACAGCTATAAAACTCTCTAAAGTAACCAACCAGAGAAATAAGTATACTTTTATGTTAGAACTTCTCTGTATATGAAAGAGCAATCATCAATAGTACAGTTTCATCTCATTCAAACATGAATACAACTGTTGACAAACAAACAGATGAAAGGGGATGACAGAACGTCTCTATTATTAAAATAGTAACAAATGCTTTAAATAGAGGCTCTGAAATCTACTGGCCTGGTTCCATGAAGTATATCCCAGTCAAGTTTTAGATGGTTTTGCAATACAAAATGCCCTCTACAGTATTCAAATAATTTATTTAAAATATGTACAAATGCATGCAACTGGGCTGCCACTGTGATGCCACATAGTAGATTCAATATACTCCAGAATACAGAAAATACAAAGAAGGTATTTCCTTATGTTTTAACATCTGTTTTTATTGCAGACATGCAATTCAAGTGTGACTGAGCAAAGAAAGAATCACGGCAGAATAATGATCAATATTTCATCAGACAGAATTAAAAAACACATTACATGTAAAGTACCAAAAAGGTAAACCTACAATTGTGTTGAGCCTAACCCTGACAGAGACAGTGGTTTAAATCTATCAAGCCAAGCTGCTTTGAAGCAGTTTTAAGGAAGACTGTAGACCTTTTAACTACTGGACTAGGAGAATTTGGATTCATTAGTACATTTTCAAGCTTCATAATAACTGGCCTGCACCACTATGCAAGTTCCAGTCTAAAAATCTATTTGGATGAAGCAAGAGAATCCAGTACTAATTCTGCGATAGGAAATGTCACAGATGTATGCTATCAATGTAATAGACTCTTTTCCAAAGCAGATTTATAACAATGCTAGATAACAGACATAAATACAGTATTTCATAAAGTCATGATATAAAAAAATATATTTCCTAATGCACAGGTAAAAATATTATATAAATATAAAATACAGTGCAACCTAATTTTTATCTGCTCTCAGAACCCATGCTGTAAAATAGTAATTTCTGAGTCAAAGAGTTTCTACTTTACCAGACAGTTACTAACCAGAGAAAACTGTCACACTTAAAACAACCTGCTAAGTTACATTGGTTTATTTAATAGTGTTGCTCCTTTTAGTAAATAGTGGAAATGCAAAATGTTAAAAACCAGCTTCTAAAACTTGACTAATACAACATTCTTACCCACCAAGAAAATGCTTATGAATTAATAACAGTGAAACAATTACAAACTATTAAGATTATTTTTCTTGTTTCTTTCCCATAAAACCACATGAAAAAGCTAGGATTTTTCAGCCTTTTTTGTTTGTGAGGGCCTAGCCAGCTTCTCTTGCCTTTTAAAGAAATACTACCTGTTTTAATAATAAGTTAAAGACCTAGAAAGTTTAAAGAGTTTGTAGGCACACCAGCATGCACATACACAAAGAACATCAACTCTGCCCCTCAACAAAAAGACAAACAAAAGCCTCACAACTCTTAGCATATGTTTCACCGTGCTGTCACGTACAAAGATCGGGATTAAAAGTTTTACAGTCCTGAACGGGATAGTGAAATACACATTATCTGCTAAGAAATACCCACTCTCGGTTTTCCATCAAACAAGAATTGGAAACAGTCACAAGCCTGTCTTCCTACATGAACAAATGGCAACGATTACCAGCCAAAGATGACTAGATACAAAATTGGATAGGGAAGCATGTGGGAAGCAAATTAATATCTTAGCATGAATTATCTTTCAGTTACTTCTTCCATTTAAAAGGATCAATATTAGTCATTTGGATTTAAAATAAACTTTGGATTATAACACTGCCAAGTTACAGCAGAGATAAGAACATACAATATCTTAAGAAACCCCTTTCACTATAACTTTGAGGCATTTGGCTGCTGGTTACTGCCAAAGACTGAAGAGCATCTGCTCTCACTTTAGCAGTTTATATTCTGACTCTCGTGAATGGAAGCACAATCTCTGAAACAGCCTTTGGGGAACACTACTGAGTTGCTCGACAGAGTTCTTGCTCAGAAAAGAGAAAAGGAGATTAATATGAGAGAAAACTTGAAAGATCTAGTTTCTGAGAAAAGAGAGAAGAGCAGCTTCCTAATACTGTACATACCACAAACCTCTCTTTTACTAAAACATTAAAAACATGCCCTAAAACTAGAGTGATCATTAAATATTAATAGATTTAAAGGTAGGAAATAAGGTCTGTTTAAGTCATATTCAGGTAAAAGTAAGAAGAAACAATGTATTTTATCTCATTTGTCAACAGGCATAATGAAAACAGAAGAACGAGGACTCACATAGCATACTTTTTTTCCTAATATGCTTGAGAAGGTCACAGCCTCCTTTGCTTAGTCCTGGTGTGTCAAGGGCACAGCAACATATGGTAAGACTGAGTTTTGTCATAACCTTAAAGTGTCTTTATTTTAAGTGCCCAGTAGCACAAACTACTGTGTGTGGTCCTATGCAATCAACAAATCTGGCCACACACAGTGAAAACCAAGCTTCTAAAACTTCAAAATCAGCTGATGGAATTCTCGCCTCAAGAGCCATAGATCCCAGATAGTAGCCACTAGTGAAGCCCACAGCCATTTCAAAACTATAAAAGTCTTCATGTAAAGCCAAAATAAAGCTCTAAAAGTGGCTTCAGGAGATCACTAGGAGTGGCCACTCTTTTGGATTCACTGCTTTTGAGAAGTAAATCCCTGCAGCTGCTTTTGAAAGCTTTGGAAGTTTCATTTCAATTATCAAAGCCAATAAAGCTTCAAAAACAGCCATAGGGATTTGCTCCTCAGAGGAGCAAACCCCAAAAGGCAGTGATGAATAGTGTGATGGGTTCTGTGGCTGTTCAAGTATGTACAGATTCCTGTAAGTCCTACACTTGTAATTACAGCTCCATGTTGTGCAGCAATTGTTACAGTCACGCAGCTCATTAAGGCTTATATGGCAAATTCATTACCAATTTCCCATTCTTTTTATAAGTTTTATGTCTGTTTCCTCTTTGTTTTCTTATACCTGTACAAACTATAATGTAAGCATCCCTCACAACAGCTTCTTAAACATATTACATTAAAACTTCGCTGGCTCCCTATCTCAGGTGGTGGCAAGCCATGTCACAAAAGGTTGCACACATGCTTTCCCAGACTGCATCTCATAATTCCATCATCGCAACATGCAAAATAATTCATTTTTCTGAATAAAAACTCAAAAGGGCACTAATTAAAATACAAGAGTGAAGCTCAACACGAAGTCAGTTAAGAACTTTACCTGCAACTGCAATATAAGAAGCCTTCCATTAATTCAATGAACATGAACAGAACATCTCAGAAGTAATCATGTGACTGTACTGATTTGTAAGATTTTTGTCTTATTTTTAAAATTCTGAGAACTAAATCTCTAAAAATTTTACAAATTTAAATAGTGATGCAAGCATAGTTCTAAAATAAACATATTTATGCCCCTAAACAATTAGAGCTTTGTATTTTAGTATCTGAAAATATTACCCAAAATTATTTTGAAAAAGACACATTTAGGTACTGGAACATATATAGTATATTAATTGTGTCATATAAAATATATTCTGAGCATGCTCACTAACCTTAAAACATCACTGATTCTGAATAGCTATTTTTTCTACTGAAGTTTTTAGCTTTCAAATGCCAGAATAAATAAATAGACCTTTTTGCCAGGATAAATATATACACCTTTCTGAAAAAATGCTATAAGAAAATCACTATGAACTTAAATAGATGCAGGTGTTAAGAACTGAATATCTGGTTTGTATGGGGAATGAAAACCTTGACAGGTAACTTCAACATTCTGTTAAATCTTATTCACAGGTGTCCTCTGTGACCTGTACTACTTACTTTACCTCTGTTTCAATCTCATGTGTAAAACATGAAGGAGGATTGTGAGAAATAATTAATGTTTGTGAAGAGCTTTGAGATCCTCAGATATAAAAAACATGGGGAAAGCATGAAGTTTAAAAGCACCAATATACTATTTTTTTTCCAATTTGACATAGCAAAGTTACTTTTATCAGAAAAAAACCTTGAAAGTTTTAGTAATACCAGATTATATAATAAAATGCTTACAAAACAATCTTAAGTGCTAAGCATATTCTGTTACTCAGAATGACTCCAAAGGAAACACTATCAAAAGGAAAGGATGTGCTTCTCACCCATTTCAAGTATGCGTTTATGGAGAGGTATAGCAGCAAGAAAGGGTTCATCTTTACAGGACTGTATCTGGGTTCCAACCAAGTCAGAGTTGGTAGCCATAATTCGGGCACTTTCTTCATTAAGATTAACACCAGCCATAGAGGTAACATCATTGATGTCATCATCATCTCTGCAGTGAAAAAAAACAAAACACAACCAAACAAAAAACCTCAAATAAGCATAATTCAGCATGTGATGTATTCCTCCTGTTTATTAACTGCTTCTTCAAAAGTAGTCAGCATGCAAGATGACCAGTGGCTGGGCCAACTTGAGGCATAACCACCAGGGTCTCCATTTTCATAGAATACAGTCTTAATTCAGAGATAACTAAGTATTTCTCTAATTACATTAAGAACATTTTAGAAGCAGGACATTTTGCCTGTAACAGGAGGTGTGACAGAGGTATCTTTTTTTCATCTGAGAGTCAGTAATATCAGTGAAGCCAGGATTGTCAGGAAACTAAAGGCAATGATCACCACTGAAAACAGAGCATTTGGCTATTCTCTCTATGCTGAAAACAAGGAGTGAAACTGTAAAATAAATAAAACCCCAAGAGCCATTAAAAGCCAAAACGTGAATTTGGAATCTTGCCCTGTTTCACAAGTTCCTATCAAAATGAGCGTGAAAGCATTTTGAGCAATGGATGGGAAAGATTTTTTGACCACAATGAGTTCACAGATAAGTTTGGGTTCCAAGTGTGGCTTGAATATGACCTGGTATTTTCTCTGGCAACCTACAAAAATCGGTTGAACATATCATGTAGATTTAGAAAAATGACCTTAATTTGTAAAGATGATAGCAGGACTTTCCAGACCACTGTTTGCCCCACAATACCCTTCCTAACAGATCAAGGAAATACTAAGAAGTTTGAATTTTCATACCTGTATCTCCCAAGCATATTTTACCTCCTATGAGGTATGACTCATAACTGTGGAAACAACCACCTGTTTTTAGCACATTCTGCTATTACTGACAGGAATACTGTATTTCTGCATATCCTGGAAGTTATTACACTACCTTTGAGAACATACATATGGAAATATCCACATACATCCAAATCCAGACTCCTACTATTGCATAAAGCAAACAAACAAAAGATTAACTTAAAAGTTTTTTTAAATGTATTAAATAGATATCATCTTATGCACCCTAGAATACTTTGTGACACCTGGTAATAAGTTTGAAACCTACAGTAAAAACCAAAAGCTACAAGTAAGGTCTGAGAACAAAAGTAGAGAAATATAGAAATCCATAATCTAGGTCCTCCCTGTCCCTCCTATACTCTTCTTGAAATCCGCACTTCAGTAGCCAATTTGGTGGAAGGCTTCTATGATTTCTTAAATATTGGTTTTGTTTTCTTTTGTGGGAAGAAGTTAAGGGATTTTGTTTGTATAAACCTGAGCACAGGGGCTCGAAGGATTGTGGTAAAATATTAACTGAGCAGCATACTCATGTGCTTTCTCTATATCCAGCCCCCATGATCTCACACTCTTTAGCAAGCATTTCTCACAGTTACACACAGTCTGGCTAGCAGTGGGCAACATGGTTTCAATCCCCTGTATTTTCCAAGCAGTTTGCCAGGACTGAGGCACTTTGATCTCCTTCAAGCAATCATCCATACAAAAATCAAGATAGTACTCCTGACTTCAAGTATAAACTCTTAAAAATTTTGTTCTCATCTCTACTTTTACTTAGTAGCTGAAGGAAGCAGAAACAATCTTTTACCTTCCTTCTGCTTAGCACTGTAGCTATTCCAATTTTTAGAGTACATATCTGTGACCACATTATAAATAAACATTGTCTGAAATTAAAACAGACAATTAATTTGAGCACAAACCAAGATTCCAATGAAATTATCAAAATCAATGCAACAGCACTTATAAAGACCATCACTGTAACTCTTGGACAGAATTTCATTCCATCTCACATTTGCAATCTATTGTTTGGGAGTAAATCTATTTTTTTTAATGTTACAAAAAAGATTTTTTTCAGTCTAATGTGAAAAACTCTATCAAAATATCCTTTTTCACTTTAAGGTATTTCATCATGAAGAAGAGCTTGGGTTTGGATACTGAAACACACACACGTTTATATATGAAGAGGGCTGGCATTCTTGCCAAACAATTTCCTACAAAAGTCAACTTTTAAGTCCAGATGAGTGAGTTTTCAGAAGTCACTCTGTGGAACAAAGATGCCATCCAGTGGTCGTCTAGATTGATGATTATTATCTATCTTTTGCTTTTCACCCCAGCACAGTATTTAAGAATTTCATGTTTCATAGCATATGTTACTGTGCTCATACTAATTATACCATGTCAGTAGTTATTTCTGGTTTTTAATTAAATTCTTAGTCTCACGGGATAAATCTAAAATTCCAACATGCACACTATTTTTAAGAAAATAGCATGGGCTCTCAAACTCTTCAGAACACAAGCTACATCTTACAGTAGTCTAAGAATTCAGCCTCTTCCAACAACTCTCCCTCTCCTCTCCATTAAATGGTGACTTGAAATTACAGTAACAGCCACTTCTACATTACATTTTATAATGGCATAAATTCTGTTTACACAAATGTATTATAATGGTTACTCTAGCTTTCAAGCTTTAATTTGAAATTTCTCCCCAATACCTGTGTTACCATCTATGTTGGATCTTCTCACTAATAAGCAAAAGGGATGACAGAACACATCACATTTGTGGCCCGCATCTTTCTCTATTTTGAAAAATACAGAAAAAACAATCACCTTACACCTTGAAATATTTATTTATAAAACCAAAGAAACTTAAAGTTTTTGTGTCATATACCATTTTGAGATGAAAACTTTTAAGCTATCCATTTGACACCTTAAAGACAGGCTGCTTTATACATTACTAGATGTAACATCATGCAAATAACAGGCAACAGATCCTTTAGGTTGGGCAGGGCTTAAAAATAGATGTTTTTATTCCATTTTTACTCGACTTTAAAATGTTGCAAGTCAGCAGCATAAAACACATACTAAGATAAGGTCGAAATTATCTTACTTCATAGAACTGATTCTGAAAAAAACAACCCCTCACATTGGCTCTATAAAACCTGATACTGACAGTCTACAAGAGGTTATACATAAACTTCAGGATACCATTTCAGAAAAAGGTTGCTGTGAAAAGGCAGGAACATCTGGCTAGCTGGTACCCCATGGCAAACATCATCACACACATTAAGGGAACGGTTCTGTCCACGTTTGCCTCATCTACATGCAATACCACTGACAGTTAGGAAGTGGTAGGATAATACAAGGTACAAATATGTACCTACATCCTTGGAGACATGCAGAACTGTACAAGTCCCTGACCTAACAAAACCTGTTCTGGTTCAGAAGTTGGACTAGAAGTTGGACTAGTTAGACCTCCCAAGGTCCCCTCCAACTGAAATTATGTCTCAATACCAGGTGGAACAAATGTTTCCACTAGTTCTTGACACTGGCTACAATCTGAACCACAGGTAACAACTACTTGGAGAGTCTGCTACTTTCCCTGTCAGCTGTGGTAATTATGTTAGTGGGAGCTCTGAGGTTACCAAACTAGACAATAAAGTACAAACACAAAGGCCCCAGTGAACTGCAGTGGGCCTTCTGCTTCACCTCTCCTGACTACAGAAACCTCTCGTTGGACCATCATGGTACAAACGTAAGCCTGGATCTCCACCGTAAAACAAAGAAAGAATTACACAAAAATGTAATTCCAATTTCCAACCTTAGGTGTTAACATAGTTGAAAAGTCAACTAGATGAGTTGTCTGTAGTTCCCTCTGAAAAACTTAGCAACAACAAATTTTAATACCAAAAAAGGTGACATAAAATTTCATTACTACAACAACTTTACATTACAGAAGTCTTGAGTTGAAATCTCTGCATCATAGAACAGCTACTGCTTCTGCATTATCCAGTGAACTCATGTAGGCAGTCTTACATTTCATTAATAAGTGCTGACATTAAAGGCTAAGTCACAATTTGCAAAATTCCCAAATGCTATGCTTTTTATGTAATTCCTTCCTGTATTTCCCAAAGTTCAGAAGAGAAGGAACTGAAAATAACAAAGTTCACGTTTCCATTTCCAGTGACCAACACCTTGCTCACAAGAGTGAAAAGCTCAAGTAAGTTATTTTAAAGAAAACAGAACATAAAATAATGAAACAAATATGCAATAATAAGACACTAAGGGCAAAATAAATTTATACATAACACAACTATTTTTCAAAATTCTTGCTTTGCTTTAGATGCCAGTTTGCCTTCTGGCTAAAAACACATTCTTCACACACGCTGGGAATGTTGAGGAAAACTAGTCAGCATTCAGAGGATTAATACAGATTTCCAGCTCTGTGCCTTCAGGCTTGATAGTCAGACATCTATTTGTCCTCAGGAGAGGTTAGGGGTTGAAATGCAAATATGCAAACAACTGAATTCTTTGTTAAGATATCAAGAAAAAGCTTGATCTTTGCTGCTGTTTAAATAAATCCTTGCAATGTTATGGACTTATTTAAATGCAGCTTTGTGTCTTAGAATTTTGAAGGAGAAAACAATGCAAGGAAACAAACATTCATTCTGACTAAAATTTGTTCTCTAGAGGAAAAATGACATACACCCTTGACAGCTTATTTACCAAACTCACTAAAGATTTATTGATTTATCAATCAGTGCCTTGAGCATTTGCTTCTCCCCAAGGGAAAATTAACAATTCCAGCTAACCTAATATATTCTATGTATAAACTAAGTGAATGCAAGAATCAATCCTGGCACAGTTTACAACATCCAGTTAAAAAATGCTATCCCTTTTGGTGTATATAAAATTGAAAGCTATACTAACGAAGAATAAATGCTCATGTTGCTTACAAACATAAAAAATACTTATTAAGACAGTACAATTGAACCCAACAGACATTTTAAATCATTTAAATACTCAGTAGGAGGCAAAAGCATTGGAAAATAAAAAATTGAATTATTTTGCTTCTAGATTAATACTAAGTACTACCACTATTAGTTGCAATGCTGACATGCCTCAAAGCAGAGATATTTCAAAGAGCTAAAAATTATCTTTTACTTCACTTGCAAAAAAGCACAAGCCTAAAAATCCATTATTGGTTGGTGATGTCAGAGTAACGTAAGAATTCCAGATGCAAATGAAAATTTGGGAATATTTTGTCATTTAACAAAGAAAGAAAACATTCAAACAGAAAATGTACTTTCATCAGTGGAAAAAAATTAGATTATGGCAGCAAAAGCAAAATGCAATAAACATAAAATTAACTTTTTACTACAAGGAGTAAAAATATCCAAAATATATGTAAAAAAAGGAGTTTGAAGTACAAAAGAACAGGTATAGCAGCTCAGTGCATCAATTATACCATGTTGAACCTTTGCTGCACCCTGATCAGTACAGGGACACACAGAATGCCTCAATCTCTGCTACCTAAGCAAGCATGTGAAGAATAAATACAACAATGACATCTCTTTAAAACCAACGACAATCCTACACACAAACAGTATTTTTTCTATGCTGATGATGGGATAGCTGCAGCTCAGCTGTAGAAGCCTATTGACAGGATGCCTTGTCATCACAATTAGTATCTTCTCAGCAAGATACGTTTCATATGAATGTTAGAATCCGATACAACAAACCAACCATGTCTTTTTAAAAAACTTCATGCATGTAATTTCATTTACCATAATTTTATTATAATCTACAGAATTCAAGGTTTTTGTGAAACATTTAAAAGTGCATTTAGAGAAAAATCCTCAAGACATGTCAGGACCCCCTCCCTTTTTTAAAATGGAACTAAGAAAATGGTCGTCCAATCACAGCAAGAAAGGCAGGAATTATTGTAAAACACTGCCCTCTGGTGTTAAGCCAATTCTAAATTCTATTTTATATTTAAGATTCCTCCCAACCACCCCCTGCATTTTTTTTTTTAATATATTTTTTTTACCTGAAAGAACCACCTCCAGGGTCATTCAGCTTGTTTTTCTGATTTGCAGAGACCTGAACACCAAAGCCCCCAGGACTTTTGCTGGCTTGTATTGTTGGTGCCTTCCCTACTGTGCCTGAAAAACACCAAGCAATGTTATTATGAGCTGTCTTAGACAATTTACATCAAAGAACCTTCTGTCCAGGAACTAAATTTAACTGTCTGTAAATTGCAAACAAAGGAAGTTATTATTTTAAAGATTACACTGCTGAAGAAGAACAACAGAAATACAAAATTTATATTAACATTACACTTTGTTCAGTATTTACAGAATATTGAAGATTCCAAAACTGAAAACTGTTGGCCATAACCAATTATGATGCACATAATGGCTATAAGTGTTTGTAATTGCCAGTGAACCACTTTTCTAGATAATCTGCACAGAATAATGAAACAGAATTTGAAATATTCTTAATACAGATGCTTTAAGTCACAGTCACTCAAGATATTAACTATGCCTTTTACATTTTTATATATATTTATTGTTCTTTGTTGCAGTGAAAAACATGTATTTTCAGATTTGAAAACATTATTTTAAATATTTTTAAATGTTTTGCATTGTATGTAAAAGAAAAAACACTATTCTAAATGTTTACATAACCTGTCTCACAAATGTTGTATTTTGCTTTCTTATTTTGAAAACAATTTTTTAAAAGTAATTAATATCTGTATCTAAACTTTACAGGTCTATACATAGAAGTAAAACTGGGCTTTCCAAATAAGCCAAAGTGTGGTGGAAATTCAGCTTCTTGTGATAGTAGATTAAAAAATGGATATTAATTCCTCTCCAACATTTGGGAAAATCTAGGCAAAAATAATTACAAATTTATGTTGCTAATTAGTAAATCAACAAACCTGTATTATTACTATTAAAAACATTGTTTCAGTATGCAACTGAAATGGCACTGACAAATTACACTTTTGGAGTAAAGCCTGTTTTACTGTTTAAACACATTTACTTGGGTTATAATTTGTGTTTCCCCTTAATCCTAACTGTGCTTTGGCATTTGAAAATAATTCATATGTCTACCTGACATAAAAGATCTCACTTTTTTCCTGCATATCACTAAATTTTTTTGAGCAAAACATACACAATGGTGTTTGAGACTTTGAAAGTACATTGAAGTTCTTCCTGCACATGTAGACTCAACTGCATATAAATGGCTTGGTATGAAACTTAGGAGAGTTGCATTATTTTTCATCTCTGCATTATAAAAATCTGAAACACAACTACCCCAACAAAACCATTTAAGAACACTTCTTTGCTAAAACAAAAGTGTTAGCTTTGGAAGAGTTCAGCATCACTTTTTGTTTATTTTGAAGTCTTCAACATAGGATCCTAAAGTGAAACTAACTTGACAGTGTTTATTTAGATTGAAGAACTGAACAAACAAACGGTTGTCTGGACTCTCAACATTAGCAAATACAAAACAAGATTTATAACTTCAGGCTCGAAGCCTGGGAAACAAAAAAATGTTGTCCTCAGAATATCCCAGGTCCACCAGATGTCACAGATAGCATTAGCTCATGGACCAAACAATTAATTTATCTGTTTCAGATGAAATAATTGAAAGGTTTTCTACTAAGTGAACTGGGAAGGAAGGGAAGGAAGGGAAGGAAGGGAAGGAAGGGAAGGAAGGGAAGGAAGGGAAGGAAGGGAAGGAAGGGAAGGAAGGGAAGGAAGGGAAGGAAGGGAAGGAAGGGAAGGAAGGGAAGGAAGGGAAGGAAGGGAAGGAAGGGAAGGAAGGGAAGGAAGGGAAGGAAGGGAAGGAAGGGAAGGAAGGGAAGGAAGGGAAGGAAGGGAAGGAAGGGAAGGAAGGGAAGGAAGGGAAGGAAGGGAAGGAATAATAAAAATCAGCAGATCTCTGCTTTCTAGGAGATAAAAGGTGTGTCAACCTTGAAAATTATTGCAATGTCAAAACTAAGGTAACTGGCACTCCTCCAGAATTAATATTATTACCTTTACAACTAATACCAATGGTTTGTTTTCTACAGATTATAGCTTTTGATCAAAAATAAAACAAAAAATGTACAGCAACAAAGTAGTTAACTTATTGGGCTCAGGAAAACAGCATGCCCACATTGGATATGGAAGAATTAAGTCTCACTTTCTTTCACCCCATGTATATGTGATTCTACTCAAATGGATGTGGCAAAGTAAATACAAGTTTGGCATAACACACAAGTTCTCTGGTTTAAATCACAACTGTGCATGAATAAGCAGTTAGACACAAAATATGGCTACAACATCTATTTATATTATGAGGCAGGGCATATTTTGAAAATTAGAATCATCTGTGGGCCTAGATATTTTATGGGATTGGTAATGACATACAGAGTCTTTCACCACTGGGTCCTCTTTTCAAATTTTAATTAGCATGATCTCAAGAAATAAGCCCAACTTTAGGAGCTTGGAAATTCCTACTTGTGTTTCTGCATAGGTTAAATAGCTGCAATGAATACTCTGGCTGATTACTCTATTCTTTGGCTCAATTTCCCCATAGGCAAGATGCAATTCACCTAATTATTATACTGAAAAGTGCTTTATTAAAGGAGTGTGTATTTTTTGCACAATAACTAGTGTTACTTTCCCTGGTGTGGACGTAATTTTATTAATATAGAAGTCCTTAAAGCCTATCAACTTTATCTATACTACCATTTTAAAAAGTATTACAGTCTGTTCACATGGATGCACTAATATTAATGTAAAGATAACACTACACTAGGAGATTCAATCCTATCTGAGACGGAAAATGCACCATTCTGTGGAAGTCAGCTCAAATCTGGTGTAACTATCCTTAAAAAAATCACACTCCACAAAATTACACTACTGTAATTCTCTATATAGACCATGTCCTATTCTAGTATCTTACCTCCTTCTAAAGGAATTCCTAGGTTAGTGTAAAATATCATTACACTGGTGCTTACAGTAGAAAATTTTAACAATATATCAATTTCAAAATACAGTGGTATGTGACAGTATGTCATACTGGCACTTCTTAAAGCTGCAAGCACACAGGTGGACTTCTAACTAGATGTAGGTTGCAAGATAAGCAGTTTTACAACAGGGTGTTTTCTGAACTTCTGTTTGCTTTGTCTGTGCAATTAAAATAATATAGTGGTGGGCTTAAACAAACTTGTAAATAGTAGTAAGTTCACCCGAAAGAAGAGCTTGGGCAGGAATTGGCCATAAGCCAAACTGCCAGTTAAGTTCCATTTCATTGGCTGATTAATGGCTAGCATGAATAAATTTATATTCTGAAGCCACTGTTTAAAAGATAGATGCCAGTATCATGCAAATTTTTGGCACAATGTTGACATTCACAAGTGAACAAGCAAAGAAATGGAATCAGCCTTCACTCTGAGACTCATTAAGCAGAAGTGAAAACTCATGCTATTAGACACTAATACCCTCCCTGTTAATAAACTCAGGACATAAATGTCAGTGCTATCAAATGCATACTTTTTATGACAAGTAAATGCATCTTTCTAACCTGGAAAAAGAGCCTACAGGGTTACTGTGACAGCTTGGTCTCCATGTCCATTTAACCTTTGGATTCTCTGAAGAGAGTAGAGCAATAGAACATCAGCTGCAACTAACTGTGATCATTGAAGTTTTTGATGTTTTCTTTTCCCAAGGAGAACAACAAAGACCAAGCAATAACATCAAAAAAGCAGCAATAGCTTTTATGTGCATTTAAATGAGTTTGATTTCTGATACAATACCTAGAGATGACAAGCTCTGTATTCCATTACAAACCCTCAATAATCTAAATGCCCATATCCAAAAAAATACTTTCACACAATCAGGGAAAATAAAAGTGAGCCTCAACAGGTCTAGTGGTGAAAAGAAATAAATGGATATTTATTAGAAAGAAGGCTTCAAGAACCCTCTTAACTGTGGGATGTATCAGCCTGAAATTAATCCACCTGACAGATGAGGAAGTTGTGTACAAACCACACCTCCTGCTCCCCTGGCTAATCATGGCATGTCAGGTTGCTGCAGTCAGTCTCTGACCTGACAAAGAGTAAACACACCAGCAGAAAAAAAGACAAAAAGCACAGGGGTTGAGAAATTTCTCTAAAACTCCTACCTGGATGTCTGTTGCTGCAGAGACAGTGACTATCATGTTCTGCTTCAGGAGTGAGAGTTAAAAGCTGGATGATTAAACTGAATCACATCTAGGCTTCAGGAAAAAATCAAGAACTTCTTACTTGGCCCAGAGTTCAAGTGTAGGACTGCAAGAGTCAAGTTCCTGACTTCTTTCAGAATTTCCCAAGTAAAACTGATGAGTAAGGAGCTAAGCATGCACGAGTTTAGTTCTAAGGTTGTTTCAAAACATTTCACTGTGTTTGTCTGAAACACCTTGAAACTGCATAGTGAAAACATGCATTCCTCAGCCAAGATGAAGTAAAAAATAGATGTGAAGCCTGCCAATGTCAACACTAAGTTTTCCCCATGCTATTAGTTTGTAATTACAATGAAATTCATACAAAGGTAACAATCTCACTAAAAATTTAAACCCATACCTTGTGGTCTAATGGTCTGAGTTATTACCACTGGCATCCTAATCTGGGTAGTCTGGCAAGCAGGGTTTCGTTTCACAGTTTGAGCAGATGTTGACTGGATAATCTGCTATTATTAAAAAAAAGTATACTCGTATTATACTCTTTATACACAAACACACACAACGTAAATATACTAGTACCTGTTATTACCAATATAAGCATGTGGATCTCTAAAAGGACAACCAGCTAGTGACAAAAGTCATGTTCATCTAATGCATGTGGTTGTGTGTGTGTGTATATACCTATACCACTATTATACTAAAAAAAATAATCAAATAATATTTGACACAAATGTCATGGCACAACCTTCATAAAAATATATTTCGAAGTATTAAGATTTAATAATAAAGTTTAGATTTTTGTCTTCAGAAAGTTTACTAGGAAGAAAAGCATTTTTGTAGAAGAAAATACTGCAATAATTTTAGTGGTATCCACATATAATAGTTTGGCCTTTCCTTATATATCTATGCTTTTAAAAGAAAATATATACTAAAAATAAATTCTGAAATACAATGGTTTCCAAAGTCAGATATACACAAGAAAACAATGTTTTGTGGTGATCATACACTACTCAACTTCTAAATGTTATTTGGATATTCTCAAGGTTTCTCTTACTACTAAGCCAAGTTCTGAAGTTCCTACCCAAAATGGAAAACTGGGTTAGCAACTTAGAATTTGACCCATAAACAAATAAAATCAAAACCAAAAAACCTGCAAGGGTCATGTCTAAGCAACAGCAAAATGTATGTTCTTGAAATCAGGGACATAGTAATGAACGGAATATTTAAAAAAGATGTGTGGATGCTGCAGCACTGGAAAAGAAAAATCCATAAATAAACTTTGAAAACAAAACACGGGCAAACAGCTGGGAATAAGATTACAACCACAACTCAGCCATGCCAGCTTCAAAAGTCACGTGCACAGTCATAACTATATTACTCCCTTTGCATAAAGTGTCTGCTGCTGCTGAATTCCATGTCTCAGTGTCCCACCCACAGGATGCAGGATTCCCTCCCAGAAGAGCAGTACACCAGGCTACAGACCCCTACAGGAAGCTAACGGGAACTGCTGCACCTTCACTCAGCACCAGTCAGCATTATTCATACCAAGTGTAACTAAAACCATACTGGGAAGAACGGCCAAGCCTCTGACTTGCAACTATGCTATGAAGAAAAGGAAAGGATAAACAGTATTTTCAAATGAGACACAGAAGTAGAGAATGAAGAGGCTAAAGAACAAACAGGAAAATGTTCCATCAGCTCCCAAATCAGAAGGAAGAGAGGTAGAAACTACAAACAAGAAATGAGTAATGAGCCAACAAAACCTGTAATGTAGTCTGGAAGAAAAAACAAATACAACCATTTTTAAGTTATGAAATTGCATTCTGTATACCCTAAAATATTAAAAGTTGAAAAGTTGTAATAAACCTGTGGATGTAGAAGTATTAGGAAGAGCGACCTTGCAGGAAAAGAGAAAATCAAGATGAATGGTTCAGCATCAACTATTGACCCAATGAAAATGGAGCATTTGAACTAAGCACAGAAATGGAGCAACTGGATGTAAATTTACTTGCTCAAGACAGTCAGTGAGCAAATAGTGACACTCAGAGGGGAAAGAATAAAGCAGCTATCATGCTTAGAAACAGGAAAGAAATAGAGGTGGGAAAGTGAAAATGAGGGGAAAAAGTTGTATTTGAATGCACAGGAAATATGTATAAGGAAGGAGACAGAATAGTCCCCATAAAAAAAAAAAAGCTACATTGGCATGACAGAAGGAAAATCTTCCCATTTTTATTGTTTGAGTTTTGAGAAAATAGTGAAAAAAGTAACCATACCTTAGCTGGCCAGAAGCCAGGCCACAAATGAACTGTGCATGACCTGTGGATAGAATTACTACCTAGTATTACAGTAATCATCTGCAATTTGATTTTTTTCTACAGTTCAGTATCAAGTTATGATGATCAGTATTTTCATGTGGATGCCCTAAGAAGGCATTAATATCAGTATAGACAGGACAGTATTTAATCATTTAGGATGACATATATCATGGAAGTGTTTTCTTTACTATCAAATATATTAAAAATGTGCTTCAACAAGTTGAAGTCTTAGGACTTCAAGTCTTAGGACTTCAACATACGTAAAAGTGCTGAAAGAGTAGAAAATTGAGAAATAAACTTTTCCAAGGGGCAGAGATGAACATAATAATCTTAAATTTCATACAGAAACTGATCAGCAACAAGGCTGTACTCTCTAAAAGGAACAACTGCACCTGAACTCAGATCAACATTTTTACACTAACAAATTTCAGTTGCTATATGTAATTTCAAGATATATTTCAGCATAGATTTGCTCTTCAGATCTGGAAGTGATTAAGAAATGAACATAAGCCATTTGTTTCTGAAACAGAATGTGTAACCTTCTTTGCAGGCAAACAAGGAACACAGTAAAAAACAATGAATCAGAGGTTATTGACTCTGTATTGAAATTTATAAATAATATAAATCACTCTTCATTAACTAAAATAATGCAAACTGTTCTAATTCTCTTGCATATTTTCACAACAGCATAAACATCACTATTACATCCTTAATTTGGCCTGAAAAGTGTAGACAATGAACAAAGTGCAAGCAAAGTCTGGGAGATGATAAACTTAACTAAATTATTTTGTATTTCTCACAGCCTGAAAATACACACAGTGTACCTCATATAAATGATACCTATTCATAAGCTGAATTGATCATGAATCCCCAAAGATCAACCCATAAGCACCAATTTACTAACCCAGACTGATACAGAAGATACAGAAGTGGATGTTCTAGGACACCGAGTTACCAGCAAAATCACTTCAGCCTTCAGAAAAAGGGAGATACTATTGCTGTCTGCAATTGCCTCAAGCGAAGATGTAGGGAAGAAAAAGCCAGTCTCTCTCACAGGTGCAGAGCAGAAGGATATGACAAAATGGGCACAAGTGGGAATATGGAAAATTTCAATTTAATATAAAGGAAAAAAAAAAAAATGCCATGAGGGTGGCCAAGCACTGGAAGAGGTTGCCAAGAAAGGCTGTGGCATCTCCCATTGAAGACAGTCAAAAGAAAACTGGTCAAGGCCCCTGGGAACATGCTAACCTGTAAACAGGAGGTTGGACCAGACACCGCCAGAAGTCCTTTCCAACCTTTTACCACTAGATCCTTAATCATAATATTAATGATCTTATAAAAGTGCTAAGTTAGAAACAGTAACAAACCAGAACATAAGTCTTCAAAATTTACAGAAACAATTCATCATTCCATCTTCACTAAAGAGAAGGGAAGCCATTTTTGTTATTTCCACTACTGAAGGCAGCAAGCAACACAGCAGAACAGTAACAACAAAGGCACAGAAAACAGAAAAGACTTAATGTGATTTAGCCATTGCCTGGATCTGACAATGAGTTTGGAATATAGCAAAATTACCAAACAAAATTAAGATCAAGACAGTGCTGAGACAGCAAGTACTGTCATATAGCAGCCTATTCCTTTTCAATCTATCAGTCAAAAGTCGAAGAATCATCTCCAAGCCTGCTGCTCTTTGGAGCTCTTCAAGAAATTCACTGAAGCAGCAAAGTCATGGCATTGCTTATGCAAGTGCAATAAGCAGGAAGTTGCGTAATATTTTTTCTATAACATAACTTTTTTCTGCAAAATAAGATGCACATTGCCCACAACAGAAAGTAGTCTCCGTTTTCATCTTCCCACTTCTACCCTTAACTGTCATCCCTCCTCTTCAATAGTGATGCTCACTTGATTCACCATTTGCCTGTTCCTCCAGACAAGTTCCTCCTCTCATTTCCCAAATGCTTCAGACTACTTCTCTGCCCATTTCTGAAGTTTGTTTTATTTTCACATCTGTAAAAAGGGATGCTTACACAAAGGTGCTTCCACAAAACAAGCTTACTTATGAAGATTAGAAAAAGGATATTTAACAGTCGCACTACTGATAATCAGAATTAAAATAGTGACAACCAAAGTACAGATTTTTTTTCTTAACACTCTTCTTCAAAAAGCTTAGATTCAATGACTATATGAGAATAAAGTAACAGTGCTCTCTGGTCCTAATCTCAAGCTAAAAGGTGATGATTATACCATGACAAGTGTGGATGTTCTACTGTATGTTATTGTAGGACAAAGAACAGATTACAGATGTGGTCACAGACCAATAATTAACACCACAAATGACCAACAAATACAAACTGAGAAAGAATTCAGCCAAAGCACATAAAATGTACAGAAGCAGAAAGACTGAAAACTTCCATTCTCTCTTACCTAAACAGGAAACACTAAACAGAATTGAAAGCTACTACCTACAAACCACTGAAAGGCAAAATCCTTTAAGACAATTAGATTAGAACTCACTGCTAAAGTTTGAGGACAAGGAGTTTGGAAGTTTCATCAATCTAGTTGCTTCTTTGCCTATGCAGATGCACGGTGTCCCCATGATATGCTTCCCCTTACCTGACAAAGGCCACAAAATCAGCCTGACTCAATGTACATAAATCACTTTTTGCAACCAAATCATCTGTTCCAAAAGCTTAGCACATCAAACACAATAATAAAAACAAAAGCAGAGGAAATAGTAGCTTCTGCAAAGAATTGGGAAAAAAAAGAAAATTATACCCTTTATCAAGCATTTTTTCTCTCCATTAAGTTTAAAAAAAGTATTGTGGAAGGAAGAAACAAGCCATTTGCAAATGTACAAAATTCAGAATGGCTATGGTCTGATATGACATTTATCTTCACTCATGAGTAAACACTTGCTAACTCACTTGTGGCTATGCCACTTGTGATTTATCAGTCTACTCACTCCTGAAGATAAATGTCATATCAAACCTCAGCTATCATGTAATCTGGCAGCACTAACTTACAATGTTCATGCTTTTGTGGGCCTGGAATTCATATTTACCACTGTTCACCATGCTGTAATAATAACAGTTACAATTCTTCAACAGTGCCTCCAAATTTGCATAAGCAAATATTTTTCCTCCCAAACAAAAAAAAATTTGCACTTCTCTAAAACTCAGCATATTATTTTTAATGTTAATATGAGAACAATATTCTTCTACTGAGTATATGTTTTCAAAGAAGCAATGAAGAAAAATAAAACCAATAGCCACTGAAACACTTGTCCCACCTGCTCCCTAATTGATGATACAATTCTTCTTACAGTATTTCACCTGGGCTAGTGTTTAATGTGTTCAATGATGGCTTTTTCATTACTTCCTTTGTGAGTCTGATCTACCATCTAATAATCTGTCTTACTGTAAGGATATTTTGCCTTGTAATCTACCTAGATCCTGCTTTGCTTGATTATATCCTGTTACTCATATTTTATACTCTTAGACACTCTAAATAATTCGTTATATTTTGATATTTAAACCCTTAAATATTTGTAAATGTTTCTATGCTCCCTTTTAGTCAGTGTCTGACCACATTTTGTATGTGTTTAATTCTCCTAAGCTTTTAGTGTTTGCTTTCAAGTCTGTCCTTTAATTGCCATATTTTGTTCCTGGTTTCCAAACCACATTCATTGTCAATATCCTACTTATATTAGGGTACTAGCCCACAAAATTCTGAAAGTAAAGTCCATGATAACAACTCAGAAAACTAATAGGCTCTGTGTCCAATAGGCACACAATTTGTCAGGTATAGGTTTTGTTCCCGTTAATGGATCCCAGATGCCTACTGCTCAAAAGCCATTTTTATTTAAATTTTGTTATACACCAAATTCCAAGTCAGTCAGTATATCTTCATTAGTTCATTAATAGAAGCTACTCCTTTTATACAAATAGTCATCTTTTACTCTTCCATTTCTAAGCTTCCTTGCACACAGGAGAAAATTAACTTCTCTGACTCACATGACGTGTACAATTTATGATAATTCAACAACAGAGAACTGATGCCAGAAAATGCTTAAGAGGAGAATTAAAAAGCAAAGCAGAAGATCTCCATATGACAAGGTTTATTCTGCTGCTGTATCTTGTTTCCAAATTTCATTTCTCTGCCTCACCTTCTGGGAGCCTCCAACCACTACAACAGTCCCTGGAAAACTGTTAGTAAATGTTTTAGTAAATACTATTCTAATGTAACTTAAACAATCATGAAATCTTCCTTCTGAACACTGTGCACAATTTACTGCAGCAAAGGTCCAGATATATTTCTTTATATATTTCCTAATCCTATACCTGCACAAATCTTTATATTACATAATTAAATTTGTTTTCATTAAGATGGATTACTTAAAACTTCTTAATACTTATTGTTGATATTTAATAATTGGCTTCAATCTCAGGAGTACTTCCTCCTAACAATGCAGGGTCAATAAAACATATAAAGTGGTAATAGATCTTCATTACTCATCCATCTACCTACAACTTTGATACATCTAATAAAGAACATGTCTTATTAATAGAAATTTTATCTGCTGTAATACACAGAACAAGACAGGTAATGTCTGCATACATAAGGTTATACAGATCTCCTGCCCCCTAAGAATAATAGTTTAGACAAACTTTCAACATTGCACTTAGAACAGTCAAAAAAATTGATTGCTGGCTTATCTCATTAGTGTCTTATCAATAAAATATTAGAGTAAGATTATTCCTCTTTTTTCTAGCTAGAATTAGTAACCAGCACTATCCAGCTCTTCAGAGCACAAGCTTTTCATAGTTTTGGAACATGATTCCAACACTTCACAAAACAGATAAATAGTGTCCTCTTTCATCTAGACATTTTAATGCTGTAGTCTCCTTTTTGCAATTTACACTGCATGCTGAATAGCATACACAGAACTCCCATGTTGCAAGATATTTCAATAAAACTGCAAGAAGCATCACCACATCTGACCCCTCTGTAAAACATAAAAGTCAAAAGAAAGGAACATCTAACAGATTTTCTACATTTTAGAATAAACCAGACTACTGTAAACTGGCTGGTATGAAAGGATCTATATTTGAAAACAGGCTTGCCCTTCTGCAGCTGGACAGTTTGCTAAGCCAGCTGGAACTCTCTCCAGTGAGCTTCAGGCTTGGAAAATCTGGAGCTCAGCCAGTTTCCTCCATCAGTCCTGGCCACCCTTAGGGAAGCCAGCTGTAATCTTCCTCTTCCGGACAAGTCCCAGGCAAGATGGCCAGCAGCTCTGCTGTGCTCTGATTTTTGGGAGCACTAAGAAGTGTGAAGGTTGTGATCATTGCCACCACAAAAAAGAGAAAATACCTACAAACAATTACTAGTGTGATATGGAGATGCTGCTGGGTTGTCTGGTTGGCACCTGAGTTAATGGTTGCTGTGGTATGTAAGATTTTTTTATGCAGTATCTCTTACTAATGGTGCTTTTGTCTGTATAGAATGAATTTGAGGACCATTAAGAAATGCTTGCTTAACGTGAAGTTTGCGTCTATTAACTAGTCACATTACTGATAAACTGAAAGCAAACACAGAAAGTCAATTTTGCAATAAAGCAAATTATAATTTTATTATTTATTCACTTGTCTCTAAATATCTTCCAGAAAAGGAAGCATAGTTTTGCTCTGTATAGTATGCTTCCTTTTGAAAATGTAGCAGTCATTTCATGCACCCATTAAGATGAAAATTCAGTCCTAGACCTATGGTCTCCTCACAGACAGAAAATCAACTTCTTTTGCCCATAATACCAATCTCCACAAAATATTACTTAAGCAGTTTTCCACTCCTTCATATTACATAGGTAAGTTGAATAAGATGACAGAGCAACTCTTCTCATTGTTAATCTCTTACTCAGAGATACAGAAGTTGGCTTTAACTCATTTAGAAAATATTCCACAAGAACCTTAATCAAGAAAATAAGAATTCCTATGCACTTACTGACACATTGTTGTTCTACATCAGTGTTGCTCAAAAGGTGGGGTGTAGCTTGTCTAGCAGGCACAGGAATGTTTAAAGTGTGTTGCAAAACACTGAAAAAAGCCATGTTTACATGGCAGTAAGTTAGGCCTCAGATTCTGACGTGAGATAAAGCAAGACTTACTGGCCATGAACGTTTATACTTGCCAGGAACCTGTCAGCTGCTGTTAGATATTTGCTTTCCCTGGGACAGGAAGATATAATGTTCTTACACGTTAAAACTACACTCACTAAAGGACAGTAAAAGCATATTAATTTCATTTTAAAGTTAGTAATTTAACTGCTAGAAAGTATTTGCAAGGTCCAAAAGACCCAAGACTCCCACATTTTCAGACTGTGCACAGCTACTTTTAAAATAAAGCTAAATTAATATTCTCTCTCCACATACCATACAAATTATTTATATCCTTTATATCACCTATAAACTCAAGGATAGATCACTGTAAGGTTGTGCATTATCATATGTGCATTTCTGAATCCTGATAATACACCTTCTGGAACTTGTAAATTTGATTTTGAAGCCTAAGTCAAGTAGTTTACTCAAACACAGAAACCACAGACACACTCTTAAATGTTTGCTTGAAGTATGATAATGTGTATATAAACTCAAGGCCTTGTAAAAATCCTAAACATATTTGAATCACAACTATAAACACATGCAAGATCCTATATGATAGTGGGGTAAATTCACCACACACTGAGTAACTGGCTGTATAGTTGCCTTACTGATAGTGACTTTGAAAATAATGAGTCTAAGCACATAATACCCCAATATGCACAGCAATGATACATTTCAGTAAATACCAAAGTACAGAACTATTTCTAAACAAAACATGCTGGTGCTGTGTAGCTATTCTCCTACAAGATTTTATAACTTGTAAAGGTTTAAAATGAGAGAGCTAATTTTAATGCAGACTAATCTAAGCAAAGCAGCATACCTAATTACATACTAAAATTTATACTCTTGCCTGCAAGTCTTAAAAAGCTTTCAGTTCTACATTTGTTATTAACTAAAATTCCACTGCGCTCATACAACAATCACTGTATTCCAGACAAAAAGGCCAAGTGCACACTTTCTTCAGTTTAAACTATGTTAATAAAGTTACCTGAACTAATGGTTGAGCACAAAGGTTAAATACACACAACTGCCATAAAATCAGGTACTATTATTCATCACAGATTATGATACAAACAAACAAAAAAGTATTTTCTCAAACAAGATACAACAAAAATAACATTAAGAATTGCTATTCAGTTTGTTAAAAAATCAATTCTCTTTTACACTACAGTACCTACCAGTTGAGAACTCGGATTTGACTGTACCACCTTAACCTGAGGAGGCTGCACTGTATTTGATACAGAGACTGTGCAAATGTTGTTTGGTTGCCTTATTCCTATTGTCTGTGTTGTGACAACAGAGGAAACGCTTCCCGAGGCAGATTGAGGTATAACTTGTGATAGCTTGGTTTGTTGTAGTGACTGCTGAGACGGCTGTCCTTGCAAAACTGAATGTTGACTATTCAGTAAAGATTGTCTCAATGCAGGTAGACTTTTCTAAAAACAGAAGAAGGTTCATGAAATATCAAAAACATTTTTACATTTGTTTTAAACATAATTAAAACCATGCAGCTTTCCTTCCAATTGTACTCTCTGCCTATTTGTCAAAAAGAAATAAAGTTGAACATATTTTGTAGGAGGGAAAGTTATGTTTTTTAGTAAGCCTTCTATTTGGATTTAGCTACCCTTTAGAATCTGATGCGCTCTGATTCCATCATAGCAATAAAATGTAACACACACCCCCTCCTCCTCAGGACTATCTAGAACTTGTAGCTCAGGTCTTTGGAAGGGCAAAAGATGGAAATAGAAATGGCAGAACCATAGGAACAACCTTACTCCCATTGCATGCTAGAAGTAAGCTGCACCAATTTACTTCTCCTGACATGCCTCCAATACCTAGAACAAGATGATTTAACTGCTGATGCCCTAAAGCAACAGCTGTTTACTCTATTACTACTGATCTAATGTGTTCTGACTGGGTAAGAAAAGTATACTATTGTATGCTTCATGTTCAGACCAGTTCAACCAAAAAATATAGTTCTAACAGGCTATACTGTACCTTCACAAATAAACTTTTTACTTTTTAAGTGGTACTGGTGTTCTTTTGAAGTGCTCCCCCAGGCAGCTGTAGAATGCAACAGTGTTTAGCACAACCTACAGTCCTTTCTAAACTTCTAGTATTTATTTTAAAACTTAATGCCTCTTGCCAAGAAAGGACTTCAAAGAAAGGAAACAAGTAAAAACTTATCATGATGCTAAAAGTAACTGCAGTATAAGAGCAGGAAAAGGCACAAATAAGGGTTAAAGATAACTTGAAAAAACAGTAGCAGAGGAAGAGTGTTCTGAAGAAAACTTGAAGGGAGAGAAGAAAGAGAAGAAATCTGCCCTAAACTGAGAAGTTTTGGACTAGAAGAAAAATGCTTTCAACATTATAGTTGTGGGTTTGTTGGGGCATAATTAAGCATGATTTGTATGTATGTCTACAATCTTGCATATGGAAGCTATTGTAGCTAATACAGAAGAATCAATTAAAAGTTAAATTTACCTCTATGTCAACTAAGGACTCAACAATAAATCCATTTGGTACCACATTAGGACTTCTATTATAGATTAATTCCAGATTACAGGTAGGATCAGCTAATCAGTTATTTCAACAGCATTATCCAGTTAAGTTTTTCATCATCAACATTACACATGCATTGACAGTTAGCAGTGCAGATAACAAAACCAATATGGTCAAAGTTTATTAAATTACTTGAAGCATTCTGTAGAAATAACTTGTGACTCCTCCAAATGAAAATTTTACCTGCTACCACAGAAAAATATATGCTTGATTACAGTAGAGGATCACTTCAGAATGGACAATGGATGATTTCCAGTCTAGGAAGTAACAGCTTTTAAAACAACTCTAGTTAGTAATATGTTCTAGATCAGGGCTACTTACGCAGTAAACTCCATTCAACTCTGGACAAAACAATTTCTCAAACCTAAAGCCCCAAGCACCCAAGGTCTCAAAATCCCTATTTCTTAGTATTCTCTCAACCTGTCAGGGAGCAGCCAGCTGCAGCACACAGGCACAGCTCCCTACCACAAAAGCAGTGAGCAGCACCTGGCTGGCCTGACAGAGCCGGAGCCTGCACGTGATTTCCAGCCAAGCAGATTTCAGCAGAGTTGGCAAGACGAAGTAAAAACTGAGCAGTCCTGCTCTAGACAGGCAAAGATAATTCCATTTTTAAAGTATGTGTTAACATTTGCATTGAAATAAATTTATCTTAGCAATATCCACATTACCTTGAGGAAAGGTACAAGATATGGCTGAGGAGATGATTTGAGTTCTGACTGAAGGCGGCCTGTAAATTCTTCTGGATCAATCTTTGCATCCTTTAGGGAAAGTAAAGAAAGCATCAACAACTCAGTTCAGTTGTTTGTTTGTTTTTTCCCCATATATTTCCCCATATATATGTATATACATACATATACTTCTGGCTAAACAAGCTACCACATCAAGAAAAACTTTCAAAGCTGCAGTTCCTCAATTCTTCTGTATCTACAGAATCCTTCCTTCAAAAGCTAATTAATATACATAATATGCCACTCAGAACTCAGGGAATTCCCTTGGGATGCACAATTTAAGACACAGGAAAATCCCACAAACACTCAAGTCATTTTTTGGATTCCATCCTCTTGCTAACATTTATGTTTTCATTTCTTTTAAAAAATATTAATTAAAAAACATGTTGTTGAAGTAATCTTACTATTATAACATTTATCCACCCTCATAACAACAAAATACTGAAAAAAATGAATTATAAAAACATTGTGAAGGTTCAATTTAACTTAGTAGAATATGTGTGTACATATAAAACTAAATATGTAAAGCATAGGCATATATAAAAAGTATACATAAGTATATATATGAAATTTTCACCTATATAAATGTATTTTTATATATGCATATGCTCACAAAACATGCACTTATATGAAATACATATTCAATCGTTTATTCAATAATTACCACAGGAAAACTCTACAATTTCAGTGCATTTTATAATTAGGTACAATCTCAGGTTGTAATAAAAACATTAATTAGCTTTTCCAGACTGATACAGAACAAATACAAAATGAAACCAAACAAACCTTTGATAGATACATTTACTGTATGTGTCTCGTTACTTTAAGATATCATAAGTAGTTAGTTAATCTTAGTTTTCAGAAGTTAAAACAAGTTTTTTTCTGGAACCACAGCATATTATTGTTGAATGGCTCATACTTGAAAACACCTTAGGCTTGTCTAAAGCACAGATTTCTCTGTCAATGAATTAAAAATCTCTCTATATTTATCAACTATTTTAAAATACATGTTCTTCATAGACTATAATATCTTTTAACAAGCTTATCCACTTGTCTAGTTCCATAGTAATGTCTGTGTGCAACACATTTGTACTAGTCACTGAAACATCTGTTGCACTGGAGACTACAGCAAGTCAGACGCTTTTAGGGCCCAACAACCCTGTCTAGCTTTGTCTCTTGAAATCCACTTGCAGTTAAGGCTCCATGCAGGCGCATCTCTCTGCAGAACTGCTTGGCAACAGCAGCAAAATACTTTTCCTTCAGTCCTAAAAACTCTAAAGCCCATTGTGGAGGCATATTTCTATATTCACTCTGTGGTGAAAACATTTAATGGCTTCTTATTGTTTCAGAGAACACCATGGTTTGGAGAAAAAGAAACAATGAATCCTTAAGGCAAAATCCTGTATTTTACCCTATTTTTCTAAATAAACCACCAAAATAATATCCAAACAAGAGTGTTTTTGATGGATGCATGCTAAACACTTTAATTTCCCCTTTCAGAAACTAGGAGAAACCCTACCTTTAACAGAGTTTTGAGGATATGTGTCATACAGAGCTGCATTGAAATGCAGCTCAACTCCTTTCAACTTCATTATAGCAAAATAAATGGTTAACATCAGCATATGTAAATAACAAACTTAATAGATAACTGACAAAATTAAAGATAACTAAATATTTACCAACAAATCCTGAACCAGAGCTTTCACATTACGGGATGTTTCTGGAGACGGCGAATTATGAGAAGCGAGTTTTATAAGAGTAGCTAAAAAGTTTTTACATTTTTTCACATTCTCTTGCATTTCCTGCAAAAGCCAAAGAAATCAAGTATCAGACCTATGCTGTTTTCCAAACAGGATCCATGCATGCAACGATCACTAAAAATAGGGAAAAATATGAAATTGTTCTAATTCAGACAGGACATATCTGAAATACATCTGCTGCTGTTTTACTATTGCTGCTCATTACCTGACATTTTTTTTACTTCTTTATGTAACTGAACATCATACCTAACGAATACTAAAAAAAAACCAAACACAACAATGAAAGAAATATATTTACTATTTTACCGTCTGTTTTGATAAAAATAACCTTCAATATTAAAATTAACACAACAATTTGTTGGAGATGCATTCTCCTTTGAGATGGCAAATATACAATGGACAATGTTCCTCAAGCTATCTCAATTTGTTAAATGTTGATTCAGCATGTTTTTGTATATAGCAGTAACATCAAATTAGAAAACATTGTATCTAATAGCTTCTTCATCAGTACAAAACCAGATGCTTTCATTTTTTCAAGGCATTATTTAAAATGATGTAATTACTTTGAGAAACAGAAGTGTTACACTTCAGTGTAACCAGTTTTGAGGCCCAGCAACATGTTAATAATGAAGTCCATAGACTGAAGGCCTGATTGTTCTGTCTACAGGACAGTTCTTTCACTATTGACACACACATGGCAGGATGGGGGAATCTGACCATGAGTATTCTTCCTCCCTCTCAAAATTTGTATCCCGTTTAGTTGAAATGAGGGGAAGGATTTCTTGTTTGTAATGTATTTGTTCTATCAGAAGTGTGTTTGCATGAAGAAGTAGTTTTCTGCTGCTGAATAGACTTTAGAATTTCATAAAGTACTAAGAAAACCAAGTATCTAATCTTTTAAAGCTTACCTGTGATACAACTGTAGTTCCAGGTACAGGAGAGCTTGGAATGACCTGGGGCTGTGCTGGTACTTGTGCTGTTGTATGAGGTGGAAGTGGCAGCCGAGGCTGACCCTGGTTTTGTGCTGAAGCTTGAGTCTGACCACCAGTAATTACTGCAGGTTGTTGAGATGCTGATGTTCCAGTTGCTACTGTTGTCTTGAATAAATTTTGAGCATTCGTTGTAGCTACTGATACCTATTAACAGGTAATTATCTTCTTTTAATTATTTTACTCAACCATAAATTTCTTGAAACCCTGAAAACATGAAAAACTTCCTTCCTTTCAAATACACCCTTAGTGACAAAATAACCCTGATTCTGTCACCCTTTACTGAACAGGTTTTTTTATTTAAAAAAAAAGTACCACTAAATAATTAGTTTCTATTATCCAGCCCTTTAAGATCAACATGATGATGTGACTTCTGTAACTCAACTTTCTGTAAACTTAGCCCTTCATATAAACAAGTCAATTCCCAATGATCTGTGGTCATGTGGTGAGGTTTACAATGATCTACAGCACAGTTACAGTGACAGCTCAGGCTCAGGTGACAGCAACGCATTAATACAGCTTCCCAACCTAACCTGAACCGAGCAGCAACGCACATGCTTTTGCACTAATGCGAAGCTCTAGCAAACAGAACTGTTCTGGACTTAGTTGGGCCACATGCAAAGACCGTGCTGCACACCCCTCAGCCTCAGAATGCTGAAAACCTTATCAGGCTCCACAGAGCACTGCATCACTATCCCACCCACCATCCAGTGCAGCTCTCTTACTTTATCTGACCTAATATTCCACCTTTCCAAGTGCCAAAAAGTCTCAGACAGGAACACCACATGGGACTGAAGAAGCTAGAGAGCTCAGCCAGGAAGTGTAACGTTCTGAGTCGAAGCTCCCAACCCAGCCTGACTGCAGAGCTTTGCTTGGGCACAGATGCAGAATATGCTGGCCCAGGCACCTACAACCTGATGCCACAAGTGCTACCGTAGATCCTGTGGCACTGGTGACCACACAGCAGACACCACATTCTCAAGAGGGGACAAACACCCCCAGTGTCCACCATTGACACAGTATTTCTGAGTCTAACTGATTTAAGTTATTTCTTAAAAAAACAAAAAGCTTAAAAACAAATCTATACGAACTCCACATTGTTTATCATCTAGGAAACAGCAGAAAATAAGGCCTAGGCCATCCCTCAGCACCTGCACAACACAGCCTAACTACACATCCACATCAATTTCTGGGATTATGTTTGCAAACAAAAAAAAGCAAACATACGAACATTAACATTCACTCTTGAAAAAAATGCAGCTACAAACATCCTTTTCTTCACTTATATTTTGCTTTTCATATTCTTGCTACTTACTGTGGTATGGGAAAGAATAGAGCCTCCTGGCAGAGTGGCAGCAGATGCAGCACTTGCAGGTGTCGCAGTAGACTGAACAACTTTGGCTTGCACGGGAAGTCCTAGGCGAACAGTAGATGTGGCTACAGAAGTTGGCTGCTAATAAAGGAAAAATAAGCATTTTATTTTTTTCTCCTTAGTCACTTGATCTCTGAGACTTTTTATTAATAGTGACCACAAGAATGATCATTTTTAATGCTGAAAAAAAGCACAACCATTAATATGTTCTTAAATATATATATATATTCACTAATAATGCAAAACCAAGGTTTATGTCTAATGACAGATTTTTCCTAAAAGATACTTCTCATACAGATACATGGATCTGGACTTTTCTAGTGCTTTTTCTTGAAGAAAATTAATACAGAGAGAAAATTCAGAAAGCAGAAAACTATTTTCAAAATAATTTCAGATTAAATTATCTAGACACTAACTTGCACAGAAGCAAGGTCTAAGCATTTTGATAATATTTGTCAAAGAACACACACTCTGATAACCACACAGCATCTGGAATGCTAAGTGCAGACAACAGAAAATGACTGGCTTGCAGCCTTTCACTCAGCACCATACTCTGCAACTCAGTAAATTTGTCTCATGCAGCAAACATTACAATTGTTCTTGTAATTGACTTAAACTGGAGGACTTTGAAATCTCTTACCATCATATAAAAAGATAAGCTTTAGGAATAAAAAATGTCCCCAGGAAAGCTGCTGTTTAACTTTACAGGAATGTAAATACCATTATGGAAGAAATACATCACACAATATGGCAATTATGACAAGAAGAGAACCACTTGTTATTAAAAATGGAGGTTCCACTCGTCTCTAACTTGCATTTATTAAAATATGCATTCAAAACATACTTACAAAACACAAATTTTCTAAGTGGCTGCAGTCATGAACAATATTTCTCACAAGATAAAACCAATTTTCCCTGATTAACATTTTAAGTTATAGGTCTCTGTAATTGATATTGTTATAAAGAATGGCTTATTTTATATTCTTAAATTATCTATTAAACCTCCATAAAAATACTCCTTCAAAGAACAAATATACTTAAAAATTTCCAAAAGGAACAGAAGCCCAGACAGGCATTCGAAGCCCCAAGCATTCCTTACCAATGAGTCCAGCAACATCATCTACTAGATATTGATCTTTGTACTTGTGGAAAAAAAAAAAAAAAAATCTACCTTACATCTAAACAAAACTTTTGTTGTTTTTTTTTTATAGCTTTCAAGATTTGTAAGATCTTAACTAGGGATGTCTTCCACATCAAGACAGCCTAGGGGCAATGAAGAGTATAATCATGAATAGGTAGAGTTGTCTAGATTTTTGGAAGAAGGATCATGTAAGCTTTTTCTGGTTTTAAATGCCATACCTCTTTTACCCATTGTAAAGAAGATCACTTGCTTCAAATTCCTTAAGATACTGGTTGAATGGGACTACATTTACCTGATGAATGTCTGAATTTAAAAATATAAAAACTGTGTATCTTGTTAATTTGCTTATAATTGGCATTTCCAACCTAAAACTACTGCGTGCCTGTTTTATCTGCCCCCTCTTCCCGTCAGTATATGCTTCCAGAGGTGAGGATTTGCAAAGCAAGCAGCTAACCAGGCAAACATCTGGCAGCCACTCAGTTCCAAGAAAGATCTGCAGCCAGAAATCCACAAATACATAGCTCAGACTGTTAGCTAGAGAATTTTTCTCAGCTAATAAATGCCCTCAATTCATCACAGGGACATACTTGACAACAAAACTTCATACAATTGAAACATAACATTTCAGTATCGTAACAGCACATTAACCAACTAAGTATGCAACACATTCCACACACAGTATTCCACTGTACCACACTACAGGACCAAACTGTGCAACATGAAGAATAAATTCACCCTCAGTTTTAAACATCAATAGTGACAAAAGCCTTTGATACAAAATAGCAGTAAAATATATTAGTGTGTTAGGTATGAAGAAAAAGCTTTATTACCAAAGAACTGCAAACAAAGTAATGCAACTGTTGACTAACATGGCTCCAAAGCTCATAAATGTTAAAAAGGTAAGTACCAAATGAGTTGATGAGAAACCTAACAAGGTACTAGCCTACAGAAATTTTTAAGCAACATGGAAATAATCTGCAAATGACAGCTACATGTTGCCAGGAGACACTGTAAAGACTCCCAAAGCAAATACTTCAAGAAAAACTGATAAAAACTATTTAGAAACAAACAGCTGTGTTTGCTATGAAAGGAGATCTGTAAACAGATCTCATGAGAAAGCCATCAAAAAGAAAACAAAAATTATCAACATTAGATAAAAAATTAATAACTTATTGTGTCAAGTTCCTACTGGAACAATCTAAAGGAATTTATTATGTTATTTAAAGAAAAATTGCTAACGTTTGGTATGATGCTATTGAATTCCAAAGTTATCCAGAGAGACTTACAAAGGAATACATTTTCAGATGTAACTGTATTATTTTTTATTAGACACATCACATATTTTTACATTTCCTAAAGATATGAAAGTAATGTTTAAGAGACTTCTTCCCTGTACTCAGCCATTAACAGGCAGGAAACTAGAACACAAATTAAGACAATACATAATCTCCTACCAATCTCCATGGGGACACTTGAGAATGCTTCAGATAGCCTTCCGTACACTGACTTGAGCTGGCTCTGTCTACACAGAGAGGTTAAAAATTGTGAGTGGAGCACAGCAGAGTTCTACTGTGAAAATAAGGATTTCAAAATGGATCTCCCTTTGGGATGTCCCAAGGTTTATTCTGCCTGCACAAGTCATGAAGAGAATCATAGAATGGTTTGGGTTGAAAGGCACCTTAAAAAACATCTAGTTCCAACCCCCTGCATGGGCAGGGACACCTCCCACTAGATCAGGTTGCTCAGAGCCCCATCCAACCTGGCCTTCAGTACTTCCAGGGACAGGGAATCCAAGACTTCCCTGGGCAACCTGTGCCAGCGTCTCACCACCCTCACAGTGAAGAATTTCTTCCTAATGTCTAATCTAAATCTACCCTCTCTCAGCTTAAAACCATTACTCCTTGTTTTATCTCTCCACGCCCTTGTAAAAAGACCCTGCCCTCCCCAGCTTTTCTGTAGCCCCTCCAGGCACTGGAAGGCTACCAAGAGGCCTCCCTGGAGCCTTCTCTTCTCCAGGCTGAACAATCCCAGCTCTCTCAGCCTGTCTTCCTAAGAGAGGTGCTCCAGCCTTCTGGTCATCTTCATGGCAGTGCAAGAGACTCCAGTTTCAGGGTGCAGGAAGTCACTTCCACAAAGGCAATCAGTGCACATTATAATTTTTCATATAAGAAGTCAGTATGGAATTATTCTATGCCCTGGAAATCCACTCCCTAAATAACTACATCCTAGCTTTCCTAAGTAGAGCTTCCCCTCAGAACTCTGGACACATGAATAGAGGCAGAGCTTGAGGTGTAAAGAGGAGCAAATCACATTATACCTGCTGCACACCACAAGCTCTATATTTGAAGGAATATACGAGGTTGCATTTAAAAAAAGTAGGCCACAAACACAAAGAAAGCATCCCACAATATCCACAGATCATTTGTCACTGCCAAGGCAGGGCTATACCAGTTTTTGGGACTGCATTGTGTATTCACAGCTTCATAAAATCAAGGCAATCCAAACTGCCACAGGTGAGTACACTGATTTTACATAAATCATAATCCTTGAAATCATAATCCTTGAAGCAGGTCTGTGGTATACCTGTTTTGCACTGCAGTACCACCTACTGATATACACTCGGGGTACCAAGCAGCACAGTCTCTGCACTACAAAGCAAAAGAGCTTATTTTTGACAAGTATGTCACACATAAAATTTCATTATCAGTCCTGTCAATCAACCTGACCATTATTGATCACAAAAGGAAGAAAGAAAGAAAATACATCAATAGCATTTGAACAAATGTTAACACAGAAGTAGAGGCAAGTTTATTACGATACACATTGTGACACCTCCTTCTGCGTCTTCCAATACATGGGCTTGACAGGCATTATGCAAAACTCAATTTTAGCAAAACATGACCTTTAACATTAGATTTAAATTTGCAAAGTCTAAGATAAAACTCAATTTCATCTTTTTTTAACCATGAATCTGGAACACTTCTCAAAAACAAAATAGGCCATTCTAAGACATCCTGATGCCTCAAACCATGAAAGACAGCATTTAACAATGAGAAAACTGAAGTGGGATTGCAGACACTGGCAGAAGCATAGGCCACATCTGCTACCTCATTTTAGAGTAACTAATTTATACAACCTTCTCACAGGCATGGCTGGTAGCTCTACTTACTATCAAGGTATCATAACACTCTCTGCTACCAAACTCGGTTTTCTGATACTTTAAATTCTGTCAGATTTCTGAAGAGTTCATGGAGAAACTTAATATACTTACTGACTGCCTCTCAATTATGGTTATGTTTCACCTGGAACATGTACTTAAGAGCAACTTGTATGTCAGGGATTTGATTTTTGCACTCTGATAAAAATATAGTGTAAATACTAACCCTTTAAAAACTTGACACTTGTGCACAATTGCAGAAAATTACTGGAGGCAGAATCTTTAACAAGTCAGCCAACAGAGGCAGAACCTTCACTGCCACCACAGTTCTGACATACCACACAATCACTAGAGTCAAGCACCAGAACCCAAAGCAGGGAGATGCTGCTGCATTCCTCAAATTTGTGATGTCCCTTTTGGGTTCACAAACTAGAAGAACAACAAGGGAGGAAGACACAGGGCTGAGGGCAATTAGACAAGATAGGCAGAGGAGCAGTATTCTGTTGGTGTAAGCAAATACCTATATAATCCACTGTCAAAGCACCTTCCCATTCTCCAGTGAAGTGGCTGGTCCATCTATAATCACTAGGATTAATCCAAAGAATCTAGTGGATAAGAAGCAGCTGAATTTTGGCTCTATAATTAGATTCTACCCCTGCCTCAATTACTCAGTGTTTGTGCTGCATGCAAATATGGATAATCTATTGCAATCAATACTATTATGCAATATATTTATGACTGGACAACTTCAAATGTGGGGTTTGGGACCAGGAGTGGTCACGGCTACAACTGAAGACAATGTAAGTCAAAATGAACAACAACAAAAATAGCAAGTATCTTTAATTTAATATTTTAAATAGACACAATTCAGATCTGTCTTCTACTTATAAGAAGAGGCTAATAATCCCCTTAACAGCATTGTTGAGAAAGTTGTTATAGGGATAAGCTTCACAAAAGAACCTGCTTGGTTATTAATTCCCACTTCAGAAGGGGGCTTAGATAATATGCAGCAAAAAAGCCTGGAGCAAGCCACTGAACATTGGAGAAGAAAAATTAAATTATTCTTCATTAATTAAGACTGTCCAGCCTACACACTGTAGAAGTTAAAAATAAAAGTAGTATGTGGTCATGCAGCATAATCCATATGCACATGGCAGCCACTATTAGATTGTTAGGAACCTTCTTTAGAGTATTTCCTCATCTCTGCATGTTTAATTTTACAGCCTTCCTAATGTTTGAATGTTTTCTACGAAGCTTTAAAGGATTAATTAATGCTATGAAAATGTATACAGTAGAATGTGCAAGTGGCAAGAACTTACGATCTGCTTATACAGAAAAGATCCACACGCTACAAAAGGAGGGAGGGAAAATGGTTTTGTGGTTCAAGTAGCCAAGACCACACATTTACATCCTCTGGCCTTTCAACCTACCTGCCCAGCTAACACAAATGTCTTCTGAATATTGCACAACAAGCCCAAAAACTGCCTATACAAAAGAAATAGTACAGAATATCTTACATGATAATAGTGGTAATTCATCTCAGGCAACAACAAAGATTTATGAACTTCCTTAAAATTTCTGCAATGAGTAAAAAAAAAAAAAAAAAATTTCAGAAAAGCAGAAAGGCTGTGGAAAAACAAAAAAAAGATCAATAAACAAGAAATAAAATTACAAAAACTAAAAGATGTCATAAAAATATATAAGCACTGCTGAAAACACAGGCATATCACAAATATCTCAGATTTGAAAGGTGCAGCTTGAGCAAGGAGAATAACTTATGAAACATCAGAGAACTGCTCTCAACATCACATGTGATGGCAAAGACTAAGCTGCTGTTCTCTGTATCAAACATATTCATAGCAAAAAATGCAGCCACTTCCAGGGCAAGTTATTCAGCACTTTTGAAAAGACTTCTTTTTCAGTTTAAGAAGGGATAGTAAAGTGAAATTTAACAGAAAGTGAAGGTCAAAACACAAAAAACATCCATCTATATTGATTGGACTATTTATGCAGTGGGAAGAGAACTCAAGTGACTGGTTATCATATTTGAAGCGGAAGAATTGTTAAGTTGCCCACTTTTTTGCTTAAATATTTGGACTAAACATTCAAACTTTACACAGCCTTTTCTGATCCTAAAAATATATAAAACAATACTGGAAAACAGATTTTTAATAAAATTTGAACAAGAACTTTAGCCAACTCTAAGACCAATCCATCTTCAGCAGCACTCATGAAAATTCCAACATACACTATTTCACCTGATTTGTAAGTTCCAACAACAAATACTTCACAATAATATATTATAGGCCAGGCTAACACTGGTCTTCCTGTACAATACTCACTTTATATTCTTGTTGTACTGCAGCACTTGAATTTTAAAATAACATAAAATAATTTTAATTTAAAATAATTTCAAATAATTTATTTTTAGCTTTTTGGTTATGGATGTAAACCTGGTTATTAAGATACTGAAACCCACAAACAAAATCTGCATCAAAAGCATAAAAAGCCTTAAACTGTGTGAATGAAAAATGCAGATAAACAAAGAAACTCACCAAAGAAAAACTAGATGGCAGCACCTACCTATTTTTCATAATTTCACAAGTATAAGCTTCAGAACAAGATAGGGAGGGAAAAATCTAATGCAATCCAAATAATCAGTTTTTAAAGACTTCCAAATTTACTCATTTGCTCTGAAGACTACAGTAATGCAAGCAATATGACACTTGGCAACATTAATTACTTTTTAATATTCAGTTAAAATTAATGTCAATCAAAAATTAAAAGGCAACTAAAATAATGAAGAGAATTTTTTCAATTAAAATTATGCACAGTTAACTCAAATCAACATTTGGTTTAAACATCCAAATAATTTTTATTTCATTAAATATGTTTTTTCAAAAAACATTATCACTGAATGTGTTCACAGTACAACAAAATTCCACTTCTTAGCACATCTAGGGTCAAAAAAATACAAAGCATAAGCACTGTGAAAATGAAAGAAGTGCCTGTGGTCTGCAGACTGAGTCATGGAAGTTCCATGTACTTTTCCCAAAAGTTAGCATTAATTATTTCTTATCCATGTTAATTACAGACAAGGAACTGATGTAGTACAGTCTAGGCAGCTGCCACAAAGCTCTTTCAAATGCGATGAATCCTGACAAGCTAAAATATGATTATTCTAATCCTGCAACACTAAAATAATAAAACTTTTGCATCCTGTAGGACATTTATCATTAATAAGGTTGCTGGTTTCCTCTACTCTCTCTCAGCTTTTTAGCACTAACAAGTGTAAAGGAGTATCTATAACGCAGTGGGGTATTTACCTAGGCAGAACTCTGCACAAAAACATTACATCTTTCTAATACTTGAACTCCATCAAATTTTAGGTATCTCTACAAATGAATGAACATGCAGTATCCTGTTTATTTTTATAAAAATCCAGCCAGTCAGATTATACTCTTTCTGCAAACTTAACTGCTTCATGTAAGTAGAGAACAGCTGTCTGAGGGCAACATGATCAACTCACAACGTGTGCTGTGCACACATCTTAAGGCTGACTTTGAGATCCAAACTCCAGCCTTATAATAAAGACTGAACATGCACAGCATTTTTGTATGTTTAAGATTCTATGTACAAGAAATATGTATTTCTCAAAAGTTTTAAAACTACAGTTTGTTAATATTCAATATGCTATTAATGTTTCCACTCTGAATTTTAATTCTGCATGCTGGCCACAGCAGTTGAATTTACATGAAAACTAACAGTATGAAACAAAAGCAGCTAAAACGTACTCATTTTAACAGACTGAGATCATATTCTTGGCACAGTCCCACCCCACAATTTCTGTTTTGCATTTATGCTATGCACTTGTCTCAGGATTTGCTCCTAGAATGTGCTGTACGATCCCTTGTAGTCACTACTGAAGAACTGATAGTAGTTGTTTACAGAGAAAGCCAAAAAACCCAAAGATAGACATAAAAACTGAAAAAAAGAACTTGTCTGGATTTTTGTTGTCAACAAACTAGTAGAAACAAACAACTAGAAGTTAATATGGGTTTATCTCTGTGTTTATTTTTCCTGATTTACATTTAAAGGCTTTTACAAGTCTTCTTATCCTTCCAGACATCACATATTTAAGCATGAAATGGCTGACTTTTCTGCAAAGACTTTTTTATTAATTCCATCCAATACTGCACTTATCTCTCTTCTGAGAGCATTAACTCCTTCAGGTGTTTCCAGGCTTTTATTTATGTGTTTCCTGAGCTACATTCCATTGAGCTACAATCTTCCTAGTGACACGCATTTCTAAAACTTATATTCTAGCTGGCTAGTTTGTGTTTTAGATTGCCTCATACTAGTAATTTATTTTTATGGTTCAAATTTTATTCTGTCTTCCTTCTATTCTGAAAAATCTAACACTGTTTTCAGTTTTGAATTGAACTTAATAATCTTTTAGAATATAAATATGGTGCAATGTACAAAACATATAATGGTACAGTAAACAAATGTTAAACACTGGGAAATACATGTTTAAGTTATTTCAAGCAACCTATACAACAACCAATTAAAAACTTACCAAGACCATTTGATCTCTTCATCTCTTTCTACTCAGAATTACTTAACATTTCTGCAAACAAAGACCTTAGGCAAAACTATTTTAAACTCTGCCTGTTGTTGTTATGGCACAGCTGCCCTGTACTAAAATCCCGAAAATGTTGGCCTCTATGTTTTAGTAGGATAGTTCAGCTCCAGCCCCAAAGGGCCCAAAGCTAAAAAGCCTCCCTACAAAGTTTTAAACCAATGCAACCTACCAAGTACTTTAAAAAGCAATATACCTTCACCCTTGAAAATAAATCAGTTCCAAGTTAAAATAAACACTCTCCACTGAAGAGTCTGAGGTAGGAAAGCACTCTATCCTATCAATCCATATAAAAAAAAAAATGTAGTCATAACAGCCAAAACCTTAAGTGTAGACAGATCACACCCAGGGGTGAATCAGAAGAACTAAACCTTTCTTTTTAATAAAGTGTTTTACAAAAGTAAAGTATTGTAAATTCTTATATTGAACGAGCTTGGCTTTCTCTTTTCTACTTTCCAGTGAAATCTAGCTACCCTGTGAATCCATTCAGAATGCTGGAATATCACAATGCTTCTGAATTCAGAGGAACAAGGGGTGCTTACTGAATCAGTGGTATACAGTCCAAACTAAGTTCTGGCTAAGGCTGAGCCTTCTAGCCTCTCATGATCTCACAGTCTGAACAAGGTCTTGAGAGACTCTATAAACCAGATTTTTTCTTAAATACAAAAAACAAACAAACAACCCCAACTTCCTAGGCCTCAGAAAATAAGCTGCACTTGAATAAGCATTTCCTGTTTTCACAATAAAAAAGGGGAGGAAAACACATTTGCAAAAACATATGAGCTAATAATATGTAAGACAGAGGAAAACATACTGCACAAAAGTAAAATCAAGCCAAACATACCTGAGTTGTTGATAGGCGAAAAACAGGGCCAGCTGTGGGCACTGAAAGTCTAGGTGAGATGCTGGTGGGACCTTGCCCCTGTGTTTGTACTTGAGCCTGCATTTGAGCCTGTGCCAGAGCCTGCTGAGGCACCATTACAAGCTGTCCAGCATCCGTGCGCACCAAGACCATACCTAATGAGAACAAAGTAATAGCAGCTATAGAATAAAGAATAATAGTAAGAAGTATATATAAAGAACTATAGAATACAGAATAAAATTAATTAATAGCACTGTGCATTTTTCTTTATACTGTATCTTTTTTATTATTTGGCTGTAACATGAGATTTTATTTCAAAGAAGAAAAGGAGTCCCTGCTAGCAGACCAAAGCCAATATCCAATTCAGTTTGGAATTCAAATAACTGCAGTTTATGGATAAGAGTAATGGAAAAAACAGCCACTTGAGTATACAGCTGTACAGTGACTTTCAGCAGTCTAGCCTGGGTCAGCAGAATAAAATTACGAAGAAATATTCATTAGAAGTAAACTATAATGACAATCCAGCAGCTGAAAACAGAATTTAGCATGAACATACCAGAGGCAATGACATGAGAGCTTTACTAAAGCAGCTGTAAGAGACATGTACATGCTAACATTAGGCCAGACACATTTCTGAGTATACAGTATTTGAGATTTTGTTAATTGTTGAGCATTAACACATGGATTTATTGGCACCCACCATCACCATATTTGGAGGCACTACCTGTGGGTTAGACATAGAGAAAAAAATTGTCATACCCAGATAAACAACAAAACTACTCACAAAATTATACGAGTGTAGATATTTTAGGAAAACACCAAAGGAACTGTTTTGTAATTGATAGTAATTTGTAATTAATTGGCTAGTGTTTTCCAAGACTTTCTGGAAGTAAATGATAATACTTTCAGATTATTTTCTCGCAACACATTTCACAGAACAGGCCTCCTACACAAAACAGCCAGTGCCATCAAGTTCTGCTTAAGTGTAACTGGCCTAAGTTTTCCACAATCAACAGGACAGAAAAGGGGAAAAAACAGTTAAGTTGGTCCCTGGATCATCTGGAGATTCACCCTTATTCAAGACCACTGCAAAGCATGCGATGTGCTTCCTCTGTTTCTCTCAGAATTAAACAGGAGTTCCTCAGATTATTTCACAAGAATTTCCAGGTTGGTTACAGAATATATTTTATTAATTTAACCTAGACAGGATACATTGTAGGCTAAAGTGGGTCTATAAACAGAGAAACATCTTGCCTATAACTACTGGAGAACCAAAAAATAAGAATCTAGGAAGTCAACTTTTATTCTGTTGATAAAGTCAGTAGACATGGTTTACACAATTTATCTCTAGGTGCAAATTTCTTCATATATGTATTTTTTAACTTTTCAAGGAAAAATAAAGAAGGGTAAAGCTTACATCCACTTCTAACTATTAGCTTCCCAGAAAAAACCCACACCTCAGTAAATAGACACAGTTTGCAACATATTGTGGGGATGAAGAAATTTGAACAGTATTATATCAAGCAAGTAACACATTTTTAGAGTACCTTATACCAAGAAAGACTTTCAGTGTCTGACAGAAACATCAATCTCAATCTTGGGATGAAAGAGTGAACTACAGCACCAATAAAAGCCCTCACTCATGTAGTCTTAGGTGCTCCCAGCCAACCATCACTGGCAAAAGCACAAAGAGTAGGCAAATTTCTGCCACTACAAACCAAAGACTTGTGGAAATCAAACTTTAAGGAAAAAGGCAGAGAGCTACAGCAAGGACCACATCTAAAAGACATAACTCTCTTTCAAAACCCAGAGAGTAATTTTTAAAAGAAGAGTTAGAAAAAAGAAAAACCAAAACAGACAAAAACCCCATTTAAAAATGTTTAAAAAGAGCATTTTAGGTTTGCTAGCCCTTCAAGCACAAAACCTCAGGCTTTGTAGAAAATTCTGTAAGCAGATGACACTTACACTCCTAAACCTTTTTGGGTCTTCAACACAGAAAAATCAATAACTTCCCAACTGGCCAAACAGGTGTCACTTCTCTGAATATGTTCTGAACCTTATATAAAAATCCTCATAGGATAATGCCTACCATGCATTATAAAGTACACACACTCTTTGTATTACACTGTTTCACAGGTGTTTTGTTAATTTATCTTCCAATTTTCTAAAACTCTTTCTGAGTAAGAAAAATATTGAACAGAATGGACAACTTAATTGCAACACATACCACACAGCTTCACTAAAAGTGGCAGACATAATTACAATAGATGAATAAACATTCACGTATTAACGTTATGTTTTAATTCAGTTTAGAGGAATTTACATTTATTTTACTAAACAATATGTACAAACTATAATCTGGTTAAATTGCAATATTATTTTTTCCTTGCTGTCAGCCACATAAAATACACAATTTATTAGTATTTTATGCTAAAATAACCTATGCTCAAAAACTGATTCTAGATTTCTGGTTTAAACTTCAGTTTACAATATGGAACTTTAAAAATTAATTATGAATTATCCACTGATTTAAAGAGTTAACACTCAAAAATAACATTGTATTTTCTGAACACCTTCATCTTAGAACATACTATGTTCATGCTACGTTCAAGCAAAGGTAACAGATTTCAAACTAACTTGTAACTAAATTACAACTTTCCACGGTATTACTTCCTTAACATTCTCTAAACCTTGATTCAGACTGCTTTCAGGGGCTGTTTTCCTCTTCCGTTTGAAAATCAAGTAATGACACAATGAACCTCAGAAACTACATGCAAACTTGTGATACAGACTATCATATGTGTATAACATTTATGAAACAGATAAACCTCCTATATTTTAAGTTAGTCAGGTCTTCATGAAACCACTGAGCTTTATCTGGATGAAGCACTAGAATGCGGAGCAAGGAGTTTCATAATCTATAGCCATAGACACAACTACTAAATGCCTGCTTAGAAGCAAGCTTCTACACCATCACATTGTTGTTCTGCTTATCTAGATATCTGCTATTCCAAGAAACATGCTAGAAGAAATTTGTTATTTCAGACTACATCAAAATCTCTATATATTATTATGCTAGCAATATAAATAGTAAAAAATAAAAAGTAGTTAAACATTAAATTATGTCCTAAATCAAGAAGGCATGGAGTTAACAACTTTTTGCAACATGAAAACCTATGTAGGGGAACCACAGGACCTTTCAAAATGTCAGGCAAAACAACGCATGGCTAGAGTAGGAATCACTAGGATGAAGGGATGCTGTTTTGGTTAGTTAGCAACCTTGCTAAACTTACATTTTTAGTAATGAAAGTTAAGAAACTAAAAGGAGAATAAACAGGAGGCAACAGTTACTTCAGCATTGGAAATAAAACCAAGTGATGCAAAGACTGCCCAGATGCTGTGGAGAGTGACACCATCACACTGAAATGAAACATTTTAGGTAAAATTACACAAATTAGCCCGTATCTTGCCAGCTCGTTCACTTTAGAAGACACTCTTTGAAGAAGGAAAGCTCTTCAAAAGACTATCGACAGTAAAGCAGAAAACGGAGTCAGTCCTTTAAACAATGTATAAAATTACTCCAACACCCTAACTTCTTACCTGGCGCACAACTGATGGCTACACCATTACCAGAGAACTTACCGCGACTGCCGCTCTCTCCCTGAGACAAAACAAGCAACAAATCAACCAACAGTCACAATTACTTTGCATTAGCAACGGCCCGTCCTTTACCAATTACATCCTAATTAACGGCAGCCTGTTTGTCAGACGTCGCCCTCAGACAGGTGGCTCTTCTTTTGTTTCCAGCACGCCCAGCAGCGGGAAGGCGACAACTTTGGGAGGAAAACAAAACACAAAAACCCTCGGCCAAGAAAAAAAAAAATATCTTAGAAAGAGCGACAAGCCCGCCAGTGCCGCCCTCCCACTTACCGGGCGGGATAGTGAAGCCGGGGGGCAGCTGGATGGTGGTCTGCTGAGGCGGCCTCACGATCAGCTGGGGGGCCACGATCCTGGGGGCAGCGCCCAGCGCCGGCCTGGGCGACAGGGCCTGGGGGGCGACGGGGAGGGCAGCGCCCGCCTTGGCCAGGCCCGCGGTGCTGGCGGCCGGTTTGGGCGCGGCCGCGGGGGCCGGTGCGGCGCAGGTGGCGACCGAGCCCTGTCCCGGCGGGGCGGCCGCGCCGGCAGCGGCTGGCGCGGGGCTGGCGGAGTTACTGAGTGCGTTTACTGCGGGGAGCGGGCCGAGCGCGGGCTTGGTCTGTGCCGTGGCGGCGTCGGCTCTGCCGTGGCTGCTGAGTGGTGGGACTGCCGCTGGCCGGCCCCCGGCGCCCTCCCCGTTGGGCGCCGCCTCGCCGGGGACAGGCGCGGTGACGGCGCCCTCCGTCGCTCCCGCCGACCCGCCGCCCCCCGCCGGGGTCCCGCTCCCGCCTGCGGCCTCGGCTCGCTGCGGCGGCGGTGCGCTGTCGCCGGCGGGCGGGCTGCCGCCGGGGCTGGGGCTCTCCGCGTCCCGGGCAGCGGCGCCGGCAGCCACATGGTTGTTGACAGGCTGGGCAGGGGCGCCGGTGGGCGGGGGGGCAGCGGGCTGCGGCGGGGCAGGGGCGGCGGGCGCGCCGGGGCTGCTGCCGCCGCTGCTGAGGAGAGCCGCTCCATGTGATTGCTGCACACTACTACTGTTTACACTCACTCCCCTCCCTGCCGCCGCCGCCGCCGCCGCTGCCGCCGCTGCCGCCGCCGGGGGTGACGGGGAGGGGAGCGAGCCCTGGGCAGGGGCTCGGCTCTCCGCGGCTCCGGGGCAGCCCGCCGCCTCCTCCGCCCCGGGAGCAAGGGGGGGCGCGGGCTGCCCTTGCTGCTGCCGGACGGGGCTGCTGCCCCCCACTAGGCTCCCCTGGTGCTGCTGCTGCTGCGGCTGCTGCTGCTGGGACGGGGCGGAGGTCCTGGGCTGGGGCGCCTCGGCTGAGCTCCGGCCGCCGGCTAGCTGCGATTCCAAGGAGCCCACCAGGTCGCTGACCGCCTTCTCGTCCACCTCCTCGGAGAAGAGCAACATCTCTTCCAGGGGGTCCGAGGCGCCCGCCGCCATCTTGCGCTGAGCTGGGAGCCGGCCGCGCAGCGCGCAGGCGCGCCGGCCTCTGCCGCGCGCAAGGCATTCTGGGAGGGGCCGGCTTCCTCCTCCCCGCCGGCGGGGGCGGGGCCGGGCGGGGCGTCCGTCGCGGCCCGGGAGCTGGGCCCCGGGAGCTGGGCCCCGGGAGCTGGGCCCCGGGAGCTGGGCCCCGGGAGCTGGGCCCCGGGAGCTGGGCCCCGGGAGCTGGGCCCCGGGAGCTGGGGCCCGGGAGCTGGGGCCCGGGAGCTGGGGCCCGGGGCTGCGCCGCGCTGCTGGGCTCCGGGAGCCCTGGGGCTCTGTGAAAGGCCGGCCGGACTGCGCGTGGGGCGGCTACGTGAGGAAGTAGTGGCGGGGCTGCCTGCCCGGTAACTCCTGAAGCTGCGTGAAATCCTAAGGTGCACGCCGAGCACCCGCACTCAGCCCTGCACTGCTCTGTCTGCTTTAGTGATGTTTATGTCCAAAGCTGCTGCTCTACCTAGACAAGAACGGCTGCAGCAACACAATTTCGTCATGTGGACGCTGTTAATAGAAAACTTGTAAATCAAAACGAAGATTCTTTGCATCACCACAGCAGCTGCTCTGTCAAACTGTTTCTTTGGCATCCCCACAAGAAATCTGAGGTAGTTGCTGACACTTCTGCCATGACACTCCTGTACGCCCTTTACCATCCATGCTTGCCTCGTGCATTCAGAAATACCATTGAAGAGAAAGGTGGTGGTTCTAAACCATAATTCTTTAACTAATGACAGGGAAGTTTCTTTGATGTGATCCTGAAAATAAGTATTATTTTCCCTGTGAATAACCCATTGCCCACAGCTCATTGCATCTGCTGCACACAGGTGGTAACCACCAGGGCTTTGTGACCCTGACAGCAGAAAGCCGCTTGCGTTCCATTATCTGTCTCTGCTGGCCTGCAATAGCACGGATGTCTGCAAACTTGGATGTATCTGAGCTGCTGGCTCTGTCACCTAAAGTGGTGACTCATTCTTCATTTTGAGATTTATCAGATTCTCCACAAAACTGAGAAAGGTTCATCACCCACCTTCAGCTGCACAAGGCACTGATGAAAAAGTGAGCCTCACGGTGCACACAGCTCTTCTCCATTCCCAGACTCCCTTGAATCACAAAACTAAACTGCTAATAAGTGGTTTGTTACTATCCTTTACCTCTCAATGTAGGATATATTTTTATTCTGGGTAGTTTTTCCTGATAGTCTGTTTTTACTTTCAGGAGCAGGTTTACGATTAGCAAAAATTAACCACTTTTAAAAAGCATGGAAAATAGGTTGCCCCAGTTTAATTAGGTTAGGTTTATGTGTCTCCTGAAATTAAACCAGTGCATATTTCTTAAATGAAGTGGCCAGTAAATGTACCCAAAGGTGTGGTCAGGACATATAAACAGGAGACACTGCAGTAAGTTAATGTGAAGGCACAACAGTTCTTATGAAAACCAGTACTAAGTGAACACAGCAGATCCATATATCAACAATTTGCTTAGCAAATGAGTATTGCATTTATGGAATGTTACAGCTGAATTAAATTTAGATTTTTAACAAATGTTTCTACCTGCAAATGTAATTAAAACTTAGTAAATATTACTCAATTTGCTATTGCATAAAAATAGAGAACATTCATTTGGGTTGGAAAAGAATCAGAATCTATACAGTGTTATTTTGTTAAGAGTCCCACACCTTATTAATTTTATCAGAGAAGAGTCCATTCTTCCTTCACTTACTTGCCCTGATCCTGGACTTAATATGCATACGACTATCTTCAGAGTTTTTAGAAGAGAATGGGAAGTTAGATATACAATTCTGCAACTAATTCTGACTATGAAAAAAGTTTTAGTTTACACTTCTCTAACACTATGCCATTAAACTGGGTGTCTCCATAAAAAACAGCTGGGATGTAACTTCATTGCTTTGTAACTTTAGAAGATAATAAGTATTCTTCCCAAGGAAGGAGAAAAGGGCAGGTCAAGATTTATACAATAGGTTTCAAAACTTTTAAAATTATCTACTTTTAATTACAGTACATTTGTGGGTAGGTAATCTGTAAAACATTAACTTGTATTTCTTCCCACTATCCTCTTCTTAACTGAGCCATTTTAGATATATATGAACACACAGAATACAGATGTATAATAGAATATTTTATTTAACAGAACATGATGTATGCTGATTCACAATGGACTCTTCAAGTCAAGAAGTGATGACACTTATGATGATACATAAAAACGTATATAAACTTGTGGTTTTAAACTGGCTTTGGGCTTGCACTTTTACATAAGAATTGAGACGTTAATGAAGTTACAGAATCTCTGTGCACTTTTGTATTAATCCTTTTATTATAAAAATATTTTTCAAATATGTACATGCTTTTCAGCATAGAAAACTATCTCTGAACATATTTACTGCTCTTTCATTTGTAGGAGTTAAATATGTAGAGAATAAAGAAAAATAACTTGAAGAGACCACTATGAGTATTTAATCTGATCTCTTAAAGTACTGTCTTTCCTGGACTATTTTGTGTTTGAAATACAGAATATATGTTAGGAAAGTTAACTTCCAAACATGGTTTTAAAATTGCCTGTGAAAGAAAACCCACCACAAAACCTGCTAAGCTGCTGTTTAGTTATCAACACTGTTAAAACCTGTGCTCTGTTTCCAGCCTAAGATTGTCATTAACAACTCACTACATAAGAGAAGTTCCACTGCCATGTTATGCTGCAGGGACAAATAACAGTTCACATAGATAAGTACCTTTTGGCTTCTAAAAAAGTGAAAGCACCACTTGGCATGGGTTGACTTCAAATACACACTTTCAGTGCCTCAAATTTACAACTCAACTATCTTAAGTTTCAATTTAACATTAAAATGGTACCTAACAGGTTTAGATAAGAATTTGACTTAACTCCTTAAAAAGAATTTACAGAACTCTTTATATAAGTAATTTAAATTCACTTTACACTGTAAAAATACTCCTTCAACTGCTGATTTTCAGTATGAATTAGAAATTATAAATACCATAAATTGAAGAGCACAAAGATGGCTAGAGTAACCAGCAGCTGTTCATTAAATATGTCTAAATTTAGTTTCTTATATTTCAGTTGCAAATAAATTCCTTTTTCATATATGGCTTACAGAAATGTTTCAAATTAATAATAACTGTAAATACTTGTCTGTGCTCACCTAGACAGGACCTGATGCTTGGGAAAATTTGACATAAAGAAGGTTCAAATTTAATGCTTACAGTTTTTCAAAAGGATACTTTTCTATTCGTAGTTTGTGGGTTTTTTTCCCTCACTCTGGCCAACTTCTCTGTTTCAGAAACTTAAAAGTAAACTCTCACAGTCTTCCACTTGAATTGTCTCCCAAAATGCTCACAAAGCTGATGCATCTTCTGTAAGGAAGCAGGAAAACCACAGAAGACAGACTGTAGCTGATCTTCTAGACTAGTGTTTGGCTCACCACCTTCTCCAACAGCAGCCACAGACCAACCTCTAGCGGTCAGGAAGGCTCCTCTCCTCTGTAACAGATCTTTTGTTATTTTCCTAAAGAGTAGCTTTACTTTGAGCAGAGTTACAAATGCTGTTTTTCAACAGTGGTATCCCACAGACTTCATATGGCTACGTACATCCAGTCATTAACTAGGGAACTGTGTTCCAGAATCTCTCAAGCAGTTCAGGATATGCTAAAAGCACATCACAGTAAAGCTCCCTGGGCACTCAAGTCTTCTATGGCTTAACAGTCAGCTGAACTTGGGCATAAAGCTTCCAAAAGTCTAGTATGGCTCCCATTTAGAAACACACAGGCCCTTCCAGAAAAATCTGTCTTGCTCTTGTGTTTCAAAGCCCTATTCTGAAAACATTTGCTGAACCTTTGTAACATCTTAGCGTCCAGTTGCTGCAACAAAAGCTGTTAGAAGTTAGTTTCTGTTGCACGCAGCTTTCTAGGCCGCAAACACAAGAAGGAGGGACCCGAGGCAGTATCACGTTTCAACAGGCAAAGCCTCCCACAGGAGCCTTACTCCTCATCTTTTACTTACAGTGAACAAGTCATCTGCAAGCTCAAAGTACCTTTTGTGTATGTTTACTTGCACTAAAGGGTATTTTTTCAGGATTAACCCCCCCCTTTAGTCAAGATTACACCAACAGTCGCGTTGCTTAGTGTTGCTTGGCAAGATTTGACTGGCCCGACTGAGTAAACGAAATCCCCCCTGAAACACAAACTAAATAAACTTTTGCAGCTCTCCACGTAACTGGATTTTAACTAGCTTATCAAGGATCAAAAGAATTTATCATTCAATGATAGGCAGCTGGGGCCTCTCAGAAAAACCCGAAAACCCCGAAGCACCAACCCCGCGTTCCCAGCCCGGTGCTGCGGGGCAGGGGGTTCCCGAGCGGCGGCCGCGGCGCTGGCCGGGAAGCGGGCACCATAGGCCCCGCACCCCACACGTGCGTGGGTCAGAAAGTGCGACAAGACACAGCCAAGCCCCGCCTCAGAGAAGCCGCCCGGCCCAGCACCCCGCACCGCACCGCCCCGCCCCGCCCCGCACCGCCCGCGGCTCCCGGCGCCCGGCGCCCAAACACCCCCCGCCCCTCCGCTGGCCCCGCCCCGCCCGGCAGTTCTCGCGAGATCACCTCTGCTCCCGGCATCCATTTCGCGGCTGGAGCGAAGGAGGGCGGCTCTGGGGGAAGATGAAGGCGGCGGCCATGTTGGGAGCTTCAGGGCGCTTTCGGTGCGGGGTGTGCTGAGGGAGTCTGCGCAGGGAGAGTTGTCGCTGGGGGATCGGCGGAGATCGGGCTCGAAGCGGGAGGAGTAGAGCGCCTACTACGACTCTGAGCTGGGCTTGCTTAGTTGCCTGTGCCCGGCTTTAGAAGCGCTCGGGCAGGGGAGGAGGGGTGGGTGTCCCTGACCGAGAAGCCAGCACCATGAGTGGGGGGACGCCCTACATTGGGAGCAAGATCAGCCTTATCTCCAAGGCCGAGATCCGCTATGAAGGGATCTTGTACACCATCGATACCGAAAACTCCACTGTGGCCCTGGCCAAGGGTAAGGACCTGGCGGAGTAGAGAACTGGGCCCTGGCAGCCCAGCATCGCCTCGGGGAGGGAGCGGGACCGCGGTGCGTGTGGCGGGGTAGGCATCGTTGGGAGCCCGTCGGGGATCGCGCAAAAACCTGAAACCGCGGCAGCCGTCCGAGGCGTGGTGGCGATGAGGCCCGGGGTGCGAGGGGTGGCCTGCGGCTACGAGGGCCCAGCAGCAGCTGGGAGGGGGCTCGGTGGAGCTTTGCTAAGAGCCCGCGTAGTTTCGGCCGGAGGCGCGTCCTCCCGCTCTCCTCGACGGAGCGGTCGCGGTGGGGCTGCGGGGACCCGCGGCGCTTCGCGGCGGAGCTGGACGTGACCGTGGGGTCGGGAGAGCAGAGGCGCGACAGCGCTGCGGAGGCCCCTGCTCCGGGGGCTCCCCCGGCTTCGGGGAGGGCCACGGAAATCCCAGCGTGGTGGTGTCGCGAAAAGGAGCTAGGAACCTTACCTAGTATGGGGCTGCTCAAAGGAGTTCTGAAGAGAGCAGGTATGAAACCCTGAGCGGTGGAAGTGGTTGGTGCGTAAAAGGGAGTAGGAGAGGGAAGCTGGAAAGAGGATTTCTTTCCATTGTAAGGATCCCAGAGCTACAGGGAAGGCTAACGACTGAACTCTTGCATTCTGGAGTAGGAGACAGCTTGGGTCTAGAGGGGATCCTAGGTTATCAACAAAGAAGGCTGATCGTGAGCTCTTCATTTCGGAGGTAACTGTGGTGCTTTGTAACTCGAAATGGAGTACAGACTCTGGTGTGACAATATGTGTGTGTGTGTGTATGGCTAAGAAAGTTAGGACGATATGTTTGCTTAGAAGAGAGTCAGAGACTGTGGAGTAAAAAAGAGGAACTTTAAACTGGACTTCCGAAGGACTGTCCTGTTTCTTGTGCTTGCTAATACACTCTCAACACAAGTATATTAGCCATAGCAGTGGATGTGTAAGTAGTTATGTAAAACATTAAGTAATGATTTTTAATAACTTATAATAATGGATTCTGCAAAATTCAGGGGCAGTGTACTTTACATTTCTCTAGTCTATAAAGTCTTGCTAAATAGTCTAAATGCACATATTTTATCCAGCCATTAGGTAAAGAGAAAAATTACTCTTTATGTAAATCAAGTATTTGGGACTGAGATTATTCCTAATCTCATTTCCTGTTTGATATGATAGCCTTAGCATTCGAGCATTGTGACAATGTGTTACATTTTACAGAGTTGGCGTGTATAGTAGTTGGTCTGTGGAGTTTGTTTGCTTTCATCTCACATTGGCCTCTGTTGGTATTCTTATATGTGTGCCTTATCACTTCAAGGCCCTCTTCTCTCCCTCCTACTCCCCAGCAATTATTATCTAGGAAGTAGATTGCTTTGTTTTGTAAGTTCTTACATGTATGCTATGCATGCTTTGAAACATCTTATAGTAGGTTTGGACCCAGGCTTGCATGGTTCCTTTATGTGGTATTGACTTTCATTATGTGATTTTTAATTTTTTTATTTTTACTTGTTGCCTTCAGGTTAAATTACCTTGCTGGAAAAGAATTGTGCTTTTAAAAAGGACAGCTAGTATTTGTTTATATGAGAAAAAGATGAGCACTGTCATTAAAAACAAAATGTTTAGAAATTCCAGTTGCATGCTGTGATTGTTGCACTTAGAAGAATCCCATCCTTGAGGAGCTTGTGATAGTCTTGCTGTTTCAATGCTGACCAAGCTGATTTTGGAAGACTTCTTGAGCAGTTAAGTCATATGATGGCATATATGCCAAAGTATACATATTTAAGATAGCTCAGACTACGGTTACAAATCTAATCTACTCTCTTTCCATACCGCTCAACAGAAATGTAAATTTAAACCATTAAATTTGCTTTAATAAAACTTTGCTGAGTTAGCTGAAGAAAGTATTTTGTAGTATAATGTCACAATTCAGAAGAGAAAAAACCAGTATTTCTAGGCCATCTGTAACCAAAAATCTTGAGATTATTCTGGAAGCTGATAACAACAATGTTAAACTGTAGAACAGTTCACTGTGCTCACGAACAAAATACTGAGCTCTGTTATTCAAGTTTCTGAATAAATGAAGGTGAATGAGGTGACAAGTGTGGTTAATGGTGGCCAGGTCTTTATGTAAAGCAGCAGATCTTTCTTTGAACTGTCTGTAAATACGTGGATCGGGTAATAGTTACCTCTTCTTCCTGTGAAGAGTCCAGAAGTCAAATCAGAACTGTTTACTGTGGATCTTTACTGCAAATACAAAATTTTCTGCCAGAAAAATAAAACAAAACAAAACAAAACCCAAAAGCTCTCTTGATGCTTTCAGTTGCTCTGATATGTGGTTGGCTTCATGTAACAGTTACCTGGGTTGAGTGCAGGGTGGTTTAGTTTTATTAATTTTAAAAATTATCCTAAGTCCAACCAATTTAAGAATTGAATGTTTGCAGGCCAGTAAAGGAGTAAAATGTTCTGGCTGCAAAGTGATTTGTGACGGATTGTGCTTGATCTTACATGTTGCAACATTTAAAACTAGATTTGATCATGCTACTAGTACACAATGTCTTTCTATTTCAAGGCACCTATTTAGAGAGAGAGATTTTTAATGTGAGTAAGCTGTGTTAGCAGAACAACCATATAGGTTTAGGAAAGGCTTTCTTTCCTGCCAACAGTAGGGGATCCTTAGGCATGCAAGTATAAGAAACAGAAAATTATATATTGTGTCTGTGGTATAATGTGTCAGCTTTCACTTATCAACTGTAGGACCATTGAGAGTTGAATTTAGAACTGTTATAATTAATATAGGTTAATGAAATAGCTTTCAGTAATTTAAGAAGTAGCTAAACTTCTGGTATTTTTGGCATTTTCATCCATCTCTGATAGTGCTTCCTGTAGTCTAATGATACATGAAAGAAAACTTCCCTTTCTTTTAGAGTTTTACACAATAATGATCAGGTGAGAGACTCAGAAACATAGAATAAAGTTAAATTCTTTTGAAGACTTGAGCATTTTTTGTAGGTTAGAGGTGGGAGCAGGAAAGAAAAGGGTTAAATTTTCATCAAGTTGTTTTTTTTTTTAATCAGTTAAATGAAATGCTCCCTCCATGTCTTGAGGTTTAGGGCATGTGTGCCAAACCAAGTCTGTGTGTTGCAGCAGAAAAATTCCTATTGTCAAAGCCTACTCCTGGCTACTTCTCTCATATCTATCTCCCTGTTAACAAGCCACCCCTATCAATAAGAGAATGCAGACCAAATTAATTGTTCTGAAGGTATGAGCCTGCCACATTAATACTTTTCCTGTAATGTGGTGTGCAGGCATCTAAGCATGTTTACAGGGAAAGAATTATGATGCTTTGGAGAGATGGCAATTGAAATTATTTGTTCTGATAGTGCTGGTCTCTTTTTATGTGTTATGCTTCTCATGGGTGCCTTGAGTGAGAAAAAACTGGTTTCTGTGTATGTGTGCTGTGAATTAAGAAAGGCTGATAAGATTGTGTTAGTGTGTACAGAGACTGAGCTACATATTTGCAATAATCCATGTTACATGGGAACAGAGTCCTCTTTTGCTAGTAGAGTAGAATATATAGCTTGGCTTCTGATTAACACAGTATTTTTCTGTGTTAATCAACAGATAATTGCTGTTAACTAACAGGGAAAAATTGCAGTGTTTTTCTTGAATGCTATAGTAGTAATATGTATTAAAATATAGTAGTAACATTGAAGTCAGTCAAAATCTGTACAAAAATTTGGTTGCAGCACTGTAACGTGAAATTGGTGGAACTCCTTTGGTCATAAAATCACATGTGAATTTTGTTAGGCTCAACAGTATTTGTTTCTTTCTAGCTAGCTACTTAAGTGTGTGTATTTACACTTAACAAAAACGTTTGCTTTTAACATGTGATGGTGTCTTTTTTTTTTTCCTGCAAGTCAGAAAGACAGTTTAGCTAATTTTAAAACAAAAAACCTGAAAGACCTTGCCTCAGTGTGATAAGACTAAATTGGTTTGTCGTAGCCCTGGATTATGTTATCTTTGTCATGCTTAGTTTCATTTCCTCTCACTCTTCAGTATTTTGCTGTGTACCTTGCTCTGGAGGAAGGATGTAGTCTGAGGAGATGCCCCAAGAGACACATCTGGATAAGAACTCAGACTGCTACTGCTCCAGTAGCTAGCAACTTAGTATTTCTTGTTAGGCAAAACTGTGGTAAAAAGCTATTTCTTTGTAAAATCTTGTTGTACCGGCCACCTTCAGTATTACACTTTTTATTTTAATGAGCTCAGATTATGTTAAATCCTAATCCAAGCTAGGAAAGAAGAAACTGTAAAGATTGCTGTCCCTTTGCAAAATATTAAGAGTAGCATCCAACTCTTTATTATACTGTTACCTAAAGAATCTGCTTGGGACACTGCAAAGATATTGAGTAGCCTTTATCCAAACTGCTTTCTTAGATCGCTCTACATGCAGTTCTGATTCCTTGCTTTAAAAGGAAATTAGACTCAGGGATGGTTATTTTTGTTGTTTTGGGATGAGAAGGGAAGCCTGAACTCCAGATCAGAAGAGTTTGTTTACCTCTCTCCAGCAGAGTTAATCCTCATTGGGTGAAATTATCCTTATATTTTGCAGGAAGTGGCACTAAAACCGGTTTGTTTTGGAACAGGGAAGCAGTAGAGAAAAACCCACAAGCTCTTTGTAGCAATTCTTGATGTGTTTTATTGCAAAACCATTGATGATCTTATTGGTGTCTTGATCTAGTTGCATAGTCAGCTGAATCCCTTAAAGATTTATTCCCAATTTTTGGTATTGAAAATACTTCTGATGTTTCTGTAATTTTATTATGTGCCTTTTTACAGCACTTACATTCATAGTACCATTCAGAGCAGACTTCCTGATGCACAGGAATAAAAAAAGTTGATGAAATTCTGCTCAGTAGATTATATGAGTATGAGATGTTAATGTTATTTTTCATTGTAGTGTTGAGTTGATCTTTTTGCCTCTAAATAATGTTTTTCAAAAATATTTCTAATATTTGACTGATAAGCTCTGTTTATGCAGTACTAGAAGAAGCAACAGTGATGGAAGATGGTTGGTGCAGCCTGAGAAATGACTCAGTATCACTTTATGCAGCTCTGCAGGAATCTCTACTTTTCTTGACTAATGGTTTTATGGCTGCAAATAAGTGCCTAATGATGTCTCCAAATTGTTGATGCATCTGAAATCAGAGGGAAAACTAATTCTGGTAAATTAAAGTGAAATATGGATGTTTTCTCAGCATAACCTGCGGTACCTTACAAACCAAACAAAAACCTCTTAAAAGGCTAGAGCAAAGAAAGTCAGGAGGGATTGTTAAAGCTTCTGCAAGTTGCTGTTCAGTTGAATGTGATTATAATGGTTTGTTGGGTTCTTTTGTTTGGTTTTTTTGTTTGTTTTTGTGGTTCTTCTCTGGTTTCAATTCATTATTTAGCTTTTGCTTACAAAATTCTAGCTCTTGGAGACATATCACTTCCGAATTTATTTATTTTTTTTGTTTCACTTTATGTTCACCTAGGGTTTATAGTCTTAAGGTATGGAAAAATCTTGGAGAAGGTAGTGCAAGTAAAGTCATGCTATCCGTGTGCAGTGGGAGGGATTTTATGTAGTGCAAAGCAAAAAGCTTCATCAGTATGCAATTTGAAAACTGTTGGAATCCAGCTAAGTACATACCAAAAAAAATTGTCTTGGTATGTTGCATACTATGCAGGCTTGCCTAGGAAGATGCCTGTGCCCCAGTGAACTTACTTTAATTTGACAGAGATCATATGATCCTTATACCAGCAAGAAGAATGCAGTTTACTTAGCGGAAATTGTATGTATGTATCACATAATTCCCAGATTTTGGTTTTTCTAGTTTTTAGTAGTATTAGCATTTTTTTCCCTGATTTGCAAGTGAAGAATATGAAGTACGTAAACTCACAGAGTCCTTGTTTCACAGGCATGACTTACTAGGCTTAGTCAATGTTCCTGTTTCTATTATGTCCAGAAAGCATTACCTTTAGGAAAAAAAACCTGCTTTGCTGCTTTCTCCTATCCCCCCAAAATAGTCAAAATATTCAACTTGTGAGCTCATGTCTCCATAAGGAATGGAAGAGTTGTATATGCTTGATTTTTAACCAAAATTTGTAAGATAAGGTTACTCATTTGAGTCTCAGCAGTTGATAATGGAAAAGACTATGCTGCCTATTTAATCAGTTTATTTACTTAACAAAATTTTATTATTTTTATTTAAAGCTGTTGGTCTCTACAGTATGTTTGAAACCTTTTCGTTGAATGTGGTGTGTTTGTATTTTTTTTTCCTCCCTTCCCAATGTTGTAGTTCGCTCTTTCGGTACAGAAGACAGACCAACTGATAGACCTATACCACCTCGTGATGAAGTCTTTGAGTATATTATATTTCGTGGCAGTGACATTAAAGACCTAACTGTCTGTGAGCCACCAAAGCCTCAGTGTTCTTTGCCACAGGACCCTGCTATTGTTCAGGTAAGTCAAAGCATATTTTTAGATGTTTGCTGCTGAACAAATAACCTGGTAGCTTAATATGCTTTCTAGCTGAGTGTTTAAACATTAAAGATTTTGTTGCTGTAAGTTCACAACCCAATGTAAACAATTTGGGAAAGATTTTCCTGTGTTGTTTATGTCTTTAGCTGTGAAAATCAAGGTTGAAATCTAACTCTAGCACAATGCACTGGATAAAAAAGCTGCTGGTTTTTCTAAGTAACTTTTGGTAGACCTTGATACCTTTTTTGGAAGGTACTTGGCTTAGGAGGCAACATGTGCAGGACTTTGTGGAAAGATCAGACTTTCTATAAGTCAAATGGAGTAGAAGCTGAAACCTCTCCAGATCAGTAGTTATTTGTTTGTTTTCTTTTGAATTTTAATATTCAACTTTTATTTGCTGACTTTTAAAGTGTTTCATCTAACGTATGTGTTTTTAAAAAGGCTTCATGCTCAAGTACAGTTATTTGAAAAGGGAATATTTTATTGCTGAATAGAAAGCAACTTATTATTTGAAGTCTTCAGGGTTAATTAAGCTGTTACTTTGTAGTAAGTAGACTTGACAGTTCTCTGAAATCTGTTGGCTTGTTGATAGTGCTTGTGGGGTGTCAAAATTAACACTGAGAGCATGATGGAAATCCTTGGTTCACATGGAACTTGATAATTCCATTTAAGTGTTTACATTTCTAGTGTTTAACTGTTGTAAAGAATTTTAATCTTGCATGCTTCTTACAAAGTACCCTTGCAATCTGCTGAGGTCTTTTGCTGAATTTGGTGTAACTCCTTCTGTCAGTGGTAGTTGAGAGCTGTGAAATTGCATTACTGATAACCCCTACAATCGTAATAACCCCACCCTCCTCCAGTATGCTTAGGTCTCTCATTGTGTGGTTTTTGAAACTTCAGGGGAAAAGGTACCACATTTTCTGAGTTTGCCAACAAAAGCTTATACATGTGCTTGACAAAGAGTTCAGTATCTCGGGTCCTAGGGAAAAGATTGCAAAAATTTATGGTACCATTTTTACAGGTTTGTGATGTTGGAAGCATAGGAGTGCTTTCTGAACTTTATACATACTTTTGAAAATGTTTTCTGCTAACTGTTCTCTGTTTTCGGTTTTCATACCGAGTAATGTGTGTCATTCATTTTTTTGCGTGTGCTATTTTTGGTTCTGCGTTAGAGAGCTTAAATTATTAAAAGAAGCAACTTTATCAATGGTTAGGTCTTGTGTATGTGTCAGCCACAGTGACGGTGTTAGGGTAAGTTTAACAAACAGTTTTAGAATTTCTGCATTTCCTGCCTTGCAGAACTATTTCCTACTTTAAGTAAACATGAATTTCTGCAAATGTATTGTCTTTAGTCTTCATTAGGATCTTCGACTACATCTTCATTCCAGTCTGTGGGGTCCTATGGTCCTTTTGGCAGAATGCCAGCATACAGTCAGTTTAGTCCAAGCCCACTGGTAGGGCAGCAGTTCGGCGCTGTTGGAGTTGGTATGTTCATTTTATTTATTTTATGTTTTCCTAGAAGTGAAGTTGCGAATGAGTGCATAGACAGTAATCACTATTTCTTATTCTGTCAACATCTCATCCTAAGGGCAGATCAAAATTCTTCAGTCTGTATCAATCCCACAGTTTAGCTCAAAAGTAGAGTTTTTCATGGTCTTGGCAGCTCAAATGTAAGTGATTTTGATAAAGAACTAAGCGCCCTGTCTCAGAGGGACAAGTGGGGAAAGGTTCCTGTATTCATGACTTAATTCTCTTCCGTATGTCTTCATTACATTCATCAGGTGTTCGTTGTATTTCACAAATGTTAAAGGCAGCTTCTTCACAAAAGCCCCATTTAGCTGTACTATGGACATCTGGTATCCCAGGTTGACCAGGTGGTGTGTGCCTTAACCAAGGGTCTAGGTTATCCAGCAATCCATGCTCCCACTAGTCGTGAGATGTTAGCTTGGCATGAAGTACATGCTTGGAAATATTTGTGTGCTGCATGGGTTAGTTGCTCCTTTTTCCTTTTTTTTTTTTTTTTCCTTTTTTTTTTTCATTTTTTTTCCTTTAAAGTTAAATGGCATTTTATCAACTGCCTAAAAATCAGTCTTGCCAGCTTACTATGAGTATGTACATTGCATCAAACTTAGGATGTGTTGTAAGACTTGAGTGTATTTTAGAATATCTGCCTAATGTGGCTTCTTTAATCATGTAGTGATAATTAAAAAAAAAAGAAAGTAGAAGTTTAAACCAGGTTTTACAACTTTATTATTTCTCTCAAAGCAGGAGGTTCTTTAACATCCTTTGGAACAGACTCTTCAGCCAGTGCTAGCATGTCTCAGAGCACTGCTGTTGGTTCTGCATTTACAACAGATGCAAGATCACTAAAAACACAGATGTCTCAAGGTAAATAGTTTTGAATAACATTTTTATCTTTTCTTGACCAGTCATGTCCCAATGATTTAGGTGGTTGCCAGAAATGTTAACCAAACAGCTGAGTTCTGTCATGAAAACTTGGTATTAAAACCCAAAAGCACTGAGAGGCTTTTTACTTGCTCTTTAAATGTGTTTTCCTGCATCTTGGTGTGCTGCATAGGTAACTGTTAGCAACACCTTTATTGTTACCCTTAAGGCATCAATGTTGAAGAGTAGGACTTGTTTCAGTTGAATATTGTTAGCAATAGGTGCATATGGAAATTCAACACCTGGTTTTGTCGACAGCATGACAAAACTCAAGATACTTCACACTGATTAAATTGTGAAGTTCTTCAGTCTACAATTTGTTTAGTTTTTATTCCTGATGGTATTTTTTTTGTTAATGTATATTTAAATAAATAATATTATCAGAAGACCTGATTGCCTGTAGAGCTAGTGACATGACAATTAAGCCAGCTTAATAGTAATAGAAACTGTATGGGTCATTTGTGTAATATTGGAAGAAGACAGCAGATGCAAGAAGGAAATTCTTGATGATTTTGAGTGGCAAAGAAAAACAAAACTAAATGTTGAGCACCTTACCCTCACTTCCATGCAAGCGTATTAAGATTGCTCCTCAAAATCGGAAAGACATTATTTCCTGTTCTTTCACTCTTCATTGCTGCAAGTAAAAGCATGTGCTAAGATATATTAATAAAGTTATTTTTAAGTTTATGCAGTCATATTAAAACACTTACAGCAAACAGGTTTTTTCCTAAATTTTAGCTGAGATTTGTATACCAGTTAGGACTGCTTTCTAGGAGTAGTTAAGTGGGTTGCCCAAAATAGCTTCTACTTTGTTGCGTTAATTGAAGGGGGAAAAGAAGTACCCTGAGCACGTACTGTTTCTGTGTTGAAAGAGTAGCTTGGTTTTCAGCAGGCAAAGTTAAAATCTGTATGGTTCCTGAACTTAATGTATGACATGCTCCAGATGAACATAAATGCTGCGACAAGACTTCCTGTGGGGCACCAAGAAATTTTTTCTGTGTGTTTTCTTTAAAAAATATTTGTCGTCTTTGTAGATCTTAAATGTGGTGTGTTTGGCTTGGGGAAGAGTCTTGTTTGTTTTTTTCTTCTTTTATTCAGCTTCTTTACGGGATATGACAGTATTCTTACTGGGACTTTAGTCTTATCCTCATTTCTTAGTAAATTTACCTATATGGTGTCATCAACTTGTCTGGCTGGATGAAATATCTCCATTCTAAACATTCTTCTGGCTCCAGTCACTGCTGTTGCAAATTGAAAAGTACAAACAGCACTTAGTGAGGAAGCTTTCATAGCTCTTTAATTTGCATTATACCTGACACTAACCATGATTGTTCATTTATTCTGTGGTGGTCATACAACAGAGTACGTAAGATGAAATGAGATTACAGTATTATAACTCTTATCTCTGCCTTTGGGAACAGTCACTTTCCACTTGGCTTTCCAGGGAGGCAGAGAGCATTTTTACCTCCAGTCAATCAAAAATCTTCATTCCACAGCTAAATGCACATCATGGATGGGTTGGTAGGGATTAATTGTCCAACCCATTTTTTTTCTTTTAGACTGGGGGAAGGGGAATTGCTAAATATCCTTCATTCTGGATTAGTGGATCTGAGGGTGCAGAAATATTTATTTCTTCTTTGGACACAGCTGTCTTGACTGGTAAGGCAGATAAACCTGTCAGTCTAGATTGGTTGAGACCAGTAACTCAAATTTGTGGATGAGAAATAACTCTTTGTGGTTTGGTTTTGATTTATTTTTTTTTCCAGGTCGTTCAAGCCCTCAGATAGATCATCTGAGAAGGAGCCCTACCATGGAACAAGCAGTACAAACAGCTTCAGCCCACTTGCCTACTCCAGCACCAGTTGGGAGGAGGAGTCCTGTACCAGCCAGACCTTTGATGTCTGCTGGCCAAAAATCGTTAGAGAGTCAAGAGCACAGACGAGGTGGCTTTGGATAATTTTCATACAGCTTATTTTCTTTCAGGGTGCTTTTTAAGGGTAATATGTAGGTTTTTCCTGCTGTCTATTAGTAGTAGACTGGTCAGCAGGGACCTGGATTATATATATTTTTATTTTTAAAGTCAGGCATATATTCTAAATTAATTTTTTTCTTTTATGAAGTTAAACTTGTGATTTACTTTTATAGGTTTGGATTTTTTAAAAATCTGAACTATATACAGAAGTATGATCAAAAATACCTAATTGGATAAACAAGTAATTCTTTTATTTCCAACTTTAGCTGAAGCACACAAGGTTTCAAGATCAGAAAATGAGCTCAGAAATGAAAACAAACGACAAATTGGTAAATCTTGTTTTGAGAAATAGCTATCATTGTTTACAGACTTAATTAAGTTTTAAAAGTCTGCTAAAAGCCAACATTGTGTATAACTTGCAAAGTGCTAGGACTTCATTTCTAAAGTCCAGAAATCTTGCCTTTTAGATTACAGTAATAATGAATTGATGTATTTAGGATGCTTTCTGATGATTGTTTCTAGTGGGCAACAGTAACCTTGCATTGGGTCACAATACCACAAGCACAAAAAGTCAACATTAAAGAGAAAATATCTTCTGGTTGCTCTATATTAAACAATTTTAATAAAAATGCAAACCCAAGCACTATTTATAAACACATTAGTATGAAATAAAAGCGGTTACTCTTCTATGAAAATGACTGGAAAGCAGCTAACATGTTAACTCTTCTTCAGAAAGCTTTTAATGACTTTTCTAGAAAGTCTTTTAGTACCCATGTTTAGTACTATTATGCTTTCTGTGTCACTGCCATACTTGCTGTAAGTGAATTTACGAATTACAAGGTTGTCCTACAGGACTTTTAACAACAGAAGTGCAGGAAGAGGATGCGTGAAGTCCCAACCTGTTTACCCCAGGAATTCAAAGACAAAACAAAAAAACCCCACCCAAAAAAACAACCATTTCCACCACCCTGAAAGACCAAATGATCTGCAAAACAAAACCAAGCAGAATTTTTCTTTTTTTCAGTTCCAGGTGGACCTTCGGCACGGAGAGGCCGTGGAGGTCACAGAGGGGGCCGAGGAAGATTTAGTATTAGAAGGGATGGTCCAATGAAGTTTGAGAAGGACTTTGACTTTGAAAGTGCAAATGCACAATTCAACAAGGAGGAAATTGATAGAGAATTTCATAATAAACTTAAACTAAAAGGTAAACTGATTTTTGCTTTAGATTTGAGCATGGAAAAATGGTGCCTTGCTGTTTTAATCCTACCTTGGAGAATAATCTTTAGAAGGCATGTTCTGCTAAGTCATGTAATTAAAAAAAAATTGTAAAAAATGGTGAACAAGTAAACTGAAATAAGCTGTTTAATTAAATACTTGGTTTGATAGCTGAGTTTTGAGGGAATTTTAACTAGCAGATATCACAAGCATGTTCTAATAAGTCTTTTTGTTAAAAATGCAAATTACTGGAGCAGAATTACCAATTTTTGAGTTCTGTAAAATATGCAATAAAAGAAATACTGTATTATATATTTTTCAACCATTAATAAACTAAAAGCAATCAAAAAACATGATTTTGGAATCAGAACTTTGCTTGAGGGTGCATGAGAGTTTCGATTTAAGGAAATATTTATAATTTCTTTGCTTTTACCCTTTTCCAAAGAAACACAGGAGTAGACCGAGTCCATACTGCCAGCACTTTTGTTTTCTAGCAGGCTTCTGTTTTGATTACCTCATTCTCTTGTGACACCTGTTCGTTACACTGCTGCTACTATTTTTGGACAAAATTGCTACAGGTTAAAATAGGGAGTTCTCTATTTCAGTAAATGATTGGCTAAAAGATGAGAAACAAAAAGTAGGAATAAATGATCAGATTTCAGTGTAGAGAAAAACATGAGTTGGGTCCCCTAGGATTTTTTCTCTGGTGTTTGCCTCTTTTTCTGTATCTTTTTTAAATGAGTTGACTATTTGCTGTTAATACTCTTCATGATTATTCTGAGGAAAAAAAAAAAAGGAAAGCTAACCATAAAAAGCTATAGAAATATTATCTGAGACAGTTGTAATTTGTGGTTGTATTGCAGAAAGGTTGAACTGGTTATCTGCAGTTTATGCATAGCATCATGGGATTTACACTGTAGGCATTTAGGAATGAGACTTTAAGATCATAATAGCTAGTTCCGTTGAACAATCAGCTGCTTTTGCAGTACCATTAGAAACAGTTGAACTTCAGGCATTATTAGGGAAGAAGTATTTAATAAAGTCAATTCACAGCAAATCTTCAACGCTGGCCACGTGTCTCAAAGGAGATAGATAACAGCAAAGCCAGAAGACAAAGGAGAAGGGCAACAGGGATGAGCAAACACATGGAATGGCTTTTGTGAGGAATTAATAAATTAATAGTAATAAATGAATAACTTAACAGTACTGTTTCCTTTAGTATGATGGTCTGGAAGGCTTCTGTTTACTTTTATTTTCCAGAAGATAAACTTGAGAAACCAGAGAAGCCTGTAAATGGAGAAGACAAAGGTGACTCAGGTGTTGATACCCAAAATAGTGAAGGGAATGCGGATGAGGAAGATCCCCTTGGACCCAACTGTTACTATGACAAAACCAAATCCTTCTTTGATAACATCTCCTGTGATGACAATAGGTATGGCCTGAAAGAGGAAGCTTATTAGTCTTTTTAATGCATGTTTATGTCATAAGGTAGTGTCAGCACTACTTGTTACCATCAGCTCTGACTGGAAAGTGTGTAAAGCTTGTTTCCACATGCAGTGGGCAAAAATAAAGCAGGAATATGAAGCATAAAATGTCTTTGTGGGCAGGAGAAATACTTCAACAGGAAGATTTTTAAGTGTTATTTTAGATCCATGCTTCTAGAACTTAACGTACACATTCCTTTCCAGATTTACTGAAGTGGGCTTTTTGTTTTTTTGCTACTGAATTACCACTTCAGTTAAATCAATTAAGACTGTGCTTTAGTAATGGTTTCTAAGTAGATGACATAACTGTCTTGGCCAGTAGTGCTGTTGGAATGGGAAAAGAGCATTTCAGGAAAAGTAAAGCTTAGCTTTTGCTGTTCCTTTTTATTAAATGAGGCAATGTGGGTTGCTGACCTGTTGTGGATTATGGAGTGGGAGGGATTGTTTTATTTTACTGACAGCTAGATAAAATAACATACATAACTGCAAATTCTTACTTCCTGTTTCTTGTCTTAAAGTGCAGACAGATTATATTTAATATATGATGTTGTTTGCAGAGTATACAAACTTTGTCCTTCTATATGAGAAACTTACAGCATTATTAACACATTGAATTTTACATATCCTTGTTCATTGAGTTAAATAAATTGTGGCAGACACCTAAATTGTTGCAGAAGGGTTAGTGTGGAGATTCGCAATATGATGAATGCATAATTTTTATTTTCATGGGCTTTCTGATGATTCTAACTAAGCCAGGCAATCTCCCTTCTGGTGTGTTTTAAAGCAACCTGTGTCCCTTTCTTTGTGACAGAGAACGGCGACCCACCTGGGCTGAGGAAAGAAGATTAAATGCTGAGACCTTTGGAATACCTCTGCGTCCCAATCGTGGCCGTGGAGGGTTCAGAGGCAGAGGAGGGGGGATTGGCTTTCGAGGTGCAAGAGGGCGAGGAGGTGGGAGAGGTGCCTTCACTGCCCCCCGAGGATTTCGTGGTGGATTCAGAGGAGGTCGTGGAGGCAGGGAGTTTGCTGACTTTGAATACAGGGTAAACTATATTTAACCTTACTATGACCTGATTCACTATTCTTGGAAACTACTGGTAAAAAACCTCTTGATTTTTGATTTGATGCTGGACTAGAATTCTTTGAATAGTGTTTTATGAGTACTCTGATCTACTTCATTGTAATTCCATTAATGCTGGGCTTTTAGTTACATAGCAGTGTTTTACTATCAACAGCGACCAAAACTAAAAGCTAACTTTATTCACATGCCCTAAATATTTGTTCTATAGCTGGAATTGAAGGGGGGGAGTCAAAGTTCTGTAGATTTAACGTAGGTGTCAGAAATACGAATTGCAAGGATTTCCCTAAACAGTATTCTAAAATGTGAAAATAGAGGGAGTAATTTAACTTCCTTCTAGTGTGCAGCATCTTTTTAAAATTCTTTGTGAATTAGTTGGCTGAAACTATAGACTTCTAAGGTCTTATATAACACTTAAAATAGAAAGGTGAAGTTACTGAAACACAGCAATGACACTTTGCAAACAGGAAGGTAAAAATATTTGAGTTCTGTAAGGTCCTGTTAGCTTTTCTTTTTTGTTCTTTTATTCTCCTATAACTTTACATTATTATATCCGCTAGTTGTTGGGGAAACTAAGGCAGGACTGACTTTTCTTCAGCCAGTCATTCAGTAAAAAGGAACTCTGGGAGATAGGGCCTAAAAGCTTCAAAAGAACAGACCCCTCCCTGTCCATCCCATAGAGAAAGTGTTTTTAAAATATTAAAATAAGTACTCCTAACTTATTTTTAGTTAAATATGAATGAAACTTAAACTTCTTTTAAGCATTATGCACAAGCCACGATATAAGTCTACTAACTAAAGAAACGTGATGTACAAACATGCCTTTATAGTCATGTAAGCATAGAAATAGTGATCTTTTTTCTTTAAGAGCTATGACAGCTAAAAAGCAGAATCTTCTTTTACAATAGTTACACAACTCGTTGCTTTTGCAACACTATTAAGCCATCCATTTCTCTGTTTCCTTTTGAAGATCGTAACTTTCCTACCAGCCATTCAAAGGATGCATAAATATAATTATTACACCACTACTGAAGTGATGTATTCAGTGCTAGTGGTATCTTAGGGGCACTTCCTCTTTCTTGGAAATAACATAAATTCTCCTCTATGTGAAAGCTCATTAATCATACAGATTATGTAAACAGGCAGAAATCAGTTGCTTGCAAAAACCAAAATCGTAAAATAATTTCAGCGCAGGTCACTTTTCTCAGCACTACCCAACTAGTTTCTGGTTGTCCTTTGGCTATTCCTTCATTAGTTTGCAACAATTAGTCTTGTGATTTAAAGAAATTTTTGGCAGCTGAGGGGTTGAAGATCAAAGATTTGAATTTTTGGATGAAGGAATTGCACATCCTTGCCACTGAGGAGGAGGTGGTGTGAAGAGTGAGGCCACACGTCTGGTCCCAGTGACTGAGGCTGTTCTGACTGGGTGCTGACGTGACCATGTAGGGAGGGCTCTTCTCTTGATTGCAGTAGGTGGGACGTGTCTGTCACAGGGCATCTTCCTCCAGTGCTGTTGCCTAGATTAATTTGTGAGGTTTGTTTTGCAAACTCATGTTAACATTCTACTGTTGTTCCCTCTAGAAAGACAACAAAGTTGCTGCATAGTCTACAAGAAAGCTGAAACCGGGTGAAGGTGTAGATCTTCTTGATCCAGAGAATTAGTTTCAACCTCTGCAAAGAATGAAGTTAATTTGCTGTATACTTGTCACCAGCACTGGGATTTAACTATTTAATTTCAAAGGGGTGTAATGCAGTTACTTTTGAAAAATGGCCATCTTTGAAAACAGTAAGCATTAAATATATTTGAGACAAAAGGATGAGTAATTTCTTATGTATAGTTAATTATAAAGCAGTACTTCGATGGAGTTTAAGTATTTTTTCATCACTGAAAGGATTTTTCTTATTACTAAGCTGTATTTGATAATTGCTTCAAGTTGTAAGGACAATTGTATGCAGAAAGCCGTCGATACTGTGAGTGTTTTGATCCACTGAAGGTTGTTTTTTGGAAATCCTGTAATATCCCTTTTGAGATAGTTGTACTTTTATCAACTAGGGTGCTGGACAGTAGAAAACTTGCTTTGTCAGTGAAATATGTACACACAGTAAATACTGTTTCTTAGGCAAAGGAAACTTTTTATATAGTTGTAAAATTCCATTATATCCCATTGCCAAAGAAACATTACAAACTTTGTATAGCTGTATAAAAAGCAACTAATTTTTTAAAGAATAAACATTTTTAAGTCGGCAAACATACTGTGTTATTGCAAAAGTTGATATGCTGAAGAACACTGAATTAGTTGGGTTTTTTCTTTAGCAGCTTTTCGGGCTTAAATGTTTGATTTTATATTTGGATTATAATGAAGATTTGAAAATGTTCTTCCGTTACACAAAACTGGATACGCTCTTCACTTCTCTTGCAAGAATTTAATTTTGTAGTTTCTGGCATATCACAGGATTTGACCAAATTAAGGAGATATTTTCAAATAAGGAGAAAATAAATTTTCATATGTCAAAGTTTGCAATTAATTTTACTTAGTGATGAATATTAACTTTTTTTAATAATGGCCCAGGCACATGAGTTTATGATTCTCCTGGAATGCCTGGGACAAAAGTATGTCTCCATGTGTCAATTCTTGAGATGTTAACTTTGTTGTAATACCTGTAGGCATAAGCAATTTAAAGAATTCTTAGTGTTTGAAGTTGTTTGCATTTTGATAGACCATAGCTTGGAGACATTAAGACTCTGCTTCTAAGACCGTGAATTCACAAATGACATAGTATGGACTTTTTGCCAATTCTGAGTGACTAGTTACAGCTTTTTGGTATGCTGAAATAGGAACCTGGTCATTTGTGTCTGTGTATGTGTATGAAGGCCACAGGAATAAAGGGATCCAAAGATTAAAACATTTTGATCTAATTTGCTGATTTTTTTTTTTTTACTGTATCTTCAAAATGTTCAGTGGTGATAAAGATGTGGAAAACTGCACTGTTGGAGAATTGGAATATTTAAAAGTGGTTGATAGAATCTTAATTTTATAACTTTTGTATAGCACTACAAGAAAGTATTTTGTAATTGGTTTCCTTATTAAGGTCAAGTATTTGGCAACCGTAGCAGTTAGATGATATTGTTTAGTAATGTTTTTTGCATGTTAACAACACTGCCTTTTGGGATCCACGAATCATGGTTCTGAACAGCTGTTGAGGTTTCTGACCAGAGGCCCGTGCTGTGCCGTGGCGGTGGCGGGGGCTCGGCGGGGGCTGTCCCGGAACACGATGAATTGTAAATACCGGGGCGGGGGCTGGGCCCGGCGGCAGCAGCGCGGCCCCCTCCCGCCTGCCCTGCTCCACGGAAGGGAGGGTTGCTCTTTTTTTTTTATTATTATTATTTTAAACCAGAATAAACTGTTCAATTAAAACCAGCCTTTGGGAGGTTATTTCTGAGGAGGGCCGGTGCTGGGGCTGGGCTGAGGGCAGCGTTCCCTGCGGGGGCGGAGGGGCGGGGAGCTGCTGTCCGGGGGCAGTGACTGCATCCTGCGCACGGCGAGCGGCTGAAAGCGGGGCGTGCGGGGGCTGAAAGCGGGGCGTGCGGGGGCTGAAAGCGGGGCGTGCGGCGGGTGAGCGGGACGCTCCCCCCCCGGGGGCTCTGCCCGCGCGGAGGGATCTTGCCGCCTCCCGAGCCGCCTCACCGCGGACGTGCCGGGGCGCGCACCGCCCGCCAGCGACGCTTGGGAGCCAATGGGAGGCTGCGGAGGGCGGGGCCGCCGCGTCCCGTCAGGCGTTGCGCGGGGAGGCGGCGGCGCCATGTCGGTGGCGTTCGTGCCGGAGCGGCTGCGCGGGAAGGCTGAGGTGAACCAGGAGACGCTGCAGCAGGTGAGCGCGGGCGGGAGCGGAGCCGGTGGCACGGCGCCTCCCGGGGCGGCCGCGATAGAGCCGGCCCGCCGCGGCCCCGGCGGGGGACGGTAGGGGCTTGTGGCGGGCGGTGACGGCGCGCTCCTGTGCTCTAGTTGCTGGAAGAGAACGACCAGCTGATCCGGTGCATCGTGGAGTACCAGAGCAAGGGCCGCGCCACCGACTGCGTGCAGTAAGTGAGCCCGCGCGGGCGCCGGGGGCGCGGCCTCCTCCGCGGCAACCCGAGCCCCGAGAGCTTCCGAGTCCCCGCTCTCCTGGTGAGAGTGAAACGCCGTTCCTGCTCTCCAGAGCTTTCCTGTCCTGAAGAGAAATATGCAGTTGTGTTTCTTGAGAGGCTTCTGAGAAAGTATTTTTACCCATCTGTAAAAGTGCCACTGTATGGAATAAATGTGATGTCTGCTCCTTCTTGTCAAGGTTTTGCTCTGTATTGATGTGAAGACCAGCTCTATTGGGCAGCTTTCATTTCTCGCCCAGTGTGTATAGAACACCGAGTGGTATTTACAGAAGAATTAAATTAGTCAGCTTGTGGCTCCTGAACTTGGGGAGGACCTGAGGGGCAGGCAGTGGCTGCCGAGCCTGGGTACCTGCTGGCAGTGTTCAGCCCAGCAGTGGGGCTCTGCCATCTACCCCCCTGGGCTGCTTTCCTGTTGATCATACAAAGATCTTGATACCCACGTTTACTATCCTCAGCGTTGCTCAGTAGCACATACTTGGTTACAGTGCAGTACACTGGGAATTGGGAGTAACAGGATAAGGAGGTGTTTGTCCCAATTCGTTATTACTATTTCCATAGTTTGCTATTTTTCTAACAGCAAATATTGATAAGATTACAAAAGCAACTATTAAAATGGGGATAGTTTGCTAGAAATGAATAAGTTTCCCAAATACTGTTTTTTCCTCTCATAGGTACCAGGATATCCTGCACAGAAACCTCATTTATTTAGCTACAATTGCTGACGCGACGCCCCCCAGCACACAGAAGGCTGCAGACTGACTGGGCATGCCTGGGCACCAGCCCTGATGCTTTAAGAATCTGTAGAAATACCTAGCTTAGAGTCCCACTTTGAGAGCTGGAAAGGTGTGATCTTGAAAGGCAGGTAAAAAGCCATCCATATCTGTATGTTAAAAAACATGGTTTTTGATGTCATATTAGGCTAGCTTTTTCCTCATTAACATAAGCAGAACTTAAGGGTGATAATTATCAAGCTCCTTTTTTCCCTCCAAAAAACTCCACATATTACACTTTCAAAAATAACCTGGTTGTCAGTACAGCACTGCCAGAGATACCTTTGGAGGTCTCCTGCAGTCCCATTGAAGCAGACCCTGTTTCAGGACTAAAGTTGTATAACAGAGTAAACATTTAGTCAGGCAACTTCTCTTCCTCCCAACATGACAAAGTCAGTCATACATTGCAATATATGTAAGCAGTAGACTGTTTTGTATTGTTGGAATTGTGCTTAATAAACTAAATGTTCTTTATGATTCATAACATATTCTGGATTAATGTAACACATTAAGAAAGGAGCAGCTCTGTCATTTAGTGAAATGGAAATGTTAACTTTTCTAGGAAAGATGGGACTGTTGCATAACTTAGAGCAATTAAGTGCAAAGGAGAAGTCAAGCCTTTATTTCAGCAAGAGAAGGCTGTGTGTTTGCCCTAGTTGTGTCAGCTTTTCCTTTTGGCTTGAGATGTTCTGTACTGCAGACTCTGTAAACAAATACATTCTTGCATCAAAATGGATTCATATGCTCCTTGGGTATTTGTCAGCATTATATTCAGCTGTATGCTTGTGTACTCTTACCCAGAAAGAGCACAGCTTGCTTGCACACCTCAGATTGTGCATCAACTAAACTAATAATCATGATAATAATTCTGTGAGGGAAGAGTTTACTTTTTGCTCACTGCCATCAGAATTATTTATGATTCCTAAAAATTCAAGTAACTTGGTTTTGGCAACGTTCATTTGCACTACTAGTTCAAAGAGACTGCTAAGGCATTTTCTGTATCACATCCTTCAGTGCAATCTACTTGAAAAAGTAGCCTTAGAAACGTTTCAAATTGCACAATGCATAAAGTTAATTTTATATGATGAGTCAGTAAGTAGGCAGTTGACAATTTTCAAACTGTTAAATAATCCCATGTTAATGAAATAAGATCTCTGTTTACAAACTGAAGTTACAGTTTAAGGTGCTGCTCATTTTCAGCAAGGTGCATATTTTAAACAGGTATGACCTATTAAATGTATATCTTTAATAAAGCAAATAGTTTACTTTTACATAAGCTTTTAAATACAAAATGTACAGTTCCAGTTCAGAAGCATTAGCTATTCACAAGAAGCACTGCAATAAGGGTAAGTTAACTAAGCACCAAACCCTTGCACTTGGCAGTGTAAGTGAAGTTTAATGGCAAGACTCATTTGCCAAGTGCAACAATTCTTTAAATTACCAGTGTTCAGAACAATGGGAAGCAGAGGACAGAGTAGCACCTACGTGGTCAGAATGCAGACAAACTTTGTTTTCGCAATTCACTTGTGTAGGTCCAGAAACTTGTCAGCATTTGTAGTTATGAATAAATTGCAAAAACCATATCAATAATTTTGGCACTTGTTAGAAAGAGTTCAAAATTAAGTATTTTCATTAACTTTGATTTTGGTCTTAGTATGAATAACCAGTAAGTACAACCAAATGTAGGATTTAGTAGTAGATCTAAATGACAAGATTTGGGAAACTCAAACCCATTCATCAAGTTAAATAACTACTAACATTTTCAGCAGAGGGTTTTCAAAATTATAGTAGTACAGACCATTAACAATTTACAGACAGAAGCCACACTGATTGTGCAAAGCACATTACTGTAAAAAGTCTATGTACAGCAAACAAATCTTTGTAAACATGGTAAGTATGAAGTTTCAGAAAACATGGTGACAATATCATAAATACAGGCAACATTGGCATCCTTAAACAGCACAAAAGGTAACAATCTGGGCCTGCAAATACAGCCCGTCACCATACAAACAAAAAAGTGGATGGGTTTTAAATACCCAATGTTTAATAGTTTTAGTGTTGTGTATATTTATTTATATATATATAATGTGGGTTTTTTTGGTATCTTTAGATATAGATGTACTTAGTTTGTAAAAACAAAAACAACAAATGTGCTTTATCTTCATTGAAAAATTATGTAGTTAGAACTAATAACCCATTTTACTAGTAGTTAACATATTAGAATGATATGACTTAAGAAAAATACAAAAATAAGATTAATACTGTCAAAACTTTTATACCAGAAAATATTGTGGTTTTAGACTCTTTCAAAGATGAAATATGAAAATTTAAATAAGCTCTAACTATATAAAGAATCTTCTGTAATCTGAATTAATATACAGTGGGATAGCTATACATATATTTACCATTGTTCTTCAATTTTTAAGCACCAGTCACTCTCCCGGATCCACTTTGGTTGGAAGATTATTCCTAATTCCACAGGTTCACTTAATGGCACATATTGACTGCAAATAATTATCCTTTTAAAAAAAATAATGTTCTTTTAACTAACTGCTACCCCACATTTCAGTTTAGTATCTTCTGAGCCAGCTCACAATTTTTCATCAACTGTAGCATCTGAAATAAGACTTTTAAATATATGCAAGTAGTCTTTTAGGCTATCACACTTAAGGAGCACTGTGTGGATAATGCCTTTGGCCAAACAAAGCAGGAAGAAATGGTGTATTTATTTCCAAACCAGTGTCAACATTATCCACACATACGCTGTCTGCTTTAAGCAGCTCTGACTGACATTTGTGACACAAGGTTGAGTGGTTCTGTTATTCTTTACTTAGAGTAAGAAAACTACCACAAAACTCAATTTTGCAACTGTTTTTGCAGCAGTTTCATCATAAACTCACTTGTGTGGCACACAAAAAGCTGCTGTTGCACTTCATTTAAAAAAAGCTGCCCACAGGCCATTTATGGAGAATACAAAGGCTTTACAGCTTGTCCATTATAAATTTAAACACAAACAGTGTTGAGCAAGGTGACCACTATATATTTGCTTCAACATATTCAATGTGTTTCAGTAAGATGTTGAACTATAAATCTATATGAAAAATAGCTATAAAATACAGTGTTTCTTGTATGGTAGTCCTTCAGCAGTTTTTAAAAAAATGGTTTGAAAGTAAAGGCAATATACACATTTTTAAAAGCATTTCTATATCACAGTTTTGGGCTGTTTCATGTACATCAAACAAACATATTGGCCATATTTGCTCAGCACTGTAAATCAGAATTCGAGAGTTTGTGTATCTCACTGAAACCCCCTTAATTCCATATTTCATGAGATAAACAGGATATAGCCAATACACAACTGTGAAACAGTATGTGATTCACGTTTGGCCCTGTGCTGTGTTTTCCAATATGAATAGCCATTAGTACTGATGCAGGTAAGACGGTCTGCGTTCGTGCTTCACTGGAAAAGATTTAAAGCCCTTATTCATTTGTTTGTGCTGGGAAGCCTGTTGTGATTGCTGCTGCTGCTGCGCATAGGGAAAGTTGGAGGACATTCCTGCTGCTGGAGCACAGTCGTTGGCTGCTGCCCACATGGGGGACTGGAGGATCTGCATCGTGTCGCTCCACTGGCTGACAGGGCTGCTCAGAGGATACAGAGATGTATTCTGACTGGGTAGCGTGTTTGTGACAGAGGACGTGTGCTGCCAGGGTGCCTTTGGAGGCCAGGTTTTGGTTTTATTATCCTGAGAAAACAAAATCAATTTGGGTTTGGTTTGTTTTAAGCCAGCACCACTTTTGTGACCATACTGAACATACCACATTATCCCTTCCTTAAGACATTTTCAGAAGATTATGTTTGAAGGGCAGAACTGATGCACGTATATAGCACTCTCAAGTCTTCAAGTACCTGCCTCTTGCAAGGTCTTTTTATTTACTTCAGCATATGTGCTTGACACATAGTAGCCCCACTCTAAGCCAAAATTTCTAGCATGACAGGTAATAAATCTGCTGATCCTTTAGTTTTCTCTCCACAGACAACTGACTGTGTTGCCTCTTACCTTGAAATCTTTGTGATAACTTCTGCTACAAGGGAAAAAGATCAGTGATTTCCAATTTTAGTATTTAAACTTGGTAACTTTGATAAAAGCATCTGGTAGCACTTGAGTGCAAATGGTTTGGGGTGCAGCTGAGGCAACAAATCTGGAGAGACAGATGCTATTCTAGTTTTCCTAGCGTAAGCCACCCCAAAATGCAAACAGAAAAAATGACTAAGCAAAGCCATTTTCAGCTCACCTGATTACGGTCATCTGCTGCAGAAAGAAGAGGTGGTGATGGCAGCGTGCTAGGTTCCTGTTCACCACTACTGTGTTTTCTGAAAAAAAAAAAAAAGAAGAAAGAAAAGTGACATTTACTTTTTTTAAAGTGAGTCACCCACATTCATCTGCCACTGGCACCTACTATTCTGTAGTTTCAGGCTGTCATACTTGACAGCCTAGAATGTGTAATGACATTTCATCTTGTTTCATTCATTTTTGCTCAGTACCTTCTCTTACTGTATAGTTTTAGGTGTGGTATTTTGTCAGGCCCTGGCTTGTAGAATGGTTTTCTTTCTAAAGTAGCATAAGGGAGTAGTACCATTCATTCAGTTTGAGTTTTTGTTTAATGAATCACACCATTTAGAAACTTCCCCTTCTTTTCAGAGGACTACCTAAAGCACAGGCTTCTGTTGTTGCTTCATAAATCACTCCATGGTCAGTTGCTAGATCTCTGGTGGCTTAATCTGGTGGCAGATTAATTCACCCAGTATATGCTTACTGTGTTTCCCTTCCTTGCTTCCTTTTTAAAAACACAAATAATTTCTACTTCCTTCAGTGGCTGCTGATTGGATAGGTCTCTTGCATTAATTTCAATTTAGCATTTATTGAAGCGCAGTTCCTGTCCCCTCTATATTAAGTGTCATGTAAAGATTCAGAAGACAGCCTCTCTTGTGGTTGATTGCTTTCAACCTGCTTGCCTTAGTCTCATTATTTTCAACTCCAGTATACTTCCTTTCTGGCAATGCATATAAAAATAGGTATTCAGATATAATCTATAGGAAACTGACATTATCTTGGAAAAGGAAAAGCATCAGACCTTTTCTAGCCACACTGAATTTTCAGCTAACTGGCTATTTGCACAGATGCTAGTTTGCATAAGGATACAACTACTAATGTAACTCCCTTTGGGAATCCCTAGCATTAAAGTCAGATTATACCCTGATCCTTATCAGTGTAGAATGAAAAATGATATTAACATAACTTCATCTAGTTATCAGGAATTTCCTTCATGTGGCTACTCAAATTATCAAAAAAAAAAAAAGATTATTCTTCCAAAGCTGTGTGTTTTCCTGTTCATTTCGCTTACCTTCTCTGCTTTACAGCAGCAACAAGGTCTGGCCCTGAGAACATGGAGAACAAACTGTCTCCATTAGCTGAGGATGTCTCATCACTTGAGCTGGCGGAGTCTCCTTGAGTACCAGACCAGCTATTTGTTACATCACTGCAAGACAAAAAGTTGTATTAGTCCTTGTATTCATAGTGCCTGTTCCAGACTGTATGTCCTAGCTAGTTATGCTGAATCTTTGTCACAGGTGGTACCTCAGAGCACAAAGAAACTTCACTGCTTTATAAAAGGTACCAGTAATACAACTACTTTCACTTACGTACTTCTGAGTAATCACATCAATTGCTTTGACTGTTATAGTCACTTCATATATATTTTAGTAAAATCATTCTATAAATTAAAAGTGCCTCTCTCTTGGTGAGGAAGGAGAAACAGTGATGCTTGGCTTTGGACTCACTAAGCACTTGACTTTTTCATTGCAAAGCTGAACTAGAACACATACTTGTCCTACTGATTTTAAGTTAGGTTGAGAGTCACGGCTATTATTGTATGAACAAATGGACAGAGAATCTTGAAACACTGCTGCTGTAATAAAACAGTTGTGATTTGGAAGAGATTAAGAGCTACTAACATCCTTGCTGTTAGGTACCTGCCTTACAGTAGCAAGATGAAGTGGCTAAAATCTGGAGCCTGGTTTCAGTCAGGCACTGCAACTTTGATAGCATCACTTCTCATCAAAACTAGGTCTTGAAAAAAATGACAAGGTTTTCAAAATACTGAAAGAAAACTGTTCTGAATGAATCTATGCTATAAATTCCATATTTCCTCAGTTCAAGTCAAAGTTGGTATACATTCCACTAAAAAAAGACATCAAACAAATGTCAGTGTTCAGTATCAGCGAAACAAAGCAGGGCTCAGATTTCTCATTCTTGACATAATGAAGTGCAGCTTTCACAGATGCAGCAGCAATAGGGAAGATCAGTATTCCCACATTCTGCCAAGTCTAAGTGTAAAACAGAATCATGTACAATAAAAAGATGTAGCCTGCCTAATCTCTTACCCTTCTGTGAAATACTCAGGAAAGGGCCAGGTTTTATGAGGATCATCAG